>NW_028244253.1:0-600000 GCF_964263255.1 Lissotriton vulgaris | reverse complement strand
AATTTTCTCAAGAACTACTGGAGGGATTTTCACCAAACATAGCAAAGGCACATGTGAATACCAGGCCCTACCATTTTGCCAAGTTTGGTGTAATTTCATTCAGCCGTTCGAGACGTTTTGGGACCCCCCTTTCGACCCCCGCTTGACGAATCCCCCCGAAACTTTCAGGGAAGGAGCGGAGCGGAGCTGGCCAAAATTCTGGAAAATTGCACGCAGATTCCTCAATCGGCGCCAAAGTTATTCCAAATAGAATGTTGAGCGCTTATAGATATATCAATTGCTAAATTCAATTTTCTCAACAACTACTGGAGGGATTTTCACCAAATAAAGAAAAGGCATTACTGCATACCTGTCCCTACCATTTTGCCAAGTTTGGTGCAATTCCATTCAGCCGTTCGGGCTGTAGCCGTGTCTAAAGGTCCCAAAGAAAATGCCATTTGAAACATTTCAAATTCAATTTTCTCAAGAACTACTGGAGGGATTTTCACCAAACATACAAAAGGCACTGCTGCATACCAGTCCCTACCATTTTGCCAAATCTGGTGTAATTCCGTTCAGCCATTCGAGCTGTAGCCTGTCAGAATGTCCCTATGAAAATGAACATGGGGAAAACACGTTTTGGGACCTCCCTTTTTTCTTGGCCCCCACTTGACGAATCCCCCCGAAACTTTCTGGGAAGGAGCGGAGCTCAGCGAGGCAAATTTAAAGGAAATTACAGGCAGATCCCTCAATCGGCGCCAAAGTTATTCCCAATAGAATGTTCGGAATTTCCTATAGTAACTAGGTCCTTACTATGGGTAATATATAGCTGAGGATATATATATATATATATAAATATATAAATATATAAATTCAGTGACGAGTACCATTAAACCCACTGACATACTTGGCTTTAGATGTTGTAGATCGTGCAAGGCATCGCACCGCACCACCTCTTAATCGAAGGGGGCTACGAGGGAGAAGTCACTAACCCTCGACGTGGATTTGGGATGAGGATGAGGACCCGTTCAGGTGCTGGGGCTCATTCTGAGCTCATAACAAACAGAAAACAAAGTGCGCCGCAATATGGTAACAGAAAACTAACACTTCGACTCCCACAATGCCTCACACAGACTCATTCGAGCGTCCCCATTGTGGGCGTGTCAAGATGCATATGAATGGAGGAGAAGGTTCGCTGGAGCACGCACCTTGCACAAAGCCTCTGAAGAAGATTGATTCGAAATGCATCAGGCTGTAACAAGGCTGTTTTTAACCACTGGCTGATTGAACTGGTCTATACCTTTAAATAAAGGCTGGTAACCTTTCATCCCACTTCGTGTGCGACTCTCAATGGGTTACCAATCGCATCAGAAAATATATATATATATGACAATCCCTGCTTACTCTCGCCTGGAGCCCAATCCTGGATACCGCAGCGCAGAAGAAGAGAGGAGACCCAAGTGCAGGTGAGCAGTGTACTTTATTTCGTCGGGGAGACGGCACACCTCAGCATGACGTTTCGGCCTTCACAGAGGCCTTGATCACATGACGCATGCTAGGGAGGAGGCAACTTTTAAAGTGCTAATGCTGGTTTTAGTGTAAAATCATTGGTGGAACATGGTCACATGTAAAATGATGAGTATCATAGACATAGACAACATTTATATGCAAAGCTCATCACGGGATAATCCCTGAATTCAGCCTATATCTCAATGTGCAAATAACAGTAAATAAAGTGCAAATGCCATATTGTCATTGTGAGCAAAACACTTAAAAAATCACTGGATAATCCATATGAAAAATCAATTTGCAGTGCAAACTAGGCAAGGTGCAACACGTTGTTAAAGTGCAAATAGTGTCTTGTAAACAATTTGTCATCGCTATAAATAATCGCAATATACTTGATTTACTATATCATGTTAAAATCAGGTGTAGAAAAATAAATTATTCATATATGAATATAAGTATAAGAACATGAATGTACAAGCATATTCCAAATAAATATATATACACCAGACATATACTATTTACACAGGATGAGACCTCAGGTGAACTTGAAACATGGCTGCATAAATGCATATTAAGCCTTTCCACCGAGATCGCAGCATCCTAATTGTATTGTACGCACTAGCCTATTATGTGTCTATGTTAAGCTGGAGGGTTGGGAGGAGAGGAGATGTTAACCCACCGCTAGGTTTGGAGAACATCGCAGCCTCACCTCTCATGCCTCCATGCTAAGACAGGTGACCATAGATTAAACAACACCAAACCAGTAATAAACATAAGAGTGAAAAGTGAAGAAAGAATTTATCATGTGCATTTTTTTTAGGTTTTTATAAAGTTTTTTATCTATGAATCTTCTTGTTTTCTATTCAATCATGGTTTATCTTAATCGATGTTGTGCTACGCATATGATACATCCTTATGCAGCCTAAGCCTAGGCTGCACTGCACACTGAAACCATCCGCAGAACTAGACATGTACTGGTCAATGAAGAAAATGATCAACTAACCACTAACTGTTGGATAGGGCAGAACCTCAGGTTACACTTATGTTGGTAATTCAGAGACAAGTGTAAAAATCTTCTGTGGAATTTAATCCTCCCGGGGCTCGGCTATCCATTTCCAGTATGTACCTGGTCTCCAATTTCCTAAGGGCACCATCCCTGTCACCTCCTCTTCTAAGAGGGCCCACACAGTCTACAGCATAGTATCGTAGAAGGGAGCTATCATTGTTGTGGTGCTCTTTAAAGTGGCGGGCCACCGGGTAAGCCGGATCGTTGGTGTTAATGGCCCTTATGTGCTGGAGTATCCTCTTGTGCACCTGCAGCTTGGTACTCCCTACATACCGCAGGGCACACGGACACTCCAGCACATAAACCACATATTCACTCTTGCAAGTCAGTTGTTTTTTGATCTTGCGCGCACTGGGGGTGAATGGTACAGTATATTCAGTTTTATTTAGCCCATGCTGGCATGCCTTGCAGGAAGAGCACTTCCTGAAGCCCTTACTCTTGTCTAGCCAATTCTTACGTATAGAAACTTCTGGGCTAGATTTAACTAAGGCATTTTGCATAGAGTATGCTCTCCTATAGGTGATAGAAGGCGTGGTTGGAATTTTGTCACCTATAACGGGATCACATTTAATCAAACCCCAATGCTTAGAGATGATTTTGCCAAGTGCTCCATGCTGTCTATTGTAAGCCCAGATCAATCTTACTTTTTGATCCTGGGAAGTAGTAGGCGCATTCGTGACTTTGCGTTGCAAGGCTTCACTGCGTGACAGGGCATTTGCCTTAGTTATAGCCTTATCAACCACTGCAGCCTTGTACCCTCTTGCCAAAAATCTAGACCTACTGGCTTGCTGAGCTAGATGGCATTGAGCTTCAGTACTGCTCAATCGTCTAATGCGCAGCATCTCGCCATACGGGATACTACGTATAAGGTGAGCAGGGTGATGACTGCTGGCATGGAGTATTGTATTTCCAGCCGTTGGCTTTCGGTACAACCTGGTTTCAAGTTTGTCTCCTCCTGGTGAGACTGTCATGTCTAGAAAATGTACCTGGTCTCTACTGATTGTTGAGGTAAACTTCAAGTTGTAATCATTACAGTTTAACATATCAACAAATTGCTCAGCTTCTAGACGAGTGCCCTTCCAGACCAGGAACACATCGTCTATATAACGATACCATCGTGTAATAGACCGCCTAGCAACGTCGGAGTGTTCGCCAAAGAGGACCTGTCTCTCCCAGTAGCCCATATGGAGACAGGCATAACTGGGAGAGAAACAGGCCCCCATATATATATACGGAGAACTACTCAGGTTAAGACGCAACTGTACTTTGGAGAAAGATTTTGAACAGGCAGCTAGGGAAAGTATGGACAGATTCTCCGAGAGAGGATACAAACGTAACCTCCTGAATAATGCCCTCAAAAGAGTGAGAAAACTTCCGAGACATTCTCTCTTTGAGAGAAAGCCACGCCAAAACACCAATGGTCAATTTCGCATGATTACCCCCTATTCGGCCAACTCATCGAGATTGAGATCTATAATGAAAAAATATTGGCATATTCTAAAGACTGACCATATTGTAGGCCCAGATATGCCAATTGTTCCATTAATTACCTTCAGGAAGGCCAGAAGCTTGCGTGATTATATGGTCCAGAGCCATTTAAACCCTACACGCAAGAGTCAGGGAACATTGAATGATGCAAAGGGCTTCTTCCCCTGTGGGAAGTGTAAGGCCTGCGCATCCAGCAAACGAACATTATCATTCGAGGTGAGAGGCTGCAAGGGAGGAAAGAGGATAAACAAATTTATGTCATGCCACACAGACTATGCGATTTACTGTTTGATATGTCCTTGCCAAATGAGATATATTGGCAGCACAATCAATCCGGTGAAACTAAGAGTGCTTGAGCATATGCGAGCGATCGCAAACAGAGATTTCTCTTATCCGGTTGCTCGGCATTTTGCCATAAAGCACAACATCAACAGGGATCTGTTGAGGTTTTTCTGTGTGGACTGCATATCCGAAAATCCACGAGGGGGCAACAAGTTACAGATGCTCAGGAGATTAGAATCCCGATATATTATAGACTTAGAGACCAAGGCCCCGGGAGGGCTGAACATGGGGGAAGAATTATCATCTCACCTGGGCTGAACCTTGTCTGTCTCCTTAAAACTGTACTTGCATGACCTTTGTGTTTTTGGTTTTTGGTTTTTGCTAAATTGAATTTTGTTTAACTGAATCGGGAATAGAATAGAGTACTAATACATTGGATAAGAGGATTTGAAATTGTCTGGATGGGTGTTTGGAGCTAGCCTTAACAGTGTGATTATGTGGAGGTTAAAGGATATGATGTATTTTCTGGAAACTAAAAGCAACCTAATTGGCTGCAATCGCCGATCCACGGCAAGATTACGACGAAAGGACCGTTTGGTCTTAACGTTGAAACGCACAATTTTTTTGTGCCTAAATTGAAGGTATTATCCTACATATAAAATTGTGGAGTACCAGATGCACCATGTCCATGCTCACCACACAAATGTGACTATTTTTCATCACGGCAAATGGTAGCCCGACCACTGTATGGTTATGAAGGCGGTTGTATTTTAACATCCACACTGGTATATGTGACACAATAACATACTACAAGATGGCGCTGGTAAAAATACCTACGGTAGTCCTATGTTTATGTCTGTCACCCACAAAGATGCGATATAATGTTGCCGCTTTGCGCGTTTTCATGTAAACACTGACGAAGGGAGTTTCTCCCGAAACGCGTTTGTTTGGACAAATAAATCCTTGTTGCTGAGAAACAGGAACCCCGAGAGTGCTGTATTATTTTCCAAACCCGGCTGGGATTACTTTGGGAATGCTGAGCAATCGTTGAATATCGTGGGGCACCACCGCGAAAAACAGCACCCGCTGCTTGAGTGACTCGTTGTTTGGTGCTTTTGGAGCATTCATATATATATACATACATATAAGCCACGCCCACCGGAGCAGGTGTGAGTGATATATAAGGTGCGCGATGAACTTTGCTCTATGCTGCCGTGCTTGCCACTGATGAAAGGAACATTTGGTATTCCTGAAACGCGTATGGCATTTTATGACTCTGTGCTGGTATCCTGTTTAAAAGCCTGCTTGCAAGTCTTCGAATAAAAAGTTGGAACGATTTGTCTTCTGGTGGTTGAATCCTTTGGGGCTTACCTGCGATTGATGGATATATACGGCTGTTGCCCAGCCATGGATTTCAACCCACTGCCTCTGCAGGTCCTTGTGGCGCCATTGGGTGCTGCAGCAAACGGAGAGAAGTATCTGGCACCGATGCAGGGTCGGTGCCAGCTGGTGTTCCCATTTGAATTCTCCAAAGCGGGGCAGGAGTTTTCACCGGATTAAGCTCAAACCCACTTGGACATTTATCTGAACTTTATTTACACGAAGCAACAGAGCATAGCCCACTCGGGAAAAACTTTGACGCACTACAAACACCAGAAGGCTTTGTAATAAGCCACGCCCACTGGAGCAGGTGTGAGTGATATATGAGGTGCACGATGAACTTTGCTCTATGCTGCCGTGCTTGCCACTGATTAAAGGAACATTTGGGATTCCTGGAACGCGTATGGCACTTTATGACTCTGTGCTGGTATCCTGTTTAAAAGCCTGTTTGCAAGTCTTCGAATAAAAAGTTGGAACGATTTGTCTTCTGGTGGTTGAATCCTTTGGGGCTTACCTGCGATTGATGGATATATATATATATATACACAAAACCTTTCAACCGATCTTCTCTGGTTCTCTGGATGGCTCAGAGAATTTGCAACACCTTGCCCCCTGAAATCAGAATAAATCCCTCAACTGTATCCTTCAAGAAAGAAGTCAAAGTACTCCTTATGAACAATTTTCCTCCCTAGATCCTAAGATAGCCATCCTGATTCCTCAATTTTCCTCATGAATACTGCATACCGACTACTTTGTGCTTTCGACTTCTTAGCCCTGAAACTACCCTCCCTTTTCTTGACACTGCATGATTCTGCAGTTTTCTTGACTATGATATTTTTGTTTTTATTGGTTTATATACACTCTGCTCTCTGAACATTGTCAAGCATACCCTTCCTATAAGGGTACTACTTTATCCAGTATTTTTTTTGAATACGATATTACTGTGATTATTGCTCGGCGCTCTTGTAAAGCGCTCTGATACCCGCAAGGGTCATGTTTGCTCTATGAAAAAATTATATACAGCCCACCAGGAACCTCCAGTATGCACCAGGGGACTGCGTTGCAGAGGGGTGTAATAAGGCCCCACCCCTTTTTACACCTCTCTGCAACGCAGCCGCCTGGTGCATAGCATCTTTTAGCCCAGCACTGACCCTGAAAAGTAATTCTAACCATACTTACCAGTAACTTGTATTTCCTTCCATAGGAATCCACTGTCACCAGAAAAGTTTCAGTCTATTTTCACAAACTGAAAATATTCCGTAAATATCGCCAGTATGACTTGAACACAGTCTTTCAACTGTTTACAGGAGATGCACCAGTGCTGGATCCAGGATCCACCACTGAGTAAGAAAAAGTAATGATAACAGTACTTACCTGCTAAGTGAATTTCCTTCCAAAGGGTAACATTGAGGGGTTTTACTTGGAAATTCTTCAAAGTGTGGAGTTTTGGAACTTTAAAAAATTCCTCTAAAATTAGCCGAACTACGAATTCCAATTTACTCACCTGTTATCAGGAGAGACCTCAGTGCTGCATCTTTCAGCCCACTACTGATCCTGAAAAGTAATTCTAACCATACGTACAGTAACTTGAATTTCCTTCCATAGGCTAACATTGACTGGTTTCACTTGGAAATGCTAACATTGACTGGTTTCAATTGGAAATTCTTCTAAGTGTGGAGTTTTGGAACTTTAAAAAATCCCTCTAAAATCAGCCGAACTACGAATTCCGATTTACTCACCTGTTATCAGGAGAGACCTCAGTGCTGCATCTTTCAGCCCACTACTGATCCTGAAAAGTAATTCTAACCGTATTTACAGTAACTTGAATTTCCTTCCATAGGAATCCATTGTCTGGTTTCACTTGGAAATTCTTCCTAAGTGTGGAGTTTAGGAACTTAAAAAAATTCCTCTAAAATCAGCCAACTATGAATTCTGATTTACTCACCTGTTATCAGGAGAGTCCTCAGTGCTGCATCTTTCAGCCCACTACTGATCCTGAAAAGTAATTCTAACCATACTTACAGTAACTTGAATTTCCTTCCATAGGCTAACATTGATTGGTTTCACTGGGAAATTCTTCTAAGTATGGAGTTTTGGACTTAAAAAAATTCCTCTAAAATCAGCGGAACTACGAATTCCAATTTACTCACCTGTTATCAGGAGAGACCTCAGTGCTGCATCTTTCAGCCCACTACTGATCCTGAAAAGTAATTCTAACCGTATTTACAGTAACTTGAATTTCCTTCCATAGGAATCCATTGTCTGGTTTCACTTGGAAATTCTTCCTAAGTGTGGAGTTTAGGAACTTAAAAAAATTCCTCTAAAATCAGCCAACTATGAATTCTGATTTACTCACCTGTTATCAGGAGAGTCCTCAGTGCTGCATCTTTCAGCCCACTACTGATCCTGAAAAGAAATTCTAACCATACTTACAGTAACTTGAATTTCCTTCCATAGGCTAACATTGACTGGTTTCACATGGAAATTCTTCTAAGTGTGGATTTTTGGAACTTTAAAAAATTCCTCTAAAATCAGTCGAACTACGAATTTCGATTTACTCACCTGTTATCAGGAGAGACCTCAGTGCTGCATCTTTCAGACCACTACTGAGCCTGAAAAGTAATTCTAACCATACTTACAGTAACTTGAATTTCCTTCCATAGGATTTCATTGCCTGCTATATAAAATACATATACATTTAACCCCTTCGATGCGGCCGCTTTTTTTCCCGTGTGCGGCCGCCGGCCGAACACGGGCGGGCCATGACGAACCCCAGCCGTCATCAGCACACGAGCACCGTAGTGCATGACGGCTGGGGTTCGTCACCAGCATGGAAGGGGTTAAAAAAAGATAAAATAAAAAATATTGCAAGTTCAATATTTTTAAAAACATTTGTTTTCAATTTATATTAAAAATATGTAATGTAATTAAAAAAATTAAATATCTAAAAATAAATAGTTTAAAACAATGTAGTAAATCAGTAAAAAAAATAACAATTAATACATTTAAAAATTATCATTTACAAAACCTTTGAAATTCACTGAAAAAACCATAGCTTTCAGCCACGTTATAGTTGGGAATTAGCATTTAAAAAACCTTAGAAATTCACTGAAAAAACCATAGGTTTAACAAATGTTATAGTTAGCTGGACATTTCACTCATACAAAACCATTGAAATTCCCCCTTTATAGTTAGTTCAGCTAACTATAATTCACGTGCCCGCAATGCACTGCTGATGACGTCACATATTACATCACTCATGACATGGTCAGTGACATCACTCATGACAGTCCCAGGAAAGGAGCTCCATTGCTGTGGACCGGCGGTAAGCTGACTGCCTGCAGCCGTCTGATGAGTAGCCGTGCCTCAGACTAGCAGCGCGATCCGTTCACAGATCCGGATTTGAGGCCTCTGTGCCCTCCCTATTCAGGCGATTCAGACCGACCTGGACCCTAGGACTGTCGTACCTTGCACATCCGTCTTGAGAAAGACCCGCCGCGACCCTAAACATGGGCGTCGAAGGTTCGAAACGTCGACATTCTTCACAGGCCCAGCAATTCTAGTATTCTATCAAACTGAAAGAAATAAGTAGGATTCTGGAAAATCATATCAGCATATGGCCTTCAGAAAATAAAACACTTGTATATATTTGTATATATCGATTGTATTGGAATGTATCATCACTGTACATATCTTTTTATCACGTTATCACTATTCACTATTGTCACACTTTGCACTTTAAATATTATTTTGACAGTCATTGTATTTATTGTTTGAAAAATCAATTTGAATGAATTTAATTCAGATAAATACAAAGTACAACGAATCACGCACAGGTCTTCTTTTCATTTAGTGTAAGGGCCTGGTTTTGTGTTCTTCAGAGGGGTCTGTTGTTTTCTTTGATTGTATTGAATAGCAGTTGTAAATTATTTGTCTTGTTACCCGACAGAACCCTTTTCTAATTAACCAGCAAATTAAAATGAAGCTCGTGATCGGGAGGGTTCGAACCCAACGCTGCCCCAGATATCGAAACTTTTTCTTTTTCTAATTTCTCAGGAACTACTGAACGGATTTACACCATTTAACAAAAAGGGCTCTTTCTGAACCAAGACCTACCTTTTTGCAACATTGGTGCAATTCCATTCAGCAGCTCGGCCTGTAGCTATGTCTAAAGTTTCCTATGGAAAATAACATGGGGAAAACACGTTTGGGAACCCTTTTTTCTCGGCTCCCGCTCGACGAATCACACCGAAACATAGAAGTCAGGAGCTAACCGGAGCAGGTCACGAAGTTTCGTCAACCGGCGCCAAAGTTATTGTGAAAAGAAAAATGCTTTTCCTATGGAAACTAGGTCCTAACTATAACTACCGACTGCCAACCGCCAGTAGGTAATATATATACTCATTTTAGTCTATTGTAGTGATAGACTGTTCAGGAGATCTGACATTTCTGCATGGAATAGTGGTTGAAATAGAAGTCACATACATGGGTGGAGAGGATTGAGAAAGGAAACTAAGACCGAGTAGGTAATGATAATGAGTGAAATTAGAGTTATTCCCTCTTCATTGGCTGCACATTCTTCCTCTGGGTGGTGCCCTGATCTGAATGTTCTCTTCCCAAGGGCATTTCTTAGAGTTTCCCTTGCAGGGTGCAGGATATGATGAATTTTGGGTGAAATATTATCATTTCACCAAACCTTTGATGTCAGTAATCATGTAAGGCTGGAGATCATAGTTGGGATCATCTTTGGTAGTTCTTCAGTAGTTGACTCATACAGGTCCCCTTCAAAGAAGATGGAGCTTCACATCGTTAATTGGTGTACAATCCCATTTTAACCTTCGGGGCAGAATTATGAGTCCTCACTTCAAACTGTAGCCAAAAGTCAGCTTGTTCCTAGAGATGTAGGATTCTGGCTTCAACTTTCCTACCAAGTAACAATTTCTGCAGGTGAAATACATATGGTGCTGTGTGGTGTGTTGATCTCATTTTCAGACTGTTATCAAATGTTAAAAGGTGTGCCACAAAAGGTTGAGCAACCAGTCCCATCATTTCACATTATGCAGAGAAATCTGACAGTCTTTAACTTTGCCAACACTTTGGTAAAGTTTGGGACGCATCTTCACAGCATAATTAGGTCTCGGCTATAACGCGCTGAAAGCACGTTCTCGCCAGAGAACTATTGTCGGCGTCTCAGCAGTCTGAGACGCCGAAGTGAGACAAGACCTGGCTGCGCGCAGCGTTTCCCCATAGGATAACGTTGTGCGCGCGGCCAGGTCTTGTCTCCACAGCTTCTAATGCAGGCCGGATCGTGACGCACGCCAGGGCCGGACTGAGAATGAAAACCGGCCCTGGCAAAGTGCTCGGCTGGCCTCCTGGGGGTGCGACCGAGCTCTTTGCCGGGGCCGGTTTTCGGCCGTTTTTGTTACAGGGCCGATTTTGCAGCTATGCTGCAAAAACGGCCCTGTAACAAAAACGGCCCCCAGGGCCCAAAACGGGCCCCCACCCTTGCAGCCCACCGGGGGATTGCCCGGTGCCCGCAATGGCCAGTCCGGGCCTGACGCACGCCTGCTGGAATGCAGGAGGAGTCTGCATACCAGCGCGCGGCGCTGATAACACACACATGGCTGCCCCTTCAAGCAGGCTTCTTTAAGTTGCAGGACGTGCCTCCCCTTTCCTGTGACAGTGATGTTTGCGCTGGGGAATTGTAAATGCTTGGCTGGCAGCTGACATTTTCCATCATTGACTTCCATTCTGCATGCGTTGCTTCTCTCTTGCCAGCAATTATAAAAGGCCCAAGCTTCCAACTACCAGAGATTGCACGACAAAGTTTCCCGCCTCGACCAATTTAGGAAAGCAATGCATATGTTTAATTTCCCAGAACTTCCCTCATTTTTACTGCGACACGACACCGTCAATGACACGTGCACAAGACGTCGTCAGTGACCCGAGCCTGGCAATGAAATGCCACCCACAGGGCTTTGGCGATGGGCTGCCTGCATTCAGTGGGAGGAGTGCATTTGCACCGGCGACAGACGGGACAAGGTGGACAGGAATATAGCTCAGCTGCAGACCTGAAGGATGCAAACAGGTTACTCGCTGACAGCACAAACTCAGGGGTCTCTTTTAACCAATGATGTGCTTGTTAGCGCTGCGCGTAAGAAGGCGAGTTGCCAGAAGAATACTGGACTAGGGCACACAAAGAAAAGTGAGAGTGTCTATCAAACACAATGATGCATAATGGCTGACAGAAAGCAGACAGTAGGCCAACTTTATCGCTGTTCGTCTCGCAGCGCAAGCCACCGTAAATAATCTGTATAGACGTTTCGCTTTGGGATTATTTACGAGCGGCCCTGTTAATTCCCGCCCCCGAAATGACCGGGACAACTTTTAATATAGGTCCTGGTCTGTAAAACACCAGGTAAATCCATAGGCTTTTACGCAGGGCTTTAAATGAGATGACAAAACTGGGGGGACTGCTGATTTGTGGCAGAAAATGTCTCGGTGCTGTCACTGCTTTTGTTTGTTGCTGTTACCTCATGCCCTGCCACTGTGAGTACCGTGTAATTGGCACGCGGTTAAAACCAGTGTATTTTGTGTTTGGTTTTTGCATTGTTTCTGTGATGTTTCCATGGAGTTTGCATTTACACGTACTCCTCTTCTTCCGCATTGCTTCGTTCGCTCCATGCTGGTGATCCTCAGTTTAGAGTTGGAATTTCCTCGGGCTAAGTGTTGCCGAACAGATAGCATGAAGTGTTGCTTTGCTTTCCACGTGCGGTCCGACAACTTTAAATGGGCTTAGACTTGGAACCAGCCCATTGCTTACCTCTGGTTGGCTTTATTGGCACTCTTGTTTACTTGCTACTGTGTGCTCCTGGGTGGCTCTGTCTGTCTGTGTGCGCGTAGATGGCTCTGTCTGTGTGCACGTGGGTGGCTCTGTCTGTGTGCGCGTGGGTGGCTCTGTCTGTCTGTGTGCGCATGGGTGGCTCTGTCTGTCTGTGTGCGCGTGGGTGGCTCTGTCTGTCTGTGTGCACGTGGGTGACTCTGTCTTTGTGTGCATGGGTGGCTCTGTCTGTGTAGGTGGCTCTGTGTGGGTGGCTCTGTGTGTGTGGGTGGCTCTATGTGAATGACTTTGTGTGGGTGGCTCTGTATGTGTGTGTGGGTGGCTCTGT
This sequence comes from Lissotriton vulgaris, assembly GCF_964263255.1. Classification (NCBI taxonomy): domain Eukaryota; kingdom Metazoa; phylum Chordata; class Amphibia; order Caudata; family Salamandridae; genus Lissotriton; species Lissotriton vulgaris. Next base: position 587,127 of record NW_028244253.1, on the reverse strand, counting down.
GTGGGTGCAAATGCAATAGGTCTCGCATTTGCGAGCGATTAAGCTATTGGCATTGTAAATGACAATTTCATTTATTTGCTTTTTCAAAACAAAAACATAAATAAAAATAATGTCATTAGCAATGCCAATGGCTCTAACTTTAACAATGCCGAGACCATTGCATTGTAAATGCTTGTTTTTTTCTTGTGATGTTACTCCAGCAATTATCTGGCACAGGACCTGCAGGAGGCTCATCTTTATTGCAAGCTTGAAACTATGGACGGCCACCATGACATAAATATCAGTCAACGGAGGGCAAGCTGACGACTGACCAACAAACGTAAAGATCCCAAACATTTGATGGCCTTTTGAGCCTTAAGCAAATATAACCACCTCAGCAGGTAATAGTAAAGGCTTAGTCGTGTATCAAGAGGGAGAGGGAGGACCAGATAGCTAGCCCGTATCCCCGTTTTATATATAATTTAATCAAAAAGAGGCTAGCTGAGGTGAGGGGAAGGGGGGTGTTAAAACAGTATTCTAGTTTAAAGGTATTCGTGACTCAGTTTAGTTTTGTCAGACGGTTGTGGCACCTGGTAGGTGTGCTCATGAAGCCCTCACCCACCAACCTAGTTGGTGGCATGCTTCATCATCGGGCCCACCCAGTGACACCTAATGTGTCCCGGGTGTGCTACGACGTCTGGTGACAGCAGAGCAGGTATATCACTGTGTGTGCGGTGAAAAATGTTTTGAATGTGAGTTTAAAACGGCTTGGCGGGGGTCCCAGTACCCGAAGGTAGGACAGACTTTAATACCTGGGCCTCCGTCAGCGGTTAAAAATAAGGCAGGTGGACGTTAGAGGCGAGTTACAACCTCCCACGTCCTTGGTACGTCAACATGTTTCAGCCAGTGCCTTATGGATATGCTGGCTTTCTTCAGGACGATTAAAAGGTGTGTGTAATTAAAACTAGTGGACGTGTGATACAGACTATGTGTCTACACGCCCTAAAGTGTATCTATGTGTGAGAGGGGGGATTCCCTTCTCAAGACCACCTGTACAGATAACAAGTAGGACAAAGACAAAACATACAGGGAAAGAAAGAGTCACTTGGAGGAATACATGAGAACTCATGACAGCCGACTTTATAGCGAGGAAGTGCGGGCTATAAGCGGCTAAGGTGTAATGGTATTGGTGGTACCATTATGTGAGAATCGCACTAGAACATCGTAGGTGGGGTGGTTAAAACAGCGGTATTCACAGTAATGGTGAAAAGGGTGAGAGGGTGGGAAAGCGTAAGTGATTTGCTTACACTAGTTTTAAGGATTGATTCTTCAAGGTTATTGAAGAGGCAAAGTAGTTGATCCTATATGGGAGAAAAAAAGGGGTATGTCCACTGAGATTTAGGAGACCTGTAGGGAGAAAAATGACAGCGCTTACCTATGGTAGGGGTGGTTGTTCGATCATACTCACAGGATTACTGACCAGAGCTTGCTGTGGACCTGTAGTGCCTTCTTCGCAGAACCAGTGAGTAGTGGCCGGTGCTTCTGGGTTTTATACTGTGGTTGGTTGATTGAAGGCGTGTACCTGTATAGTGGTAGAGATGGTAGATAGACTCGGACTGCCGAGTCATGATGCTACTCAGGTGAGTCAAGAGAGCTATGCGCATGCTCAGAGTATGCATGCTCGGGCTCGGCAGTAGCAACGCATGCGCTGGTAGTGGTGGAGTTATGCAAGTGCGTAATGACAGGCATGTCAAGTTAGTTAACTGAGTAGGTACACTAAACGGTCACTTATTGTGTAATAAATACACACTAGGAGTTCTATCAATAGGAGCAAGGCTTCAAGGTTATGGAACCGTGGATATTTTATGGGGGGCCATTTCCCATCACTCAGAACTAATGGGTTATTACTCAAGGGTTTGAAATGACAGGCTGATGAGGTTGCCTAGTGGTTATACAGTGGACAGGGCATTCCATGGGATGGCATCATTCAAGCCGTCATTGGCAGTGGAAAGGCGATATATCCATCGCTGTTCCTTTTCGAGAAGTTTTTTGTCGTTGTTGATGGGGCTTTCAGGGATCTGTTCAATGACTGTCCAGTTGAAGTCATTGGGAGTGTGGCAGTGAGTAATGAAATGGTTGGTCAGTCTGCTGATGTTTTTCTTGCACCGTATCGTGCTTCGGTGTTCAGTTATTCTGGTTCTGACTTTTCGTGTGGTCATTCCCACATACCGCAGGCCACACGTGCACGTGAGCATGTATATCACGTTGCGTGAATTGCAATTGGTGCGCTTGCATAACTCCACCACTACCGGCGCATGCGTTGCTACTGCCGAGCCCGAGCATGCATACTCTGAGCATGCGCATAGCTCTCTTGACTCACCTGAGTAGCATCATGACTCGGCAGTCCGAGTCTATCTACCATCTCTACCACTATACAGGTACACGCCTTCAATCAACCAACCACAGTATAAAACCCAGAAGCACCGGCCACTACTCACCGGTTCTGCGAAGAAGGCACTACAGGTCCACAGCAAGCTCTGGTCAGTAATCCTGTGAGTATGATCGAACAGCCACCCCTACCATAGGTAAGCGCTGTCATTTTTCTCCCTACAGGTCTCCTAAATCTCAGTGGATATACCCCTTTTTTTCTCCCATATAGGATCAACTACTTTGCCTCTTCAATAACCTTGAAGAATCAATCCTTAAAACTAGCGTAAGCAAATCACTTACGCTTTCACACACTCTCACCCTTTTCACCATTACTGTGAATACCGCTGTTTTAACCACCCCACCTACGATGTTCTAGTGCGATTCTCACATAATGGTACCACCAATACCATTACACCTTAGCCGCTTATAGCCCGCACTTCCTCGCTATAAAGTCGGCTGTCATGAGTTCTCATGCATTCCTCCAAGTGACTCTTTCTTTCCCTGTATGTTTTGTCTTTGTCCTACTTGTTATCTGTACAGGTGGTCTTGAGAAGGGAATCCCCCCTCTCACACATAGATACACTTTAGGGCGTGTAGACACATTGTCTGTATCACACGTCCACTAGTTTTAATTACACACACCTTTTAATCGTCCTGAAGAAAGCCAGCATATCCATAAGGCACTGGCTGAAACATGTTGACGTACCAAGGACGTGGGAGGTCGTAACTCGCCTCTAACGTCCACCTGCCTTATTGTTAACCGCTGACGGAGGCCCAGGTATTAAAGTCTGTCCTACCTTCGGGTACTGGGACCCCCGCCAAGCCGTTTTAAACTCACATTCAAAACATTTTTCACCGCACACACAGTGATATACCTGCTCCGCTGTCACCAGGCGTCGTAGCACACCCGGGACACATTAGGTGTCACTGGGTGGGCCCGATGATGAAGCATGCCACCAACTAGGTTGGTGGGTGAGGGCTTCATGAGCACACCTACCAGGTGCCACAACCGTCTGACAAAACTAAACTGAGTCACGAATACCTTTAAACTAGAATACTGTTTAAACACCCCCCTCCCCCTCACCTCAGCTAGCCTCTTTTTGATTAAATTATATATAAAACGGGGATACGGGCTAGCTATCTGGTCCTCTCTCTCCCTCTTGATACACGACTATACAGGCAACGCACAGCTGCGAGAGAATACCCCAGCCATGGAGGAAAACCATGGCTTAACCTTCACTGAGAGTGACGCGGCAGACATTCTCTCTGACCCGTCATTCCAAGTGGATTTTAACATTTCCAGCACCATCGCACAGACCACTGATTGGGAGACCCTCACAGAGAAAAAGCGAAACAGAATACGTACCATCCTTCATGGGACCATCCTGGCCCAATATCTCAGAACTAACACGGCCCCAAGGGGCCTCCTTGTGAGCAACGCACCCAGGATCTTCCTCGGTGACCCCACGTTCAGGAAGGACTGGGCCCAGATTGCCTGGCACTGTACCAGGGACTGGATGCTGCTCATACTCAAAACATCTAAACGCCTTTCGGATGCCATAATGGTCGAAATTCAAGCCACTGAGAGCCATTTCAAAGCCACTATCACCTCATACAAAAAGAAGCTAGATGGCCAAAACAGAGAGATTAACGAATACAAGGACTACCTGACCGAGGCCAAAATCAAAAAATTTGAAAAAGACTTAAAGAAGTTCAGTTACGCAAAGGTGTACCCGTACTCGGAAGAAAACTATACACCACCAACCAAAGACAGTAACATGTCTAACTCTTCAGGAGACGACAGCTCTATCTCAAGTGACTCCAGCAATGGATCACAGAAGCGAGGAGGAGGTGGAAGAGGACGAAGAGGACAACGTTGGCCTAACACTTGGTAAAGAGGACAACAAAACCAATTTTACGGATTCCCACCCAACTTCGGTCATATGCAGCACCCGTACTACGGCTTCCCCACCATGTTCCCTCCAGGACCAATGCCTCTGTTTGCGGGTAACCAGGGCCCCAACATGCCTTATTTAGGACGGGGCAGGAGATCGCGGGGCCGCAGAAGACCAACCCAACACAACACACAGGTTCACTGGGCCGAAGAAGAGAACCCAGTCAGCGTGAACACGCGCCAAAAGGCAAAAGAAGCAACACCGGGACCGAGCAAATAACGAATACCGCCGCTCAGCCTTCACTGGTCTTCAACCTATCCAGTACACCATTATCTCAACAAGAGCAATAAGTCCTGGAAAAAGGACTGTCATTTGTGCCCACCACAAGATTGGACAAATTCAAACTCCACACCGAACTGGCACAATTTTTCAGAAAATTGAAACTGAAGTCGTTCTTTGAGAGACCCACCCCTGAGAATGACCAACCTCAGGAGAACCCTAACATCACGGGCTTAAGGACCAAGTCAACCTTTGTCCCACCACCCTCCACTGTCCCTGCCGAAATCACCGCGTTTGAACAGTCAGTATACCACGACATCGAGAGTCTCCAACCGACCAACCACTTCAACAACTTGTCTTGGAATGATAGACAAACGATCCAACGCCTACAAAACAACCCCACCGCGATCATCAAACCAGCAGACAAGGGGGGAGGCATCGTACTTCTTGACAAAACGGATTACGATACCGAATGCCGAAGACTTCTCAGTGACAACAGGAACTACCGCAGGCTGGATCATGACCCCACAGACCAATTACGCACCACCATCCACGCACTCGTTAAGAGGGCAGCAGATGCGGAGCACATTTCCAAGCAAGAAGCTGAATACCTTTGCCCTGAACATACCAGGACACCGTACTTTTACACAGTACCAAAAGTACACAAAGGCACCATTCCACCACCTGGCAGACCCATTGTATCCGGCATAAACTCCCTACTAGAGCCATTGTCTCAGTATTGCGATTTCTTTCTGAATCCCTTGGTGCAAAAAACGCCCACATATATAAAGGACACCAAACACCTACTACTGGTCATAAACAACATGGATTTGGACCCGAACACCCAGTTACTGGTAGGGTTAGACGTGGAAAGCCTGTATACCAGTCTCCCACAAGATGCCACCCTGAAGGTTCTCCATGACATCCTGGAAGAATCGCCCTGGCCCTACCACACCCCGAGAAGTTTCATTCTAGCATGTGCCACGCTGGCCCTCAATGAAAACTACTTTGAGTACGAGGGCACCTTCTACCTTCAAACAAACGGGACTTCGATGGGCAGTGTTTTCGCCCCTAGTGTGGCGGGATTATACGTACACCATTTTGAAAGCACCCACATCTCCACAGAAGCCAACCCGTTCAGTCACCATATCCTGAAGTGGCACAGATATATAGATGACATTCTGGTCATTTGGCAAGGCTCTCACAAAGACTTGAACAATTTCATGACCTGGCTCAACACCAGAGACCAATACTTGAAGTTCACTTGCACAGCTAACAACCAACAACTACCCTTCCTAGACCTGGCGATCACTGCCAAAGATGGGACCCTCATTACCACTACCTACTACAAACCGACTGCAAGGAACTCATTGCTCCTCTACACAAGTTTTCACCCCCGACCACTCAGAGAAAACTTGCCATTCGGACAGTTTCTCCGCATTCGGAGAAACTGCACCAACATCAGTGATTACAAATCACAATCGGCAGACCTAGCAACCAAAGTGGAAAATCGTGGTTACCCCAAGGCCATCATTCGGAAGACAAACAAGAGAGCCAGAAATCAAAACCGTGAGGCACTCCTTGAAACCATCCAAAAGGAGGACGAGGAACAACCTATAACTTGCGTCACCACCTATAACACAGCATCCAACGAGGTAGCTAAGATCATCAAAAAACACTGGAGAATAATCAATTCCGGGCAGAGAAACTGGGATGCTCCCAGGTTCGCATATAAAAGGAACAATAATCTGAAAGACCAACTGGTAAGCACCCGACCAAGACCACCACTCAGACCTCAAGACAATACGATCCTGAATGCTTGGGGCCTGACGAAAGTCACAGGACACTACCCGTGCAACGACTGCAGTGTGTGTCATCTCACTACCCATACCAAAACTCTCAATCTGGAACCACACAAAACCTGTACCCAACGGAACCACACCAATTGCAATCCACGCAACGTGATATACATGCTCACGTGCACGTGTGGCCTGCGGTATGTGGAAATGACAACACGAAAAGTCAGAACCAGAATAACTGAACAACGAAGCACGATACGGTGCAAGAAAAACATCAGCAGACTGACCAACCATTTCATTACTCACTGCCACACTCCCAATGACTTCAACTAGACAGTCATTGAACAGATCCCTGAAAGCCCCATCAACAACGACAAAAAACTTCTCGAAAAGGAACAGCGATGGATATATCGCCTTTCCACTGCCAATGACGGCTTGAATGATGCCATCCCATGGAATGCCCTGTCCACTGTATAACCACTAGGCAACCTCATCAGCCTGTCATTTCAAACCCTTGAGTAATAACCCATTAGTTCTGAGTGATGGGAAATGGCCCCCCATAAAATATCCACGGTTCCATAACCTTGAAGCCTTGCTCCTATTGATAGAACTCCTAGTGTGTATTTATTACACAATAAGTGACCGTTTAGTGTACCTACTCAGTAAACTAACTTGACATGCCTGTCATTACGCGCTTGCATAACTCCACCACTACCTGCGCATGCGTTGCTACTGCCGAGCATGCATACTCTGAGCATGCGCATAGCTCTCTTGACTCACCTGAGTAGCATCATGACTCGGCAGTCCGAGTCTATCTACCATCTCTACCACTATACAGGTACACGCCTTCAATCAACCAACCACAGTATAAAACCCAGAAGCACCGGCCACTACTCACCGGTTCTGCGAAGAAGGCACTACAGGTCCACAGCAAGCTCTGGTCAGTAATCCTGTGAGTATGATCGAACAACCACCCCTACCATAGGTAAGCGCTGTCATTTTTCTCCCTACAGGTCTCCTAAATCTCAGTGGACATACCCTTTTTTTTCTCCCATATAGGATCAACTACTTTGCCTCTTCAATAACCTTGAAGAATCAATCCTTAAAACTAGCGTAAGCAAATCACTTAGCTTTCACACCCTCTCACCCTTTTCACCATTACTGTGAATACCGCTGTTTTAACCACCCCACCTACGATGTTCTAGTGCGATTCTCACATAATGGTACCACCAATACCATTACACCTTAGCCGCTTATAGCCCGCACTTCCTCGCTATAAAGTCGGCTGTCATGAGTTCTCATGCATTCCTCCAAGTGACTCTTTCTTTCCCTGTATGTTTTGTCTTTGTCCTACTTGTTATCTGTACAGGTGGTCTTGAGAAGGGAATCCCCCCTCTCACACATAGATACACTTTAGGGCGTGTAGACACATTGTCTGTATCACACGTCCACTAGTTTTAATTACACACACCTTTTAATCGTCCTGAAGAAAGCCAGCATATCCATAAGGCACTGGCTGAAACATGTTGACGTACCAAGGACGTGGGAGGTCGTAACTCGCCTCTAACGTCCACCTGCCTTATTGTTAACCGCTGACGGAGGCCCAGGTATTAAAGTCTGTCCTACCTTCGGGTACTGGGACCCCCGCCAAGCCGTTTTAAACTCACATTCAAAACATTTTTCACCGCACACACAGTGATATACCTGCTCCGCTTTCACCAGGCGTCGTAGCACACCCGGGACACATTAGGTGTCACTGGGTGGGCCCGATGATGAAGCATGCCACCAACTAGGTTGGTGGGTGAGGGCTTCATGAGCACACCTACCAGGTGCCACAACCGTCTGACAAAACTAAACTGAGTCACGAATACCTTTAAACTAGAATACTGTTTAAACACCCCCTCCCCCTCACCTCAGCTAGCCTCTTTTGATTAAATTATTAATAGTAAAGGCTTGTCAGTGAGTTGTTTCATAGGTCTTGGTAAGGTTAATACCTCACAAGAATGTCTATTTTCAATCTGACTTGTGCAGTAGCTTTCAAAATGGATGACTCGTCCACGGCTGTGGCACATGCTTTGCAAAGTTTGTCGGATTCCCGAGTGTGGGAGACTGAACCTGCAACATTAGCACAATCATAGCAACACATTTCTTTTAGGGTGTAGATCTTTAACTCGGTTAACTGATTCACCAACATCATTGAGAGGTTTATATTGATTCACAACTTCTTCTTGATATTTAGCTGTGAGCGAAACTCAAGCCACTGTCAGTATCTTCCAGCTTGCAAGATTTTTGTAATAGCTTATGACAAAAAAGAGGCCGATTCTCAACCATCAATAATTCTTTAAGATTAAAAGAACTTCTCTACTGATATTGTTGTCAAAATCTCAATGAGGTTGAGTAACAAAAAAGTAAATGGTTTTGCCGAGCTTTTGAACAGTTCAGTGTAATATATATTTTTTTGCAGTTTCCCATTTTTTTAGAAAATCAATCTTCAAAATTTCTTTAAATTTAGGTTAGGAATCTTACCCTCTACAAATTGAAAAAGTATGTCTCTGGTGTCAGAGCCTACACAGTGTATGAGTAAGCAGACCAGAAACTTGTCATTTTCAGTGCCAAGAGTACCTACACACATTTTGAAATCCTTTATCCATGGGCATCGCCTAGTACCAAAATGATCACTATCAGCAGACAGTCTAAAGTCCTGCTGTGGCTCTCTTCACAACACTGAAGATTTGCCAAGTGGGTGCTCGGATTACTTTTTTTGTATTGAGAAAATAAGCTCTCAAAGCAGAAGTGTGTTCCTGCAATTCAAAACACAAATGACCATGACACACAGGGAGTTACCTCCCTTTGCGGGAGGACCGTTCTACATAGGCCGGCGGTCATCAGGCCCCCATTAGACTGCAACGACCATAATTGTGACCAACTGGCAGGCCTTTTGTAGGACAGGCTGCCGGGACAAAGAAGTACACAGTAGAGGCTTTGCTGGTGTAAAAAAAAGTGCTTCATCACCTCCACATAAAGCAGGTGGACCGCAAGTTTGGCTGAGAGAGAGAGATCAGCCAATTTACTGCGGTGCTCGTGCACTGGAAACGCTAGATGACGCACTTTACTTGCAAAGTCCCTCACGTGTCTGTAGCCTATGTGTAAGTGGCTCCCTGCCTTCTAGGAAATCAGGTTTGGATCCATTCATATACTTATGGAAAGTTGCAGTTACATAGGATATATGAAGAGAGCACTCAGTTACAAATCTGGTTAGTTTATTTAAAATATTTGTAAGGGAGAAGGCTGGAAGTACCAGATAGAGCAATTCTCTTTATACTTGTAAACATATATTATTTGCATATTTTGTCACTCTCTGTGACGCGGGAAGAGGGCCCGATGCGCTCGCTTAAAGCAGCTGGTATCGACCGTATGCAGGATCTCTATCCTTACGGGACTTTTATCACCTCCGAAGAGCTCCAATATATCAACAACCAATCACCACTATTTCAATTTACTGTGCATCACCTGAAACGCGCAGTCAAAGCACACTACTCTACGTTTCCTGCTGAACCACCCTCCCTACATTCTCCACAGCTCTTACTGGTGGCGCCCACGAGGGGTCAACTGGTTACCAAATTATACAAGGCGGTGAGGGACGAAAAAGTGAGGGATGTTGACAGAAACTTAGCTCGCTGGAATGATAGGCTGGCTCCTCCCTTGACGTCACCAGAGTGGGGACACATTTGCACACTGACCAGTAAACTTACACACAATGGTAATCTAAGAATCATTCATTTTAAGTACATCCACCAAATCTATCATACTCCTCTCAAGCTATATAAGTTTGGTCTCCGAAACACGAGAAATTGTAAATGGTTTGGCCAATCTGATGCAGGCTTTTGGCACCTGGTGTGGAGCTGTTGGCTTGTTTATAAGTATTGGGAAGAAGTGGTGGAATGTATGCTTCCTATATCAGGCATTAATTTGCAATGTACACCTCTGATTTGTTTATTATGTTATGTGCCACAGATAAAAGGGACGTTAGGGAAATTTGTAAGAATTGCTCTATCGCTGCCGGCCATGCTATGGTTGTAGGCACTAAGCTGTGTCCATGCTCGCACTTACCAATAAAGGTTTTGAAACTTTAAAAAAAAAGAATTGCTCTATTGCTGGCAACACGGCGAATAGCACTAACATGGGAAAGCACTCTGGCCCCCTCATGCTGATCACTGGATTAAAGATATGGTGCAATGGAAAGAAAATCTCGAACTTTACGCTGAAGAACGTCCATCGTCTTCCAAACCCAAGGATATTTGGGAACCATTACGTCAATATCTGTTGTCGCAGGCTCATAGTGAATCCATAAATTAGTGCTAAGTGATATCCCTATGTAAAATGTGTTATATCCTGAAGATTCCTATCAGTATGTAGAATCGAGATTAATGTGCAGGAACATTGATTGATGGTCAATCACAACTGTTACAATGTTTCTTTGTATCTCTTTGTTGTACTGCCTTGTATGGCAGCAATGCTGTTTGTTTCGTTTTGAACTCAATAAAAAGATCCACAAAATATATATATATATATTATTTGCATTTTTTGCTAAAGTAGTGCATTTACATCTCCACAGCTATCCTAGTAAGAAGCTCTACCCCGATGGCTTTGACTCTCCAAAGAAGGAACATCAAATACTGGTGGTACATCAGTGTGTCGGCGTCCCAATAAAATAATACAAGTTTGAATTCTTGATTTATCTCCAACTAAACCATGTTTAATGGTAAGGGTCAAACTGGATGATCATGGATCTATCTTAATAACTTGAAAAACACAAAAATGAGTCAAGCTACACAATTCTTTAGGTGCCCAATATTTTGTTATAACTTAAAATCAATTACCAAATATGTGACATTTTGTCAAAACATCAAAAGACTCTAATAAAAAGTCCTTTCTTAACGGGATGATGTCATACAATATCCTGTTGACTGAGATGCTTACAGATCACAATTCAGCATCTAGCAGTATTAGGTACACCTCGGTTGTGACAGAGCCATTTTAGCAAGCAGGACAATGTTTAGTGCCTTACACACCGTTAAAGCCAGAGATGAAGTTTTAACCCAATGCCCTGTATGCGGGTCCTACAACTTTCTTTAGCAGGTCTGTGTGTGAATATCAGGATAGCATTCATGGCTATTGGGAGACAATAAATTGTGTTACAGGTTTGCTTCTGGGTACATGGGATCTTAGAGTTATCTGAATGGAAGTGTTCCTCTAATCCCAACTGAGTTATCTTTTAGGAGCTGCGCTGATGCCTTAAATTCTCTCGCTAACTGAGCTTGTCTAAACCCTACATAGTCAAGGAAAAACCCTGGGTTCCCTCTGGGGTCAGCCGTTCTTCACACACTTTAATCATTTACCAATTCTCTAATCAGTGTCAATGGAAGCAGTCTTACTTGGTATCACTTGGATTGCTTTTAGTTCATCCTGGATTCTGTAATCCTGGACTCATACTCTTGCAGAGACCTTACAAAATTAAGAAAGGTAATCCCTGCCACTTCAAGCATGAAGATGGAGCCATGGAGCCCATCAGAAGCATGAGTAGATCCCAGGTAGTTCTATTTTAAACACTCTCTACATTCAGATTGTCTTCTAGGCTTCTCCTTCTCAGCAACCTGTCAGGACACATGGCCTGGTATTCCACCAGAATATCCTTTTTCCAAATATTGTCTTCCATAATAACGGCAAAATATCAAGGACCAAAATATCGAGGCGGTAGGTACATATGAGTAAGCATATGTTTGTTTTAACTAACTTTGCATCCTACATATGGCCGTCAATATTCTGCCTTCAATATTAAGGCAGGGCGATATTTTGCAGGCGATATTTTGACATCCATCCCAAGGTCATCTGCTTTCTGCTCGGTCCCCAGTAACCATCCAATCGCTTCTCTCAGTCAAGCAGGAAGCCTACCCCAAACATTCTAATTTGACCACACTGTCAACACCTAGAGAGGTCACAAGAACAAAGCAGGTGCACATACACTAATAGATTCAAAGACATTCATGGTGAATGTTGCCCACCTAAAAACAACTGTGAACCCAAACTATTTCTAGGATAAGTATAGGAAATCAAGCACACAGTAGCAGCACACAACTACAAAGGCCCTCATTTTCATGGCATTGTGTGAATATGTCCGCACTACTATGATACACTTAAGACCCAAATTACAGCTTTTTTAACAATCATTATTGAGTTTTATTGCAGCACAGTTTATACATACAATTTGCACATATCAAGCCAGCATGCTCCCAACATAATCACAGCACATATGTCATACAGCACCTGCATTATCAGGATTCATTGGTTCAGTAAATTGAAAATCAGAACATAGAAGACCCAAATTCCTAATATGAAGGTCATGGTTAGGATTGACAGTTAACTGATCACATACAGCATGCATACAACTTCGAATCATGTATCACTTTAGAATTTTGAGAGAGTGATATTCCAAAAAAGGCTTAGCATAAAGACTGCCTTACGACCTCACCTCAATAGAGTGAAACTGGTTGTATGTGACGGATCCTTCGAAGCAGCACACAAAGTGGAAACAACACGCGAGCTACGTTTAACCACACTAGCTGAACACCTGCTTCGTGGTCATCCACCCTTCCTTGCAGTGTCCATCCACCATGCTAGCTGTGAAACTGCAGCAGCAACTGGAACCGGCCAAACCCAGGAAACGTTAGAGATGCGTCAGCGGGGCCGCGATCATCAATAGTCATGAGCTCTGTGACAACACATATTGGAATATCCGAATCTTAGTCATTGCTTGGGTTCAACTTTTAGCAAACTCACTCTACCCACAGCAGAAAGTATTTCCTTTAGTTGTAGTCTATTCCTTTGGTTTTTTTCTCTGGAGATGATCCCGTGTCCCACATACTTCTAAACAATGTGGAGCCTTGGAAATAAACTCCCTTTCTCACTGAATATTGTATTGATAATCATTTGCCTGACACTTACAGGGATTTCGGCAGATTGTTGTTTCTGCTGCTGGGGCACCACCGAGGAGTTTGCCAAGCGCGGCCCCCGCTCCACGGGCCTGCCGACGATCCAATCAACACCGCTGCGGGACTGCGAGGCATTGGAACACCTGCAGCCTCTTCCCGTAGCGGCCACGCCCCCTCCTTGACGCGAGGATAACCTTTCCCGGCACCAGCTCTGCGGGTGCCACTCATTTGCCTGACACTTACGGGGATTTCGGCAGATTGTTGTTTCTGCTGCTGGGGCTCCACCGAGGAGTTTGCCAAGCACGGCCCCCGCTCCATGGGCCTGCTGACGATCCAATCAGCACCGCTGCGGGACTGCGAGGCATTGGAACACCTGCAGCCTCTTCCCGCAGCGGCCACGTCCCCTTGTATTGGGGGCTTCAAAAGCAGTCTACGCTCTTCGCGGCGCAGGACGCGCGCGGGACGGAGCACGGGCGAAGCCCGGGCAAAGGGCGGGCCGTTTGAGGCCATTAGAGGACGGGAGAGACCGGGACCGGGCCACTCCCCCTGGTCTATCTTTGAGGATGTCCACAAGGGAAACAAGGAGCAAAACCGCGTTGGCAGCAACGGGAGCGGTTAAAGGTACTTTGGACAATTATTTTGTAAAAGCGGGGTCTTTACTGATTGATGAGATCTCCATATTAGAGAGGCGTATATCGCAGGAAATAGATTTGGTGAGGAGATCTTCTATGGGCCCCTTGGCACAGGCTAAGACCCCAGATACAAGACATGAGCACATTGATACCCAGTACATTAACGGGGAAAGCAGTGCCATTGATAATACCCCGAATCTAGACTTGTCCAACTCTACTTCTCACACTAGCACAAAGGACCCAAGTGATCTTGATGACTTGAGGTTGTTAAATCTGCCTCCGGCCCAAGCCCACCCCACCCACCCTACTTTACCATCCCCTCTTGAACGCGCTTTTGACGCGGGTAACACCGCTGGTGGAGATGGTAATGTGTTACAGGGCGTGAGAGAAGGAGCGATCCCTAAACAGAAAAAACAGAAAAAAGGGGCCCAAAAGAATGGGGGAAGGAAAACAAAGACTCAGAAACCCAACTCTACCCAGGAGGCTGATGGCCCTGTATTAAGTATAACGGGGTCTCTGACTACTGATAGACATGAGGCCCTACCCACTGAGACTTCACATGTAGATAATACAGTACATGGTAATATGAACCCTACAGAGATCCCAGAGGAAGACATCACCCTGGCCGATATAGGAACTCTGTTGAGGGCCTTAATGAGCCCACTGGAAGCTCATTTAATCAAGATGGAAGCTAGGCTAGTGAAATATTGAAAAATCCACGGTCCAACTAGCTGATAGCCTGAAAGCAAACATCAGAGCTGATGGGAATGGTGAAAAAGGGGAGGCCGAGGTTAAGAACAAAAGGGGTACTTTAGTTACCGCCAAGGCGCCCAATAGTGTAGCGCCCCCGGCCCGATAGGTAAAATCAACCCTAACCAAAAACACTTCTACGCAGCCCAGAGCTAATTTACCCACTTCTAAAGAGTCTCCAGCCCGACCCCATACACATCCCCGTCACAATCAAAGCCCAAACAGCCAAAGGATAATCCCTCTGTTGCCAATCAGCCTCAGAAAGTAGTAGTGCTAACTGATGAGGTGCCAGTCAAAGCTAATAAGGTAAGGGTAGTAAACCTGCCCCCGGAGGCAAGCCCCTATACAGTAATCTTAGCAGGGGTCACTATATGTTCTACATCATTGATGGAGTGTTCACTTTCTGATACTGTGTCAGTTGCTGAGGATTGCTGTTGATGGTTGGATCAATAAACCTGCTCTTCCAACTAAACCTGCATTGAGAGCTTTTATCAGGTCCCAGAGTTAAAAGCAACCTTTAAAGAATCTACCGCCTCTCTAAAGAACAAGGTGGTAAGTTGGCTATCTATTTATAGACCACTTCCACAAGGGGTTATGAGCGAGGTTTTGATGGTAAGAAGGGTCCCATGGGTGGGTAATACTAGGAAATCCATTAATGGAGACTGTGTCCTGATTAGTTTCAGAGACCCTAGGACTGTTTCCCACATTTGTGACTGGAATCCTGATGACCAAGAGAGTAACATTCAGCCCTTACCCCTTTCTTTCTTCTACCCGCCACTGACACATGTATGGGAGGAACAGAGATGGGATGGCTTACAGCAGAGGGTGGGCAGGTGGGATCCAAGAGCGAGAGGAGACTTCAACTATCCAAGAACCAAACATCAATCATATTCTACATTGAATATTGGAGAGGAGGGTTGGGAAACTTGTTATTAGAGGGGGGTGACTGGAGAGGTAGAGAGAGAGGAGATTGTCGCCGCCCTAGAGCCCACCACCCCACATTCTTCTCCTTATCAAATAGGTACTCTTGCTTAGACATGGTGGATTGACAGTTTATGGGTGGTGGCAGCAACCAGTATTCTTACCCACGGGAGGATAAGGAATCAGACATCATACCCCCTAGATCCGCCATTGTTTCGACGACAGAGCTTGGGCAGTCTGAAGCTATCCTGAATAGCTTGGAAGGCAACCTGGCAAATTTCGACTTGCCTTTGCCCATTGCAATGATATCAGGTGAAGCACAGAGAGACTTGGATACAAAAACCATGTCCCAGGGCAGTAGAAACGATATTGATCTCTCAACCACCACTGCTTCTATCCCAGGTTCCTCACCTCTGAAAATAATATCATGGAACGTGGCTGGCCTGGGTAACAAGGTCGAACTGCAGGAATTGACTGCTTTTATCAATTCTAAAGATATATGCCTACTGCAAGAAACCTGGGCAAGGGACGAGCACTCTTGCCAGGGTTTCGCGGTATTCTCCATCCCCGCGAAATGGGGGGGAAGGGGTCGCCCTTCAGGAGGCCTTGTAACTTGGTTGAATTGTCAAACTTCCTGAATGATATCCCTAAGGGGGCTCCATACGTGGTAGGAGGGGACCTAAATTCACACTTTGAGCCCCTAGCAGGGCTCTTGGATGGGTCCTCCCTGGAAGAGGATGTAAGGTGGTCAGTACCTCCCAACTGTAGAGCTTGGACCCCCCTTTGCTCTACAGATTACCGCTCTGACTCTTAAATATGGTCTAAGAGCGTGTAACGGGCGTACCAAATCTGATATCCCTAGTAATTATACTTTCAATAGGCTAGGCAGGGAGTCTAGATTGGACTATGTTTTAATTCAACTGTCTTTGTGGCCGCATATTATCGATATTATCGATTTCAAAGTAATAGATAGAACGGACAGCGACCACAATGCCCTTGAGTTGGTCTATGCCCTCCCTGGCAAGGAGGGTTTGGACCAATCCATGAGAGCGACAAATGTAGGGCTTTCTCTCAAACAATAGAAAAAGAATAAGGTGGGAAAAATTAGCGTCTGGCAGAGAGAATCTCCCCAAACTTTACGCTAGACTTGTTCCAATATTGGAAAAAGTGGGCGTTTTAAGCGAGGACCTTAGTACACCGGAAACTCGCAAATTATTAGGCCTGGCACATGAGGAACTTATTAAGTCTCTGGCTACAGATCTTTTTTCCATGGGAAATACTAAAGGTGGTGGACTTCGCTGCAACACCTGGTATAATGCCATGTGCCGCAAGGCGAAGGGGTATCTCTTGACTAGTATTAAGAAGGGCAAAGGAAGACAGGAGATACAGGCAAAAAGGAGGGAGTATAAGAAACTGATTACTCAGGCCAAGATGGATTGGGACCAAGATAAATTGGAAAAACCTTTCAAATGTGTTGGCGATCAGGGACTACCGCAAATTTTGGAGAATTGTCAATACGGGATACGAGTACCTAGTATCGGCAATAGAACCAAATATCGCACCCGGGGTATGGAAAGAGCACTTCCAGTCCCTCTATACAGAGGAAACTGGAGTCACATGTTATACCTCTCTTGATACCATTATCTACCCCGAAGGCTACTCCTTTACAGAAGAGGAGGTACGAGCGGCTATTGCACGTGCATCGTCAGGCAAGGCTCCAGGGTTGGATGGTCTCCCTGGTGACCTTTTTAACCCCTTCGCTGCTGGCCCGTTTCCGCCGCTGTGCGGTAAACAAACGAACAGGGGCAAGCCATGACGAACCCCAGCCGTCATCAGCACAGGAGCACCGTAGTGCATGATGGCTGGGGTTCGTCATCAGCATACAAGGGGTTAAACAAGAGCCTGACGTCTGGGCCCCGTATTTGTTGACAATATTTAATGCCATCTTAAAAGGCATGGAGGTTCCCAATACTTGGCAGGGGGCAGAGGTAGTTCCGATATTTAAGAAGGGCTCGCCTCTGCTCCCAGCCAACTATAGGCCCATCAGCCTAATAGATGTCTCCCAAAAACTTTTCGGTAGGCTCATCCTGGATCGTCTCCAGAACTGGCTAGAGGAGGCTACCATTCTGAGCCCTTACCAGGCGGGATTTAGGAGGGGGGTGTCCACAATCGATCAGATATTCCGCCTGAATCTTATTTACTGGAGAACTGCGCTAATCGAGGGTGGCAGCTTGTACACAGTTTTTGTGGACCTGCGAGCCGTCTTCGATCTGGTGCCAAGGTCCAGGTTATGGAATGTCTTGGCCGATCTAGGTGTTCCATCAGACATTCTTGCTATTCTGATGAAACTGCATCGGAATAACTTTGCCCGTGTCAGATGTGGTAAAAATGGCAATCTAACTGAAAGATTCCCCGTTGACAGAGGGGTGAGACAGGGCTGTGTGCTTGCACCGACCCTGTTCTGCCTCTTTGTGAACGGGGTAATCACCCATCTGTCCGGGATCAGTGCTATTGATGCCCCAAAACTGAACGGCAGCAGGGTGCCCGCAATTATGTTTGCGGATGATACCCTGCTGCTGTTGAAATCCCCTATGGGAATACAACGTGTATTGGATGGGTTTTTGGAATTTTGCATAGAGAGGGGTCTTGAGATCAATGTTACTAAAACAACATATATGATCTTAAACCCCACCCCATCATCACGTCCCAATCCCTCTCTAGGTCTAGAGCGGCTAGAGAGGGTATCTACATTTGAGTATCTGGGAGTAACCCTCAATGAGCACATGACCTGGGGTACACAACAGGCTAGGGCAAACATGAACTTGGCCCAGATAACGGGCGGAATCTCTAGGATGACGAACACATCACCTTATCGCCCACTTGGCCCTGTTATCCAGATCTATAAATCCCAGGCAAGGGGGGCTGTTACTTATGGGGGTGAGTTGTGGGGCCACACCGCTGCCAAAAACTTAACAAGTACGGAAAATAAATTCATCAGGCAGTTGGTAGCTCTTCCACCAAGTACCCCGCTACTCCCATTGAGAATGGATTTGGGTATTAGACCAATTGCAGATTAACTGGGTCTAAAACCATTAACTTTCTGGCGGCGTTTATGGAGCAGCCAAGATCTTACCAACTACAGAATGGAGCTCCAGGAGTTTTTATCTCTACCAAAATCCTCCAACATCCCATGGCTTGGATACATAAAAAGTTCCTGTGAGAGCCTGAACTTATGAGAACTTTGGACTGATCCGGCTAACGCAAGCGCCAGGATTCCACGCAAGGCATTGTCAAAGGCTTACTATGACCAAAAGTTGGCTAATATTTTTAATACAGTGCGTGAGGGATCTCTAACGAACTCATTTATCCAAAGCAAACACTTTTACCTAGTGGAATGTGTTCTGGATGGTATAACTCCTGTGCTGACCAGAAAGTTATTTTTGCAATGGAGATATGGTACACTCCCCCTTAGATCATTCACTAGCTCATGGTCTTCCCCCCCGACCACCGAGCACTGCCCGGCATGTGCACATTCTAAAGAAAATTACTTACATGTGATCTTCTTTTGCAAAGCCTACAAAAGAATCATGAGATATTGGCTAATCCCCCTTTTAAAAAATCTGGGCTTCAGACAGTTCTTTCCTGCATACAGAATTTTAAAAACTGAAGTGTCCCCCCCAATTGTGTTTGCAGTGGCAAAGTACCTAACGGCTATGTGGTTTACTCACAATCGTCTCTTGAAAGCAGAACTTGCTTTTTAAACAAACTCAATTTTACCTTTAACTTTTAAATCCCAATGTGATGATGAATTGACTAATGTGTAACAGTGTATTTCATAAGAATGTTTTATAGGACTTCGAAATGTTTTATTCTTTGTATATCTTTGATGATCTGTAGATCGAAATAAAGATTGAAATGGAATGGTATATTTAAATAAATATACCATTTAATATATCCCAAAAAGTTAACCAACCAAATACAGCCACATCTCAACACATTAAGCAAATAAAAAATTGCAGTTAATATTAAAACCATTCCAAACGAAACTGAAAGTGGTTATCTTGTAGACAAACTATTTCTGTAGTTATAACACATAATATAAATCAAAATTTCTGGCTAATATGATGCTGGATCATTTGCTGCTGCTGTAGGCTGTAGCTTTCTTTATTTGTGTAAAAGCAGATGGTGCATCGGTGTTTTTCTTGCTGGCAGGAAGTAGTAACTTGGTGGTCACTAGGTTTAAGGAAACAGCACTTGCTGTAGTGCTCTATTCAGGTCGCACCTATTGGGTACCGACGTACGTTCTCCACAAGGCTTCCTAACATCACAACTGTACACCTTGAAGTAAAATATGAACGCTGTACATTCTGCCTTGGACGTGTTTTAGCCAATCATGGGCCAGTTGGCTCAAATCAAGCAGTCCTTTGGAATCCAAAGTTAGCTCTTAATATCAGTGAGAACCACCCTTGACAAAGTGAATTTTCCATATAAGTGGGCCTGAGCTCCATAAAAAAGGTACTCTCAGTGTGTATGTTGTTTCTAGGCGACCCTTCTCTCCAGCAACACAAAGCACAGAGGATTAGGCAGTATGAAATCTTATCTGTATGAGTTGTGTAGCCTAGACCCCCTTCCTGTACAGGTGTTGCTTCTATCAGGTCAAAGGTTAACCTCCTGCAAATGTCGTGGCCCAGGTCCTGGCCCAGTGAGCGACAAGATATCTTCCTGCTCCATTCACTGTATGTGCATCCAAACCAGACACATGCAGCAGGCTTCACAATGAATACTATATAAAGGGCGATCAAAGGGGCAGAACAGGAGAAATGCAAGGAGGGGGGAGAGCAGACATCAGGAGTCCTGCAGATTTAGCTGGATGGGTGGCAGGTCCAACACCTGTGGTGGAGGGCATTCTGCAGGCTGGACCTTGTGGTTTTAGAGACAGTTCTTCCTAATTGGGACCTCACAGTTCCAGACTCTTAGATTGTCTCCCCGGCTTCATATTGTGGCCACTCTCATTGCGGGTTTTCTGGGTAAGCAGCAGCTCCAACATATTCCCTTTACAGACCATGTCTCCTACTTTTTCTTGTAGTTCATACAGGTTTTTACTGATTTTAGTGGGTTTTACTGGTGAGGTCTTTTATTCCCCCTATCTTGGTTCATCCAAGGGTTTCCAGGTTTTTCCGGCTTCATAGAGAAATGACCTGATTCTAATATTGTAGTGGGTCCTACCAATATTAACTGCCAGAGTAGGTTCTGGACTACATTGTGCAAGGAACCACAGCATGGAAGTCAACCTAAGAAATCCATGAACAATGGACTATGCATTCAGGAGGTGGAAAACCGGAGAGGACCATGACATTGCTTGTCTCGTTGGGTTCCTTGGATCACTGGACTTAGCATGAAAACAAGGCTGATGCAAGCACTGAAACCAGAGATCATGAATTTAGTCTCCAGTAATGATGCACAGGACAGTGTCCATACCAGGAGAACAAATACTACATTCTCCTTTGCTGCAAGTTGCACCGGACTGCTGACAGCCACCTTTCACGGAAGCCCTCCTGTCACAGGGATATACCTTTTTACCTCGCCGGACCCGCTACGCGGGTCCCGCAGCGCGGTACTGTTAAGGGGCTGCTGACTCTGGGCATCACCACCGGACCGGCAGGGCTGCGAGCACGAAGCAGGGACTCCGTGGACCAGGAGCCCCTGCGTGCCCCATTGTCAACAGCTGGGCTGCTCTCCCTGTCGGCCACGCCCCCCGCCCACGGAGCTTATCAGGCGGGACCTCCCGCGTTCAAACGGGACTCTCCTTTGCTGCAAGTTGCACCGGACTGCTGAGAGCCACCTTTCACGGAAGCCCTCCTGTCACAGGGATATACCTTTTTACCTCGCCGGACCCGCTACGCGGGTCCCGCAGCGCGGTACTGTTAAGGGGCTGCTGACTCTGGGCATCACCACCGGACCGGCAGGGCTGCGAGCACGAAGCAGGGACTCCGTGGACCAGGAGCCCCTGCGTGCCCCATTGTCAACAGCTGGGCTGCTCTCCCTGCCGGCCACGCCCCCCGCCCACGGAGCTTATCAGGCGGGACCTCCCGCGTTCAAACGGGACTCTCCTTTGCTGCAAGTTGCACCGGACTGCTGACAGCCACCTTTCACGGAAGCTCTCCTGCCACAGGGATATACCTTTTTACCTCGCCGGACCCGTACGCGGGTCCCGCAGCGCGGTACTGTTAAGGGGCTGCTGACTCTGGGCACCACCACCGGACCGGCAGGGCTGCGAGCACGAAGCAGGGACTCCGTGGACCAGGAGCCCCTGCGTGCCCCATTGTCAACAGCTGGGCTGCTCTCCCTGCCGGCCATGCCCCCCGAACATAACGCTAATAGGTATTTAAAGGCCTTAGTATACCCGCTGCGCGGGAGCATCCCGGGAGAAGCCCGGGACAAGGGCGGGACCGTCTAAGGCCGGAGTAGGCCGGAGTAGGCTGGGCTGGGCCTACCCTCTTGTGTTGATTATCTGAGTCCCGTCCCAAGTCGCTGATATAGCGCCCCATAGACTACCAGCAACTTTAGCTGACATGCCGTCCCCGGGAAAGGAGGGTACCCCCATGAAACAGGGAGGAGTTAAAAACAGGACCCTAGAGAACTACTTTCCCCGGGCCGTGGGAGATGGGGACAAGGAGAGTACTTTAATTCGGCTCAGGGCAGAGCGGAGACGCTCAATAGATAACCTGAAAAACAGACCACTTGGAGATTTTCCCACGACTCCTAGCGAGGAGTCGACCTCTATAGACGATGTCCCACTCCTGTTGAGGGACTGTACGTACACCCCCCAGTCCCATCGACGAGCCATACCCCAGCGACCTGCTTAAGCCCGAGCAGGGTGACTATTGACCTAATTTCACAACCCCCCCAGCCCCGAAAGCTAGGAAAGCTAAACCTAGGCCAGCCGCTGTACAAGGAGTATTTGGGCCCCCCCCAAACAAACGCAGGAGGAAGTCGAGGAGTGTCCAGGGCAAAAACAAATCTAAAATCCCCTACCCTGAGTTTGGGAGGTCATCAAAACCCTCCATACCGACTGTGACAGTAGTGGATGAATTACATCCTAAACCTATTGCACAGGACGGTTTGGCCCCCGTTCTGACTAAAGACATAGGAAATAACATTGCTAATGTCCCCCTTTCTGTTGCTCCGCTAGGTAACCTGGAATTCCTGCTCAGGTCACTATTATTACCTATCAGCGAGTGCATCAAAAAGGTCGAAATTAGACTTACCATCCTGGAGGCCACAATAAGTAGCATGAAAATCTCGGCTGGCCCCCAGGGAAGGTCTCCCGAGCTCATTCCCACTCCAACGGCCCCTCACCAGCCCCCAAATTGCGCAACGAGCTTAGCCCCCCCACAGGCTGCGAACGCGGTGGCCCCTCCACAACCCCGGAGGTCTAACTCTGTACCAACTAAGTCACCTAACTCCAATAGGCCCACTTCCCCCACAGTTTCGGTCCCTCGGGCACAGCCCATAGACAGTGTTGCACCAACACCTTTAATGAAGCTTCCCCCCAGGCCACGTAGGCCTAATTTACCACCAGAGGCAAATGATTTCACTGTAGTTATGGCGGGTGTCCCCCCACTTGAAGTGGGTGAAGCCGAGGATTTTTGTTCCTTAAAAAGCAGGGTAATTAAGTGGCTAAACATGAACAGACCCCTCCCGGTACATCTAAACAATGAAATTATAATGGTTAGAAGGGTGCCATGGGTGGGGAGAACACACAAATCTATAATAGGGGACTGCATATTGGTGAGCTTCAGGGATGCTGGAACTGTCTCTCACATATGCCAAGGAAAGAATAGATCTCGGGAATCAACCATTCAAACCCTTCAGATGTCCTTCTTCTTTCCTCCTATCCCTGCCCCTGTATATAAGCATCAAACCTATGATAACTGGGAGAGGGTTGGTCGGAGGGGAAGACATTACGAATCTAACCCCAGGCCACTATTTAGCCGCCCAGAGACATCCTTTCATACTTTCAACCGGTTCAACTGCTTGAACGGTCTCGAGGGGGTGGATTGACAAAAATATATTGTCCCTCTAGGAGATGGGGAAAAAGGGGTTTTGGCAGAGGAGATGGAGGAGCATAGTCTCCTGGCACAGCAAACTACATTGAGTTGTGTCGGGAAGTCTGTGCTAGACGGACCTAGGGCTGCAGACATTGAATGCAGAGGAGGGGGAGACGGGCTGGACACACAAGAGTTAGAGTGTGAGATGCAAACGGGGCCCCAGGGGGGATTAGCGCTGAGTGGTGAGGCCCTAAGAATGATTTCTTGGAACATTGCTGGCCTGGCAGGTAAATTCAACAATAAAGAGTGGCTTGATTACATTAGAAAATTTCATGTAATTAGCTTGCAGGAGACATGGGCCACGGAGAACAACTTTCACTTGCAGGGGTATAAGTGTTTCTTTGTACCCGCGCAAAAATCAAGATCTGGGAGAGCCATGGGAGGACTATCCATTTACATAGACTTAGACCTCCCGGGCAGTTGGTCTTCCCCAGATTGGAATTCCCACGGGATTCAGGCAGTTCGGTTCTCCGGGAAGGGGCTAAGATTTGTAGTTTTTAACATATATAATAACGAGATAGCGGGAAACCATACCTCACTTGTAGCGGAATTAGATTATAGGTTGGGTCAAGAGATAACTGCTCAAAAAAAGGGGCAGTCATGTGCGCTGCTGGTCATGGGAGACTTTAACTGCCACCTGTGCCCGGCATTGGTCCAAACAAATACAGACTGGTCCCAATGTCCTATGGAGAAGGGGCCGCACTTTTCCCACACACCGACAGGGTCAGCTTTTAGTACGCTCCGGCTCAAGTATGATCTTGAGCATACTATTAACATGATAGGCACACAGAAGGATGGTACACTCCCACCCACATTCAAGGGCAGAGGATGCTCATCCTTCATAGATTACATCCTGGTCTCAAGATCTCTGCTAAATAAGACATCCAGTGTAGGGATTGAATGGAGCAGTTTTAGTGACCACAACCCACTTGTCTTGGACCTGATGTATAGGGTGGGTCCAAGAAATAGAGACCATCGTACAATCATGGAGAGGGTAACAGACCAAGGCAGGAGATTAAAGTGGTCTAAAATAGATGGGGAAAAGTTCTATAAGGCCTTGGTGGACGCTGGCAAATCTGCCATTAATGACTGTTTAGATACAGAAGTCCACGGATCGAGGTTACTGGAAGCATTCGATCAGATTGCTAACCTGATTGATGGCCTATTAAAAACTAGTGCGCCCACTAGGAACCACGGTAACCCTCGATGGTTTAATAAAGATTGCTCCAAAGCATTGAGGGAGCTGAAAAGCTGCCTTAAACTTAAACCGAGGGATCCCCATAAAATTAAGGTGTGTAGGGGAAAATATAAAAAAGAGACTAAGAGGAGGAAACTCGCCCTGCAGGCAGAAGCGTGGGCAGACCTAAGAGAAGCAGGGGAAAGAAAGGATTTAGCGGGTTTCTGGAGAATTATTAACAATCCAACTTTCCAGGAAAACGACACTCCGGAGATAGGGTCTAACATCCTCCCAGAACAGTGGGTAACCCATTAAAGGGGTCTGTACAACCATGAGCCCGGTACTCCTGTAGAGTTGCCTGTTACTCCAACTCAGGTTTCAACGGTTGTATTTACCATCAAGGAGATCACTGCTGGGATAGAGGGCTTGACTAAAAACAAAGCCCCTGGCCCTGACGGAATACCCCCCGACCTGTTTCTGAGCAGCGTAGAACTCTGGGCCCCTTTAATGACCAGGGTTATAAACACTGCCATCACCTGTGGTTTGTCACCGTCCTGGTCCAAAGCGATAATTGTGCCGATTTTTAAGAAGGGCAATAGGGACGATCCTAAGTGCTATCGCCCTATCTCCCTGATTGACGTATCGGCTAAACTCCTGGGTAGGGCGATTCTCAATAGACTGTCCGAGTGGTCCGAAGAAAATAACATCTTCTCGGACACTCAATACGGATTTAGGACAGGGAGGTCCACTAGCGATCAATGCCTGAACCTTTACATGCTGACTGCCAAATATACCAAGGCCAGCGATGAATCGATCTATATGGGATTCATGGATTTGGCAGCGGCATTCGATCACGTCAACAGGGAGAAATTGTGGGTTATGATGTCCAGTATGGGAATAGAGAGTGGCTTAATTAATATACTGAGGGAACTGCATAGTGACACCACGGCTAAGGTTAGATTCAACAGGGAGGGGGGACTGACCGACTCTTTTCCCTGTATGAGTGGTGTCCGGCAAGGCTGCATTCTCGCCTCTTTTTTGTTCTCCCTTTATATTAATAATCTGGAGCAGTTTCTGTTAGGGTTAAAGGCAGACTGCCCAAGGGTGGGGACGCGTCACATTCCTGTTCTGCTTTACGCAGATGACGCGGTCCTGATTGCACGCACACCCAGGAGCTTACAAATCTTGATTGACGGATTTGTGAAGTTCATGGGTGCCTTAGATCTCTCAGTTAACTTGGGAAAATCCTATGTGCTTCTGGCTGGCAAAAAGACCTCCTCTAAATTCACTTACACAATAGGAAGCCACATAGTAGAAGAGGTCAAAACGTTCCCTTATCTGGGTGTAACTTTTGATGGCACCTTAAAGTTTAATTCCCTGGTGGAGGAGCGCTGTGGTAAAATGATTGCCTCTAACGGGGCAATAGCTAGCTACGGCAGGAGGCTAGGTAGATGGTGCCCGGAACAGGTGATGAACTTGTACAGCTCTGTCTCATGCTCTAAAGTAATTTATGGGGCAGAAGTATGGGGTTTTGCAAATACCACCAGAATCCAACAGGAAGAAAACAAATATTTGAAATCCATCCTGAGGGCACCCCAAAGTACTGCTGGTTTTGTAGCACATAGGGAGTTAGGGAGGCCATACCTAGATGATTTGGTAAAACTTAGGCCAATTGTGGCCTGGTTAAAAATCTGGGTTAATCCTGATGCGTCTCTTAGCAGAGAAATTTTATTGGACTGTTTAGAGAGGGTCAAATGTATGCGCATTCCCTGGCTCTATTACGTAAAGAACACCCTAGAGGAACTAGGCTTTGGGAACCTCTTCACCAACCCCGCAACAATTGTAGCCCAGCATAAGATGCAGTAGGGAAAACTTTCCTAGAGTGGAAAAACCTATGCAGAGCTGAGGCTGAAGGGCGTAAAAAGACAGTGAAGGCCCATAACCTGGTGAAGAGCGTGGAGGGTATGGAGCCATATTTGTACCTTATGCATAACGCACAGGACAGATTCTTGATGTGACGTTTTAGATTAAACTTACTCCCATTTATGTTGGGATCGCCAGCAGGATTTATAACATCAATTGAACAGAAGGGACCCTGCGGCTGCGACAACAGGTCTCCGCAGGACTCCCTTCACTTTGTTTTACTTTGTCCTTTTTTCTCAATGCCTAGGCATAGATTTCTTGTAAATCTCTTAAAAAAAGCCAAACTGGAACACGCTAGGGAGGCACTAGTCTTTTTACAAAAAGCTTTGGACCCTTTAACACTGTGTTGCATTATTAATTTCATCAAGGTAGCGGTCCGTTTAAGGCTAACTAGGGGAGATGTATGAAATGTTTCCGATTTTATCTTTTTAAAGTGTTATATAATTTTTACTGCCTGTGTTCTATGTTAACACTAACACTTTGTATAAGGATCTTGAAAATGTTTAATGACTTTTTACCTATGTAAATATGTGTGTGCTTTTATGGTGTTTTTTAATCACCGAATAAAGATTCTTTGAATTGAATTGAATACTACATTCACTCTGCCCTGAAACTTACTTGAATGTCAGTCTCTAGTGACCCAGATATTTGGAGACTAGGTTGGTGTAGTTCTGTGCAGGAGAAGAACTTTTCAGGCAAACCAAGCTGGTCCCTATTTTATAAGGAGATCTGACACATCGGATAGATGTTCATGTAGTACAAAAACTGGGGGCCTCATTTACAAAATTTTTGGCACAGGGTAGCGGCGCTAGGCTTCTTGCTGCACTGCTCTGCGTTAAATAGAAAGGGCAGGAATATGCCATATTAATGAAATATGGCGCATTCCTATCCCTTCTGCCTGTGCTGGTGCTCAATTTGGCGGCTAGTGCCAACGCAGGCACCCTTGAACCATGGGGAAAGGGTGTCTGCGTTGTTGGCATGATTGTTTTCCCGCAGGAAGGGACACCTTCCTGCACAAAAACAATAAATGGAGGTGTTTCCCTCTTTCTATGTGTGCTACAGAATTCAGCACACATAGAAATAGGAAAAATTAGGAGAAATAAAGGTATTTCTCCTCGTTATGTCTCCCCTAGAGAGGTGCACAGTTTTGTTTTACATATTCCCAGGTTTACAGATCCTTGTAAATGTGGAAATGTGTCAAACCCCATAGGTGTTGCATGTGAACACCCACAGCAACGTCCATGGAACGTCTCCTTGACGTAGAGTAAGGCAAGGCAGTGCTATATTTAAGAGGCCATGCAAAGCCATGAATGGTGGCTTTGCGATGCCTAGCCTAGCCTAGCAGGGTGGCTTTGCGTTGCCTCAAAAGTACGATTGAGAGGCCAGCACCACCGGAGCGTCATAAAAAGTGACGCCCCTTGGCGCAGGCCTCTTGTAAATGAGGCCCTTAGTTCACAGGTTATTTTGTGTATGAAATATGCAAATCATTCATGTTATTTTTTTAGAACATTGTATTTATATTTGGTTGTTTGAAACATGCTAAAATATATATATTTATTATTGGGCTAATTGATGTGTTTTACTTATATTGTGCTATATGTTGTGCCAATGGGAATAGGTTAATCAAATGCAGGCTAGAAGTTCCTGAAACTGAATGTACCTGGTGGAAAAGCCCACCTTGTACTAGTGCTGATGATCGAGTTTTTATGTATCATTTGTATGGTCGGCTCTCCAGGGAAGTATGTTTATCAAGGTAGATTGCAGTTTATTAAAAATCAATTATGTTACTCCTTTTAGTGTTTAGGGAAAAGAGGGGCCCCTTGGCACCCAGAAGGGAACAGGGCACTTACTCAGTGAGAAAAGAAAAAAATCCCCTTTGGTCGGATTGTTTTGCAGAGTAAAATCTATTTTCACATATCACATATCACTGTATACTCTATCTCACTATCCACACATACTAAGATTGGACCATATATAATAGGGAAAACAACTTAAACACTTTAAAAAAAAACATATCACATATTTTTATTGTTGATTTGTATACAAAATTTCACATTAAAAAAGCCCATGAATCCATACATTTAATAACACAAAAATTAATAAAAACACAATACATTTTAAAAGGATTGATCATAGTAAGCATGAAAACATAAAAAGAGTGAAACAACCAAAAGCTAGACAGAAAAAATTGGTCTAAACAATTTACACCTCCGTCATAACATTTTATCACTGGCATGGAGATATGCAATTTATAATTAGCTTTCTTTTACCAATGCCCAGTAAACGGATTGTGTATCAAAATGTAGCGTTGATGCGTTTTGATGGGAATTTGCCTTATAAATCCATCTTTATCAAGACCTGTATTATATACACTCTGTCTTATGTTAAGCGTTGTCATGCAGTCACCTGCTTCAATCAGCGAGACTTCCTTGTTTGCGCCCTTTTATCTTCTGTGCATTGAGGGAATCAATAAAATGCAAGACTTAGTAGAGACGCCCCTGGGTTAAAACGTACAAATTAATGTGGCGGGAATCATGGTTACCATAGTCTGAGTCTATTTTAAAGATGACTTAGTCCTGTTGGGGAATTTATCTTTTTGCCAGAAGATTGCTCGCATTGCACTGGCAGCTTTATTTCTTAATTAATCACTCTAAGACACTTGGTGATTACTTGGAGTGGAATATTTGCTCTCAAGCTCTTTTATAAGTAGGTTCAGATATCCGCAATCGCCGGCAACTCGAACCACCAGTCCGCGCCCTCGGTCGATTTGAGTAACACTGACTTCTAGTGAGAAACAGAGCTATGTTTAAATAACCAATAAAGATATATTTTGGTACTCTCGCTTCATGGACACAAGGGACAGTGGCATTTAGTGACTCAACCTGCTCTCTTTTTTATATTTTTCTCCAACTTCTTCTATCTATCTTCCAAGTCCTATCTTACTACTCTAGGTACATTTGGAACAGTATTCCTTCCTTCTAAGGTGTATTTGCTGAACAAACCCTTAGTTTTCCCAATTCTGCTCCTTAACACCTTTGGAAAATTCTGAGCTATGTTATTACCACCCCTACTGCTTTCTACTTCTACCCCAAAGATCTATTCTTTGCTGGTGGGACCTAGTTTTATTCCTGATCTTTTATCATACTTCTAATATAAAACTGAAGGATCTCTTTCTGCTACATATCATTTTCTCTGAGTGTCTCTCACTTTGACCATAAATGTAAATGTAAGGTAGTTTAATGTAGGAGTGGTATGACCATAGTATCCATCAGGATGTACATCTATGGTGTTAGCTTCCTTCCCATTTAGTAAATTCTTCTTCCAAGTGATTCAAGTGGTGGGGGAATTCAAGCATTCTGAGATATAATAAGAATTGATACCAACCTTATGTTTTGCCTCAAGGGAAAGAGAACCGGGAACCTCCAGTGAGCCGCGCAGAGAAAACAAGAGACCGAAGTGGGGTTGAGCCAGTAGGGACGACCCCAGAACTGCAAGAAGAGTATAAAGAGAACACTAATATACATAGACAGAAGACAATCAGTGGCTGTTAGATTTATATAATGAAATAAACGCCTTCAATTAAAATATGGTTGTGTCCTTTTTCGGCATTCGCTAACATCCAACTAAGTACCTTCGATCCCCATTAACAATGGCTGAATCAAAAATAACTTAGTCACGAGAATTTCTAATTTTGTTATAACATGGTTCTTAAAAAGTATATAAACTATGAATTAAAAATATATATTTAAATGTAAATTTGTTTTAACTTGATGTTATTTGTATTGCAATGGTTTTAATCAACTATGCAAAATTAAATAAGCTTGAAACTACATCCCCAAATGGGTAAGTTTGTGGGGTGCCACAAACTTTCATGGCGTTACTGCCCTTCATCAATGTCTCACACCCACAGATTCATACGGAAACCTCTGTGTGAATAAATCTATTACGAGTATGTACTCAACTTTCGTGGATTGGAAAAGATGGATTGCACTCACAAATGAAGGTACTTCTACATGCGAGTTAAGCTTACACAAAAACTTTTGAATGAGGCTCTCAAATCTGAAAGCCATTGATGGTCTACCTACAAAGTTGTTCTTTCTCCTTTTCAAAATAAACCTTCTCATGTGGCACAAGTGGGCTTGATCATGTGACTCTACAAAAGTGCAGAATGTGACCATAGATTCTCAGGCACATACTTTCACTTCAGCGTATAACACATATTATTTTTTTGCACATCAACGCATTCCACATTCTTAGCAGCCAATTGTTAACCTTAGGGACTTGCGTCATTCCCTAAATTACCACTGAGGTTCTGCATAGCCTCCACAAGTCACTAAGGGTTACATTTACTAAACGTTCACATCACGCAGGGTAGCAAGCAAAGTTTCTGCACTGCGTGAAAGAAAAAGAGCAAATATTCTCCATATTTACAAAGATACAAACCATTCCTGCTCTCTTCTTATGCAGGAGCACTGGAAACACCCTAGCACCAACATGTCGTAGTGCAAGGACAGTGTTAAGGCTTCATAATGCTGGGCTTGAGTGATCAGTTCCCCATTTACGTGACCGGGGAAGGAATTTCACTGCAACAAGGTACTATCAATGTAACTGTTGTTTTGCTCACATCAGTTAGACAAGGGATGGAGAAACAGGCTATTTTTTATCCAGGTCCAGCATACATGTCCGTTACTCAAACTCTACAAAAATGGTATGCAGTTCCTAACATTAGAAGCAGGGTCTAGTGTGTTTTATAAGGGCTCCATATGTTAGTATAGAGTCACAGAAGTGGGGAGAAGAATCCTCTCCTCTTGGAAAAAGACCCTCACACACCCAGCCAGCTAGGTGTCTTGCTTCATCATCGGGTCTGCTCCTTATCGGGTCGGCGCTGCAATACCCGATCGGCACCCGTGATGGGGTCTTCTTAGCGGAGATTTTTTTTCCATATGCCGGTGGGTGAAGTGCGTGTGAGGGCCCTAGATCAGTGTAGGTGATAGTGGTGTGTAGGGAAGTGGGTTAAAATAGAGGAGGTTGTCCACTCAAGAAATCTTTTAATGAACGTGGCCCCTGCCCTAATTAAAAGTAAAACAAGGCTCGTATCTTCACTCTAATGATGTGAAGCTTATGCGCTTGCAAAAAAGGTCAACATGTTTCTTGCCCATTAACTTATTAGATGGCAATTCATCAGGACCAGATCGGATCTACCGACACTTTTTGGTGGTGGCCAGCAAAGGAGTAATGTGAACAAGTGACCACCATTACAGCACCCTAAAAAGTGGTACCTTGTAGATCATAACAACATAACCCCATTAGGGTCAAGGTTGCACGGCATCAGTACCGGCTTGTGTAGACACTAATGTGTAGTGTCATTTCTGAATGGAACGAGTGGCAGCAGTCCTACCGTCACGTTCCAGGTTTTGCTCTCATCCCCATGACTTGCTTGAGCATCTCCATATTTTCCCCAATTTCACATCACTTAGTATCTTTCCCAAATCTCTCTGCCATGTATACTGTCAACATTCTGTGACCAGACGAGGTAGGATTCTCCCGACTTAAAAATTACTTAGTAGATGGCATTATTGGATATGACTCAATCAAAAAAGAGAGAGAAGGTCCCACACGAGAGACAGAGCACAACATTAAACAGTAATATGAAATCTCCCCTTTGGAAAGTTACTATACCACACGTATATATCACATTAACTCTTCAATCACTCCTTGAGCCTACATACCATGTTGACCACCCAAAACCAGCAGTATTGAAAAACACCAACTTCTAATAGCACATTCACAAATAACCACTAAGGTTGTGGATACTAAAATCTTACAATGCATAAATCAACACTATCACAGTGGTAGAGGTGACATTTCTTTCATTAAGTTAAAAACAATTTTATAAAGCTAAAAACAATTTTTGCATGCACAAATATATTCTTTATACATAAAAACCTTCAGAGTTCAGCACATAACAGTATTATAAATAATAAGAAAAATGTTAAACTACAAACTGAAACCGGGAGAGACCCAACAGACAACAAACAATTTCTTTATTCAGCAGTACTGATCCGTCCAGGTATAATACAAGATACTTGATGTAATGGGAAGGATTAAAATCTATTGTATAAATAATTTGTACAGATTCAGTTTTGTTAATCGTTGTAACACGTTTTGGTGGATCCCATTAGTGCTACCACCTTTTTCAGGACCAACAACTAAAATCTCCCTCACACCCTAAATAGTGTGGTCCGGGAGGAGTACAAAAATCTCCCAGCGTACAACACTGACCCAACCTTGGAATCAGATACGTGTACGGGTTTCTGTATTCTGTCTAGGGACATGCTGTCTCACAAACAAGCATAGATTCCCAAAAATTAAGCCACATACTCTTCCAATGAGAACACTGGCTCCTCTTTTTAGCATATCCCAGAGCTCGACTCACTGAGCTGACAAAACTAAAACCACCCATCCATTGTAACGCAGACCATCTCACTAACAGTCTCTTTCCAAAGTACGAGTGAATATCCTTACCTCCAGAGTTTCTGCCGTGTGGATGCCAGTATGCGTTCTGATTAAAATCACTACTGTCATTCAGCATGGACTTTAAGTACCCCTCGGTTGGCCGGTACCGTCATGTGATAAAAGTCACCTGGTCTAAAGACTACATCGACTTCTGATTTTTGCTGTTATGGTATTGGTCGAAATTGTATGTAAAGGTCAGCTTTTTCCCATCCATAAAGATGGTAAATATGTAATGTGGTTGGACCAAGATATTGTCCAGAAAATATCAAATCAAATGAAATCCTATACAAATGGTCCCAATACCAAACCCATATTTTAACATCTCATTAAGCACATAAAATCGAGTGCTGTCCCCATTTTTTTTTTTAACATCGTTTTTATTGCAGTACCAGATCTTTGCAGATACATTACAGTTTTAAATATTTCATCAATGCAGTAATTAAATATAGAGTTTGCCTGAGCAAATCATTTACACAGCCAGTAAGCCCACATCCCGAAGGCCGGGCGGCGGCAGTTATATAATCAGTCTCTGCATTTTCCTCCATTTCTCGCATTCAGGACTTCAGGATGAAGTGGCCCACTTTTACATTTTCGCCCCTCCCCCTAACAGCAACCCCCCTGAACTCCCAAACCCCCCCCCCCTCTAACCTCTAACCTCCCCCCCGTGCCTGCGCCTATATGGACTACTAGGTAACATATGTTCTGGTGTGTGCGAGGAGGAATGTATCATTCGCTAAGAGTGTGTACCCGATGTGCTAGTGGGATCTTCCATATCAGTGTCTGTATGTTCCCCCTCCTCCCCAGTACCATCTCGGAGCGCCTGCACTAGTGTCTCCCATGCTGTCGCCCTTTCTAACGCCTTCTCATCTGTAGCACGTCTAGCTAGTTGATATCGCAGGGTGCTTTCGCTCGCCGCCCACTTTAGGCATTCATTGTACCATCGCTTGTACGTGGGCCCCCTCTTGGATTTCCAATTCCTAGTGATTTCCCTCTTCGCTAGTATCAGCCCCATGTCTATAAACTTACTGGTCATCTTATTCTTGGGCGTGTGAGGAAACCAGTGCAGCACTCCTACCGCTTTGGTATATTGTAACTCCCTGTCCGTAGCATTATTCAGTGCCTCCCCGATCTCCTGCCAATAGTCCCTCAATTGGGGGCAATCCCATAGCATGTGCCCCAGATCTGCCTCCACTGTATTGCATCTAGGGCAAGCCGCTTGCTCAACTCCAAAGTATTTCCGTGGTAATCACTCCCCATGTTGTCAAATTAGTTGAGGGGAATATAATGCCCATTCTTCATTTTCCAAGGGACCTCAAGGTGAATGGAGTTCCATTCAAGTGGTCCCACTATCAAACATATATTTTGATATCTCATAGATCACATAATAATGAGTGCTGTTGATGTGGGACAACCAGTGCCTATTGAGGACATGTTACCATCACAGAATGCTTTAAGTGGTGAACTGATTCCACTCTTCCTTGGTATTTAGAGAGTAACTCCTCATATTGAATCTACAGATGAACCACTGTTCACTAAGCTTCCTTCTCTCATCTGTATTGTCACCTCTTTTCTTGTTTACTATTTACTCCAAGATGAACCACTTCATATTAGTTCTTGCATGGCACTTTTCCAAGAAATGTTTTACTAATGGAGCATTGATCTTTTGAATCCTCACCGCCAATTTATGCTCACAGATTCTAAGTCTCGTTTCTCTACTAGTCTCCCCTACATCATCCAGTCCACAAGGACACATCAGGAAATACTGTCGCTTATGTTGGAGATGGAATAGTAAATCCTATCCCTCTGAAGTCTATGACTATTTTCTCTACAGTTGCACAGGTTGGAGTGGAAATAGTAAATCTAACCCCACGGAAGTCCAAAACTTTCTTTACTGTTGCTCAGTTTGTAGCAGGAACAGTAAATGTGACCCCCTCAAAATTCCAACACTTTCTTTGCTATTGCTCACATGGGAATGAGAATAGTAAATATGGCCATCATAAATATAACACTTTCTTTCCTGTTGCTCACATAGGAGTGGGTATAGTAAATCTGACCCCTGTAAAGTTCAACATTTTCCCTACTGTTGCTCAGTTTCGAGTGGGAAATGTACATTTCTCCACTCTAAAGTCCAATACTTTCCCTACTGTTGCTTAGGTTGGAGTGAGAATAGCAAATATGATCCCTTCAAAATCCAACACTTCTCCTCATGTTGCTCAGATGCTTAAGAGAACCCTGCTGGGAGCCAACGCTAAGATAAAGAGCTGACCTGCTTTGAGTGTGTCTCAGAGCATTTTACAGAGAGCAGGGCTTTCCATGGCTCAGCCAGGAAGAAAAGGGAAATAGATGATTATTTTGAAGAGGAAACTGCATAGTAGACAACCGTGGGTTTCTCTGTAGTTTTTTGACAAGTTTACATGAACAAAATCCTTATTGGATAAAAGTCTTAGGTATGTGGCCAGAACTGAATGTAGAGACAGTGAAAAAGGACTCCGTGGAAAAAAAGACAAAGGGCCAGATGTAGGTGGCCATTTACCGACCGGTAACGGCCGATTTCGGCCGTTACCGACCGGTAAATGGTCATTTGTGATGTAGGGGCCCTATTTTACCGATTCTGTAAATTTACCGAACCGGTAAATTTACTGAATCGGTAAAATACGGATTACGAATTCGATAACTTGCAGATGTAGGTGGGACTCTTCTGAGTCCCACGGGCCTTACAGAATCGGTACTTTACCACCCAATCCAATTGGGTGGTAAAATACCAAATCCTGGTGTGCATGCACATGTGTGCATGCACACCTATGCCATGTGACAGACAGACATGCCCTTAGGGCATGTCTGTGTGCCACATGGCACACGTGCCTGAATTCGGGGTGCTAGAGGGTGTCAAAGTGACACCCCCTGCACCCTTGCAACATTCGGTATTTACCGAATCAGTAAATACCGATTCGGTATTCCACATTGATTCCTATGGGCTTCAAGGCCCATAGGAATCAATGGGGGATACCGATTCGGTATTTACAGAATCGGTAAATACTGAATCTTACAGATTCGGTATTTACCGAATCAGAATTACCTACATTGTAGTTCAAACTTTAGTCAATAGTAGGGATACACATCCCCTAACTTGTCCATTCCCGATTGATTTAACCTTTACATTAGGAGAAGTCCAGGACGCAATTAGGGATAGCGCACCAGGCAAAGCAGCGGGGCCCGATTGCACCCCGGTAGACGTGTACAAAGCTGAACCGGATTTTTGGGCTCCCCTGCTTACAAATGTTCTGAATAAGGGAAACCAAAAGGGGTTTATTGAAACCTGGTCGGACGCAATAGTGGTCCCCATTTTTACAAAGGGCAGCCGAGACGACCCGACCTGCTACAGGCCAATATCCTTACTGGATGGTCTAATGAAAGTAGCAGGTAGGATCATTTTAAAAAGACTTCAAGAATGGGAGGAAGACCATAATGTCGTGTCACACCTCCAATACGGGTTCAGGAAAGGCATAGGGACATCCGAACAGTGTTTAAACCTGTCCCTCCTAACTTCCAAATATACCCAGGCTAGAGGTGGAGCGCTTTTTATAACTTTTGTTGATTTAAGTTCCGCTTTTGATTGCGTGGACCACATATTATTATGGTCCACGTTGGGCGATATGGGCATTGATCCCCGTATAATCACCTTTATTAAAGAGCTGTACCACAACTGTGGGGCAAGAGTGAGATATGGCAAACAGGGGGAATGTACTGGAAAATTTGCACTTTCAAGAGGGGTTAGACAAGGCTGCATTTTGGCCCCAAGGCTATTTACATATTACATAAACTCAGTGGGTCAATACCTTTCCCTTTTCCTGAATGATTACCCCATTGTGAAAGGCTCACCAGTACCAATCCTCCTGTACGCTGACGATGCGGCCATAATGTCCCAGACTCAAGTTGGCCTACAGAGGGCGGTTACTAAATTTGCGGGTTACATGCAGGAAAGAGGCCTTAAAGTGAATATCTCCAAAACATACACTATGCCATGCACCAATAAGCTTAAGAGGGCTCCCTGTAATATATTTCTGGACAAACAAAAAATAGCTACTATTGATAAGTTTTGCTACCTAGGAGTTCTGTTCGACAGGCGGTGCCGCTGGAAGCCGGCGATTGCAGCAAGAAAACTGACTTTCATTCGCACCATAGGCGCTTGCGCGCTATTTCTAACAGAATCGGTGGCAAACCAATCAAAGAGCTGACCCAGATTTATCGGGCCAAATGCGTTTCCACAGCCACCTATGGTGCGGGATTATGGGGCATCGAGAAGGACAAATGCCTGCAGGGCTGTGAAAATCAATTTATCTGCTACCTTTTGGGTGTACCTAAAACCACATCCTCATTTATGACGCATATCGAGACAGGAGTTAAACATCTTAGCGACATAATTAAGATGGCTCCTATTCTCGTGTGGCACAAGGTGTGGACTACACATGAAGCCAGTTTCAACAGGGACCTCCTAGAAGATTGCCTAGCCCTAGATGGGGTTGCTAATTTTAGATGGTTATCATATGTAAGATCATTACTTACTGAAATAGGTCATCCAGAATATTATGATAACCCGAGATCTATGGATGGTGCTTCAAGATCAGCTCTCAAAAAAATACTAACCATCCACCTGGAAACTGTGAGATGGAATTCCGAAAAACACAAACAAACCATCTTAAACTTTCAGGAAATTACCCCCAATGAAGGCTTGCAAACTTACCTAAATGTCGATCCTAGTCCGTACCATCGAATGCTTCTGTCCCGCCTACGTCTTGGGATTTTTTATCGCATGGTAACTTTACCTGACATGAACAACTGGTCAACCACTAAGCTGATCTGTACATGCGATAATATCGCAGTGCAATCTAATATGCATATAATGTTCTTTTGCACATTTTATTCTAACCCCAGAAAACTATATTTGAAACCTTTACTAAAACGATGGGGTTTAAGAAATTGCAGGCCAGCTTTTTCAAAACTGTTACGACTTGAAGATGAGCATGTGATTTTTGCTGTTTCATGTTTTTTAAGAACTGTCATAAAGTATCGGAAATCCATGTGGTAAAATATCCCTCTTTTTGGTTTCACGGCGCCCACGGTTGCAGATTGTAGATATTGCACTTTAAATTTATAACAACTGAAATTCCTTTATTTGGTTGACTTTCACACTTGTTTTTAATTGAATGTGCATAAGTAAGCATTTCTTGTATTAACTGTGACTATGAATTGATGTATTTGTTGTGCTTTTATGATTTTATATGAAAATCGAATAAAGCTATACTTACTAATTACCTACATTTCCCCCCCTCTAATTGACCACTTCTTAAATACCGAATCGGTATGATTCGGTATTTTAGAAGTGGTAAATTAGATTTACCTACATAGGGCCCCTAGTGCTCTAAATTAGTAGAGATCAGGATCAAGGAAAGCAAAGAAAAGATTAGGAAACAATTTGGAAAGCTCAAAAAGTCTATAGTGTTTCTGTTGATACAATTCTTGTAGTTTGTAGGTAGTCACTCGAAGATGCAGTGTATATGTTAATTGGGTATCAAATTCAGTTACACAATCATTAATCACCCCAAACTTGGGGTGATTAATGATTGTGTAACTTAATTTGACCTTCAACTCGAGCACCTGCTTTACTTTATCTATTAGTGCTTCCTGTTGAAGCTGACTTTGTAGCTATTTTAGAATGGCGCTGGCAGCTTGCCAACGCCATTCTAAGTGGGGCTGAGGGCAGAAGGGCACAAAGTGGGACAGAGGGCAGAAGGGGACAAAAACGAGTGGGGCAGAGGGCAGAAGGACACAGAAACGAGTGGGACAGAGGGCAGAAACGAGTGGGGCAGAGGGCAGAAGACCACAAAAACGAGTTGGGCAGAGGGCAGAAGAGCACAAAAACGAGTGGGGCAGAGGGCAAAAGGGCAAAAACACGAGTGGGGCAGAGGGCAGAAAGGCACAAAAACGAGTGGTACAGAGGGCAGAAGGGCATAAAAAAGGAGAGGGTGGCAGTGATGAACCAGAGGGCGCATCACGGTCTAAAAAATCCGCAAATTCGCGCAAATTCGCTAATTTTGCGGATTGGGAATTCGCAAATCCGCAAATTCGCAAATTGCAAATTCGCAAAATTCGCCCATGGTTATGTGAAATATGTGGCATTTGTGAAAGGAAATTGAACTTGCATTTTTTTCCACGTATCAGCAGCATCTTATAAAGAAATAAGGGCCTGATGATGATCGTGGACGGACTTGAGTCCGCCCGCGACCCCTGAGGAGGAGGAGGGAACGTCCGCAGGGGCTGCGGCGTTCCCTCCGAGCAGATTAGGATGTGACCGCCAGGGTGGCGGTCACATCCTCTATCTTTATCATTGTGGTGGGTGCAGCCTCAAGCTGCACCCGCCGCAAGGCTAAAAATGCATGCATCGCATTTGCATGCACAAAGCGGCAGGCACCGCGCAGTGCCTGCTGCTTTGTGCACGCAAATGCAGGGGGGTACCATAGGTACCCCCCATGTGCACCCCCCAAGCCCCCTTCACCCAGGGAGCCCGCAACGGGCCCCCGAAGTGAAAGTCCATATGCTTTTCCACGGCGGAAAAGCCGCCGCAGAAAAGTATGTCTTTCCCGCCATCCTAATATGGCTGGTTGTGTCTGTTAGACACCGCCATCATATTAGGGCTTATCTGCCGCGGTCGTAATGCGACCACGGCGGAAAAGTGGCGGACAGAATTCAAGACCCACCAGCCATCGTAATATGGCGGTGGGTCTTTGGAGGCTCCGCAGCAGTTTTTCCGCATCCTCCGGGCCGGCGGTGGCTTCCGCCGGCCCAGAGGATGCGGAAAAACCGCAATCATAATAGGCCCCTTAGTTTGGAGAGTGGCTTCAAAAGGAGGATGAACTTGTGGAGAAGTATGTTACATAAATAGGAATATGGTGCATCCTGTAAATTTGGGGCAAAAACGGAAGAATGAATCAGTGATCACTTTATGTTATTTGGCAAAGATGATATGATAAGGAAAGAGTTATAGTTAAAATATTGAAATATTAACCACCCTTGACATAAGTATTGGTAATTGCAAAAAAGGCTGGAGCATACGATATTGTGTGTTAGAGAAATTAGGAAAGGTGCTGAGACAGGTCCATTTCCTTTG
This sequence comes from Lissotriton vulgaris, assembly GCF_964263255.1. NCBI lineage: Eukaryota > Metazoa > Chordata > Amphibia > Caudata > Salamandridae > Lissotriton > Lissotriton vulgaris. Next base: position 546,561 of record NW_028244253.1, on the reverse strand, counting down.
CCCATGCTTGACAAATGACCAACATTCTTTGAAATATGCCAGGGTGGCATTTCTTCCAGACAACATATTAATATATATGGTAACAACTGGATAGAAGAATAATGTTATGATGAGAATGTTTTACTGCATTGCAGGACCAGGTCTCATATTATAAAAAGGAAAAATGTAAATTTGGATGTTCTGAAATTGAGTACCTGGGACATCTGTTTTCGGGGAAGGGTGTTAAACTAAAACTGGATCTAGTGAAAAACATTACAACCTGCCTGTAGACAAGCAAAAAAAGGAAATGTTGTATGTTTTGTTATAATGCAGATTTACTCAAAGTTAGTTTATAAAGAAAGGACAGTAGATTGTTGTGGGAACATGCATGCAAGGTAGAATTTAGAATCAAATCTGTTCATTGGTGCTCAATAAGTACAACACACTAGTAAAAACAAGCGCAACTCATTCACCACCCTGTTGTTTGTGCTGGAGACACCTATTGAGCCCCCTTGTACCTGCATGGAATGGTTGCGACTCTTGGAGGATCTGGGGCGGTGTGAGGACCGCACCATGGTGTGCCTATTCACCATGGTTTAATCAGAGGGACATAGAGTGTCGCTGGGGCTTCTCCGAATCCACCATCGCTGGCGACATAGCATAAGGCCATGGACTGGTGCGTGAAATTAGAAGAGTCCTCTATGAAGCTTGGGGTTGTCCACAAAAACATGCTAAGATCCAGGGTAAATTGAGGAGTTACTATGAACTGGTGCAGTAGTTATATTAGATAGACATCTTGATTGTAATGTCTTGTATTTGAACACATATGGCTTGCATTGATTTGTTTGCAGTAAAAGCTATAAAACTAATAGCATTGTTTTATAAAAACTAAATAAATGCAACTCAAGCACACCTCACAGAATAATCTTTAGGTTTCATCAAGAAACTCAGGTACCCGTACCCTAATAGCATCACATCCCACCATAGAGTGACTTCCACTGAAACCCTTTAACTCAGTGGGGAAGCGATGAAAAGGGACACTGTATACTGAGATCATGCAAATGTGTGCTAAACTATGTTGGCCATCGCTTAGAAGGCCACATCAGAAAAGGAAGGGTTCCCACAGGCCACTCAACAGCTCCCACATGCTCCAGTCAGTTTAGGCTTCATCTTAACAACTTTTGAAAACCACTGATTCATCTTTTGGCATCTACGGGGTTTCTGACTGAGTTCGGACTCAAAAATATACACAAGCACATGCATCAAAGCCTTTTGCGACCGCAAACGGTGCGATTCACAAAAATCGTCCGTTTGCTATTGCAAAATTAGCTTTTGCGATGCATCAAGGGTCAAGGCCCTCGCAATTTGAGAATTCGCAATTCATTGTGAGTACTCAAATTGCGATTGCATTTAAGGAATCGCATTTTGCGATTCCTTAAATGCAATGCATTAAAGTAAAGAAATCTGCGATTTAACTAATAGGGGAAGCAAATTACCATGATGTTGAACTTCATGGTAATTTGCAAAAACGTTGAACAATGCACTTTTGTGCATTTTTCAAAGTTTCATATTGCGCACATAAATTCCCTTAGGGCATGTGTGTGCGCAACATATGTGCACAGATCAATTTCAGGGATGCACCCTTGAAATTGCATTCTCAATTTGCGATTCTCTAATTGAGATTCGCAAATTGAGAATGTCTTCCCAATCATTCCTATGGGCCTCTAGTCCTATAGGAATGAATGGGGAGGTATCCCTTAATTGTGACTCGTAATTTGCGAGTCGCAATTAAGGAATGTTTAGAAATCGCTATTTTTTAAGCAATTTCTACATGCATAAGCTTTTGCGATTCCTTAAAAATCGCAATTAAGGAATTGCAAAAGCCAATATTGATGCATGTGCCTGCTAGCCTTTGGCACATCCTCCCAGACCTCAATTTTGATAGGAACCTTGTAGCCAAAAAACCCCGATCTTTATTTAAACGGTGTTGTCCTTGTCGTCTATTACTGGAAGACTAGAATGGGAAGGATATGAGTCCTAGAACCATCTATTCTGGTTTCCATTTGAAACATTGTGGAGAAAAAAAGTAGAGTGAAAAAAGGTTTGCAAAACTGCTGTCTACTGAAAAAATAGAATGAAAAAATGTTGTGGCTTACAGGGCACATGTAAGTGTACTGGGGGCTGGGTCATGGTAGCACCCTCCTGTCAAAGTGGAGAGGAGCATTTACAGTGAGGCCGGGAAGGGAGCTGGGGATTAGTAGGGGTTTTGTACGATGCAGTGAAGGAGAGCATTAAGGGTAGTGATGGTTTAGTAAGGTTCAGTGATTGGTGGCATAAATTGCAAGCAAGGGGCTTTTAGGGTTTAGGGAAGGTTGCATTAAGGGCTAGTAAGGGTTTTTTATGGTTTAGGAAAGGACAGCACTAAGGAGTCGGTCAGGGTTTTTGGGGTTCAGGGATGGGTAGCATAAACATGTAGAAATGTTTTTTTGGGGTTCATGCAAGGATAGTGTGAAGGGGTAGTAAAGGACTTTAGGGTACAGAGAAAAGGTATTGATAAAGGGAAGTTAGTGTTTTGTTATGTTCAGGGTATTATCATTAAGGGATAATAAGGAGTTTCTAGGGTTCAAGGAAGGGGAGCATAAAGGGGTAGTTTGGTCTTTTTAGGGTTCAGAGATGGGTAGCATAATAGGGTAGTAAGTGTTGTTCGGGTTTAGGGAAGGCTAGTGTTAAGGTACAGTAGGATTTTTAGGGTTCAAGGAAGGGTAGCAATAAGGGGAAATAAGGAGTTTTTAGGTTCAGGGAAAGGCATGCTTAGGGGGTTTAAAGGGTGTTTAAGGTTCAGGGAAGGGTAACATTAAGGATCAGAAAATGTCTCTTAGGATTTGGGGAATGTTAGCCTTAAGTGGTAGTAAGAGGTTAGTAGGGTTCATGGATTGGTAGTGTTAAGGGGTATTAAGGTGTTTTTGGGGGTTCAGGGAAGGTTAGCCTTAAGGGGTATTAAGGGGATTTTTAGAGTTCAAGGAAGGGTAGTGTTAATACATACAATCTCTATCATCAGGTTTTTCTTCTTCAGCACTATTCTCGTCACCCCCTCTTTCTGTTGTGGACTCTACTAACACTGTACCGTTAAAAGAGGCTGTTCTGGAGAGGCCTTCGTTGGTGTCTATACCACATTCACGGAGCCATCAATGGCCCCTGCAAGCGCATGTCTTTGTGAAACCCCTCAACCTCTTCACTTAGTGAAGTCTCTGTAGTAGGAACAAGGAAGCCCAGAATTCTAAACTGTGCTACTCCTGCTGTATTCTCCAGCTGCTTCACCTTCATTTGCAGGAGAGCAACAGTAGTAATGGTGCACGTTTCAAACTTGTCGGCTCCTTTGATCTGCCTGAGGCACTCATACAGGTGCTTAAAATCCCATCCCTTATTTATGAGACCTTGCAACAGTTTTGCGCTGCCGTTTCGTCACTTTTTGGGACGCATCAGTGGTGTAACACATGCCCCCGTTGCGCCCTATTTACAAAATGATGCATCTAAGCAGTGTATGGGGGGGTGGCGTTCCTACACAAGTAGGCCTCATAGAAGTGATGCAGTGAAATCTATGAGATTTCACTGCGCCAATTCTAGGACGCAAGTGCGTCAAAACCTTATGCCTGCCTCATGGCAGGCATATGGGTGACCCAGTGCTATATCAATAGCCCTCCCTCTGCATTGCTGGAGTTGCATTACCCTTCTGACACAACTCCAGCAATGCGTCATTTTTGCGCAGACACATACGTCAGTAAAACTGATGTATGTCATTCCTTGCGACATGATGATTCATACAGTAAATATGACGCATGCCTCATGTCGCAAGGAGGGCGCAATGAAAAGTGACGCATCGCTGTTTTCACGCAGCAGTGCATCACTTTTCATAAATGAGGCCCCCCATATTTTGTTCAGTGTGAGTAATGTGATTGAAAAGGGATTCCAGATTCTTTACATATCCTTCAATACAGCAATAACCAAGAAGTCACCTCTCGACAATGGGGCATCCTCTTGAGAAAGTTCCACTTCTATGGATTACTTGACCCAATATGATGATTTGATTTTTTTTAAATCATCCCTTAGCTCCAAGTTTTTTGTTTTAGCTCCTTTGGGATCATGTTGAGAGTCTTGGGCACATTCCAAGACCTACTGTAGTGTAATTGTCCAGGCCTTCCTGACTTCTCTGGTCTGGGAAGCAAAGGCTCATGTACCACCCACGTGCTTTTTCGCGATCTACATCGTCTTGTCCACAACCACCCACACATCAGAATGGAGCGCTTGGGTGCCTGAACACCTCAGCATATTCTTGTCCCCTGGGCCTTCAGAGAAGAACCTCTGTTCGTTCACTGATCTGATCCCAAATTCAGTGGGCCAAGATGGCTGCCACCATCTTGTGGGCAGAGTAGGAGATGATGATCTCCATCATACAGCAGGCTTCAGCTTCCCACATAAACCCACAGAGGTAGCCAGCTCGGGTGCCATAACATGCCCACTTTAAGGCCCTTGCTCCCCTTCTGCTGTTGCTACCTATGTCCATCCGGACCATCGAGGAGGAACTCCCCTTCCGGAGAGCTCTAAAAACCTTTCTCTTCTGTTAGTACCATCTGAGTCAGACACAGCATCAGTTCTCACAGAAGCGCCGGAACACCCCGTTGGGGTATCTGTGCGCTATACAAAATTCCCTAAATAAATAAAAATAAACAGCTCAGAGAGTGAAGCCACGCCAGAGATTCACCTATCAACGGCATCATCGAGTCCGGCATGTTCTGCCACCTGGGATGCAAAATTTAATGATCTGAAAAAAAGATCCGCACCGGGCGCCACTTCCACGGACATTTGATCCAAATATCCAAGTAGTATTAGGACTTATGCAAGGATTGAGTATGGTTTTAAAGCACAATGTACTGGGAAACGGAAAATTGCTGTTTTTGCATCAAGATCATTAGAAGGAGCAGCAATAAACTTCTCACCTATAGAAAAAGAGGCTCTTGCGGTTTTCTGGGCTATAAATAAGTTTTAAATATTTGTTTGGGGAATGGAATTCATCATTATAATTGTTCACAACTTTGTTTTTAGAATGGAATTGGTCATCATAACACAGTTAATCCCCCCTTATCACACATCCTCAGTTCTCCAAAGGGAAGCCCGGTTCTGACTAGTTATCAGCAATGCCCACTCTCACCACTAACAGCAATATTAACCCCATCAAAATCACCCAATGACCAACTCTTAGCGGACCTGTCCTTCTTTTTTAAAAACCTGCAAAACACTCCTAACCTTACCCTGAAAGCCACCCAGCATCAAGAAGCCCCCACAACATCGAGCATTTGGCCTCGACTACTTCAAACATTTCAACTGACAGTCACAGCTTTAAATTACCACTCTGACAAACTAGACACGCAGGTCGACCTACTGAACACTCTAGCAGTATTCACAGCAGGCATCGACAATAAACTGAATAAAATGAACACCTTAATCATAGGTGCACAATCATCCTCAAAACTAGTACAGTCAGTTTGTTGCTGCTCACCCATTATCGACTCACTCTCATCACTACCAGCTTTTCTATCCACTGTAATAAATGAGGTTAAGTTGTTGAAGGATGGCGGTCCACCTATAACCCTCTACAAAGAACCGCAAATCCCCACAAATTTGTGCTCAGATTCAGACATCCCCCAACACTTTTTGCAACTGCGACCCAGGCAACAAGATCCCCAAATAGCCCAGAGTAATAATCAAACAAAACCCCCCCAATCGCAATCTCCCCCAAGGAGACCAGCGTCGGCCACAGCATCGGCCCCATACGGGCAAATACATCACATCAGCCCTATCGCGGCAGGGCTGCTTGTCAGCCTAGCCACTCCCGTACTTTCTAAACCCAAATTACTGCCTGCCCCCATGCCACCCCGCAGCAAGAGAGAACGCAAAGCGCAAACAAAGAAATAAATTAAGAGCAAATCAAAATTCGACCCCCCCCCCCCCCCCCCCCCGAAATTATTTCCTGACTTTCTAACGGCATCCAAAAAGAAAGTTATAAGTGTTCCATCACCACTTCCAACCCCTAAAAACGTCAGCCACAGTCATGCAAAAGGGGTCTCATCCCCAAGTCTCTGTCAAAACCCCTCTAACTGTGGTTATGATTCAAACATGACATCTGCCCAAACAGTGGCATCCGCTCATACAGCGGGATCAGAGAAACAGCCTGCCATAGAAAAACCAAGGCCCACAGCCAATGAACTCACCAATCTGAGGTCAACAGGCATGGCATCACAACCCCAACCAGCCTTTCAACCTCCCCCGAATTGTCCGGAAAAACTCAACATTGAAATAATCCCTTCAAAAACAATCTTCAATCATAAGCTAACCTCTCCTTTAAATAGCCAGACCTTGAGGCTAGGGCCGCGACATCACCCCCTACCCCAACGAGGACTAGATACAGGCCTCTCAGCTGACAAAGCCACCCATTCAAATCAAAGCCCATGCTCTAAGGGGATTAAAAGCGACTCAAAATACACCTCTATTCTATTAGTTCCCGAATATAAATCAAAGGGGAGGCACAACACACTCAACAGTCAAATATATTAAAACTAGTGAACGGCATCCCAGGTTTTGTAGCACTATCATCGGATGACATAAACTCGATTGAATTCCTTCCCCCAAGAGGCACACAACCATCCGAGGTAACCCTGGTGTCATTCTGATCGCCCTCCTGGGCAGGAGTGTTTTTGGACCATAAGGTTACCTTCCGGGACTGGGGTATCAGAATTTACCCCTATTCCATCCCAGGCTACCCCACAGTGTTACTAGATCAGCCAGGCGCCGAAACAAAAGCCGAAAGCCTCCCAGCCGGACCCAAACCCAGGCCCTACTCAATTCTAAAAAATGCGTTAGGAATTACAGAACCACAGTCAATCTTCCCAACTGGGGAACTTGGCCCCGACAAACCTCAAGGATGGGGATGGCTCCCAGCTGCCCTGTCCAGCGGAAAAACAGACTGACCACAGGAAGTTCTCCCAGCGGACCAAAACCATAAAGCACTGGCAAAAGCAAGCTCCCAAATATCCCGACTGCAACCACTATAAGCACTTAGGCAGACTCCACCTTCACATTGTGTTCATGGAACATTAGAGGCCTCCAGCAGAAGCTAACTGTAGGAGAGTAGGGTCTGCAATCCTATGATCACCCAGATTTTTTGCTTTTGTTTCACTGGTTTACGACTTTCTCTGGCTGTGGGCCTGCCAATCAGACCCACAGCCTAGCTGTTCTCTCACTAAATTGACATGTGTACCTTAGGTGCATTATCCAATTGGGACTGGGCCACCTTATCAGACCCCGTAACTCAGGGCATAGATGTACCCAGGGCCTACCAGGGGCTGAAGCATGTATTATGCCACCCCTGGATGGCCATCTAAATCTGACACAACTGGCTGCATGACAGCTGGGGCAAGGTGGTGTAATCACCCTTTGCTTTAGATATAGTATAACTATATCTAACCCTAAAAATGGACACACAGATTCCTATCAGTCACTCCTATGGCAGGCCTTGACAATCCTGAAGGCAGAGTGCTTGGAATCGTGTGAGATGGTGCTCTGGCATGAGCTGAGCCCGTTTGCAGCTTGCGGAACCAAGTCCTAACAGCTGTTCCATGATAACGCATACCATATACTCTTAAGTGCATTATAACCCTCGCGGTTAAATGCTATCTTTGGTATCGCTTTATCAAAACATGTTGAGTAAGGTGTCATACAAATTGGAATACTAACCCCTTGCCAATTCTGGCGACGGGGTTAGCATTCCACCCTTCTAGAGGGACACGACATGTATGTAACTGTGAACCCCGGTTAAAGTTAACTCAAGCCTCAGCATCACAAAATGGATGCTGCCACCACAGACACGAGTCTGACCCCCTGCAGCTGGGAGTCCTTCCAGCGAGGGGAGCTTGGACAAAGGGTTTCCTGTCAGGGGCGGTGCTAGCACCATCCCAGACAGGGTTTTGTGTATCCTGGGTAGGCAGGGCTTTACAGGAAGGTGACTGCAAGTGGCACCCCGGTGCTCACTACGCATCTGCCGGCTAGAACCAGTTCCAGGGGCACACCAGCCCCTGGCCTGGGGAAAGTCCGGCATGGGAGAGGGGTGTAACCACCCCCCTTCCTGGTCCCACCCCTAGGGCAGGACCTAGTCGCGTACCCACCCCTTTCTTTAGGATAAAGGCAGGAGCGGGGACCCTTCCAAATTAGATCATCTTTGAATCAAGAAACTACTTTCTACGAAAGGAACTCTCGACTTCTTCTCAAGATTTCTCCCTTGTGGCTAAGGAGTAGTCACCCTGCATCCGCAGGCACCATCCAAGAACTCTGCGGTTTGCTGCACGTCCTTCCTCCGGAATCCGACTGCCCAGCTCGACGAGACCCGGCTTCCCTGGCACCTCTGACCTCTACCTACCTCTACAGCTAAGCTGAGAACCGTAGGTGCGACGAGACCTCGAGGGACCGTTCATCATCAGAACTGCACGACTTCTATCCAGCACGACCGCCGAGGGATCCTCTGGTGAGTGCTTTGGGGTCCGAGAAGCCCCGACCCTGAGCAGCTCCAGCACCGAAGTCCAGCTCCCCAGCATCCACGAGATCTGCGTGGGGCCCTTCGGCTTTTTGCTGCTCACCGCGTTGTCTGGCTACTAGCCCGCTGGCTTGTGGCCTTCCCAACATCGCCCGACGACATCACCACTGCTAGTCTGGTTGCTCCAGACTGGCCCTTGCTCCCTTCCAAAAGAGGAGCACCCCGGACCCTCCTGGTCCACTCCAGACGCCATTTTAGGTCCACCGCGTGGGCTTGAATTTGCCAAGACTTGTTGCCCCAATCCTGGGTCCAGCGACGTCGACAGCATCAACCATCGTGGGACAGCTCGCACCTCCATCCTGGTCGCCGACAACGCCTCCTGGTCCGTGAGACTGCAGAGCCCAGCGTCGCCCACTCACCTGGTCGAGGTGACTACCATCCGGTGCCCTCCTGGTGCCATCTGATCACTGGCTAGTGGTCACGAACTTGGTCCCCTCTGCTTTCAGGTGTCATCCATCTTCGATCCAGGCTTGGATCACTTCGAACAATCTTCACTGGTCGCCTGCCAGCAACTTCTTTCTTCAGGCTCCTGGTTCGTCAACGAGGATTCCCAACGTCTTTTCAGACCTATGCAGCTGCAGCCCCTGGGCTAGGTAACTTCGGCATTTCGGTGCCCCAGCATAGCCTCACTATCCAAGGGTCTAGATCCACTGTCGTTTTCGACCTACCTTATCGGGTTCGCCCGAGAACACTAACTTTGCTTTTACTAGCTCCCATAGACTTTGTCCCGCATCCCGCGTGAGAGTGCACACTCTGCACCCGAGTCCCCTAGGCCTCCTACTAGTAATCTGAAGGTTCAGTAACGTAGTCCTAGCGATTCCAAAGCCTATTAGTCCAGTACTTACCTGCTAGTAATTTCGCATTCCACTTTTGTAGTATATGGTTTTCCGTGCCCCTCGGGCATTTGTGTAAATTGTGCAACTTAAAATATTTTTGTGTGCTTAGTACCCTGTCCTCATAAAGAGTACAGGGCTGTTGTGATCTAAATAAATACACTGTTTATTTTCATAACACTTGTGTGGTGTCCTTTCACTTGGTGTTCAAGGGGTATATGTGATGGTATAACAGCTGGCTTAACACGCCCTCTAGAGTTTAGCCCGAAGACTGCTCGTATCCACGCTACTAGGATAGCTGGTCTATAAGGTTGACTTACAACCAATCATCAATAAGGGTTGTCTGGACTGATACATAGTGATCACTAGAATAGTGAGCACTGCATATCAGGCCAACTTCTCACACTAACCAACCTAGAGACATACTCCTTCATATACGGGCACGCACTAATAGCCCTGCAAGAAACGTGGGCCACTCAAAGCTGTCCAGTTACTGGTTTTATTGAACTATGGAAACCAGGAATCAGAGACTGCCGATACGGCCACCCAAAAGGGGGACTGTCAATTTATGTCTCAAACAACCTGAAAGGTCAGATTGTGCCACTAGACTTTGAGGAAGATTGGTTACTTGGCGTTAAAATCAATTCATGGTTCAATCAACGCTCACTCCTATTTCTCAACGTTTACATCAACCCAAGCACACGCACAAAAAAGGGTCATCTGGCACGGCTATCAACAATCATGAGCAATATCGCCGGAGACCACCCCGATTCGGACTGCATCGTTTCAGGGGACTTGAACACCAACCTCTTCCAGGCCAAACCTGCAGAATATGACAGGCTTGCTCCATGTACACAATCGGAGGTGCCAGCACAATCCAAACCCCCAAACCAAGCCCACGGTGCCTTGGGAGAACTCTGCGTGCTCCAATTTTACAGCGCCGGATACTTGGTAATGAACGGAAGATCATTGGATGACACCCCTCCAAAATGGACTTGGACAAATGGGCATAGGCAATTGTACAAATCAGCGCAAAAATTATTCAGAATGGCTGCACAAAAAGACAAACGATTACATCAAAATCAATTCTCGGCCAAATTACTATGGGAAAGCAAAAAACGCAACACAAGAAAAATCTGTGCCTTAATCTATTGCTCTAATTTGGGGCCATTAAATCATGGGTCGGCAAATATACAAGAATCAGACTGGGCCACCTTCCTGACCGACCACTTCAGGTCCCCAGAGAGCACAGCGCCAAGAGGAAGTCGCGCCCCCATAGAGGCAGAAGCCTCCCCAAATAACAGAGTGCGCAAAAACACAAATGGTGTAGACTCTCGCAGCGAAGATATCCAGATCACTCAAGAAATGGTTACCAAGGCTGTGTCAAAAGCAAGATCAGACGGGGCCCGGGCCCAAATGGCTTACCCCAGAGTCTGTTTAAATCAAACATAGCACTTTGGTCGGGCACATAGCCAATCTTTCCAACTTTGCATGAAGAACTTCAACTATTCCGGACTCCTGGCGTGGTGCAATAATCCACCCAATCCATAAATCAGGCTCCCGCGCCACTCTAAGCAATTACAGATTAATTGCCCCTAGACATCGAGGCCAAGCATTATGCGAGAATTCTACTGAAGGAGCTGAGGGCATGGGCTGAGCTGCGCAAACTGATTCCAATGAACCAAACTGGCTTTTTTAATTATCGACAAAACGCTTTCATCTTCCAGGACTGTGTACTGTTGTTTTGTTGACTTTAAAGCCACGTTCGATTGGGTCCCAAGGGCAGCACTATGGGAAAAACTAAAAATATGGGGGATCTCTGAAAAACCTCTGGAGGCGATAATTCAACTGTACTCACACACATGGGTCCAGGTGAAGTTGGGGTCTGGCACGCATCTCTCGCGGAAAATCATGACAACTAGAGGTGTCAAACAGGGATGCGTACTGGCCCCCCTTCTTTTTAACCTGTTCATAGAAGACTTGTCGGTCGCACTTGACAAAATAAACAGTCACCCCCTAAGGTCGGAGGCTTACCAATATGTAATCTTCTTTATGCCGACGATCTGGTCCTTTTCAGCCTTACACGGGTCGGGCTTCAAAGGCTTTTGGATAAGCTATACAGCTATACAATTAAGAACCAACTTGAGGTAAATTTAAAGAAAACCCAAGTAGTGACCTTCGGAAGGAAACGCAACGGTGGTGGTGGGTGGTCATATAATAATAAAAGCTTAACAACAGGACGCACATATAAATACCTAGGGGTCCACTTTGGCTCTAGGGGCAATTTCTCCAAACAGAGATCGCAGTAACAGCCACGATCTTACAGGTTACTTTTTCTAAGCTCGCAAAAGAGCTGCCTGGTCCAACACTATCATTCCTACTGGAAATCCTGAGAGCAAAAATTGGGCCTACCCTAGCATATGGCATTGAGATATTTAGGGGTAAATTAAACATAATCTTAAACCAGCTTGTGACCAAAATCTACAAAAAAGTCCTCCATGTGCCCAAATCTGCCTCCGCTGCCCAGATCAGGCTAGAACTGGGCTTATTAAATTATGAGGCCTCCAACATCGGTACATACCTAAATTTCTGTCACAAACTCAGAAAAGCAGATATAGGCACTCTAGAGTCTTTAGTTTGGTCAGAGATCAGCCAGAAAAACCCAGGGGGCTTGTACGGCTGACTTCTTACAGATTCTATTCGCGAAATGTCAGCGGGCGACCTATGGGCCCTCAACCCTAGCACGATTGCATTTAAAACTTGCATTAAAAAAAGCATCAGAATGAGTTCTCTCATTATTGATAAAGCGCACCTCTGTAAACGCAGTCATGCATGGTCAGTCATGAACTCCTATGGGCGGTTATCCCCCGCTACCTACCTTTCTTGTACTTATTCACTGCATTTAAAACGCAGTTTTCTGGCCATCAGAATGGGGGTCTGGCGATTCCTAAAAGATCTCCCCCCATGGCGGCGCACCACGGAAGACTTAACATGCAGAGGGTGCGGCAAAACAGCCGAAACATTGGAGCACGTCGTTTGCTTATGTCCCGCCCTCATGCCCCAACGCAGAAGCAATCTCAAAGCAGAGTGGAATAGGCTGGGTGTTCGGACCTGTAGACAGGCAATTATTACATCCTTGAGCCCTGAAAATACAGCTCTAAACATTGCCTTTACAATCTACATACGGCACGCACACCGCATCCTCACGCTAAAGGCGGAAGGTCCAGTAACCCCCGCTCTCCCCTGCCTAGCTGTCTAATTCAAGTTGTATTTTAACCCCAAGTTAAAAAAATTGCTTATAACTAGTCGCATTTTATCATATTGGTTGTCACTGACCAGCGACCTATTTTATTTGGACTGCGTTTTTGCACAACTAGTATCAATTTTGTGAATTTGTTTGGTTTTTATGATTTGTAAGTCGGCAACTGTTAGTACATCAAACCCCTTTGTCCTAATGCTAAGTGTTATTGTCGTCTAGCATATAAATGTTTAATCCTTAACGTGCAACAGAAATTGAGTAACACGACACGGACGACTCTTACTGATTAACTGCTGTAAAACATGCTTTGAAATATCTTATAATAATGTGCTGACTTGTGGATTTACTGTGAAATGCTTTTAAGGATATTTTCTTTTATCCAAATAAAGATTTTTCTACTTCTGGTCATCATAACTGTTCCCAACTTCGTCTGAGGAATGGAATTCATCATTATAAATGCTCACAATCACCTCAAAGGGGTTTTCTTGAAGAAAGGGAGTGGCTCAACCCCATCAGCCATTTGCACTAAGGCATCAGACTAATAAGACTGGTTGATGAAGAGAGTAGTGCAGAGGAGGAGGATGGTGAATTGCATGAAGATTGGGATGGTGTGGAAGTATGTAAAATTATAGAAGGAATGGTTTTGGAAAAAATGGTGTGAAGAGATTGAAAAAGATTAAATGTTATTTGAAGTCAGAGTAATAATTGATGGGTTAAAGAAGAGAAAAGAACATGTAAGTGAACCAATTTTGGTCATCAAAGATGAATTGTCCAAAGATGGAGGATTGATATTTAGGGGAGCTTCCACAAAATGGCTTTCTACATCTAGCCTTAAGTTTTTATTTTTTCTCTATATGTTTATTCCATGTGTATGCTTGCATGTATTTAATAGATTACAGCATTAATTACTGTTTTATAAGAAGAGAGATGTGTACTGTACTGGAAAGGGATACATGTAAAGGACATCATATTTTTCAGCGAAGGTCATGGAGATTCTGTGAAAGTTGGATGTGTAGGGAAGAGCCTAGATGTGGCTTAAGCTTATATTGGTTTTGTATTTCTAGTTTCAGATCCTGATTTATATTTTTATGCTTTTTTATTGGAAACATAGGCATAGGGGCTCAGATCACTGAGTTGTCTAGTGTCAGGTTTCAAGGGGAGGGATCTTCTGAAAGCCATTGTGACCCTGAAGCCTTGTGCAAACATATCTATATCTGTAACAATACACACCCTAGGAACCGGCGTAAAAACAGTGAAAAGTGTGAAAGAGAATCAACTGACCGGAACTTTGAGGACTACAGGCCCAGCTATAAATGGAAGCACACAAACGCTGAATACCACATATGTGTGTGAGTGAGCACAGTAATATCAAAGGGTGAATCAGGCTTACCTGTCATGTCAGTGGAAGTCATCATCATCACCATCAGACAAAACTGGATACTAGTCAGAGTCCCTGGTATGCCAAGATGATCACCTGGACTGGAGCTGAGAAGGAAAATGGTAAGTAGATTAGATACCCAGAGGTACCTCGACAAAACAAGCACACAACAGAGAAGGGACAATAAGGAAAAACCCCAAACTGTAAGGAGCAAAAACGGTAAAAACAACAAATAGGGGGTTGGGGAGTAATAATTGGGTGGGATGGGAAAGACCAAAGCAGAGAGCCACAACATCCAAATGGCATATTGCCAGGCATCTGCACAACATTGTTTTGGCCTTAAATATTGGCTCTTCCCAATCTAACCAGGAAGTGCACCCATAACCAGGGAGTGAGTCTTTGACGGCACAACTATTGTTCAATCAGGTGTTTGTGAGCTTTCAGTTTCCATAGACATGTTTCCAGAGAACTGTTCTCCTTAGTTCTCCAGCCTTATGCATAATTCTGTGCCTACGCTGTGTGCAAATCCTGACATCAAACTTGGTACCCAAGAACACTAAGAAACTAGAGCTGGAGGAAGTTTTGTCTTAGCAAACTTGAAACCTTGTTTGATCCTCTTTTGTAATGTCTAACCTATTCACTGTTCGAGGGAAATAAGCATAGTAATATACCTGAAACACTTTGAATGCTACCAAGGGTGAATCCCATTTGTCACCCAACACAAGAGTGTACATGTTTTATTAATGTATGAGTTCTATTTTGAGCCCAAAAGGAGTGAAATATTTGTGGGTTTGTTGTGTGCCTTGTTTTAACTGCATATGTACCTATGTGTAAACAAAGGACCTGTTATTTTACACGGTATAGCTGTGAATGGAAATTCAGGACCAGACTTATCAAGGGTTTGCATCGCTCTTGAGCCACGCAAGGGGGCGCAAGGGCAACTCAAAAGCGAAGTGAGATTTAACACTTTAGCTGCGTCGAACGTTCAGCACCCAGTGCTGAACGTTCGAATAACGAGCGCTGGCCCGTCGGCCAACGGTCGTGCGCAGCACTGGCAAGGTAGTGCTCGCGACGACCGTTGGCCGACGGCAGCGCTTAAGGGGTTAACAAGCCACATATGGCCACCTTGCATGGCTCTGCATGGCTTGATCAATCAAAAGCAACGCATGGCGGCAGCTTTGCGTTACTCTGCTACAGGGAGGCATTCCATGGGTGGAGCCTGGGTATTCCCAAGCATCCACACATGGATTTGGGCACATTCCCTGATAGACCTGGGAATGCGTCAAAATATTACACCTCCTCAAGTAAGGCGGAACAAGAAGAAATATCATTATTTCTCCTTGTTTTTACCTCTTTCTGCATGTGCTGAGTTCTGTTTTTGTGGAGGAAGGTGCCCCTTTCTGTACAAAAAACAATCCTGCCTACAACGCAGGCATCCTTGCACCATGACGGAAGGGTTCCTGCATTGTCGCTAGGCAGCCAAAAGTGTGCCAGCACTAGAAAAGGAGGCAGGAGTGCGCCATATAATGCTAAATACAGTGCATTCCTGCCCTTTCACACAGCGCAGCAAGGTGGCTTGCTGTGTTGAACTGAGTGAAAGGATGATAACTCTTTCCCTCAGTTTATTGAGTGCAAATACTTGCGTCATAAAGTATCCGAGTTCTATGCTCTCTATCACCTCTGGCACAGAGATGAAAAAGACGCAGATATAACCAGACTAACTTCTGGCATTTTACAGACTGCGTCCTACTCATACTCAGACCACGTTATGGTAAGCATCTATTAATTCATTATATATTTTTTTTAAATAACTTAGACTTTATCATTTAGGTTGGCTTTTTCAATATTCGTATCCTGCTAGAAAACGTTTGCTGATTTTTTAAATAACCAATTTTTAGGACCTTAAACAATTTCAGGGGAGTGCACCTGAATTCCATCACCTCAGCTACAACTGATCTACATTGCTTTGTAACAAGTGTTAGATTCCACTATGACCTTCATCTTCCAACAGTTCATCTTTGGGTGTTTTACTTCAAGTCAAGTGTACAAAGGGAGCAATATGTTTACACCACTGGAGTTAGATAGTACCAGAGGACCTTGGATTCCAGTGGAAGATGACTGTAAGGATCACAGATCTGCTCAGCAATCACCAACTACCCAAGAACCAAGAGACAATGCCTCACACAGGGTCTTCCATAGTAACAAACCTTGTGTGGTGTAAAGCGCCCACCTCGCTAGAGGAGCCCCCTCGCCCCAGACTCATGCTGTCCCCACTGGTTCATTCTCACAGAACATTCTGGTTCAGGCAGACTTTGGCATTCAAGGATTGCCCATGCACAGCATTGGCAATGCCAGATTAAACCCTGTGAAGGCCCTTAAGCAGTCGAAATGTCAGGGCCTCCCTTGTAAGTTATCTCCTAATACTTAATTCATCGCATTTCTGTACAAAGTGACAGCTGCCAGAAGATGAGCTTTTAAGAAACAAACTGTTATGTGAATCTGGCGTCTCTGGTTTAAGATGTTATTAGGTACATGACATTAATACAGTATACTCTATAGCAGGGGTCTCCAAACCGGTCCTGGAGGGCCGGATCCATGCCAGATTTTTAAAATTACTACATGTATCTCAATGGGGATATCCAAAAATCTGGCATGGATCCGGCCCTCAAGGACCGGTTTGGAGACCCCTGCTCTATAGAGTCTTTACTTAAAAGATTTCATTACTTTGAGTTGATTCCTGTTTTTCTATCTTTTGGAAACAATATTTAAGAAAGCCTGATTGTAATTTTCTTTCAAGATCAAATCAATATTATTTTGGTCCGTTGACGCGAGGCCCCTAAAAGGAGTGGTAGGTGCCTACTTTGCCTATTTGGTCATCCGGAACTGAGCATTGGACTACTCTCCTGATTGTAAGGGATAATTGTCTGTTACCAAACACAGTATGGGGCTACAGCACTGCCACTAAAGTGGTCAACGGCAGCATGCACCAAGTCCATGCTCGCTCTACTAGTGATGATGTGGACACTAAAGACCTCTCACTGAGCTCATCTAAGAACTCGCTCTCCAGAGAGGGGTCCTTGCAAGCTCATAGATGCCACTGCAGCGTTTTCTAAGTCACACCCTACAAGCGTTAACTGTTTGCCTTGGGGAGCCTGGGTTTCTGCTACTGGGCCAGGTGCTCTGGTTTCTCTTGGCTGGTGTACATGACTCATATGCTGGGCCACCTCAAACAAGTGGTTTCATAGGGGAAGCCGCGCCTGCAAATAGCAGCTGTGATTTCACCACGCCATCCCTGGAACGGGAAGTGAGAATGCTGGTCTGAACGTGTTGCATGAGTCCATTAACTGACTGCAGACGCTTCAGACAAGGGCAGAGTTCCAAAGAGTGTGCAAGAGGTTGGCTCAGTTGTGATCAAGATGACCTGTGAAACACTTCCTGCTTTCATTTGCTGGCTTGACCTCCACTTCTGCCTTCCCTTGCTCCTAGGCAGTGCTTAATTTGTAAAAGAATAGGTGCCAGGGCCCTAGTCAGGAGGACACTGCAGCTTGCACCATCCATTGCCCCTGCCAGCTCTGCAAGTGACAGTACCAACACAACTACTAACTGTCACATTCTTACGAGTGTGACAATTTATATTATTCCAGCCCTCAAAAGCTATAACAATGGCTTGGGTGACAGGTGACAGTCATTGTTAATGTATATTGAATTAATAAAATTAGAAAGACAGTGCCACCATGTGGCAGACTGTCATAAGCACCGGTGCTGAAAATTATGTGCCGGTGCTGACAATTAAGTGTGGGTGCCAAGCACCAGTAACCACCGGCACAAATTAAGCACTCCTGCCCTTGCAGTGCGGGCTAGGGTGTGAATGTACTGACTCCTTTATTTCCGTTTTATTTGAACTGCTCTAACATCCAAATTGAGTGACAATGTTCTTTTTATGTCCTTTTGGTGGGGCTACATAGGCTCCACTTGTGTGTTATATTTTCAATAAACAGATTTGAAACAAATTAAGCACTGATCCTAGACATCTCAAGCCTAACTCAGCGGATGTGAGACTGAAGGAGCTCTAGGTCACCAGAACACGGTGACTGCTTGAGGTGCAGTCAACTGGGATTAAACCTGATTGGCCCTGTAAGCATGAAAGCTTGGCTGGGTATATGTAAGTGTTTCCAGGAGCCACTTTGCCTAGAGTTGACTGATAAACATCCTTACTGCAGTCCTGTCTTGAGTCTCTTTTCTTGGAGCATAGTGCCACCTAAGTTAGAGAAAGCAGTTGGTTTACAAAGAGGAAGAAACCAGACACAAGTACATGAGCAAGATTAGGTTCAACCAGTAAGAGTGCAGTTCACAACCTTAAAACAGTAACATGAAACTGACTCTGGTCTTTGGGGTTGTTAGTTCAGCATATAAACAAACATGGGTCAAAAAAGGAAGGGTTGAAGAGAAGGAGGAGAAGAAAGAGCTGACACTGATAGAAGAGCGGTGTAGAAAGATGGAGTGGACAGAGGAAGGATAGTGATGGCGTAGAACGAAGCCGAGTGAACAGATTTACTTTATGTTAAGATAACATGTCTGATGGCATAAGGTGTCTACATTATTTCCACTACATCGAACTAACCACTATATCGCAAGGTAAACCTAAGGAAGTAGATGTGGAGTTAAGAGTAGTAATTATATGCTTACCTTGACCTTGTGGTGGTGGATACAATCATTATGAATGGTGATTTTGATATGGCGTCACGCAACCGTGTCTGATACACAATAAATGCTAGAGAGGGAGTAGAACTCAATTTAGGCAGATGTCATTAGGAATTCCTATGGCTGAGCACATATTCAGAAAAGGCATGGGAGATGGTTTGGGAACTTTCCGTAATGAGTATGAAATGTTGAGGTGAGGTAAATGGGTTGGTCGAGACTGAGACCCTTAAAGCCAGTGCTGGTGGGTTTAGCTTGACTTGATATGGAACGAGAAGCCAGTAGGGCATGACAAGCTCAGGGCGATGGGCTTCCATGTGTTTTACTTCTGGTATGAGCGGAGCATTGTTTTTAGGGAAGAATGATGTTAGGAAGAGGTGGAAATCCTTCATCGCATGTACTATTCACGCATTACTATGCATAAACTGGGGCGAGCGCCTGACCCCCTATGCTTACGACAATGTGGACTCCCAGGCACATTTTATCACATCATATGGGAATGTCCGCGACTTCAACCCTACTGGGAAAAAGTCATGAGTGTAATCTCGCGGGTGGGGGGAGCAGAAGTCCCGCCAGACCTATATAGATGCCTCCTCAACATTTGGGAGCCCACAGACTAGAACCTAAGGCTGCAGGATTCAGCGGCGTTGAGGATGACGATTGCAAAGCGGAACATAGCCAGGAACTGGGGTCTGAGATTAGTACCCACATATCTACAATGGAGAAACGACATAGATAGTGCAATGGTGGCGGAAAGGGCGGTATATACTCACAAGTGATGACCCAAGAAATGGTCTAAAATATGGGGAAAATGGAACGAGTTTAGAGGAAATATATGCGAACCCCCACAGATAGAATCAAACTCGGATATCAACTCATGACGGAGGTATTGAAAGTAATTTATTTCTGGTTGATTATGTTACAATGCACAAAATTGGGAGGGGAAAGAAACCAGGAGTTTTTTAAGTATCTGTACGAGCGACAACAATGGTTATTATACTGTATAAAACATCATAATGGTATTTACAAATATGCTGTAATCTGAAAACAAATGGATAATGTTCAAATTTATCTTGGAAAATGCAATAAACAATAATCCCCCCCCAAAAAAAGAAGAGGTGGAAAATACTTACAGAATTACCAGAGCCCAGGTGAGAAATAGTTAAGAGTTGCCACGTGGACGTCTGACAGAGAAAGCAAGAATTTTATTATCTTCAGAATTTGAAGATGGAACAGACAAGATTTGCCAATTGCATTGATGTGGCAATGGCAATTCAGGTGAGGTTCATTTCTAACTCATTAAAGATTTGATGCTGCGGGCAACAGTGGGGCAGAAGCCAAAACGTGTGAGGGTGCAGAGAGATGTTTAGAATGAAAGGTGAGAGGAGGGTAAAAACTGAGGCCCATGTTTATCAATCTTTCATGCAGGGTCATGGTGCAACGATGCCCGCGTTGTAGGCAGGATTGTGTTTGTGCTGGAAGGGACACCTTCCTGCACAAAAACAAGCCTAAGAGGCATTTTCCTCTTTCTATGTGTGAGCAGAATGCAGCACATGTAGATAGAGGAAAAAACGAGGAGAAGCAAAGATATTTCTCCCCGTTAAGCCTCACCTAGAGAGGCGTAGAATTGTGACGCATTTCCTGGTTTACCACCAATGGTACATCTGGAAATGAACCAAAATCCTTGGGTGGATGCGTAGGAACACCCATGCTCCACCCGTGGCACACCTCCCTGGGGCAGAGTAAGGCAAGCCAGCGATTTGCACTGCCTTGCGTTACTCTATATTTATTAAGCCATGCAGAGCTACACAAGGTGGCCTTGCGTAGCTTGATAAATCTCACTTAGGTTTTCCGTCGCCTCCTTGTGTTGCTCAATGGCGACTCAAAACCTTGATAAATCTGACCCTATATTTGTATGAAGTTGAATTTTAGGAACAAGGTGACAATCCAGCCTTCAGTTTCACTCGTGCAGGTCTTCGGGTGGAAAACAATATTGACACCCTAGAGAAGGGTATGTCCTCAAATCGCCTCAAACGTTTGAAAACAACCCTTCTAAAAACATGTCTTCTTCAAAAATAGTTCTATAGTTAAATACTACAAAAAAGAACGCTTCCCGGTCTGTTTATTCTGAAAATATGAGGACAGTATGAAAATAGTTAAGGGGTTATAGGTTATGCATTAAGAGTACAATTTGGGGTGAACAGAGACGTGTCCACGCACACATAAAGCCAGTTGAAAATTACTATTGAGGAGTCCACTTTTATTGATTCAAAATGAGGTGCTCAGCAAGGAGAAAGAGCAGTCACTCCCTGCTCTGCAAGTTTGGGAGATAAGTAAGTTCCTATAAATTAAAAATGAGTTGGCAAGCACTCAAAATCTAAAGACAATTTGTACTTTGATTCCTTAAACCGTCTCATCCTTTATTCACAACATTTTATATTCTAGCCAGCCAATACATGTTTCGCCATCCAGGCGTAACCCAATGACTTCATCAGGGCTAGAAAAAATGCATCCAGATATGCAATAAGTCTAATGACTCTAACAGTCATATTTCCATCACCACACGCACAGGGATGACTTACAGTGTTTCTAATGAACAATCCAGTGCTCTACATGCCATTGTGTTAAACCCATGAATTGTATATACTATGATTTATCTTCAAACCGAATAAATCTTTTGCCTTTTCCTAAAACCATGAATTGCTATCAATCTAATGTACATAAACCCTGAAGATCAGTAGCCTAACATGGTAGTGTGGAAACCATAATACAAGCACCACCTACCAAATAAACCAAAGAAATCAGACAGCATTGTGACTATTCCAGATAATCTTTAGTGTGAACATGTGAAATTACGTATGGTAAGGTAAAGGGCCCTAAGTAAAACGAATGCACCCTAGGGGTGTATCCTAAAGTCTCCAAATGCCTCCGTACAGAGAAATCAAATAACTCAATTCTCACATTGAGTAATTTGCGTCAATTCTTGAATAATTCCATTAGCTCTGGTAGTTTGGGTTCTGTACCGGGAATATAAATATTGATAAAATATATTGGGTGCATTTTTGGTTATATTCCATGCAAAATCCCGTCATTTGCGTAACCATAGCGCAGTGAGTCTCAAAGGAGGCCCATGGGGTCCCGACTATGCAAATGTCCGTGGAATTCAAGTGCCATGCAAAAATTGACATCAAAAGTGAGGGGCATGGTGCAGCTGGGCATAGTCATTATACAGACCTTAACGAATAACAAGGGAATACTAAGGGGAAGATTTACTAAGATTTTAAGCCGTATTTGCGTCACAAAAGTGACGCAAAGCGGCGCAAAACCTTTTTTTTATTTACTTTCCAGCGCTAAACTTGTTTAGCGCTGGAAATAACGTGAAAGTAATGCAAAGTTTGCATTACTTAGCGCCATGGGGCGTACAATGGGTGGAACATGGGCGTTCCCATGCAACCACCCAAACTTTTTGACACTAAACCCAATTTACTAAATAAAGTAGACAGGGTTTAGGGTCAGAAAACTGTACCCTTTTGAAGTAGGTACAAAGAAGGAAAATCGCTTTCATTTTTCCTTCCTTTTCCGACTTTGTACGTGTGCTGCACTGTACAGCACACATACAAAGAGGGATAATGGTTTAAGTCAGTCTATGTATAGTATTTTGTACTGGAAGGGTGCCCTTCCAGTACAAAACCTATGCTAGACTCACAGAGACACCCGTGCACCATGGCGCAAAGGCATCCCGTGGCACACAGAAGCTGATTTCAGTGCTGGTGCTAGGGAAAGGGGAGGAGAGTGCCATATTTCAGTAAATTTGGTGCTCACCTCCACTCTCCTTTTCACGCAGGGCAGAATTTGCGGCTGCTGCACTGCTCTGCGTGAAAATGTGGTAAATCTACCCCTACGTCCATCTAGGTGGATATGGCATGCTATTGTACCTAGGCTGAATAGTGGTGCGGGGTATATAAGGAGCAAAGCAACCATTAGAATAGTGAATACACCCCAAAAGAATTTGGCTCAGTAGAGTTATAAATAGAGTATACGGGTATGGCTGGTCGGCGTGCCATCTAAATCTGGGAGCAAATATAAATGACAAATAAAAAACTTGTTGATCACTATCTGTAAAGTGCGCTTAAAAAACAAATGCACTGGCTATAAAGGGTCAAACAGTGTACAAAATGGTGGTACAGTTAAGCGTACACTGTACCAATGGGCACAACGGATTGTGTTGTGGTGAGTGAGGGGAAAGAGTGTTAGTCACTTAAAAAAGGTAGCATCTAAGCACAATGTGTCCACCCTCACTGTAATGGAGAAGTGTGTAGTATGTGTGGAGTGAGTGCACAGAAGTCAGGCTAAAGTGAAAGGGCCAAAGAAAGCGACTATTGCCTGAAGAAGAGTCTTTTAGTACCCAAAGCCAAACAATCCCAGGACAGTATTACCTGTGTTATCACTTATTGTTCTCTTACCAATAGAATAGTTAAGATGTTAAAAAACAGTGGAATATACTGAGCTCTAGCACTTGCACTAGGCCTACCCTGTTTTCATGTAAACAAGGATATGACTTCAAGGGCCACATTGTGACCATCTAAAGGTTTCCGCCAACTGGTAGTACTATCACTTCTATGTGTGTTCTCCCACTTGTCATTGGTGATTACAAACGTGGAAATTGCATTGGCAAGTCTTGCCATTACCGCTACATCAGAGAAGACCTAAGGTTTTTTTCTAATTGTATCTTTACCATTGTGGTGTATTGTATTAAGTGTCCATTCGACCTTCTGTACTTTGGGCAGATGCCACAAAAAGTCAAATCCTGCATCAGCCAACATAGAAGTAGGATCTGGTGCAAAATCCCAAATGTTTCCCTCATTGGCCAATATGTTGCAGCAGCGAGGCCCTGCACCCAACCCCCGCGGGCAGCCAACCTCTGCCGTGCAAGAGCAGAGGCCAGGCGCTGCACCCAATCCCCCCACGGGTGGCCAAGCCTCTGTGAGCAGCCAAACATCCACAAACACTCACCCTACATTCTCCTTATTCCTATAAAAAAACATATTTTTTTAGTCCTGCAAGACTCGTGTGGCATCACAGGGTATGTGTTGGCTCCCGAATGAGCGACACAGAGCCATTCAGAGGCCACAGTGGCTCCTGTGTGAGTTCAATGGCACTGTGGCAACCCAAATTGTTTTTGTTTATTTTGTGCCTAGGAAACGGCCCTCCGGACGACCCCCACAAGAACAAGGGGATCAGGGTACTCCTACCTGCTCCCTTATACGTTTTTTAATTGTATTTTTCAGGACTCAGGGGCCAGCCAATCAAAATGCTTTTCTTGTTTTTTCCAAATGGACTCCTTCCAGAGATATCGTTATTTTTTAAACCTTCATTTCTCTAAAACAGCTGACCAGATTTACACCAAATCACCAAAAAGCGCACCTTCTTGATAAATATCTAGCTTTCTGCCAAATTTGGTGTAATTCTGTTCTGCCCTTTTTCTGTATTGTCGTTTAATTTTTTCTATGGAAATAGCAAGGGGAAAATAAGTGGTTATGGGGGCCACTCTTTTTGTCACCTCCCACCTGAAGGATCACCCCAAAACATTTCTGGGAGGAGCTAAGGTTGATGAACTTTTTTGGGGAATGTTTTGTGAAGCTAAGTCAAATAGCAGCAGCAAAACTAAAAAAATGCTTTTCATGTGGAAACTTTGACTCACACACAACTGCACAGTTTTGACCCTTGGCTTGCTCCTTGCGGCCCCTGGCACTTCCTTTGTGATCATGAAGGTAGGGGCAGGCATAGAGTAAAATGGGGATCAATGAGCCCTGTTTCATTTCTGTTACTTCACCAGACATAGGCCATTTTTATTAATTTGAGTTTGTATCCCACTTCAGAGTGTTTTTATTTTGCAAGTAGATAATATTCTGTAACGTGAGCAATGCACACTCCAATGAATTCAAATTTTGCTTACCTGTAGGCTTACTACAAAAGCCTCTTTTCACTTCAGCTGTGCCTTCAGCAGCAGAGTTTCTCTCGCTTTCTCTTCTGCTGCTGAACTTAGCATATGCCTTTTGAGGGCATCTCCCTCCAGAAGAGAAGAAAAGAAAACCAGATCCTAGGGACAACGCGGCAGGGCATAGCTACATCACATTAATGTATGGTCAGCCATTTGGCTGGCTGCCTCTGTTCTGCTACTGTGCATGTAATGGAAGAATTAAATAGTGGTTGTGCCTTTCTTTTGAGGCTGTGTGGAAGAAGTGAAGGCTGTGTCTAGTCATTGGGTGGTGTGTTTGACACTTGGCTGAGTCTGGACATTTTGAGCTGTGTCTTGGCATGAGGGCCTGGGTATATGCATGTTAGGAATTGTCCATGCTGGCCATATCTGGATAGATGACTTCTACAAACCTGACATATCAAGGCAGCACCCCTGACTTATGGCTGCATTCACTGCATGCCATGGCCTACCTTAACAAATATGTATATGTGTGGTACACAAATTAATCTACAAATGTTTTGGACCCCTGCTGCTATATGTTATTAATCTTTCATTTAATGTTTGCTCTTTCAATTTTTTTAGGTGGGTTATTTCCTTAATGCCAATATGTAAAACATCATGTGACACTTTCTCTAACATCATCAGTGTCAAAGGGTCATGCAATGTCACTTCCTGTGATGTCATCAGAGGCTGAACATTTGGATGATGTCACTTCTGCTACCACTGGCATTTTGGTGAATCCATGTTGCCTCAAGAAGGGCAGTGAAAGTGAGCAGCAGTCCAGGCTAACTCCAGGGGTGGTAGAGGCATTAGAACTTGAATACAGTATTCACACTAGAAAAACCTAATGTCTGCTCAGACCTATATCTTTTAAAGAGACCAATGGCCTGATTTACAGGAAGGTATTATGGACTGAAATCCAAAACGTGCCGAGCTCTCCAGAGTCTCATCCACCCCAAACAAACATCTTCTGATCGCTTTGCAGGAGCAAAGTATCTCAGCGCACATAAACTCTCTCCAAGCACACGTAGAGGCATATTTCAAAGGGAAGTGGCGGAGTGAGGCGTTAGCCTACCTGGCTTAATGCCTCACTCCGCCACTTCAGAAATGTTGGGCTGCACCATATGTACAAGAATAAGGTGCAGGCCTGCATTTCCCCCTGCGCTGGTGTTACACTTAGCAGCCTGGCACCAACGCAGGAACCTTTGCACCACAGTGCAAGACTGTCTGCGAGCAGGGGAAAATTGTTTATGTGCAGGAAGGTCCCCCTTTCTGTACATAAATACTCTTTAAATGTTGTTTTGTAACTTCTTTGTGTGCTGCTTAATGCAGCACACATTGAATTTGCAAAACGGCATTTAAAAAAAATTATTGTTTGTGTGCAGGAAGAGGGACCTTCCTGTACATAAAGAATCATTGGCCTTTTGCTGTTTTCCTGTGTGCTCACAACGCAGCAAACATGAAAACAGCAAAAACGAGGAGAAATGAAACATTTCTCTTTGCTGCGCGTGGCTAAGCCAGGGTATCCCTGGTCTTAATTCTGGTGCTGCCTACTCTTTACACCTCCCTTGGAAAATAGGGGCAGCATCAGAAGCAATGGGTGTTGCGGTGGAACGCCCACCACAACACCCACTGCCCACCCCTTCCACACTAAGCATAGCGTGAAAGGGAGCCTTATGTACAAGTCAGCGTTAAGCCACGTTAATGTGGCTTAATGTTGCCTTGTAAACAAGTAGATGAGAGTGTCCTAAGGCCCTCCCATATGTGGTGCAAGTATTGTATTAAACCCCATCCATACACACCCACATTTGTCACGTGTGTGTTTTTAATTGTGTTTGCGTTCGCGGATTTTAGTTCAAATATCCTGAATTCTATTCGAGAGCACATTAACCGTTTTTGCTGTGCCTTTATTTGCAGCATTTTACTGCGCGTGTCCCTACCCAATTACAGATTATGCCAAAAAAAAGCCGAGATTGGCTATTCCCTAATAGAACCAGCAGGTGGCAGTGGACTCTAAAATTAGAACAAAACGGCATTCGTATGAAAGAAAATTATTTGCACACATAGTTAATGTAAAGCAGGGTGAAACAGGTGTGTTCAGTTATAAGACCCTAGTGTTAATAACATTAATGGGGGTTCAGTTAGTTATCAATGGCAGACCGGTCGCGTGAACCTCTTCCCTAAAGTAAAAGTTGATTTCAGGGCTACACTCTCTCATACCTGAAACCGAGACAACATCTAGATTTAGAACATTGTGGTTGCTGAAACATTAGGGGTACATTTGACCACTTTTAAATATCCACCGGTGCTTCTGTTTTGTGTAATATTTACTGACTTGGAGACAAAATTCATTATTTGCGAACTTTCAACGTTTATGTCCCTTATACTCCTTGACTGATGATGCATCACCACGATATTTTGGTAATGTATATATGCATATATAAACCTGTGCAGTCTACTCTCTTAGGGAACGTCACGCTCTTATGTAAAGCTGTCTGGGAGCCTGGTGGGTACGGTCCGCCCAATTATAAAGCGCAAATAAATAAATACATACATGGCTCTTGCTGTCCGGATATGTACAAGACATTAGAGTGAAGTTGAAACATACAAACTAAGGGAAAGACTACGGTGGCCATCAGTATTGGTTTGTCTTGGAATGTTCTAACATATTTAACATACTCATTGTTTTAATGTGCCTAATAAATGTGCATTTTGATTACTTTGCTGTGATTTGAGAGAAAATCTGTTTGCAAGTTGGGATTGTATGTGTCTCTGACAGACCTGTGTTTTTTGTCCTAGATTTTGTGCTGAACATGAATATTTGGCCCAGTAGATGAGAAGGAAGACATTATGGGCCAGATGTGCAAAGTCATTTTGTAGTCGCTGCCGTACAATTATCAAAATCGCAAGGTTTTTAACTAGGCTAAACCCGTTCAGCCAGTTGGCAAAGGATTCCTGAAGACACACATGGTCATGCCGATCCATTTTAATGGCCATAGTCCACTTGTCCGCGGAGTCCTCTCCTCTGGGTTGTTTTTCTGGCATCCTGCACCTTCAATTCTTTCCAAATTGGAGTAACAAAATATTGCCACAGATCCTGGTTGTGTATGTGGAAAAGGCCTTTTGAATTGTTGTTTAACTTTTTTGCACTACTTTCCCTACAGTTTAACAGCGCCCTGGCGGGAAACAACACTTACAATGCAACTTTTACAACGCACTACCTTTACAACAAAACTTTTACAACGCAACATCCATTACAACGCATACCATTACAACGCAACCATTAAAAACGAATGTCACTACAACGCATACCACTACAACGCATGTCATTACAACGCAGTCATTACAACACATACCATTACAACGCATACCTACACTATCCAACACTTACCCTACTGTTGCACCCCCTGGAGTTAGAATAGTAATTTTTACCCCTACACTATCCAATACTTACCATACATGCAATGTAATGGTATGCGTTGTAATGGTATGCGTTGTAAATGTAGTATGCGTTGTAGTGGAATGTGTTGTAAAGGTAGTTTCAAAGAATTCGTTGTAATGGCATGCGTTGTAATGGAATGCGTTGTAATGGATGTTGCGGTGTAAAAAATGCGTTGTAAAGGTATGCGTTGTAAAAGTATGCGTTGTAACGACATACATCCCGCCCTGGCTGCAGGTGTGCAGAGAGCCAGCGGAGATGGTGAGCTTTTCTGCCAAACGGGCAAGGGTGCAGGTTGTGAAAGCTTTGTAAATGATGCAGCTGGTTTTGAAGAATGTGGGGGTCACCAAGAGGACTCAGTGGACTTCCATCAGAATAGTTGCGAGGTGAACATATTTCTCAAGGCCCTGGATGGTACATGCTATGGTATGTGGAATGCCCTTAAATGGGGTCTGTGTGGAGTTCAGGAAGCCATGGATCAGGGCACTTGCACCATACAAACCAAGGGAACCAGGACGTCAGCAAATTAGTCAAAGCACCCACATATTAAGATTCAAAATTGTACCCCAATTAAAATGAATACCCACAGTATAAATAATCAATAGCATGTATTACAATAGTAAATCTTGCGTTATCAGTATTCATAGCAATAATTATTTTTCATTTATTTATTTGCAACGCTTTATATAGCGCTGGCTAGACCCAAAGGTATCAGAGCTGTATCTTGATTTCAAAAAAATTTACAAGTCCTTCCGACACTACTATTAGTCTTTCATTGCAATCACAGGAGTAACAAGTGGTTTCCACACTCCTGAATGTATAAATTCGAATTTCCAGCTCCCAGTGCTTATTGACTCATAATTTCAATATCCCTGGAGACTTAGGGTGACATTTTAGTAAAACATTCTGGGTGCTGCAGTATTCTATGCAGCCCCCTAAACATGTGCTTAAACTGCTAGCAGTCTTCCTGCCCTTCTTGTGGTACCACAGTGAAACAAATATGTAAATTTTACACCATCGCTGGGCATTATGGGAAGCTCTATGACCCAAGGCATGAATAAATGATGAGCTGCTTGCCCTGCTCTATTTTCTTATGAATGCAGCTTTGTGCTGTCACTTTTCTTGTAATTGTTTAACCCTGGATTCACATGTCTCAGGTGGAACAACCTTGATCTGGTGAGGATTGTGGGCGGCCTGAGGGGAAGCCCCAAGCCTATGCAGCCACAGCCAGCTTCCTGCATACACACCTGGGCTTTGCACAGGAGGTGGTATTCTTCTTTCTGCGCCCGCGCAACAAGAGCAAGTTCCTCTGTTACTCCTTCCCACAACGGAGGGCCTTATCAGTACTGGGTGTGCCAGCCACCCCAAACATGGGCACCGGCGGCGTTAATGCCCCCGGCCAAGGAGTCCATGTCCTGGGGGTTTGGGTCACCGGGTCAGGATCTACAATGTGTTTGGCCCCAAAGGACATAAAATAGGATTGGTGACGATGCCCCACATACGCTTCCTCTCTATTTTAGATTAAAGCAAGGGGATTGTGGTGACCTTTTACTTTCCGGCAGATGGCAGGTGCTTCGCTTTCTTATTGTTTTACTTTTCAGAGGCAACACTTCTCAGGCCCCTTTCTTAGGCTTTGTTAGGCCACTTTTCATCATCTTGGGCTCATTGTGTTGCTGGGGACCAGCACTAGCCATCGGGCACATTTTATTCAGGTCTCCTGCCTTCTAGGGGCGCTTTTTGTGGGGAGCTGATTTTTTAAGGGCTCTCTGGGCCAGACCTTCCTTCTGCCTGACTCCACGTGCTCTTCTCCTGCTGGTAGGGGAATCCTGTGAAGGTCCTCTGTAACCAGCCAGAAAAACACTCTCCCTGCCACACTCCAGTGGCGTATTGCAAAATGATGGGGCCTCCCTGCAGAATGTGATGTGAGACTCTGGCGTCTCCCAGATTGCACAGATATTCATTGATCTTGGGCTCAATGGGGGATTATTGAACAGCCGTCTCCCACACTGCAGGGGCCTGCTTGGGAAGGCAGAGTGGCTTTCCGGAGCGTGTAATATTTCTTATTCATGCCATTGCATGCATTCTAAAAGGGAGGCAATGGCATGGTTTAGATGGTGAGTCGTCCCCCCTCCAAAGCAAGAACCCCTACGGGCCTGCACCGCCGGGCTGCGGGGGCCTCTGTTACCCCCGCCACACTCCCCATGCCCCAGAGTCTCCTGGGAGTGTCTTCGAGGGCACCTGTGGGTCAACAGAGTCCAAGACCAGTCCACAGAAGTCTCCAGTGGAACCATCTTGGGTCACCTGGCAGGTCCATTTACCCTGTCCCTGTTCTGTGAGGGCATAAAGGAGCCTATGCCACTGGCTCTGGACAGGCCTGTCCTATTTATGAGGGTCTACTGAAGTTAAAGTCCATCTGTTCATATTTACAGGCCATCAGGTGGCTTCACCATCTAGCTGGGCATCCGTTTACCATCATCGCTCCATGGTCCAGGGTCTTCTGATCTGTACCTCCCTTGTTCTGGGGCTTTTAAGTGAAGGTGGAAAGGATGCCACGCCACACCTTCATTCCTGTCCCAACCCTCCTGCACAGTACAGCATTCTGTCGCAAACCAATCTGTTGACTTAAAGTTGTATGTGGAGGCAGAAAGCCTCAGATTGACGACGAAGTTGCCTGACCCCTACCCGCCAAAACTTCAAAGACAAGCTTCTGTAGTGTTGGCACCATATGTCTGGCCCTCCTCCTTTGTTCCAGTGGGCATAGGTGCAGTGTGAAGCAGATTTCCTCCCACCCCTACATCTTCCAGGGACCAGGTCAAGCACAGTCAATTGGTCTTTTTTTATGGGGGAGGCATTTAACCCCCCTGCTGGCGATCAGAGTCATTAATGTGGCCCAGTAGGGGGGTCAATGGCCTGGTCCTGATCTAATTCTAAGCCGAGCTAGGAAAGCATGGCAAAACTTACATTCCCATTCACTGTGTATGTGGGATATTGGGGACTATAAATTCCCTCTTGGTGTGTAAAGAGCCCGAAGACGTATACTGATGGAATGAACAAGAATATTAAAGGCATGCACAGGTACACTACAGCATGGACAAGTATGGCAATGGAAAGGAAAAATATAGAAACAAAACATACAGGTACACTGACAATATGGATAAATATACTAGTGGCATAGACAAATATACTAGCGGTATGGACAAGTATAGTAACAGGATGGAGAAGTACACTAACACCAAATAAAAGTTTACTACCAGAATGGACAAATACTCTAACAGCCTGGACAAGTATACTAATGCAATGGACACGTATACTAATATGAAAGATGAGGATACTAATGGAAAGGACAGGTATTCTACTGGCATGGACAAGTATATTAACAACCTGCAGAAGTATACTAATATAATGAACAAGAATACAAACAGCTTGGCTTGGACAAATATACTATTGGCATGGAACAGGGATGCTAACAGAAGGGACAAGTATTTTAACAGAATGATGAAGATTAGCAACAGCAAGGACAAATATGCCAACAACATAGATAAGTATACTCATGTCATGAACAAATATACTAATGGAACAGACAAGTATAATAAAGGAAATCACATGTATGCTAACAGCATGGACAAATATACGAACAGCATGGACAAGTATGCCATTGGAGTGGACAAGAATGCTAACAGCATGGACAACTATACTTATGGCATAGACAAACATACTAATGGAACAGACAAGTATAATAAAGGAAAGGGCATGTATACTAACAATATGGACAAATATACTAACGGCATGGACAAGTATGCCATTGGAGTGGACAAGAAAGCTAACAGCATGGACAACTATACTTATGGCATAGACAAACATACTAATGGAACAGACGGTACACAGACAAAATATCGATTTTTTAATATCGATAAGCAAAAATATCGAAGTTTTAATATCGATATACAAAAATATCGAAGGTAAGTAATATCGACAGTCTAAATATCGATATTGGTATGATATCAGTAATATCGAAGTTGTAAATATCGATGTTAATAATATCGAAATTAATAACTTTGATGTTACTAATATCTATTTTTAAATAAATTTAGTGTATATTATATTGTATTAATTATGTTTTATTATTTTTTTTAATGTTATTTTATTAAATATTGTGTTTTACTACTGTAGCGGGTTGTGGGTTTATAGGGGAATAGGGTGGGAAGTAATTTAATTATGTTAAATTAATTATTAATTATTAGGAATTATTTATTAATTAATTGAGAATTAATTTTAAATTATTTTTAATTAATTTATTAATTGATAAATATGTTCTGTAGCGGGTTATGGGTTTATAGGGGAATAGGGTGGGAAGTAATTTCATAATAATTAATTAATTGTTATATGTTTGTATATATTTTTATTAATAATTAATTGGTAATTCATTTCTATTAATTACTTAATTAATTAATATCCTTTTTTTCATATTTATAATGATTCATTAGTTGGTAATTAATCATTATTAATTATTAAAAAAATTAATTACAGTAATTTTTATATATAATTTATTGTTATTCTTTATTAATTAATTGTGCAAAATAATATTAATATTTAAATTAGATTAATTACAGCAAATGTGCTAATATATTTACTTTATTGTTATTGTTAATTAATAATGAATTGGTAATTAATTATTATTAATTAATTTTGGGTACAGGGGTATTTTTAGGGTTCAGGGTCAGTTTTCAGTTCATGGGTACAGGGGTATTTTTAGGGTTCAGGGTCAGTTTTCAGTTCATGGGTAAAGGGGTATTTTTAGGGTTCAGGGTCAGTTTTCAGTTCATGGGTAAAGGGGTATTTTTAGGGTTCAGGGTCAGTTTTCAGTTCATGGGTACAGGGGTATTTTTAGGGTTCAGGGTCAGTTTTCAGTTCATGGGTAAAGGGGTATTTTTAGGGTTCAGGGTCAGTTTTCAGTTCATGGGTACAGGGGTATTTTTAGGGTTCAGGGTCAGTTTTCAGTTTTTGGGTAAAGGGGTATTTTTTGGGTTCAGGGTCAGTTTTCAGTTCATGGGTAAAGGGGTATTTTTAGGGTTCAGGGTCAGTTTTCAGTTTATGGGTAAGGGGTATTTTTAGGGTTCAGGGTCAGTTTTCAGTTTTTGGGTAAAGGGGTATTTTTAGGGTTCTGGGTCAGTTTTGGGTTTTTGGGGTACAGTCGTACAGGGTAAAAATTAAATAAATTTAAATTTAATCAATTAAATGAAATTACAAAATATAAAATTACATTACATTATTAAGTTTTTAATTTATTTTAAATGTATATGTATTAGTGTTAATTTTTTAATTATGTTTTAATATTTTTATTTAATATTTGTAACATTATATGTATTTTATAATTATTTTAACATCATTATTAATACATTTTAAAAAACGATATATTTTTTTCCTCGATATTTTTGTACTACGATATTATTTTTCCGATATTTTTGTACTTACCTTGTTAGGGATAGGATTCCGATATTTTTGACTTCGATATTTTTGTCCCGATATTTTTGTATGTCGATATTTTTAATTTCGATATTTAGTCAGACATTCGGAACAGACAAGTATAATAAAGGAAAGGGCATGTATACTAACAATATGGACAAATATACTAACGGCATGGACAAGTATGCCATGGACAAGTATGCCATTGGAGTGGACAAGAAAGCTAACAGCATGGACAACTATACTTATGGCATAGACAAACATACTAATGGAATAGACAAGTTTAATAAAGGAAAGGGCATGTATACTAACAATATGGACAAATATACTAACAGCTTGGACAAGTACACTAACATCAAGGACAAACATATTAATGCTCAGGACATAAATAATAACAGCTGAGACCAGAGCTTAAAGCTACAAAATATATTTCAGTGGCTTTCTGAATATCGCACCTCTTAGTCGGTGAATGAAGAAGACCATGTTCCACCAGTGTTCACATGTGGACGCCCGTCAGGTTGGAAAGTCTTTTCCAGTTTGATACCATACAATGTAGAGCAGCCATAACTACAACGTGTGAACCTTAACATTCTAACTCTTTCATTGCAATGAGAATGTGGAGTTGTCTTCCTGTGCTCTTTACACAAATTAAAAAGACAGGGCCTCATTTAGAAGCCCATTGCACCGCAGGTGCATCGCTTTTTTTAGACGCACCGGCGGCCCAGTGTGCCCGCCCCTATTTACAGGGCCACGTAAAGTCACCCTGTGAATCTTTTCATTGCCTTGTAAATATGGGCCCCTTTCACATATTACTCTACGTGAAAGGGGAGTTCCATGGGTGTTACTGTGGGTGTTCCCACGCAACATCCATTGAATCTGACACACTCCCAGATTTACAAAGTGTTGTAAACCTGGTAATGCGGTCAAATCATACGCCTTCGAGGGGAGGCATAGGAGAGGCACAACAAGGAGAAATACTTTTCTTTGTTTGCTGCATTCTGCATCACACATCGAAGGAGCAAAACGCCATTAATTATTGTTTTTGTGCAGGAGGGTGTCCCTTCCTGCACAACAACAATCATCCCTGCAACGCAGGCACCCTTGCAACATGACACAAGGGTGTTTGCATTGGCGCACGGCTGCTGTTTGTGCACTGGTGCAGGGGAGAAGGACAGGAATGCTCCGTTTGTTGTCGATACGGATCATTCCTGCCCTTTTATTTTGAAACACGGCAGCGCTACAGGAAGGCTTGCTGCACTGCCCTGTGCCAAAATATACTAAATGAGGCCCACAATGCTTTGTTTTTAATTGCCTCATTGGCTTGTCCCCCACTCTTCACATTTGTGTCATGTGAGGTTTTACTTTTCATTACAGCTTAATTTATTTGAATTAAAAGACACAGCTTTGTTTAGTATTCCAATCTCCACCCCACTCCACTCATGGTTTGGTTGGCATGTTTTTCTTTTTCTTGAAAAATATTTTTCTTATAACAAGATGTTTGTTTACATTTTTTGTGGAGTGTGTTGATGTTGTTTGACTCAGTGCAACCTTGGCAGCTTACTGCTAATTTTTTTTTTATATTCCACATCTTGCCAGCCTCCATCGCCTTTGAAAAAAACATATTGGCCAAGATTTACTAATATTTTGCAAAGCTGTGCAAAGGCAGCGAATGTCAGTACCGATCAACTTTTGCAAGCAAAACCTATTTTTCTTAAAAGTTGTGACGCAATAGCAAACCAGTGAAAAAAATACCTTTGCATCAAAGACCACCAGACCCCAAATTAGTATTCAAAGGAGGCATAACAGAACAGGAACAGCTCACAGACCCTTATGACTTGACACCAACAGATATCTTCTAAGACAGTGGGATCAGGCTTTGTGTGAAATGCAGCACCAAATGAAACCAGGCACACACAATGTGCAAGCAAAATATTGTGTAATATGCCTTTGGAAGTTAGCATCACATTCAAATATGTGGTTGAGCATGTACCCCAGATAGAAATGTCACACAAAACAATACTAGCTCTCATTTACACCGTGACAGGACACTTTGTGACACATACAATAGCTTATTTTGTACAGGTGCAACCCATGACCACATCAGTGAACGACTCTCCAAATATGACGCTGTGCAAATTTTAACCATTTGGGCTGTGCAGTGCTCCAGATTTTAATACAGCACTGCGAGCCAGATGTACAACCAAGTAAATTGCGCCTCGCATATTGCAACTCTTTTGCGAGTCGCAATTTGCGAGGCGCAATTAACTATGTACAAGTGTTTTTCTCACTGTTAGCGATTTCTAATGGGGTCGCAAATTGAGAGGATCATGAATATTAATGAGCCTCTCGCAATTTGCGACCCCATTGGGAATGGCAGGCCCTCCCAGGTATGGTGGCCTGCTGGGCTCAGCAGACCACCATGTCTGGGATGGCTTTTAAATAAAGCAGTTTTTTTTTTTTTTGTAAAATTATAAAGCAGTTTTTTTTAATGCAGCCCATTTTCCTTAAAGGAAAACGGGTTGAATTAAAAAAAAAAAACATGAAATGTTTTCGTTTTATTTTTTAAGGGCAGGTAGTGGTCCCTGTGACCACTGGGGCAGGTAGTGGTCCCTGTGACCACTGCCTGCCCTTAAAAAATATTTTTTCCTGCGTTTGCAAAGGAGAAGGGACCCCCTCCCTTTCGCAACCCCATTACCACGCTCTTGTAGAGGGTGGTAATTTGAGAAAGTTATGCGACCGCAATTGCGGTCACAAAACATTTGTACATAGGGTTGCTCTCGCTATTAGGAAGGGAACACCCCTAAAATAGGGTTTATACATACCCTATGCTGTTTTTGCATGCGCAAACGGGTTTGCAAACCCGTTTGCGAATGCAAAAACCGTCGTACATCTGGCCCTGCATGATTATAATTATTTTAGGAAGAATATGGATGGAGCGAACCTCGAGGGAAGATAATGAAAACAAACCAAATTCTGGGCAAGAAGCAGTTGTCGTGCTGTCATATTTTTTATCCCTTAAATTTATTTATTTTTAAACGGGAGTTTTGCAAGTTCCTGCCCCAGCCCTCCCAGCCTTTTAGCAGTATAGCCCAACTGCTCTTGCTTTCTCCCATTAGGTTCCATTTAATTTGTGCAAAATTTAACTCGGATGATAACCCGGAAATTATTTCACACAGTGTCTCCTGTCTGGATCAGCTTTTCAAACCACGCCAATGTAATTAATTCACTGCTTGTTAATTTCCAGGCATAATATTAGTGCATGTAGATTTGACGTTCATTTTCACAAAGCGGAAGGAAAATATACATTATTTATTTATTAAGTTTAATTTATTAAAATCTTACATAAAAAGTAAAAGCTATATCTTCTAGAGCAGGAAGCAATGTTATTTGAAAAGATAGACCAGTGGAGTAACTGTTCCTGCTGAGACTTGTGTATGATCAACATGCCCTGCTTTGAATCTTTGGTGGGTTCCCCAGCCGCTCTACTGTCCAAGGATGACCAGTTACGTTTCTTTTTGTATTTTCATATAATGCGAACTCGTGCCGAAGGTTTTGAAGCGCTTTATTGGACCACCAGTTATATTACACAAGGTTGTAATTGCCCAATCAGGGCCAGGAGTGGGAATTGAAAAGACAGACACTGTCATGCAGTTAGGACTGGGCACCGAGTGGTCCACGTCTGTTTTATTTATGTCCTTCCAGCCATGCCCGGCCACAGGGTCCGATTGGCAGGACGGGCAATCGGCCATTGCATGAGGGGCCTGTGATGAAGGACAGAAGGGGGGACTTTTTTTTGGCTGTAAATAACCTCAAATTTGCCTGGACCGGCTTGGCCACTGGCGCTCAACCCGCAAGGCTGCAGCAGCATTAGGGCAGAGGTCAGTAAGACCAAGTCGAAATTGCCTAGCTGGCTCATTGTCATGTGCAGTAGGACAATAGTCAAACTGAGGAGGCACATCATTTGGTGGGGCTCCTCCCATCCTGAGTGTCTGAGCGTGCCAGTGAGGCCTCGGATAGCGGCAGTGCTGTTTTTGAGCATCACAGCCAGCACTAAAGTTTCACAGCCAGAACTAACATTACAGGGGGCAGGGGGAGGGGCTGTGGCGTAGCATAGGCCCTGGCCTGAGAGCTCCTGAGTGAGTCCGGAGGGGGCCCCTCCATGTTTTGTTACGCCACTTGGAAGGGCTGTGCAGTGAGCCGGATTACGACTGGTAGCCTTTTAAGAGGCTCTGCCTTTGTCTCCAGCAAAAGCCACACAAGCCCAGGTGTCTGCCAGCACCTTGTCAACTTAAAATTTGCGAGGGGGATCCCGTTCTCCATTGAACGAGAATAAAAAAAATGATGCATAACAACCGATAGGAGCAAAAAGTACTCTTTTCTAGACAACTCAATTCGTTTTTCAATACGTAAATATATTGCTCACTCTACCACTGGATTCAAGATAGCCTGGCTGATGAGGATTATGAATCCGAAACCGGTCCCAGGATGCTTGTTTCCGGTCCAGGGAAGACATGGCTTGGCAGTTCGGGCTGGACTGTTCCCATGCGGCACTGGGTCAGACTGATTTGCATATGGCCATGTCTGACCTGGGGTGGTGGAGTGAGCTAAAGAATGGTGATGGATTAAACCCAGATCAGTTGACTGGGGGTGAGTGTTTGATTTGCTCAAACACTCCGTCTATCATCCCCTTTGGTACTGCCTTGGTCTCCAGCAAAAGCCACACAAGCCCAGGTGTCTACCAGCACCTTGTCAACTTAAAATTTGCGAGGGGGCACCCGTTCTCCATTGAACGAGAATAAAAAAAATTATGCATAATAACCGATAGGAGCAAAAGTACTCTTTTCTAGACAACTCAATTAGTTTTTCAATACGTTCCTGTGAAATATATGAATCCAGGGACACAATGACAATGGAAGGGAAAATAGAAATGGACGGGGGAGTAACAAAATGGATTGAGTGAAGGGCGCAATGTGGAGAGACAAAAGGAGAAGTGAGACAGAGCGGAGAAGAATGTAAAAAGAGGGGAAGCCTGAAAGGAAATGAAAGGAAAAAACAAAGTAAAGGTAGAACAGGGAGCATAATGATGCCATTAATGGAGACAGAGGGAGGGAAGGGGGAAGAAATTTGAGAGAAAACGTGATTAAAGAAAGTGTAGAGAAGGGCAGAAACTGGTAAAGATAGCGAGAGAGCAACAGCTGGAAAGCGAAAGTGGAGAGGATAGAGACAAGAATGTGAATGACAAAGGAAATTATGGAGAGGAGATCAAGGTGGAAGAGGTTGTCAAAGGTTTCCTGGTCTATGAATACAAAGGATGGATACCACCTCACTTGCACTATTCTAGCTCTCTTCCTCAGTCTACAGCTTAGTTTAGAGGTTGTTGGCATTCCATGAGGTAGCGTAAAACAAAGTAGAGTCCACCCGTGGAATTTCCTTTGTGAAAGGTGCAGAACGATAACAAAAATACCACCAAAGGATTCTCCTTTGGTTTTAGAGC
Organism: Lissotriton vulgaris; assembly: GCF_964263255.1. NCBI lineage: Eukaryota > Metazoa > Chordata > Amphibia > Caudata > Salamandridae > Lissotriton > Lissotriton vulgaris. Next base: position 507,397 of record NW_028244253.1, on the reverse strand, counting down.
TGCCTCCAAAGACAGGGGCACTTTCTGTTACTCTCTGCCGCAAGGCAATAAATGGGACAAAACAGAATATAACATTAGGTGTAATGTAAATGTAAATGTATTTGAGCTTATATAGTGCACAGCTACCCACAAAGGGTTTCCCGGCGCTTGCTTAGGGAACCCGTCCTGGTATTCCACTGTGAGATAACCCCGGCAGGGTATCCACAAGGTGAAAGCCAGGCATCCCGCCGCGAGGGGCCGTTGTGGAGATTAAGCAAGCTATTGCCCAGAGTCGCAGAGTGTGAACCCGTGAGTCGAGAAGGCACCGGAGCGAGAATTATCGAGTCCGTGGAATTTTTTAGCCCAAGACCCGCCGAGGCAGGGAATTGAACCCTGGTCCAAGGCCGATCTCAGCTTCCGGGTCTGCCGCCTCTAACCCCTGAGCCACACTTCTCCACTAATACAGGATACAAAGGAGTTGAAGGGGCAAAGGGAAATGAAGTGAGTGAGACTAACAGGAGCCAGCATGACTGACGAAAAAAGGGAAGGTTTGCAAGACAGAGAAATGATGTAAAACTCCAAGGAGAGATACCAAATGAGAGGAGGAACAAGGGTATGAGAGATATAACAAGAACTGAATTAAATCCTGCAGGGTAGACACGGGAGCAAGAGAGAGGGGAAGGGGATTGGTGGACTGAGAAACAAAAATAGGATACAACAAGTAAAAATGATAGCGACAGAGTGAAGCACATAGGAAGAAGGAGACACCACAGAGAGGAAAAGAAATAGAGAATGAGAGATCGAAAGAGGAAGAACCAGAGAGGGGAAAAACAAGTGATAAGGAGAATGACAGATGTATACACAGCAAGTAAGAAAGAGGTATGGAGACAGAGGGAAAGAAAGGCAGTAGGGGGGTAGGAAAAGGAAAGGTGGTGTTGTAGATAGATATACAGAAATACAGAGAGCTAGAAAATCAGGCAGATATCACTTGGTGGCAGTAGAGATGAATGAGGAAACAGAGAAAGGAGGTGAGAGAAGAGAAGGGATGAATATGTGTTTCTGTGAGAGAGAGCGATGGGGCAGCTAATTCCTAGGAGATAAATTGAAAGGTTACATTTGGAGTGAATTCCTGTAGCTGTTCCAGGTCTAAATCGAACCTCTCCATACAATACAAAAGACATCAAGTACCAAGTTGTATGAAATGCCTAGACACATCACTTGAAGAGAGGCTTCAGGGTGACAACTTAAAGAGGAAACCTTGAACAACTCAGATGTGTATGACTGTGGATGCATTGCTGCAACTTCCCAGGGAATGTGGCCGTCACCTAAGGGTGAGTAGCAGCTACAAGGGATATGAAGGGGACCACAAAACCACTGGTTCAAGAATGAGAAAGTACTTCAGGGGCATGAAAGTGAAGTGAGGAGGAACTTCAGTGACCCTAGGGTTATCATGAGTCTCCAGAGTGTGGGCAAACTACTCCTCCCCTGCCCTGCTCTGAGAGCAGAGCAGTCCCGCCTGTAATGTCGTGACTTGTGACAACACTGTCACGTCGCGACGTGAGGGTCATGTGACCCGTAGTTAATAACAGCAATGGGCCGCGCTTACGTCGGCAGTTGATGAAGGAGGCGAACCCCATAAGCTCAATCACCAACCTTGGCTCATGTGGTCATTAAATTGGGTGTGGGCCCCCCTGTGAATATCCTCGTGTCCAGCAGGTGTTGGCGCTGCTCTCCCACCCAACACAACATTTGGCGACGAGGGTGGGCGTGCCCTCACACCTCGGTGAGGCGGCCACGAGCGTGTTGTGCTGGCGTGTTGTGCTGGTCGCGGCGCTCGTGCCCCGACAACCGGCACCGTCCGGCTCTTGATGCCGAAGACCCAAGTATCGCTCCTGTCCTGTGTGAAGCCGTGTAGCTGTGAGGCCCGGCGTGGCCTAGGAGGTGAGGCTGCCGCCGCTTCCTGCCTTGCGAGGCTGCCTGCTGCGAGGCTCTTCGCTGCAGCTTGTGTGGGGCCGGTCCCGTCACGCTTCAGCGGCTGGCGCTGCCCCGCCCGCTCACAGAAGCGTGTGGCGGAGGGAAGCTGCTAGCACGATCGGCGCATCGCCCCCGCGTTGGTACAGCGCGTGGTGCGCTCCAGACTCCACGGCCAGCGTCATTGCCGCCACGTGGTAGAGGAGCCCAGAGGCTTTGGGGCAGATCTCCGTCCTGCATCGGGGGAAGCTGCGAGCCAGACCCCGCCCCCTATCTCTGCCTCAGCCCGGCCTAATACACACGGGAGGGAACTGCTGTCAGCTGCTACCACCTAAACAAGCCCCTCATACAGACGCTGGGAGACGCTTGAAACGTGTGGAAGCAGACCATTCCACTGAGGAGTACACAGGTGGTGAAACAGGCAAGGGACTACCCCAAGTGCTATCACAATCACGCATTTTGCTCTGGGCATACCTAGGTCGCACGGACCGGCCCCGTGCGCTTGCCTCACCACGGAGGAGTTACCTGACTGCCCAGAAGGGAGAGGAAGGCCCATCGCTGCCCACAATCACCGCTAGTGACATTTTCTGAAACAGCTGCAATCTCAAAAGAGGAAGGACACAATCAGGAGGTCCTGAATTTGAAGCATGTCGCAAATACCACCCATTGAGCCCTTCGTAGTAGAAGGATCACCATCATGCCTTTCACCCATATGGAAGGATTGGGTGGACCGCCTACAAATCTTCTTCAAGGCCACCAAAGTGCACAAAGACCAGAAAAGAGCAATGCTGTTGCACCTAGGGGGAAAAGATATACATAACATTGCCAAAACACTTGTGGAAGCGACACCAAAGAACCAGCACACATTAATGAATGCGCTCAATGGGCATTTTGAGCCGATGGATAACCAGGACTATGAGAGGTTCATATTCAGACAAGCCCGACAACTTCCGGATGAATCACTGGACACATACCATGCAAGGCTGAAGAATCTGGCCACAACGTGCGGGTTTCAGGACGAGACGGAAGAGATAACGGGTCAAGTGATCCAGGGGTGTGCCTCCGCCAAACTTTGTGAACGCATCCTTAAGGAGTCGGGCAAATCCCTCGCAGACATTCTAACCCTGGTGCGCACCAAGGAGCTGTCCAAAGCCCGAGCAGCCCATATAGAGGCGGCCCTCCAAGCCCCCGTGAAGACAGGACTGGTCAACGCCGTGACAACCAAGCCCACAACGCGCTGGAACAAGAAAGGACCCCACACTGCTACGGCGGGGACGCCAAAACGTGTGAGTATTGTGGTGGACCGCCACACCAGCCAGCCGAATGTCCCGCAAAAGGGAAAAGATGTTCCGGATGTGGGCGATTTAATCATTTCGAGAAAGTATGCAGAGCCAAGAAATACCGCAAGCCACGGCAGATGGTTAACGCAGTGCCGGAGGGAGACAAAACACCAAGTGATATGGACGATGACGAGGAGGAAGAGCAGGTAGTCCACAAGGTGCACATGATTGGCACCGCCACCCGCAAAGCGCGACGCATGCCACAGTGCAACATCCGGGTAGGGGTTTAGGAAGTTGTGGCGGCAGTAGACACTGTGGCCACTATTAACATCATGCCAGCCGCCCTTCACCAGACATTCCCCACCCGCACCCATGCTATAACCGTCAGCCATCACGGTGTTCGCTTATGGCCAAGACTCTCCTCTAAAGATCCTGGGGCGTTTCAAGACATCACTAGCTCACGGAGAGCGGACTGTCAACACCAATGTATACGTCATCGAAGACGGCCAAGGCATGCTTTTAGGGTGCCGGGCTGCAGAAGACCTAGGGGTCGTGACATTCGCCTTCAGTGTGTATCATGAGTCCATACAACACCTGCTAGAGGAATTTGCTGAAGTATTTGAGGGTATCGGCAAGTTCAAGGGGAAAGAAGTCCATCTGCATGTTGACCCCATGGTTCAACCTGTCGCTCTACGACATCGAAGAATAGCGTTCCACTTACGGCCACAAGTTGAGGAGGACCTGAAAAAGCTGGAGGCTGTTGGAATTATTGAGAAAGTCACCGGTCCCACGCCGTGGGTCTCTCCCATCGTGGTCACGCGAAAACCAAAACAGCCTGGCACGGTGAGGATCTGTGTTGACATGTACCTACCAAATGCAGCAATCAAACGCGAACACCATATCACCAATTGATGATCTCATCTGAGAAATGGCTGGAGCCTGCTGGTTCTCTAAACTCGACTTACGGTCAGGATACCATCAACTAGTCCTTGATGAGGCGTCACGAAACATCACCACTTTTTCAACTCATGTGGGGTTACGACGCTACACTCGACTGAGTTTTGGAGTGTTCCAAAACGTCATACAAGAATTGATCATGAACATCCCGGGGGTAATTAATGTAAGCGACGACATCATGGTCCACGCTAAGTCGTTACCTGAGCACAACTCTCGTCTCACTCCGGAAATATTGTAAATGATGTATGTAGTCAATGTCAGTTGTTTTTGTACTAGCACTGTACCTGAAGTAGAACTGTTTAATATATGTATCTTGGCCATGAATCTTATGTTTAGTAAAAGACGTCATTGGATAGGACGGACAACGAGATATGTAGTACTCTGCAGGAAAAAGTATGTGAAACTGTGACTAATTTGCTCATTTTGCTGTCTGGTGAAATAAAAAATAAATAAATAAATAAAAACTCTTGTCTCACTCAAGTGTTGCGACGTCTGAGAGACGCTGGTCTCACGTTACATAGGGAGAAGTGTGGATTCCTAATGAAGAAGCTCCAATTCTTTGGCTACAGTTTTGCCACTGAGGGTGTCAACCTGGATCCCGAGAAGGTGCAGGACATCAAAGATGCTGTGGCCCCTGCCAGCGTGACGGAAGTTCGAAGCTTACTTGGCATGATAAACTATTGCGGTAGGTTGATCAGAGACCTCACCACCCTCACACTGCCGCTACGAGAGCTGACCAAGGATTCTTTTCCGACATTGAAGACGCCCTCTCGGAGGCGAAGACTCTGGCCTTCTCTGACCGTGAGAAAATGACTCAAATCGACGTTGATGCCGGCCCAATGGGCCTAGGTGCTGTGATTTTGCAGAGACAACGTCAGGAGGAAGACTGGGCCCCCGTGGCGTTTGCAAGCAGGTCTCTCACTGAGACGGAGCAGAGATACTCTCAAATAGAGAAGGAGGCCATTGCCATCCATTGGCGGTGTCGCCACTTCCACTTATATGTCTACGGAAAGCCATTTGTGGTCACGACGGATCAAAAACCTCTTGTGGCCCTATTCGCAGGAACCTCCACGAAGCCTCTGCCAAGGATTGAGAAGTGGATGCTACAACTCCAAGATCATACTTGTAAAGTGGAATACCAGCCAGGCTCTCACAATCCGGCGGACTACTTATCCCAACATCACAGGACGGCCACTGACAAAGAAATGGAAGATGCGGCTAACACTGAAGAATATGTCAAATGCATAACCGCTCAATCCTGTCCCATTCCCTTGTCCATGCGGGATTTATCTGAAGCCACAGCAAAGGACGAGTGCCTACAAATAGCCAAGCGGATTCTGCAAAATGGAAACTGGCACAAGGCCAAATAGGAATGGAAAATTCTGACAATCCCAGCTCAGCGGATTATGGAAAGCCTACACCATGTGAGAGATGAACTCACTAAAGACCCAACTGGCTGTTTGTTAAGAGGACATTGTTTGGTGATCTCCACGTCATTAACGGACGATGTGTACAATTGGCCCATGTGGGGCATCAAGGCATGGTAAAAACAAAGTCACGACTCCGCACCAAAGTGTGCTTCCCATTAATGGATGAGTTGGTGGAGAATACTGTCTGATCGTGCTCATTGTGTCAAGTCACCGGAGACCTGCCTCATCCTGCTCCAGTCATCACAGAGCCTCGGCCAAGGACACCGTGGTCCTGTGTCAGTATGTATTTTGGCAGGCTGCCTGATGGCCATCACACCTTAGTGGCTATTGATGACTATTCCAAGTATCCCGCGGTGGAAATTGTGACGTCTCCCAATGCCGCTGAAGTGATACCCAAGATATAGAAGATCATGGCCACCCATGGCTTGATACAAGAATTGCGCACTGACAATGGGCCTCCCTTTCAGGGACAAGAGCTAGCTGCATACCTCAGGCCCTTGGCATCTGACACCGCCGAATCACTCCACGCTGGCCTCAAGCCAATGGTGAGGCAGAACGGTTCATGTGGACTCTTAACAAAGTAATCCGAATTGCACATGACAAGAAGCAATCCATAGAGCTGGCCATCTTCACGTTCCTCCGCAGCTACCGTCAGACCCCCCACACCATAACGGGGTAGCTCCAGCTCACTTATTGATGGGTCGAGTAGTCACTGACTCCATACCTCATCATCCTCAATGGCAACCGCAGAACCATGATGACCCTCAGATTGATGCTTGTCCTAGAAAGGCCTATGCCCAAGTAAGCCACCGACGAAATGCACAAGATAGCAGGATTAAAGAAGGGGACTTAGAGTTGCTCAAGAATCGATTCTCTACTGGTAAATTCCAATTGCCGTATGAAAAGATGCCCTGGACTGTGGTAAACATTAAAGGAACCAGAATTATCGCCACTCGAGGGCGGGAGACTGTGACCCGCACCGTGTCTCACTTCAAGAGGTTTCACTCGGAACTGTCGGCGTCACCCTTCACCACGTCAGGAACTGAGGACAGTCGCCGTGGGTCCATGGAACACGTCCCTGTGGAGGAGGAGTGCGGCACTGGTGGCCTGGATAATTCCTGGCTTGGAGACACCTGCTGTGCGGAGAGTGAAAACTCTCTGGCTCCATTGGAGGATGGCCGCTGTGAGGTTGTTCCAGAGACTGATGCAATTCCTTCCTCTGGGCGAGGTCAGTCTCAGTACCAGCTGTGGAGAAATCCTGAACCGTCGTGCCGACTGAAGGACTATATCACGTAAGACTGTTCTATGTATGTGGTTGTGCATTGTTGGTTAAATGTGCCCCGGATGGGCCTGAGCTGTATTATGTAAAGTTTCAATCTGTTGCACATGAAGTCTTTTCTTGCCGTTATGTTTTTGATCCTTGTTGGGGAGGATTGTAATGTTGTGTCGCAATGTGAGGGTCATGTGACCCGTAGTTAATCAAAGCTATGGGACGCGCTCACTTCGGCAGTTGACGACGGAGGTGAACCCCATAAGTTCAATCACCAACCTTGGCTCCTGTGGTCATTAAATTGGGTGTGGGCCCCCCTGTGAATATCCTGGTGTCCAGCAGGTGTTGGCGCTGTTCCCCCGCCCAACACAACACCGCCCACCCTCCCACAAAGCAGCTGGAAACAATAAAATTACAATAACAAATAGTTATTATCATTTTATTTTTCCTTTCGTCACACTGCTTAAAAGCAGTGGGGCTACACTCCTCCGCCTTTATCCTACATCCTTCCTCCTACTTATGGTTCTGTTAGAAGAGCATTAACATCTGCTATTTACAGTGCTTTGAGGCTGTCACTTGTACTTTTTTATCGCCCATATTAGTACAAGTGTCAAACCCAGGCAGGGATACACAAAGAGCTTTGCATCAAAACATTTAGTCGAGCTCACTCAATCCTTGACCCTGTGACCAGGTAGGTCGCTCCCTCTGCCATCGCGCAGACCCCCTGTGTGCTGCTTCCGCCTCTCTCCAAGTTGCCCACCGCTCCGCTTTGGGCTTTGCTGTGTTTCTTCCTTCTGTCGACCCCCTTGTGCCCCTTGTCCCCCATTGCTGTGTTTCTTTCCTTCTGTTGACCCCCTTGTGCCCCTTGTCCCCCATTGCTGTATTTGTCTTTTCTTCTGCTTGACCCCTCGTGCCTCTGGTCTCCCAAATTGCCGTTTTCTTTGACCCCCTGTGCCCGCTTCCCGCCGTTGCATCCCCTGCGGCCCGCCCCCCTGGTTTCCCATTCGCCGCCCCGCACCCGCATCCCAGCTGCTCCTCCCTCCCACATCCCCTCATATGGAGGTTGCGCGCTGGTGAGGAGAGCGACCCTTGACCCTGTGACCAGGTAGGTTGCTCCCTCTGCCATCGCGCAGACCCCCTGTGTGCTGCTGCCGCCTCATTCCAAGTTGCCAGCCGCTCCGCCGTGGACTGGTTTGTACTTCTCTGCTGTACTCTGTTCTTCCTTCTGTTGACCCCCTTGTGCCCCTTGCCCCCCATTGCTGTGTTTCTTCCTTCTGTCGACCCCCTCAAGCCCCCGGTCCCACATTGCTGTGTTTCTTTCCTTCTGTTGACCCCCTCGTGCCCCTTGTCCCCCATTGCTTTATTTTCCTTTCCTTCTGCTTGACCCCTCGTGCCTCTGGTCTCCCAAATTGTCGTTTTCTCTGACCCCTGTGCCCGCTTCCCGCCGTTGCGTCCCCTGTGGCCCGCCCCCCTGGTTTCCCATTCGCCGCCCGCTCCCGCATCCCAGCTGCTCCTCCCTCCCACATCCCCTCATATGGAGGTTGCGCGGTGGTGAGGAGAGTGACCCTTGACCCTGTGACCAGGTAGGTCGCTCCCTCTGCCATCGCGCAGACCCCCTGTGTGCTGCTGCCGCCTCTCTCCAAGTTGCCCGCCGCTCCAGCGCAGACCGGTTTGTACTTCTCTCTGTACTCTGTTTTTCCTTCTGTTGACCCCCTCGTGCCCCTTGTCCCCCACTGCTGTGTTTCTTCCTTCTGTCGACCCCCTCAAGCCCCCTGTCCCCCATTGCTGTGTTTCTTTCCTTCTGTTGACCCCCTCGTGCCCCTTGTCCCTCATTGCTGTATTTTTCTTTCCTTCTGCTTGATCCCTCGTGCCTCTGGTCTCCCAAATTGCCGTTTTCTTTGACCCCCCTGTGCCCTCTTCCCGCCGCTGCGTCCCCTGCGGCCCACCCCCAGGGTTTCCCATTCGCCGCCCCGCTCCTGCATCCCAACTGCTCCTCCCTCCCACATCCCCTCATATGGAGGCCGCGCCGCGCGCAGTGGGCGCGCCTAAGGCAAGCCCGTCTGCACCCGTCCACGCCTGGACCGCGCCCAGCGCCAGAACCCCTGGCCCCCGCCGAAGCTAAGCGACCTGACTAAAATACGACACCGCCACACTCCACGCACTCAACACCGGCCGGCCGTCTGCCTGCTACTGTGCCTCCCCGAAGCGCACCGACGGTCCCTTCACCTGCCAAGCCTGCAAATTCAGCTGCCTCCGGACCTGCACTCCACCCTTCGGACCAGGCAACAACAACAACTACCCCAAGTGCATCCTGCTTAACACCCGCGCCGTCCACAAGCACGCAGTTGAACTCTGGGACCTCCTTGATACAACAGCGCCGGCGTCGCCTTCCTCTTGGAAACCTGGATGAACGCCTCCTCAGCCCCCAACATCACCATAGCCATCCCGAACGGCTACAAGATCACCCGGAAGGACCGCGTCAACCAAACCCGAGGAGGAATCGCCATCGTCTACAGGAACACCATCAGCGCCACAACCAACTCCGAAGACATCCTCACTGCAGCCAAACACCCACATTTCCACCGACCCCAAAACTACCCTCAGAGGAACGCTCATCTACAGACCCCCGGGCCCACGCACACAATTCAGTGAAGCCATCGCCAACTTCATCAGCCCACACGCCCTCGCCTCGCCAGACTACATCCTCCTAGGGGACCTGAACTTCCACCTGGAGAACAACAAAGACAGCAAAACCACCACCCTGCTCGCCAACCTCCCCAACCTCGGACTCAAGCAACTGGTAAACACCCCCACCCACTACGCCGGCCACACGCTCGACTCCATCTTCTCTGCCAGCGGCCACGTCACCTTCAGCCACTCCACCGGACTTCACTGGACTGGCCACAGCTGCATCCATTTCACCTTCAAGAAGGCGACAACCCACCACCACCCGCAACAGATCCCCCGCAGATGCTGGAGCAAAGTAACCACCGACCAGCTAACCACAGCACTGAGCCAGAACCCACCAACCGACATTACTGACACCAACACCGCAGCCCACAACCTCACACAGTGGATCTCCAACTGCGCTGACACCCTTGCACCACTGAAGAACCCTCCAGGCAAACCCGGCAACAAGAAAGCCACATGGTTCACCGAAGACCTCAAAGACTCGAAGAAATCCTGCCGAACCCTCGAGAAAGCCTGGCGCCACGAACAGACGACAGAAAACCTGACAGCCCTCAAAAATGCCACACGCAAACACCAACAGCTGATCTGCACCACCAAAAGGACATCTTTCAAAGAGCGGCTGGACAACAACATTCACAACAGCAAGGAACTCTTCAGCATCGTAAAAGAGCTCTCCAGCGCCAGCAACGACATCACACCATTGCAAGACCTCTGCAACTCCCTCTGCAACTTCCACCGCAAGGTCGCCAATATACACGACAGCTTCGGCGCACAGACCCCGCCCCAGCCACCAAACCAACGCCCCCTACCACCACCCTCAACGCTTGGACTCACATCAGCACAGAAGACACCACCCACGTGATGAACACCATCCACTCCGGGTCTCCCTCCGACCCATGCCCTCACCACATCTTCAACAAAGCAGACACAATCATCGCACCCCAACTCCAGAACGTCATAAACAACTCCCTCACATCCGCCACCTTCCCAGAGAGCTGGAAGCACGCAGAAATCAACGCCCTACTGAAGAAACCCTCAGCGGACCCCAAAGACCTCAAGAACTTCCGCCCCATCTCCCTTCTCCCCTTCCCTGCAAAATTCAAAGAGAAGACTGTCAATAAACAGCTGACTGCATTCCTCGAGGCAAACGGCTCCCTCGACCCATCCCAGTCAGGATTTCGAGCCAACCACAGCACCGAAACAGCCCTCATCGCAGCCACTGACAACATCAGGACCCTGCTTGACAACGGGGAAACTGCCGCTCTCATCCTCCTAGACCTCTACGCCTTCGATACCGTTTGCCATCGCACCCTAATATCCCGCCTCCTCAACATTGGGATCCAAGGAAAGGCCCTGACTGGATCACCTCGTTCCTCTCTGACAGAACCCAGCAAGTCCGCCTCCCTCCCTTCTGCTCCGCGGCCACCGAGATCATCTGCGGCGTACCCCAAGGCTCCTCGCTCAGCCCTACCCTCTTCAATATCTACATGAGCCCCCTCGCCACCATCGCACGCAAACACAACCTCAACATCATCTCCTGCGCCGACGACACCCATCTGATACTCTCCCTCACCAAAGACCCGGCCACTGCTAGTAACAGCTTCCAGGAAGGAATGAGAGATGTCGCGGAATGGATGAAGCTCAGCCGGCTGAAACTGAACTCACACAAGACGGAGGTCCTCATCCTAGGACCATCCCCATCTGCCTGGGCCGACTCCTGGTGGCCCACAGCGCTGGGCACCGCACCGACACCCACGCACGCAACCTGGGATTCATCCTGGACTCATCCCTCACGATGACCAATCAAGTCAACGCCATCTCATCCACATGCTTGAACACCCTGCGCATGCTCCGATAAATCTTCCGGTGGGTCCCCACCGGAACCAGAAAGACTGTCACCCAGGCCCTCGTCACCAGCCGACTGGACTACGGGAACGCCCTCTACGCTGGAACCACGGCCAAACTGCAGAAAAGACTCCAGCGCATACAGAACGCATCCGCACGACTCATCCTCGACATCCCTCGCCACAGCCACATCTCCGCCCACCTGAGAGACCTGCACTGGCTCCCTGTCAACAAGAGGTTCACGTTCAGGCTCCTCACATGGGCCCCGAATACCTCAACAACCGCCTCACGTTCTACACCCCAACCCGCCAGCTTCGCTCCGCCAGCCTCGCCCTCGCCACCATCCCACGGATCCACAGAGCCACCACCGGAGGAAGATCATTCTCCTACCTGGCTGCCAAGACGTGGAATTCCCTCCCCGTCCACCTACGACTGACCTAGGACCACCTCACCTTCAGGAAACACCTCAAAACCTGGCTGTTCTAGCAGTAGCAGCAGCACATCCCCCTCCCTCAGCGCCTTGAGACCCTCACGGGTGAGTAGCGCGCTCTATAAATGTACTGATTGATTGATTGACTCAATCATTTACATTACACATACAATACGCATAGAATGTTACCACCTGTTGCTAGTATAATGTATTCATACTTCAAAGGCGCCTGCCTTTCGCTGACGGTGGTGAGCTGGTGACACGGGCTACTATATATAAAAAAAATTAAATACAACTCTAGCCTGCCCTATTTGTCTCTGCCCTTTGATCGCGCGCAGGCACACACCTTGACCCAAAAAACTCCCCAGGACACCCTGCCTAGGAAGCCTGTTTTCAGACCTCTCCGATACATAACATAAGCAATATGAATTGGGAGGGAACACGCGCCCTCCGCAGCGACGTGGAGAGGCGCCTTCCCATCCCCCTGTGAACCGGAAGCTATTGTTCCGTTGCGTGCACCGCGCAGCGTTTGGTATCTGTCCGCAGGCCTGCGAGGCAGGCGCGCAACACCCATTGGGCTCACCGGGCTTCAGCCCCCCCCCGTCGCCTCCTCTGCCCGGGCTAAGATTACACGCACTGAAATGGTGCAAGATAGCATCCGATCGGAGAATGATTTTTTTAATGCTTCTGAGAGGCCCAGCAGCCCGAGCCAGCCAGCCTCAGCTTCAGTGAGTGACCTCCTGCCCCCACCTCTTGTTTTCCTTTACGGTGGCGCCGCGAGGTGAAATCCTTGCCTGAAGGCAGGGATTTCACTTAAGCACTTGATCGCTTGTGAGCATGGGGTGTGAAGTGCACAGCAGGGGGAAAGGGCTGGCCAGTTAAGGTGATGCTTTTCCTTTGTAAAGGAATTTCTGCTGGCGTCATAGCCCATGGGGTGCTGTCTGTGCACTTGTATAGATGTGTATTTCATACAAGTGCGCAGACAGCAACCCCTGGGCTATGACGCCAGCAGGAATTAATTTACAAAGGAAAAGCTTCACCTGCACTGGCCATCCCTTTCCCCCTGTTGTCAGGCAGCAGTTTTTTGTGTAAGTTCCAGTAACTTTAATGCATTTTTCAGCACAGCATTACATACTGCCTACATATCTAGGGGCCATATGTATCAAGCCATTTAGCATTCGCAAAGGCCGAAATTCTGCAAATTTCGGCCTTTGCGAATGCTAAATACCTAAATGGTATGTATCAAACATTTTTGCATCAAAATAAGGAATCGCAAAAATTGCTATTCCTTATTTTGCGATTGCACTTAAGGAATCGCAAATTTTGCAATTCCTTAAATGCAATGTATCAGAGAAAAAAATGCCATTAAGGAATCGCAAATTGCCACCAACTTCCAGTTGGTGGTAAGTTGCAAATTCTTTTAATAATGCTTTTTTCAAACAAACCAAAGGTGCCATATGACGCCCATACATGCCCTTAGGGCATGTATGTGCGCCATATGCCCCCAAATGTCTTTTTCAGGGGTGCAGCAGGGTGTTCTTGAGACACCCCTGCACCCTTGAAAAAATTCCTAATTTGCGATTAGCTAATTGCTAATCGCAAATTGCCCCTTCATTCCTATGGGCCTCCTGGCCCATAGAAATTAATGGGTAATTTGCAATTAGCAATTTGCTAATCGCAAATTAGGAATGGTAAGGAATCGCTATATAAAAGCGATTTTGTTCATACATACCATTTTGCATTTCCAAAATAGCGATTCCTTAAAATTCGCTATTTTGGAAATGCAAATTGGTTTGATGATACATATGGCCCAAATTGAGAATGTCTTCCCATTCATTCCTATAGGCCTCTAGGCCCATAGGAATGAATGGAGAGGGTTTCCGTAATTGTGAATCGCACTTTGCGATTCACAATTATGGAATATGTAGGATTCACAATTTTTTTGCAAATCCTACATACATCTCGTTTTGCCATTCTCAAATAGCGATTCTCTAAAATTTGCTATTTGAGACTAGCAAAACCAAACTTTCATACATATGCCCCTTGGTTACTGTGAATGTTGTTCTTGACTTACATACATAGAAACGTCAAAGAGGACAGTCCCCTCCAAATATGCAAATGTAGTGTAAGTTTGTAGTGTTCATTTTTTTTTGGGGTGCTAGTGGGTAATTTTAGAGTTCAGGGTGGGTGTGGGTTTTAGGGTGCCAGGGAGTAATTTTATGGTTCAGGGTGGGTTCAGGGTGGGTTACGGATTGGCGTGCCAGGGGGTAATTTTAGGGTTCTGAGCGGGTATGTGTTTTGGTGTGCCAGGGGTAATTTTAGGGTTCAGGGCAGGTGTGAGTTTTGGGGTGTCAGGGGGCAATTTTAGGGTTCAGGGTGGGTATGGGTTATGGGGTTCCAGGGGGGAATTTATGGTTCAGGGTGGGTATGGGTTATGGGGTGCCGGGGGGGAATTTATGGTTCAGCATGGGTATGGGTTTTGGGGTGCCAGGGGTAATTTTAGGGTTTAGGGCAGGTGTGGGTTTTGGGATGTCAGGGGGCTATTTTAGGGTTCAGGGTGGGTATGGGGTGCCAGGGGACATTTTAGGGTTCAGCGTGGGTATGTGTTTTGGTGTGCAAGGGGTAATTTTAGGGTTCAGGGCAGGTGTGGGTTTTGGGATGTCAGGGGGCTATTTTAGGGTTTAGGGTGGGTATGGGGTGCCAGGGGACATTTTAGGGTTCAGCGTGGGTATGTGTTTTGGTGTGCCATGGGTAATTTTAGGGTTCAGGGCAGGTGTGGGTTTTGGGGTGTCAGGGGGAAATTTATGGTTCAGGGTGGGTATAGGTTATGGGGTGCCGGGGGGAATTTATGGTTCAGCATGGGTATGGGTTTTGGGGTGCCAGGGGTAATTTTAAGGTTTAGGGCAGGTGTGGGTTTTGGGATGTCAGGGGGCTATTTTAGGGTTCAGGGTGGGTATGGGGTGCCAGGGGACATTTTAGGGTTCAGCGTGGGTATGTGTTTTGGTGTGAAAGGGGTAATTTTAGGGTCCAGGGCAGGTGTGGGTTTTGGGGTGTCAGGGGGCAATTTTAGGGTTCAGGGTGGGTATAGGTTATGGGGTGCCAGCGGGGAATTTATGGTTCAGGGTGGGTATGGGGTGCCAGGGGACATTTTAGGGTTCAGCGTGGGTATGTGTTTTGGTGTGCCAGGGGTAATTTTAGGGTTCATGGGTATGGGGTTTGGGGTGCCAGGGGTAATTGTAAGGTTCAGGGTGGGTGTGGGTTTTGAGGTGCCATGGGATTAATTTTAGGGTTCAGCGTGGGTATGTGTTTTATAGTGCCAGGGGTAATTTTAGGGTTTAGGGCAGGTGTGGGTTTGGGATGTCAGGGGGCTATTTTAGGGTTCATGGTGGGTATGGGTTATGGGGTGCCAGATGGGAATTTATGGTTCAGCATGGGTATGGGTTTTGGGGTGCCTGGGGTAATTTTAAGGTTCAGGGTGGGTTTGGATTTTGGGGGGCAAGGGGGAATTTATGGTTCAGCATGGGTATGGTTTCTGGGGTGCCAGGGGTAATTTAAGGTTCAGGGCGGGTATGGGTTTTGGGGCTCCAGGGGGGTGATTTTAGAGTTCAGGGTGGTATTGGGTTTTGGGGTGCCAGGGGGTAATTTTAGAGTGTGGGGTGGGTATGGGTTTTGGGGTGCCGGGGAGGGATAATTTTAGGGATAGGATGGGTATGGGTTTTGGGGTGCCAGGGGTAATTACAGATTTCAGGGCGGGTATGGGTTTAAGGGTGTGAAGGGGTTAATTTTAGGGTTCAGCGTGGGTATGTGTTTTGGTGTGCCAGGGGTAATTTTAAGATTCAGGGTGAGTATGGGTTTTGGGGGGGCAATGCATCAAACTAACAAAAATGTGTGCTTTAATTGTTGTCCAGTTTCAAATGTAGAATTCACCACATTTTTTTCTCAGCTTGACCTGAGCATTAACCGATCCTGATTATCTGCCATTTTAGCTCCGCCCCATTGATTTACATTAGCCACGCCCCTTCCTCTGCCATGTTAGCCCCCCCCGAAATTAAGACCTAGTTGCGCCCCTGCTGCGAGGGTACCGTCGCGCGCTCTGTTGCTCTTTTGTTAGAACATGGCGCGCACATTTGTCAAACGCGGCTTCTCATTGATTTTCTGTCTACCTGTTAATTAGTAAGTGGAGGTACACATAATTATTCATTCCGCTCAGTCATCCGCTCAGAGGCAACACCTCCCATTCCCACAGACCGGGCAGGAAGGGTGGCAGCAGGAGCAGCTTTCCATCGTCACCACACCTGATTGCGCAAGAAATGAAGGAATGCCATCTGTGCATTCTCTCCCTACAATCCTGTTCTAGAGCACGCCCTCTATTAACTGGCAGCCTGAGGACAGAAGGGAAAAGTGTTCATGCCTATAATGAATAACTACCATGTTTAGAGTTTCATTGTCTATGTGTGACGTTTATATGTGCTTTGGTGTGACATTTCAATGCCAAATGTGTGACACGTGCAGTGACGCGCCATTGTGAGTTGAACGAAGAAGTTATGTCCATGTATTAAAATATATATTATAAATAGCCATAGAAAGATCCAGAATGGAGACCTATATTGGTTGTAAAGCTGGGTCTAGCCGAAGATATTCGTTAGATAAGCCGTGGGCCTGTTTGGTAGTTCTGCGATTGCATTATCACTTCCCTTTCACCCTCTCCTTTTTTTATTTTTTATTTTTAATTCGAAAGTTAGGACCTGCAAACAAAGATCTATTATCAGCAAAACTATTTTACTCAGGAACTTTTGTACAAATAAAGTGACCCAGCACTAAGATTACATAACATATTACTTTGTTCCATGAGCCCCGTTTCTCAGTGACAACATCTGTCAATACATAATACAAAAAGCAATTTTGTCTTCAGCTCAGACAGATAAAAAGCAGAGTAGGCCCTGTGTTGGAAATAATCCAGAGTAGAGATGAAATGATGTAGATTTTATTCTCAGCAGCACAGCAATACATCCAGCTATGAACAGTTCCAGATGCAACTGAAGCACTAGTAGAACTTCAAACAGAAACTCTAAATGGAAATTAGAAGCAATACAAATGTAATTACAGCGCATGCCATAGGCTTTGTAGATTAACACAGAAATACAAGTAATAGAATAGAATGGTGAGTGAGGATGTAACACCCTGCCAAGATTTTAACTTTGAACCTCTAGGTTATGGACAACTTCGCAGCAAATGCTCCAAGTACTGAGCTACCTTTTCATCATTGGATATTGCCATCAAATCTCTCGAACATTACACTATCACCCCAAATCTGTCTCTTGTAGTCAACAACGCCACAAATAGCCTTCAAACAGGCACCCAGAAATTGGGAAGGACGACCTATAGAAAAAATATGATGGGAGTTATATAATAATTCTGCTCCCCCATGGAACAAGCTTTGAAACCTGTTCTATCGCCCACATAACTAACGCGAAATCCAGATTGTTAATTTGGCCTAGAGTCAAACAATAGCTAACAAGTGACCACATATCATGACATTTTTGGGCAACAGTACTTTGCATTCTGGGGATCGTAAATTTACTTTTCCCATTCAAGGCATAGGCTTCTCTGGTCCAATATGCAAGTGGTGTTGGCTTAAAATTCATATTCTATCTATTTAAATGTTTTTCTGAGTCAGTGGTTTGAATTTTTGGCTGAACCAACTTTCCTTCATGGAAGCTAACCTTTACAGAAAACAGGGCACTGGTAGAGAGGTAGAAAGAACAAGATTGGGATCACCTGTTGTAGAGGGGAGTGGATGCTTTGCATCAAATGCACTTTTCGTACCTGTTACTTGGAAACTGGACTGATGCTGCAAAGGAGGTGATTGATGGCCATCAGGGAGCATGATCTGTCTTCCTTTGACCCCCATGGCCAGCTCAGGCCTACAACTCCATCTTCATGAGAGGTAGCTGGACGCAGCATGTAAGCTATGAGCAGAGCTCGAGGAGCAGGGGAGGGCTGATGACTTCTGTGTGTCACAGCTCTTTGCTGCATGGTTCTCATGGCCAGTTGAGAACTGATGTAAGCTTTTCAAATCTACCGGCCGCAAGAGCTCAAAAATAGTGAGCCGCTCACATGAAATGAGCAAACCAGGCTGCACAACTCCAGAAATTACGTATTACTATGACAATCCAGAATTATCTTCGCTCTGGGCATGTACATAGAACTGCAAGCAGGAGAACCTAAACAGTGAAGTGACACAGAGTCACAGTCTCCACGCTCAGAGCGCCAATGCCAAATAATTTGTATGGGAACAGTAATTTGGTCTCCTGATTTTTGGGTGCTGAAATATGTTTCTACCTGAATGCAGAAACAAATGTGCATGTGCCTTAGTTTAAGCCCTAATGAGTGGTCCTTGGCAAGCCTGATAATGATTCACATTCGCAGGTTGCTCATTCTGACAGCCATTTTGCATTTTCTTCTAGAGAGGGAAATGGCTCAGTTGGTTAGCAGGTTTGTGAGGCGTTTCATGTGGCAAAAGAAACATCACACAGGTATTGTGGTTTTGTGCTTGTTGCCCTTTTGCCCTAGGCTTATTTATGTTCCTTGTGACGTCTGACTGGCCTAAACCAACAGGCCAAGCACCTACAAGGCAAATACCCGACCCTCATTCGACTCCCGGTTGGTGATGGTCTTACCCTCGTCAAAACTACATTCCTACAACTTACTCCTTTGAATCCCTGGTCCGAAAATTGAGGGATCGAAGGGTTTGATTTCTCACACATATACTGTCTTACAGCACTCCCAGCGACCCGGACCTGGAAGAAGATATACCTCCAGAAAGCTGGGATTGATTATGACAGGATATCCTGAAGGTATACCATTGTACGCTGCAACATGAGTCAGCATATAAACTCATGACGCAATGGTACTGCACCCCAACCCGTTTGCAACAAATGTTTCCAAACTTCCCCCGACTTGCTAGAGATGCCACGGAGATAGAGGAGACTTTATTCATATATGGTGGTCCTGCCTGAGCCTCACGATGTTTTGGAAAGAGATCCTTAGCCATATCAAAGAGGTAGTGGGGTTTCCTATTCCTCCCTCTCTGATAGTCACCTTATTGGGCATTAAACCCTTAACACTAACTGCCATGACATACACAAACTGGCGCTTAGTTCTACACATGTTAGGAGCTGCTAGGCAGTCCATAGCCTTATTTTGCAAGAAGCCACACCCTCCCCCTGTAGCCACATGGTTTCTTCGCTTGTGGAATGTCTTAGCCCTCGAATTACTTACTGCCCGCATTAATCACACGGACACTAGATTTACCCGCATCTAGAAGCAGCTTATACACTATTTTACTAAGACCAGACACTTCTGGTTGGATCCCCCCCGACTACGAGACTTGCAACTATTTGAAGACTCGCTCGAATCATACTTTAGGGGTCGGAGACCGGAATCCCCAGCACAGCCCACTTGAGCGAGGAGGCCTATCCTCCTACCCCCCTACGAGTCTCAATTCCCCCGTGGCCTAGATCCTACCAGCGCTTTCTCCCCTCTCCCTGAAGGGAGTTTCTCTTCCCTTTTTATTTGTATAAAAAAACTACAACAGTTCCCTGTTGCTTCCTTAGACTAAAATGTCCCCACGAATAGAGGACAGAACCTATGCATCAGGACGTCATACATAGCCGGAGACTAACAATTCCATTGGTTTAAAATTAATAAGCCCCATGCAATGCCTGGATTATTGAATGTTCCCTTTGGTCTATCCCTGAGACGAGAAATCTATCAGGGTAGCTTGTGGTGGGATGGTACTGCACAATTACCTTTTCTACCCTAGCTTACTTCTAAGAGGAAGTCCTTGGGGTGTATTGAATGGAATTCTGCTATGTATGTTCTTATCAAAATTTTATGCTATGTAACGTGGATAGTGGACTTAATTTGATGTTTTTCTCACAGGGACATGTGTCCTCAATTTGTTTGATTTTTGTTGTCTGTTATATACTCAATAAACAGATTTTAAAATAAAACTACATTCCTCCAAAACTATAACCACAACAACACCCAAACTACCCAAAGAAAACAACAAAATAATCATATGCCACAATACATGGTGAAACTGACTGACTGTCTTTCGAGTTTATTGGCATGCCTTATTTAGCACAAAGTACCAGAACTGAAAACATTCAAACATATTGGGCACACATCTTCACGGAATTGGGAGAGGTTCTGGGTATAGAATTGACACGAGACCCGGAACTGGCACTGCTGGGCATGACAAATGAGGTGGACCTGCCACGCCCACAACTTATCTTTTTGGTATTAGCCTTAGTAGTGGCGAAGAGAGACATCGCAAAATACTGGGGAGTTGCAGAGGCACCAGAGATAGAGGAATGGAGGAGGGGCCTAGATCTGTACATGGTGGCGGAAAGAGTAACCTATAAAGCCAGAGGCTGCCCTAAAAAGTTTCGGAAAGTGTGGAAGAAATGGAGACAATATCATGGTCTGGAAGGGGGGCAGTAGGGTCGAACAGAACGGCAGGCAAGGGCAAAAGAAGGGTCAAAAAGGATAGACGAGTTAGCAGGGATACTGCCTGGAGAGGGAGGAGAGTCAACCAGATACCGAAGGGAGCAGAAATCAGTGGTTCTGTGGGTGGGTGGCGGGTGGGGGGAGGTAGAGTTGCGTGAGACTCCGTACCTGGAGTCAGTGAATTGCTACTATTTGTAATAGAAGGATATGTGATGCCTGTTGTTCTTCCAGAGGGTATACGTTATTTTAGTTATCCTTTTCTATCTCTACAGTTGGGAAGAGGGGGGGGGGGGGGGGGAGTGGGAGAAAAGTAAAAGCAGAGATTTATCATGCGATGGACAGCCCAAATGGACTTTGGCCCAGATAAACTCAGTGTATGAAGGATTGAGCGCCGCCCGGCCTCCGGGATGTGGGCAAAATGGCTGTGACGCTGGGTATGAATACGTATCTGACGTCTTGGGGGGGAGGGGGGCGCAAATGATATCTTTTTCTGATTTCCGGGGCTGTAAATATACGTATATTTGCTCTGCACAAAAATAAAGTTTAAAAAAATAAATACCAGAACTGTTGAAAGGATTTGGGGTTGGATCGTAGGTTGTGTTCCATCTCGCTGAGTCGGTGACTGGGTAAGGGCTACATCCTCTCGTTCTCGTCGGGACTTCTCAAGGTCCTGCAGTGCTTCGCACATGCTGGGATCTCCCAGACGCACAGCATTTGGCATGTTACTTAGTTGCCTTTGAATATCGTCCTTCAGATCTTCCTCTACACCTAGACTGTTAGCTTCAGCAATCCCAGCTTTTTTGCCATCTATTAGGTCCCAGACATTTTTGAAAAATAATATAGCTCTCATAACCTCCTCGTTCCCTGTGCAAGCTGATACCATTTTGCCTTCTACTGGAATGACAGCCCATGGACTGTACTCAAACTGTCGCCAAAACTTGCCTCCGTTGTGTCTTGCACCTGCACCTTGTCCCCTCTGAGCAGGTATCAATGTTTGGCTCGTCTCCACTAGCTGGCTCATTTGTTCTGGCTCATTCTTCAGCTTGCAAACTTGTTGGCAGATGGAGTAGTCTCAGTCCAATCAGGGTGCAATGGGATGGTGTGTCCCACCCTCCGGCCTATACATAGGACGCTCAAGCTATCTCCATGGTCAAAAGCCGCGTGAGCAGATATTCCCTGAGAAATGCATATATGGCTCCTTCAACACTTTGTGCCAATGCTTAGACTGTGTAGATGACTTTGTCTAGTGTCCACATGAATTTTTCTGCTTCGCTTTTGGCTGGGGGCCATCGTGGGGTGATCTTCCAGTGTTTGGTATTACAGGAGTAGAGGTACTCAGACATTTTATGCCCATGAATGGAGGCCCATTGTCAGTATGCAGCTTTCGGATAAGGTCATGTGCATTCAGGGGAAGCAGAGGACGAGGGTAGGTGTGACAAGCAGGTCGCACTCAGGAACATTAAGCGCTCCTGAACGTGGCATCTCTGCCTCATCCTAGGGAGCACCTTTATCCCAAGTTTTAGGTTGGACAGCCAGCATTGATACAAGTAGGCACCACTTATAGGGCTGCACTATTTAGACCTTTGTGGGGTATGAAGATTCACCAGCTATTTTTGTCCTGAAGAAGTGCCACGGATCCTCCTGACCACTAGGGATGCGAAATACGCTGCCTCACATCAGGCTACTAGGGATCCTTATGACCGCATTGTTAGCATTGTCCTGAATAGGTTTCTAATCTGACAGGGGAGTCCAGTAGTTTAAAGTTTTTAGTGACATCTGTAATCAGTTTGAACTCACATTATAACACATCTAACACCACCCAACTTAGAATCTGCCTTGCATTCATCATACGGCATACCAAAAAAAAGATCTTCGTCAAAGTGACCCTTCGGGGGACCCGTTGAGCATTGCAGCGCCGGCCCAATGAGGAGCAATTGCCCTATGATGAAGCATGACATCCCTTTAGAATGTGTGAACGCAACATGAACCAGTGATGCTGATCGCCACTCTTCATGTATCCTAACACTGTTCAACCTGTATATATCTTCTCTTCATTTTCTCTTTAGGAACAGTGACCCCGATTTTTGTCTGTAAGGCCATGTGTTACCATGATTTTTTCTATTTTCAGTATGAAGTCTCCTACCAGGGTTATTTTTGAGTAGTCGTTGATGACCACCAGCATCTGCTGTTCATCGGGCACTTGTTGGTGCCAGATGATGCTGGGAATTTCTTCAGTGATGACAGGGGTGGATGCCTCTAGCCTCCTATCACTTGCACAGCTCGTAACTTCTGACTGCCTGCTCCACTAGTTCATTCAGCCTGGGGAGCCATACTTTGCTCCAGAGGTGGTTTTTCAATCATCTTTACCATGCCTTGGTGGGTGCTATGAGCTAGCTGTATCACATGCTGGGAGAGGCTTTGAGAAATAACTCATCGGGCTCCTCTCATCGGATATCCTTCAGCTGTGACCTCTGGTTCATTTCGCATGTGATGGAGTGACTGCAGTCTCTGTCGGCCTTCCTCTGTGCCTCATTGAGTGTAAGGATCCTCCAGTTCTCCAACTGTACAGCCACCATGGCAATTTGGAGGCATTCATCTGTACTGGTGGCCGCCACGGTTTTCAACAGAGATTTTGGCAGGGGCCTTGACGTTCTAATTCCAGTCATACTTACTCTTCTGTCTCTAGTGCGGCCTCTTCTACTTTTATCATGGCTATTCGAGCGTACCTTGACAGGTAATTTGCAGTGTTTTGTGTCCCAAGTATTTACTCGACCATGAAACAGTACTCTTTTAGTTGTAGGATCTATTTCTCTATTTGTGGGAGCAGATTGGAAGCTGACCCACAAAATAATGGGATGAGAAGTTTGTGGTCAGTGCGTACGGTAAAAAGGTGTTAATACAGGTAAATGTGGAAATGCGTGCATTCCCAATGGATGGCAATTGCTTCTTTTTCAATGTGCTGATACTGCGGCTTGGTGGGTGTAAGAGTGCATCTCATGTATGGCACTGGGGCTCACTCCTTACACTCTTGTTTGTGGAAGAGTACTGCACCAAGTCTAATAGGGCTGGAGTCTACAGGTAGCTCACAATCCCGTTTCACCCCAAGTCAGTCAATGTCGTGTCTTTGGACAGGGCTTGTTAGGTGGCCTGAAAATCTTGCTCTAGTGTAAGCTTGCGTGCCCACGGTATGGTGCTTTTTTGAGTTCTCATAAAGTAGCTGTTAATGTGGTCAAATTCAGAATGAATCTTCTGCAATAAGTAACCAGGCTGAGGAATCTCTGAACGCCGGTCACTGACAGGGCCTACTCGATGGTGGTGCGATCTGTACCAACACACCAGGCGCTGACTTTGGGTGGGGGCTCCATGTTTGCAAGTATATTATCGTTTTAACCCCTTCCCCGCGGAGCTAATTCCCCCGCGGGGGAAGAGGGGCCACGCACAGTGACATAGTGCTTGTGACGAGTTCAACTCGTCACGCTGCACAGTGGAGCTGTGCTCATGACGAGCTCAGCTCGTCACAACTCCACCCACTTAATGGAACGCCCAGCACAGCAGGGGAATTATCCCCGCATGGGCGTTCCACAGCTGTTATGACGAGCTCGGCTCGTCATGAGCACAGCTCCACTGTGCCTCATGACAACCTGAGCTCTTCATGAGCTCCGAAGGGGTTAAAAGCACCTCCTGGTGTGTTCCTTGTCTCCAGCAATTTTCAGGCATCAATAAAAATGTCAAGATAACTCCTGTGATTAATGTTCTTCCTGGAGAGAGACCGAAGTTTTGTTCAGTGGAAGTTATGACTCATCATAAGATAGCGCAGATGGTTTAAATGCCTGCTGCACAGAATGTGTGCCATGAAGATCAATGAGTGTACATAATGTAAATAGGTCAGTCGGTTAATGTTTTTATCAGAAAGATCCTTTTGTTACTTGCAGTTTATTAACCCCTTCGAGGCTGATGACAAGCTGGGCTCGTCATGGCGTAGCCCGCTCGCACGCTGATGGCGATTTGAAAAATCTCAGCGCAGGAGCGGAATTCCGCTAGCGCGCATGAGGTTAAATTGCAGACCTAACTTAGAACAGTGAGCATGTGACTGTCATCAAAGAGCTGCATGCAAACTGTAAGGTATATATGTGTCTTTTTTTACCAGTCTTTCATTATCCTAATTTTGCAAAAAGGGTTCATTTGGGTAGAAATCAGTTTTTGTTATTAAAGAGAACCCTTAACAATGGTATTTCGTTTTAAATTGTGAATTTGTGCTTTTCCAGACCAAGGACACTATACTGCCTAGCAGTATGGATGATATGTGACTCTTACACCTTATAATCATCTATCTTATGTAACATTTCCTATACACTGATTTTCACACATGTATGAAACTCTGTGCAATGTGTGTGTGATTTAAAGTGCTCTGACGCCTTACACTGGTATGAGTGGTGCTATAAAACTAAATTAATCTGAGAAAGACTGCTTATGGAAACTCGAAGGGCACTGTTAAATGGTGGTGGTGAGGGAATCGATGTCAGAGGTGGTCATTGGGGGGGGCACCAACAAACTTTGTTGCACAGGTTGCCAACAGTGCTAAAGCCACCCCTGGTCACTGATGTTGGGGCAGAGCAAATTGACTCTCCATGACTTTCGGTGGGTGTATGCGTTACCCTTGCCATTTGAACCAGTATCTGAAAAATGTGATGTCTTACTTAAGGAATTCTAATTTTCCTTTGTCAAAGATAAGTCTGTGAAACATTGCTCGGCTTTCTGAGATGATCTTCCAGAGCAGGGACATGTATCAGTATGTTGTCACTGATGTTCAGAACTCCAGGGAGGCCGGCCAACATTCCACAGATGATATCTTGGAAGACTGTGGTGGCACTCGAGATGCTGGTATTGAGGCGTTTGTAGTTCCTTAGCCCTAGGTTGATGGAGAATGTGATAACACAGCGGGACTCAGAGGCTAGCAGTAACTGATGATACCCAGCCTCAGGTCCATCTTCAGGAACCACCGTGACCCAGTGACTTCACTAACAATGTCATCTAGAGTCGATGTTAGATACTATTCTCTTTTTATGGCCAGGTTTTGGATGCGCACATCTAAACATATTCTGACTTTTACGGGCTGCTTTTGTTTCTGGGCTATTACGATTAGAGACATCCACGGTGTAGGCACAGTGATCTTCTCAATAATGTCCATGTCCTCCAATTTCCTTAGTTCATCCTTCACATCAGAGCGAAGGTGGAAAGCTACTCTTTGGTGCGACTGGTTAGATGGACTAGTCAGTGTAATGGTGCACCGTCTTGTCTTTGAGACATCCTAGGCCTTGAAATATTGGTGCAAACTCTTCCACCAGTGATTCTACCCCTATCGAATGGATGCTCAGTGAAAACTGCAACAGATGGAGCTCTTCTGCTGTGTGGCAACTTAACAGCATGCTGGTTCGTTCATTCATGATGTAAACTTTGATACAGGTTGCGCGTTCTTGGTTATTGGTGCCTGACCTCAGTTGATCAGCCTCCTTCAATTATTGTCAATAGCCAGAGCGGTGAAGTATGTCTCTAGCTGCTCCACACAGGTTTTCCACTTGGCGTCTAGTGTGAACTGAGACCTAGTGAGCACAAACGTTTAGGAATAGAGGCCATGGTGGTGGAATCCAGGCTGTGGCTTACTGGATAACGTGTCAGGGGAGAAGTGGCAGGCTTCCTCGTTGATGAGTGTGGGTCAGGAGGGTGTCTGTTACTCTCTTGACCACGCCCAAGAGAGCCTCACAGGCTTGAAGGAATTGCCTTCAGTAGTCAGGGTGTAGGCATGTCCAACTTTCATGCATGCAAAAACCCTCTTGCAAGTGATGTTACCTAGAAATGCAGAAAGCCTGGCCGTTGGGGCTTGGGAGCAGATGCATGAAAGAGCTTGACTATAACTCTCCCTGACAAGGGCATGTGGCAGTCTGTACCACAGTCACCCTGGTTGCCCCACCTTCTGGCATCGAAGCAAGGTTGCAAGCATAGTGTGTCTGCCAGGCCGTGCAAAGAGCAGAAGAAACATGTGGGTCAGTATTTCATGCACCGGCGGCCGTCACATGCTGTGGCCCACTCATGTGCAGCAACAGTGATTAGTATGTGGGCCCAGCGCGAGATGGTGGACTTGGTGCATGGAGTAGGCCCTGCTCAGGGGCGGAGTCCTTACCCAGGGTAGCTGCAGCATGCTTTGGTGTTGCAGCTTTGCGCGTGTCACACCAGCCTCGTCACAATTGTGGTGTTGGAAGGCGTGCAAGGTACTTTGCACTGCAAAAGGACCATCACACACAAGTATTGTGGTTTTCTGCATGGTACGCTTTGGCATGACAGACTATTTATTCTCCCCCGTGATGTCATGCTGGCCTAAAACAACAGACCCGGCATCTACAAGGCAGCTACTCAACCCCCTTCGACTCCCGGCCTGTGATGGTCGTGCCCTTGTTAACACTACAATTGCTACTACAGTCCTAATAATTTGTGGGAGCAGGGAGATTGAGCAACAGTTTTGAGTTTGCTGGGGTTGCTGGAGGGTTTTTTGTGTAGTGGTTTGACTTCAGCGTGTTTCCAGGCATCGGTAAATGTTGTAGTGGTGATAGAGGTGTTGAGTAGGGTGTTGAGTTTCTGGCCGATCCTTTCGCTTCTGAGGTTGAAGATATGGTGCGGACATGGGTCTGGGGAGCTCCCGAGTGGATGGGTTTCATGGTGGAGGTGGTGTCCTGGGTGGAGAGGATGTTCAAGGTGGTTAGTGTGTGTTGTTTGTGTTTGTTACGATGGTGGCATATCTCTTGAAGACGTCTGTAGGTGTGGGTTGGAAGCTTATCTATATGATTGCGATCTTGGCGTGGAAGAAGTGGGCAAGGTTGTCGCACAGCTCCTGTGAGGGTGTGTAGGAAGCTGGCTCTGTAAATACTGTACCAAAATGAGGTATAGTGTGCACAGAGTCTGGTGGAACCCCAAAGGTAGGCAGAGGTAAAAGTAGATAGCACCTTACTCTCTATTTGTGGTAGTGTGGGCGTTCAGTAAGGCTTTATCAGAGGGTAGTGTTAAGCATTTGTTGTACACACTCAGGTTGCAAATGATGTCACACACTCAAAGACTGAACTCAGACCAATTTGTTTGTATCAAAAATATTATTTAGTTATTTTATTTCTAGAACCAAGCCAAGCCTGGAGCAGGTAAGTGAAATCAATGCTTTGCAAATTATTATGCAGTGTTTTACAGTTGAATGCAGGTTCAAATGCAGTTGGTTGAATTACAGGTAAGTCAACAGTTTAGAATGACTCTTTAGTTACTTTAAAGATTGCTATGTACGTTACTTTTCAGACTACTTTTGCTTATCAGTGTGATAGGCCTATGTATCACACTGAGACATCTAGACAAAAGGTAAGTAATTCACTTTTAGTACATATACAGTTTTTCAATATTCCTTACAAACCAACTCCACACTTAGAACAATTTTCAAGAAAAGCAGTCAATGCAATTCTATGGGAGGAAATAGAGTTATCGGTTTACAGTTAAGTAGTCATTTGTGAGAGTTGGTATTCTGGGGTTAGAACCAGGGCTCCCCCAGAGTCAAGGATGCACTCTCAGAACACCATGGCGGCACTAGGGCGGCCGGGTGCAGAGTGCCGAGGCCCAATGTTATCCAATGGGGGATAGAGGGCATCCGGTTGGTGGCTGCTCACGAGCAGGCCACAGGGTTGTGGGAGCAAAGCTCATGGTGTTAGGCTCAGGGCAAAGGGGGATTCGAGTTAGCACTCAAAGTACACCTGCAGCAGCGCAGGGGCAGCTGGGTGCATTTTGCTGTTTTGGCATCGGGTGCCATGTTGTTTTCAATGGGGATTCTCGGTTGGAACAAAGACTGCAGACACAGAGACGAAGATCTTCTGGAGGTGACCACCGGTTGGAGAGGTAAGTTGGGATCCTGAGACATGGTCGGTTGGGCCACCCAAGGCTGTGGGGCGTCGGGTGAAGGGGTTTCAATAGTCGTCGGGTTTTCTTACCAGCTCCTGTCGCGGTCGGGGGATCCACCAGAAAGGGGCTGTAGGCGTCGATTGGAGATTCAAGGCAGGTCAGAGATCACCAGATCTCAGGTCAGGCTCGCCAGGGAGACCTCCTCGTGGTGTTGGGCGACTCGAACAAAGGCCTTGGGTGTCGGGTGCAGAGTGGTGCAGACTTGCGGTTTTGACCAGAGCCAGAGTCTGTGGGTGAACAAATCAGGTGCTCACAGGAGACAAAGTCTTAGGTTTGGAAGGCGCAGCAGGTCCTTTGGGTTCTTGAGTGCTAATGGCTGCAGTACACACCGGGATTATGCTGGAGCAGGTCTGAGGTGCGGACAGGCAGATAGGGCTGGGGCCAAGTCAGTTGGCGTCCTGCTCTTCTTAGTTCAGCACGGCTTCTTTTACTCTTCTTCTGGTTGGTTCTTGTCCGAAGAGGCAAGCTTCAGGGTTTCCCTGAAATACTAGATCTAGGGGCGTTACAGGTAGGTAAAAGTTGGGGTCCAATGGGTCCTTTTCTTGGGGTGTGTACACCCCCTATTGTGCCAACCTCCAGTGGGAGGGGGGCATAATCCTCACTCTGGTTAGCTGGGTCCCCCCATCTGCAAGATGGCGGGGACTGAGAGTTGTGCTTCACCTCGCCTCACCACCTGAGGTTGGTTGGCAAAGGTGGGCACACCTCCCTTCCTCGCTTGGATTTCCCACCGATTCTCTCTCCCGGAGGGGGTCAGAACCGCTGGGGGCTAGTTGCTAGAAGCAGCAAAGGCCTGGGGTTGCTCACAAAGGAGGCAAGCCTTTGAAGCTTCCCCTTTGTGTTCCTTGCCCATCCTGGGGGAGGCTTGGCACATCATCACAGGATGTGCATTGTTTCAGACCCCCCCGAGAGCAGCAGGCTCTCAACCCAGGGGTCCAGAAACATGTCTGGTGGTGGCAGTTGGCAAGTACACTAGAGTTAGGTCGTTTTTCAGGAGGCATCTCTAAGATGCTTTCTGAGTGCATTTTTCATTAAATCCCACACTGGCATCAGTGTCTGTTTAATGTGCTGAGAAGTTTTATACCAAACTTCTCAGTTTTCAGTAAAGCCATTACGGTGCTGTGGAGTTCGTAATGGCAAACTCCCAGCACCATATACTCTTAATTGCATTACTGCACTTACAATGTAGAAGAATTGGCTTAGATACTGTAAGGGTACAGGGCTCCTACACCTGTAACCTCACCACTGGTATAGTTCACCCAGCTAGAGGGGTGGCTTACCTATGCCAGGGCAGCAGTTTGTAGGCATGGCACACAGGGCCATGTCGACTCTTCACTTTGTTCTGCACCAAAGCACGCAGCCTGCATTGGCAGTGTGTGTGTAAAGGTGCAGGACCTCTAAGGGTGGTACAATAAGTGCTGCAGCCTTATAGAGGCCTTCCCTGGCCACAGTGCCTTGGTACCTATAGTACCATCCATTTACAAGGTACTGACATGTGGCCAAAGAGTGCCAATTGGGTTTTGTCTTAATGCACTTTTAGGAAAAGAACATAGGCCCTAGGTACCTGGTTGGCAGGAACCCAGGGCACACTCAGTCAAAGTCCATCAACAGTTTAGCAAAACGTGGGGGCAACCATGCAAAAAGAGGGCACTTTCTTACAGGGTGTGATATTGTTTTTGCGGGCAGCTAGTTTGGAGAATTCCTTAATGATGTTGAAAAGTTCCTTGTTGGCGCTTGGTTTCAATGCTATCGGCAATGGCTTTCTTCTTTGTTGCCCTCAGCAGGCTTTGGTAGACATTGAAGATGAATCTGCATGATTCTTATTTTATTTCTAGCCCTGAAGTGTATGTAGTTTGGTTCTGCCATTAATCTTGGATCAAGGACATTCAACAGCCTGGGCCTCTGGACTCTTGGGGATCTTTCATTGTGTTTCAGATGCTTGAAGTTTGGTTGATGTTTGGCGCATAGTTGGTTGCCAGTTTTTGCAGGTACACTGGTAATCTGCCATAATAATGGCACCCTATGTGAGGGGTGTGTGCTAAGGGGTAATTGGTAACCAAATGGGGATGTTACATGATTTGAAATGTATTACCTGGAATGTATGAGGGCTCCATACAATGCAGCGGCGTCATAAGGTGCATGCTTATCTGGTGCGGCGGGGCCGCATATAGCGTTTCTTCAGGAAACTCATATTAATCGATCTGAGGGGTTTGCCCTGGAACGAAGATGGAGGGGATCAATTATTTTACACAACTTATTCAGCTTTTTCCAGGGGCGCCTTAGTATGGGTCAGAGCGGGGGTCCCTTTCCAGCGGACGCAACAATTAGTGGACCCAGAGGGACGGTTTGTAGTGGTGTTGGGGCGGCTCAATGGAGTGGAAGTGACGCTGTGTAGTGTATATGCCTCCAATGTGGACCAACTCTCTTTATTTGAGAGTTTATCAGGGAGCTTAGCGCCATAGCTGACTATTCAATAATAATGGGAGGAGACTTTAATTCAATTGTAGATGTGCAGAAGAACAGGTCCGCTTTCTGGCGCTCCGGTACATAGACTCTCCAAGGCGAGAAACGCGTGGCAGAATAATTGGGGGCTGGTTGATACATGGCACGCGCATCACCTGGAGGAGCGAGATTATTCTTATTATTCTGGCGTCCATGACCTGCACGTGAGGCTTGATGCAATATTGTGTACCCCTGACATCCACTCTAAGGTAATAGATAGTGAATACTTGGCCAGGACGATATCGGACCATAACCCGCTGTTAGTGCGGATACGATGGAACAGAGAGGGCGGTGATTCCGACCTGGCGGCTCCGACCGGAGGCGCTGGAGGACCCGGTCTTCTGCGAAGAGCTGGGGACGGGTATTGGTCAGTATTTTGAAGAGAACGAAGGGACCGCAACATTGGCAGCACTCGAGTGGGATGCATTTAAGGTGGTGGTTCGGGGTATCTGTATTGGTAAAATGACGGGGGTAAGGAAAACATTGCTGACAGATCTAGAGACAGCAGAAAGCCGGCTGTGAGAAGCAGAGAGAGCCCGCCCAGGGGATCCAGAACGCTGAATGAGGTCTTGGAGGCGAGAGAGGCAGTAGCGGTACAGGTGGAAAGACTGTGCTCTCTTGACTGTAAGACTTACAGAGCGAGGATGCACGCAGAGGGGGACAAATCTAACGCCCTGCTGATGTGGCTGGCTAACCCGAATCCCAGGGGGGCACCAATACTGGGAATGACACCCCAACAGGAGTAATGGTGTACACACAATCAGGGATAAATCGTTTATTTTTGGAGTATTATACCGAGCTCTACCGCAGCGAATTGACTTAGGGTGCTGATGGCATAGGGGAGTACCTTGCAGATGTGGCCCTGCCGTGCTTGGTTGAAGAGCAAGAAGATCTGCTAGGGTATGAGATTATGGTAGGAGAAATCAGTAGTGCAATCAAGCATATGGCCCATAATAGGACGCCTAGGGTGGATGGCCTCTCAATAGAATTCTATTCCAAATACGTGGATTGCTTGGCCCCGTGCTTACAAGTGATATATCAGGAGGCACGTAAGATAGGGCAGTTACCTGTGACCACTAGGGAGGCTATTAATATCCCCCTCCTGAAACCAGGGCGGGAACCCAGAGACATGAAGGCATATCGCCCACTCTCAATGTTGACGACCGACTACAAAATTTTGAGTAGGATCCTAGCATCTCGGCTCCTCCCATATATGTTGCAGCTGGTCCACCGGGATCAGGCAAGTTTTATCCCTAAACGAAACACGTCTACTACTGTGCGGCGGCTACTTCGAATTCTATGGGAAAACCATGGTTTACCATCCACTGCGATGATTCTATCGGTCGACATTGAGAAGGCCTTTGATAGCCTGGAATGGCTGTTTCTTTTCCAAGTTATGCGAATTATGGGCCTGGGGGAGGCATACGTGGGGTGGACTCAAATACTATACAATTCAGCGAAGGCCCGTGTGCAGACGGGAGCGACGGTGTCATCGCCCTGTTTAGTGGGGCGAGGGAAACAACAGGGTTGCTCACTCTCTCCACTGCTGTTCGCGCTTGCGACTGAACCATTGGCCATGCGAGCTAGATCAGGGAGGCATTATAGCGGTCTGGAGTTCCGCTGGACATGCAGTATATATTGCTTTATGCTGTGGACCTGCTCATGGTTCTGGCCGCTACAGGGTGAGATCTTATCGGAAGCGACAACGCTTTTACGAAAGTTGGTGAGGTCTTGGGACTTTGAGCAAACTGGGCAAAGACTTGCCTGTTCCCGGTACATCAGGCGATGGAGAGCCCTGCTGGCTTGGAAGGAATACGGTGGGAACCCCCCTGCTTGCCTTACCTAGGGACTAACATTTATCATGGCCAGGCGGATCTCTTGGAGGGTAATGTGGGCAGAGCGGTGCGAGGGATCAAAGGGAGCATGGCATTCTGGGGGACGTTGCCGCTCTCGGTAGCAGGCCGAGTGGCACTTCTGAAGATGGTAGCACTGCCTAGACTGCTATATTATTTCAGGACGCTGCTGATCTGGATCCCAGGCTGTGTTCAGGATGCTCCGATCCATGATGGGAGGGCTTTTATGGGGGAGTGGCAGACGGCCGGTAGCACTGACCACGATGATGCGACCCTGGGCAGAGGGCGGCTGGGCATTCCCAGACTTCGAATTGTACTATCCGGCAGCTCAGCTGCAGTGGCTTACACAAGCGATAGCTAGGGAGTTCCGGGGCCCGGATGGCCCGGTGGACCGATGGTTTCCACGTCATGTTCTATCCTTTGTTGTCCTTTGCCAGCGGATGCGTGTCGGCTCGTTGACCCACGAAGAGAGAGCGATGAGATCGTGCTGGAACAGAAGCAGGCACAGGGGTGGTGTCACTTGTCCATATGCTCCAGAGATTCCTCTGGGCATGTGCACGGCCCTCCCACATGGAGGAGACTGGTCTGCGCTAGCAGAGGGGGAGGAACTGGGGTTGCAAATGGTTGGGGACCTGTACGAGGAGGGAGTCCTTTTGCCTTTTCCAGCATTGAAAGATAGGTATGATTTGCCCAGGGGCGATTTCTTACTGCATGCCGCTCTAGTGTCGGCGATCCAACGGCATTGGGGAGGAGGGTTATCAGAAACACAGACATCTTTGACATGTCAATATGTTGTAATGGCTATCCAAAGGCAGGAAGGTCAGAAAGGTTAGTGGGATAGAGACTATAGCGTGTATAAAAGCCCAATTGACGGATATGAACAAATATAAATGTATCAAGTAATGTGCCCTTAACAATAATGTGCCAAGAATAAGGGTGTTTTGTTTGTGTTAAAAAAACAATAAAATATATATTAAAAAAGATTTATGAATGGCACAGAGAAATTTGAGCTTGATCCCTTGGGTGGAGGCATAACTCTTTTTTTTCTTGGCCCACTGTTATGGAATACATTGTATCTCAATCTCGAATCTATCTACTCACATTCTGATTTGCTCTGAAAACCTTTTGTTTCTGTTGTTCTGGCTTGATCTGTTTCCCTTCATCAGTGGTTTGTTTTTATAGTGTCAAGATGTGAATGTTCGCACTCTCAACGTTTTCTTAATCCCTTTCTATCATTGTACTTTGCTATGGCGTCCATCTGCAATTAATAGAGCACCTTCAAGGCTGGTCCTGTGGAGTACAATGTTTGCATATTCAGACACATTAGCTGCCTCGGTATTGTGAACAACATTGTGAACAATGCTTATGCTTGGCAATTGTGGGAGCGGGCAGGGCATGTTTTAGGCCCCACGCATGAGTGAATCTCTTCTTTTGGGGGCCAAGAGGCACTAAGGAGACAGATACATGAGACCTGGGCTGGTCTTACTTGCTATGTTGCAAAAGGTAGCAATATGGTATGTACTTACGAATAGCAGGTGTTCCTCTGCACAGCTAGCAGCATACACATTCCCAGACAGCTGGGTTTACCCATAGGTGACAAATTGCACAAGTATCAGCGTCCAAGATCCAAATTTGTGGAATATGCTCAGAAGTATGTTATTCCAGGGAATCTTTAGCCAGTGCTGCTTGCAGCCTGAAATATTATCCCAAAGTCTACACAAAAAATGTATCTTTACACTCTTTCTGATGCTCATATTTATAATAACAGTCTTGTGTAAAGTTCTCGAATGGTTGGAACCAGTCTTCAGTGCATAGACGCAGTACGGCCGATAACCAATTTTTATTAGTTGTAACCCTCCAAAGTAATGGAAAAATCCTCTTGGATCACGAGGACGTCGCATCAAGAATACACACAGATTTGGCGCCACCCGTACGTCACTTTTCCCATGTTAAAAATGACGCAAAAGTGGCGCAAGGGGCTTGTAAATAAGCCCCCTGGTGTCCATAGCTACACTGGCGCTTTGACCTACCCCCGTCCTCGCTTCCGTAGGTGAAGAGGTCCAAGAGGATTTGTCCTTTACTTTGGAGGGTTACAACTAATAAATCAGACACCACACTAATACTTGTGTATTTATACTTATTGGAAGATGCGAGTTAGCAGATCTTAAATGATTCACAAGAGGAAAGCAACATGTTAACAAGCTCCTCACTCTCTGTAGAAGATTAGGTACATTTTTTATAGGTCTTGACGAAATGCCATTAGATCTCTCCTCGACAGCCAAAGGCATGAAACATGTTGACCAATAATCTAGACTCAAATATACTGGTGAGTCCATAGGTGACTGACACTTCTGGCACTCAAGAGTAAGGGATCATTATATTCTGGAGTCTCTGTCAGTTTTTCATTGCAACATTGATCATAGAAACCCTATTAAATATTGAAACACACAAGAACCATAGTTGATTTTAATTCACTTCTTCATAATTCCCAATCTTCTCGCCCACTAACTGGATACCTACATGCATCTCCAGTCATTTCATTTGGTGAATAAAAAGATCGTCGGTCATTTGGCGATTAAAAAGCTCTACAGTAAAGTGCCCCCTTGAGGGGCTCTCGGACATTGCAGCACCAGCCCGACGTGGAGCAAAGCCCGATTATGAAGCATGCCACCCTCGAGTGGGTGAGGGCAATTTTTCCTAAGAGCGCACACTCCCAATAACTCTACATGAGCCCCAAAGAGAGTTTTCTAGTATTATCCACAGAACAGCATACTTTTTGAGTGTATCCACAATGTGATCACTTGTTGCCCGCACCCCTCCAAGATCAGCGATCTGGGTGACCAGTTTCAGACGATTATAGGTGGCATTAACACTGCATGTAAGGGACTGGTTCTGGAGGTACAGCCAGATACTAGCCACGACAATGTTAAACAGTGCTCACTAGGGACTCATGAGTTATGTTCACTGTAAGCTGCAGTTACAGTCAAGTGAAACTATGGCATTCAGTAAGGGGACTCTGCAAATGCAACAAGAATACATTCCGGTCATGTAAGGTTACTGGTAATGGTTGGGGGCCTCAGCACTGGCGGTTACTACCCCTAAGGCTTGGTGGAGTTACAGGGTGATCCAAAGTACTCTAGTGCGAAAAGCAACCACTGTTGTGTACGATTTTAGATTCCGATTGAATTTCCCAATTCATGCCCTTATATAGGTGCAATTCCCGTTACCCTTATATAGGCATAGAAATCCAGTCCTTATTTAGGCATAGCCCATGCAGCCCAAATACAGGCATGGCTACTTCCATCCGTTTATCTACCTCACAACGATTTCTTGGAAAACCAGACTCTTAAGCCGTTAGGGACTTCCCCTTGCTTGAATATTGATTTCTCCAAGAACTCAGTTATTTTACATGAACATCTATTCCTTAGAGGTTCATTCATGACATTCATATGCCCGACTTTACGTCAAAGCTGGCATTCCTAACCACCTTCAAGGTATACATATACCTTCACTTGCTATGGCAAAGCACGGTGTGGTTCGGTGAAGTTCAACTACCTACGTGCACGACCCAGCTCACTACAGCAAGTGCCGAAGGAAGCCAACTCTCCAGCTGACGCACTGATCAGAAGCTGTCCTCGTCGGCCGAGAATCCAGCTCCAGTGTTTCTGACTCCCCTTGCGGGGTGTTGTGAAATCGCGTCCGTGAAAGAGATACCAAACTCTCTCATTCTAAGGTATTGAGCTGATTAGAACCTAGAGAAACCTTTGGCAATTCTTGGCAAAAACTAATCCTATGCTAAAGACCACACTTACTTCTTCCCTCGTACTGTACCTAGGTTAGGTACATCGGGGTAGGCGTATTTTAGAAGCACCAGTTGAGTATTTTAGCCTGTGTTATTTATGTATGTATTTTTATATGTCATAGCGCAAGACAATGCTATTACAGTATTATTTTATACTACTGTTTACGCTGTACGCATTATACTTTTCATTCTGTTTAATGATTGTAGCAGTTCACCTCTCTTGCATGAGAAAGAAGACTGTTCAATAAACCCCTTTTATTGAAACGCCCGTCTCTCTATTTTCTCTGCAACTTTGTAGAAACGAAGAATGTACGATTGACTGGGTAAAATAGTTATCTATTGTTGCCACGACTCTGAAGATACGTTTTTATTCTTGGGGAAACAAAGTTGTCATGTTTATGCGGTTGTCAGAAACTAATCCCTTCTTGTGTATTCGAGAACGTTTTTAGTGACCTCAGAGCTAGCTGGCGCTCACAATTAAATTTAGTATACTCGATAGAGACATACTGACCTCAGTCCTATGTCATATCTATAGGGTATATTATTCCAATGCGCAGAGCCTATTGGGAATAAAGGAACTACACTACACCACAAGAAAGAGCATATAGGGGCTTCATGCCAATTCCCAGGGAGTCTTTATGGCAGGGCCCTGGGATGAAAGCAACAGTGCTCGTTGTTCCCAAGGGCAGTTTTGCGCCTCAGCAACTGGGGGCTCGCATGGTATCGCTCCGCTTCTGCACGTTAGTTCTTTTCCTGGACTATGGGATCCAGATGTGGGGTGAACCCCCAAAGGTTCAGCACCAGATATCTGTATTCCTGGTCCTTATTGGTTAATCAGGAGGGCAACCAGCTTAGGTCATATCAACACTGACTGCCCTTGGATCACCTGTAAGTTAACCTTTTACCTTCCATAATAAACCTGCAACATAACTTTCTCCAAACAAACTGCTGTGGTCTCGGTCATTCACCGGTGGACTTTTCCTTTGCATGCATTTATTCAGAGTAGTTAAGAGTGTGAACCTGGCTATGGGATATCTGTGCTATGTCTATGCCCCAACCCTACTGCCCTTTTCCACGCAATCTTCTGTTTCCAAATCATCCAGTCCGCGTCTGAAATTCTTGGTTTCTGAATATGATTATGTCATTCTCAGCTACGCTATAACTGCCAGAGATTGTCCCACTGACTCAGATACCCCGGGCCGCCCAGCCAGTCAAGCCACAGGGAGAGGATGAGAGACTTTCTCCTCTTGCTCATCGGCGCCAGCCCCAGACCAGACACTGGCCTAGGAAGACAATTGCGCATTTCTAATGCACGTTCCACCACGTCACTCCTCTGTGGAGGCCGCTTCTCCCCCAGGAATCCAGGCACAGCCTTTCTTCGGGGTAAGGAAGGCCGATCTCGAGTATTTTTTCCCTCTTTATTTTGTATTCCCTGAAGCCTCGCGTTCAGTTGCCAGCTAATCATCCTAGCTTCACAATGCTGCTAAGGATACCGGCAGTTTAGCAAAACAAAAACAAGCGGCTAGAATGTTGGATAGGTCGGAGGTCGAGTGCCTGACATCATTGTGTTGAAGTGAGCGGGCTGAGTCAGCCCTAAAGGCAAAGGGGAAATACCGACTGGGATTGTCGTGAGCGAGGGCAGCGCTGGGCGGGAAGCCAGCGGTAAGGATACAACTGCGTTTTCACTTTTATTCTGAGGAAGCACACACATTAGATCGGCGCTTAATTTGAGCCGGTGGTTTACAGTGCTCAGCACCGCCAATAAATTGCCAACACCGGAATTTATGATAGTCTTGTCACATGGTGGCCTGTTTGCCTGATTTATAGATGAACAAAACAGTTTATTAATTAAAAATACCTACTACCTGCTATCCAAGCCATTCTTATAGCTGTGGGAGCTTATGAATAGTCCACATTTTCACGCTTGTAAGAGTATGATGGTTAGTAGCCCTGTTGGTACAGTCATTGCAGCGTTGGTAGGGGCAATGGGCGATTGAGCTAAATTTGCCCCCTAACAAGGGCCCTGGAACGTATTGTTTTACATTTTACGCTCTGCATCACACACGCAGCACCATGGTGGCCCTGTACTCCCAGTGAGCTAGCCACCCCCTTTCATCTGGCTATGTAATGTGGCGAGCAAATAGAAGCAGGGTTAGAGGTTACACAAGTAAATCAGCTTTTTTTGCACCATCAGTGACCAGGCCAACCACTGTACAACTACATATTTTCTGATAGACCTCTGCAAAAATAAATTTGCACGGATTGACCACAGCCAAAGACCTATGCATCAACCGATCAGTGCAAAATGACTTTTGGCCCTTGATGGCCAGTCATGGCGTTCTTGCACGAGTCAATGCAGATGTCTCTTTGCACTGGTCTGTCAATACAAATATCACTTTGCAGAGCTAAGTTGGTGCAAATGCTATTAAAACGGTGCCTGCGGGCAATCACTGACACAAAATTGCTAAATCAGAGATGCAATCTGCCTAACGTCGCCCCGTGTTCCCACCACAAGCCAGATCTACAAAGTGCACATACCACGACTGGATCACAGCATTACCAGTCCCTGAAGTTTACCTCAAACTGGCCAATAGCAACAGATGCTCTGAAGTTAGGTGACACTAGACTAGCAGAACAATGTCAAAGACACAAAGGCAAACCACAACTTCTCCTTTAGCACTGAACTGTAGGCAAACTGGGACGTGTTCAACATGCAGCTAGATCAAGCGTGACACACACTGTGATACAGTGCAGAACACATAATGTTTGTGGCACACATCCCTACCATCAAAGCTTATATATCAGAGGGTTCGTAGCAATCACAATCTATGGCGTTTCCATCTCTTCTAGATATGGAATCATCATCAGGACTCGGTAGAGATTCTAAGTTGCCTGAGAACTGGTAGAGAATCAAGCAGGGAAAAAATTGGGAGGAGAACACAAAGCTTGGTAGGAAATGGTCCTTTTACGAGATAGTGAAGAGAAACACACATGGGGTGAAAACACGCCATGCAATACTCACAAAAAGCTCTAGTTAGTTTGAAATGCTAAAAAGCCAAGGATTAAAAGGCTGCTCAGAGTTAGAAAAGGTATGACAAGAGAAACAGAAACAGTCAGACACACTCACTCGGAATGAGACCCTTCCAGAGTGAGGAGCCTTGAGCCAAATAGTGGAGAGGTCGCTTCCTGGGGTGATGTAAAAAAACTGTGTAAAAAACATCTAAATAAGATAAACGGGTATCTGAGAAGCTGCCCTGCACTACTACCCCAAAGGACATCAACACCCCTTTGTAAAACCATATTGAAAAAAAAACTTTGGGGAAATAAAAAAATGATACATCATCAATTAAAGTCGACAATCTTTACAAGTCCAGATCTTTCTTTTTAGTCTTCTGCATCCTTTATTAAAAAAAATGTATGTATTATGTATATATGTAATATATAATATGTATATATATATATATATATACATATATACATATATATTATATATATTGCATATATACATAATATATATACATATGAAACTTTGGATTCAATAGCTTCACTCATCCATATTCCGACTATTTCCTTTAACAGGTACCTCAACAGGCAGCCAACGCGTTTCTCTGTGACTTGCTTCATCAGGGCTCTGATTAGATGATTTAACATTGTTATCAGTATAGTTTCAAAGGAATCTTGTAGTAGTCATCCAATTAATACACCAATGTTGTTCTCCATGGTATAACATATTTTAGATTTGAAAGTCATGTAAGCAGGATTGTATGCTTAGTCTTTCATATAGTTTATATACATTCAGCTTTCTCCTCCAAGAAGTTTATCCGAAATATCAGTAAAATGCACACCGTTTTTCTCCGAGGAGGCTCGTTTTTCCTGCGTCCCAATTTGCCTGGTCAGTGACCTGCCCCCTGACTAACCAGACGGCCCTGTCCACATCTGAACAGCTCTCTAGGTGAAGAGTTACCCCTCAGGTGAGACAGGCTGCTGTGCGCAGGGCCGCCAGGTTAGTCTGGACTGGGGGCTAGGATTACAAAAACCCTCTTATCTTTTAACTTTGATGTCAGGGTTGTACGCAAGAAACACTTTGTGTTCTGCCCTCCCTAGTATTACAGTATCACAGTGTCTCTATCACTTATGTTATGAGCTATGAGCACGTTGTTTTCATTTACACAAAACTCAGAATGCAAGCAATCTTTAGATATACGCAACATATAATTAAATTGATAGATTGTTTAACACTGAATGTTTGGATCAATAATATTTTTTTCATTTCATTCAATAGGGATCTATGTTTCTTCTAAATATTTGATTACCCAAAGTCCCAAAATAGACTTAAGAGTGTCTACTTGTTAACAATGATGCAGCCTGAAATGTTTACAGCATTTAGCACCAGAGGCCTGGCAATATGACCTACCCAGGCGGTCCCTAGGGGAGTAAGATCAATTCTGATTTGCACGTGGCTGCACTCTGGAGCTGCTGGAAATAATAATAGTTTCCCACCCATAACTTCTTTTTTGTCTGCCTGACTAAGTAGTAGCTCTTGCAACAGCCAGGCCCACAAAGTGGTAGGTGAGGAAAGAAAGGGAATTAGCGAATATGTGACGTTTTTCCGCATACAAATACCGCGCACACCATCACTCCGCAAAAATGAATCCGCAAATACTATCACTCCGCAAATTAAGGCAACGCAAACTTTTACAACGAATATGTCTTTACCACGCATGCCTTTACAACGCAAAGGCATGCATGTTAAAGGTATACTCATTGCAAGAGTACCCTGCAAAAAACACTAACCTACACTACACAAACACTACACTACACCAACACTACCCTAAACCCTAAACACTACCTACACTACACAAACACTACCCTACACTACACCAACACCAAAACACTACCCACTACCCTACACTACCTTACACTACACTAACACTACCCTAAAACACTACCTACACTACACAAACACTACCCTACCCTACACTACACCAACACTACCCTAAACCCTAAAACACTACCTACACTACACAAACACTACCCTACCCTACACTACACCAACACTACCCTAAACCCTAAAACACTACCTACACTACACAAACACTACCCTACCCTACACTACCCGAAACCCTAAAACACTACCTACACTACACAAACACTACCCTACCCTACACTACACCAATACTACCCTAAACCCTAAAACACTACCTACACTACACAAACACTACCCTACACTACACCAACAACAAAACACTACCCAATACCCTACACTACCTTACACTACACTAACACTACCCTAAACCCTAAAACACTACCTACACTACTCAAACACTACCCTACCCTACACTACACCAACACTACCCTAAACCCTAAAACACTACCTTACACTACACTAACACTAACCTAAACCCTAAAACACTACACCAACACTACCCTAAACCCTAAAACACTACCTACACTACACAAACACTACCCTACCCTACACTACACCAACACTACCCTAAACCCTAAAACATTACCTACACTACACAAACACTACCCTACCCTACACTACACCAACACTACCCTAAACCCTAAAACACTACCTACACTACACAAATACTACCCTACACTACACCAACACCAAAACACTACCCTACACTACCTTACACTACACTAACACTACCCTAAACCCAAAAACACTACCTACACCACACAAACACTATCCTACCCTACACTACACCAACACTACCGTAAACCCTTAAACACTACCTACACTACACAAACACTACCCTACACTACACTACACCAACACTACCCTAAACCCTAAAACACTACCTACACTACACAAACACTACCCTACACTACACCAACACCAAAACACTACCCCCTACCCTACACTACCTTACACTACACTAACACTACCCTAAACCCTAAAACACTACCTACACTACTCAAACACTACCCTACCCTACACTACACCAACACTACCCTAAACCCCAACACACTACCTACACTACACAAACACTACCCTACCCTACACTACACCAACACTACCCTAAACCCTAAAACACTACCTACACTACACAAACACTATCCTACCCTACACTACACCAACACTACCCTAAACCCTAAAACACTACCTACACTACACAAATACTACCCTACACTACACCAACACCAAAACACTACCCACTACCCTACACTACCTTACACTACACTAACAATACCCTAAACCCAAAAACACTACCTACACCACACAAACACTACCCTACCCTACACTACACCAACACTACCCTAAACCCTAAAACGCTACCTACACTACACAAACACTACCCTACCCTACACTACACCAACACTACCCTAAACCCTAAAACACTACCTACACTACACAAATACTACCCTACACTACACCAACACCAAAACACTACCCACTACCCTACACTACCTTACACTACACTAACACTACCCTAAACCCTAAAACACTACCTACACCACACAAACACTACCATACCCTACACTACACCAACACTACCCTAAACCCCTAAAACACTACCTACACTACACAAACACTACCCTACCCTACACAAACACTACCCTAAACCCTAAAACACTACCTACACTACACAAACACTACCCTACCCTACACTACACCAACACTACCCTAAACCCTAAAACACTACCTACACTACACAAACACTACCCTACACTACACCGACACCAAAACACTACCCACTACCTTACACTACCTTACACTACAATAACACTACCCTAAACCCTAAAACACTACCTACACTACACAAACACTACCCTACCCTACACTACACTACACCAACACTACCCTAAACCCTAAAACACTACCTACACTACACAAACACTACCCTACACTACACCAAAACACTACCCACTACCCTACACTACACCAACACTACCCTAAACCCTAAAACACTACCTACACTACACAAACACTATGTCACAACAAAGAAGGGGATTGAGGCTTTAAAGGCCGCACCAAAAGTCAAGTTCCTAACGTTAATCAGAGTCTGGGTGCGAATGGTCTAGGATACAACCCCCTAGATCCCAAAATAGAACAAATAAAAATTTGTTCTGTAAATCTAGTTTCACAAGTTGACCTCGCACACCAAAAGGTTATATGACAAGCACAGTATCAATGTTCAATCAACATTCGTATTGTGAAAAAGGACAAGATTAAACTGTTCTCCCAAGAAATTTGTTCAAGTCAATTTTCTTCGTTTTGTTCTTTCTTTATTTGTTCAAACACTCGCAGATAAAAATAGCCAACGCGTTTCGTCCGAAACCGGACTTCTTCAGGG
This sequence comes from Lissotriton vulgaris, assembly GCF_964263255.1. Classification (NCBI taxonomy): domain Eukaryota; kingdom Metazoa; phylum Chordata; class Amphibia; order Caudata; family Salamandridae; genus Lissotriton; species Lissotriton vulgaris. The sequence goes on along the minus strand of NW_028244253.1, from coordinate 463,586 downwards.
CTACATTTAAAAAGATACAAAAATATATTTCAATATGTGTATGGATACAACAGTCCGTGCATAAATAATTAAATTTACAAATATTTTTAGATTCAAGGAGACATTTACAAAACACCAGACCATTCCGTTATGTACATCTTACAAAGAAAAGGCTTGAAACCATGCAATAAGATTCCTGGGAGAACATAAGCTATTGTAAAACATTTCGGTTGGTTCAACATATATTAGTGTGTTATATACAGGATGTTATTCCCCAAGACATGTAAACAAAAAATCCCAATAAGCAGTATCTACTGAGTTTGGACGGAAAGTCACAATAAATGTAAACTGGATTTAAACTATAAAAACACACAACCTAATGTTTGTGTCACGAATCAATAGTCATAGATGATTTTAACTCTCTGTGCCCAAACAAAGGTTATATGCGAGCAGTGTCTACTAATTTATAACTTGAGTCATGAGATGACCATGTCTGATAAGCTTTCAACTGTGATACACATTTGACCGTTTCTATAAAAGCTCCAAAGTTGTAACATATTCTCAATACCTTAGCGCAGTGTACTCTCATGTCGAGCGTTCCATCCGTCCTGACAGGTATACAAATAATGAATTTCTATAAATAAATGTATAAACGTTTTAGTAACGATAGTCATGTATAGAAAGACTTTTGCATGGCAAGAGACAGCTATCACTATCTGGCAGGCCAGTAATGGAAGTCTAGGTCATGTGTCCGATACGTATGGCTATGCAAAATAAGTTTATTGAGCAAGCCCGACACCTGAAAAGCCTGCCTAATTGGTGGATTAGGGGCCATTTAACAGTCATTAGGAAATTCAAATGTGCACTTACTATGGTTATATCCTTGGCAGATTTAGTAATCATCCATTCATTTGGGATCCAGTAGAGTTAGGGGAAGAGTAAAGTATATGCCTGAAACCAAAAAATTGGACACTAGTTATGTGAGGAAGTTCTCCTGACTTGCTAAAACCCTAATACAAAGTATCCATGGGTAATGAGTAGTCAAAAAAACAAATGTACCAATAGTGTGTAATCACTATTGTACCCATATTTAGGGCTAGGTTTTTTGAGCATTTGACCTAAGTAAAAAGACCAATTACCGAAACAGGTAACACAGATAGCACTGATGTCTACAATTTCCAAAGATTTAACATAAATTGTTTACACGGTTGAGGAAATATGTATTAATTAAAAAACTAACAGCCAAAACCTTGTCTCATAACGTTCACTCGACAAGAGTTAAGAAAACCGACAGTTCAAGGCAACAGTATGGACAAGTGGCCATAGCCTATTGTTAAGTACCTATCATAGTGATAGGCGAAACGACTTTCAAAAGCGCCCGCCATCTTGGCATGGTCATCCTACATGGCCATGTATCAGAGTTAAAGACACAATAGATATTTTGAAAAGCTTAGGCCAGGTAAGAGGCTAGCTATCAGAGAGTGGTCACGACTCTGTTCTATTCAATCCCTTGGAACCCAATACCGCGTCCGAATCCCCGCGCTTACCATAAATTCGGCGTCCTCGTCGTGTCCGTGTGCGGTCGTCTGGTCTCCCGGTCCATAGTGATCGCAACTCAGAGGGGATATATATAGTCCCCAAATGTTTGTAATTAGTCAATTAAGACTAATAATTGCTGGAAACCACGGCGCAGAGACGTGGCGATCGATAATTTAATGGCCGCCATCTTAGACTAGTCAAACAAAGACGGAAGAATGTAGACCATGCTAGAGAGGAGTCTTTTTATGTGCTTTCATAAAACGGAAAAATAGTTTTGATCATCGAATTTAACAAACATGCTGTCAAGCTATAATAAGGCTTGTAGTTAAAGCATGACGGGCGAATATTTCAATGGCCAACATTATGAACTAGTAAATACGGCGCAGAGACATGGCGATCGATAATTTAATGGCCGCCATCTTAGACTAGTCAAACAAAGACGGAAGAATGTAGACCATGCTAGAGAGGAGTCTTTTTATGTGCTTTCATAAAACGGAATAATAGTTTTGATCATCGAATTTAACAAACATGCTGTCAAGCTATAATAAGGCTTGTAGTTAAAGCATGACGGGCGAATATTTCAATGGCCAACATTATGAACTAGTAAATACGAAGCCGAGAAGGTTTGCAAGAATAGACTAAAGAAGTGGCATTCTGTGTTTACCTCATGATGATAAGATGGTTTAATGGTGGGAATTCAATCTAATACCTGCAAGGACGGGCGAATATTTCGATGGCCGCCATTTTGAACTAGTCAAGGCTGGAGCCGAGAAGGTTGCCAAAATCGGCTGAAAAAGTGGCATTTTATGTTTACCTCTTGAAGATAGGTTGTTTTAATAGTGAAAATTTAGTGTGATAGCTGCAACAAAACAGACTACCAAGCTATGATGGAGCTTATTTGGCAAATGCTCTTCATGGAGAAAACGGAGATGTCACAATATGAGTGCGGACATCCTGTAAGGGTTCAAGAAAGCTCTACAAAGTAATGTCTGACCAAAAAGTAAGTATTAGGTGAGACATCAGTGGAATTATAGACTTATAAGACTTATGCAGACACAATCTGACATGTTTCAAAAAAAGATCTAGTAAAATGTGATCTTATTCTTATTTGTTAAGAGCAGTCTAAATTTGTCTTATTTCAATAATCTATAATAACAATTTTTTCACAATGTAGCAGCTTCTTTAAATGGTAAAGATTACACAAAGGCAGATGTACGACTATCATCAAGGTCCAGACAATTCTAGTCTGCTGTCGGCAGAAAGTTAGAAACAGTTGACAGTCAGTACAATATATACACCAAATGTTTTAAGCGGTCATCGGCCTTACACAAGTGCTCACATTGGTTACTCTGTTGAGTGACTCAGATTGAATACACTACTAAAGTGCCAAGAAGACCTTATTAATGCATAGACTAACTATGCCTGATCCAAAGAAAAGTCCAGAGAGCAACTCAAGAACATGTGTCATGAAACAGTGCATTCCACTTCTCAACACATAAAAAAGGAGAATAATGAGAGAATTACCTCAGAAGCAATAACCTAATACAGAAAATACGTGGAGTCAGAATGAGTGGAGTTGGGTCACAAAAAATGGTGGAATTCATTGTTTACATTTAAACCCTGATCCACGGCTCTAAGTCTGCATATCCATCGAGCCTCCAGTTGCCTGAGGCAAGTGGTTCTATCACCACCACGTTTACCTGACATTGCTTTATCAATTACATGAAACTTGATTTCTTTTTCATCTGGGTGGTTATCAATAATATGTTGGGCCACAGGGCTCCGAGGATCATTATTTTTGATGCTTCTGATATGCTCCTGAATCCGTATTTTGAGGCTTCTGGTGCTGCTACCAACATAAATCATTTTGCAGTGGCAAATGATTACATAAACTGCAAAAGTGGTGTTACAGTTGATAAAGGAAGTAACCTTATATGTTCTGGAGCTATTGTAGTTGTAGTCAACCAGTTTGTTTATACCATGGTCACATACTGAACAATTGCCACAAACAAAAAAGCCAGCCGGCTTTTCTGTAAGCCATGCAGAGCCACTCGTCTTTGGGGGATCTACATAACTTGGGCAGAGAATGTTTTTAATAGTTCTACCCTTTTTGTAAATGACCTTGGGTTTGTCGGGGATGACACCCTCTGGTAGTATATCTGTTTTTAGGAGGTGCCAGTGTCGTCTTAAGATGTTATATACATGATTGCTATACATGCCGTATTCAGTTATGAAGGCACATTGTTCACGTGGTGCATTGATCTTTTTATTTGTTTGTTTAAGTAGGGTTTCATGACGTTTTCCGTTTTTTGATTTTTGTTCTCTGCCCCATCAACGTCTTTTTCTGCATAACCTCTCGCTAAGAAGTCTTTCTTCATCCTTTGTATAGTGTTTTCGAAATCAACATCTTCACTACAGTTACGACGTGCTCGTACCATCTCGCCATAAGGAATCGCTACTATAGTGTTCCTCGGATGGCAGCTCTCAGCATGAAGTATGCTGTTGCAGGAAGTGGGCTTTTTATACATTCTGCTTTGGATGCTACTGTCTTTTATATAGAGATGCAGGTCAAGAAACACTATTTCACGTGGGGAGGAATTCATCGTGAGTTTGATGTTACGATCATTGCTATTGAGGAAGTGAAAATAATCTTTCAAACCATCAACACTCCCTTTCCAAATAAGGAAAATGTCGTCGATGTAGCGTACATAAAAAATTATGTCATCCATCCATTGACTAGCACCAAGACCCCAGGCATGCTCCATCTCAAACAGCCCCATAAAAAGGTTTGCATAAGATGGAGCAAACCTGGAGCCCATGGCAGTCCCCCGTATCTGTAAGTACCAATCGTCTTCATGTAAGAAAACATTATTGGTCAGAATTAGCTTCGCCATGTTAAGAAGCATCTGGGTATGTTCTAGGTGGCAAGCATTGCGTTTGAAAAGAAAATGTTTCAAAGATCTCATGCCATTCTCCAGTTCTATGCAGGTATACAAGCTTTCCACGTCCATGGTTACAAACGTGAAAAGCTCGTCCTCCCAAGTCACATCCTCTAGTTTGCAAAGAAGTTCTCTGCTATCCTGCAAGTATGATGGTAGGTTTTGTACAAAGGGTTGAAGAAAGGAATCAACGTACTCAGCTAAATGTTCCGTGGGACCTCCGTTACCCGATATGATCGGTCTTCCCGGTGGAAACGCTCCACCCTTGTGCACCTTGGGAAGGGCATAGATACATGGGAATCGTGAGTTTTCCGCCTTCAGATATCTGTACTCTTGTTCGGATAATAATCCTGATTCTTTCCATTCTACTAGCCCCGAGTTGATCTTACTTTCAATATCTTTGATAGGATTTTTTCGTAATGGGGTATAACAGGCAACATCATGCAATTGTCTTTTGATTTCATTTGAGTAATCCACAAAGTCCATTATAACAATATTGCCGCCCTTGTCAGCCTCACGGACTACCAAGGACGAATCATCACGAATGGTTTGTAGAAACTTTTTTTCAGACTTACTGATGTTATAAGGATGTTTACATTTGTTATTAAAATGATGTAAGTCTTCTAGTTTATACAAATCCTGAGTCACTCTAATGGAAAACTCATCGATAGCAGTTTTTGAGCTGGATGGTATAAATTTTGAGCGATTTTTTAAGCCGCTATCTATGGTGGTGTCCTCAAAAATGTCCAAATTTCGAGCGTGCATGTTCAAATCTCCCACCATATCCTGATCATATAATGAGGCAATGACGTGGGAAGTATCAACTTCTGCAATAGTAAATTCTGAAACATTCTTTACAGATTGAATAGGAACACGTATGTCAGGTTGCTCAAAAAAGTATTTTTTTAATTTCAGCTTGCGTGTGAAACAAAAAAGGTCAACATGTACCTTGTCCAGCATTTGTTTTTCAGTTATACAAAAATTCAAACCCTTGTGTAGAATAGACAATTCAGAATCAGAAAAAGTTTTAGATGACAAATTAATCACATTTACATCATTAACCCCATTAGTAGTCATGGTCCTGTCCATTACATGGTTCACAATCTCAGTATGAGAATCTATTGGTTGTTTCCCATTTTTGCCTTTGTTGTGGATCTTGTGTTTCTTGCCACCCCGCCTGGTTCTTCGTTTTGAACTCTTTTTTTGTTGTTCCCCAGGCGGTATCTCTGTACCTCTTTTAAAAAATCAGATTCCGGAATAGGATTAGGGGTAGCCGTGCTAGTTCCCTCCCCCGGGTCAGTTTCAATTGATGAGATAGAGGAGATGGAAGTGCTGCTGGACGATACACTTATGGTGCGTGTAACAGCACTAGGGGCCACGGTGTTTCTAGGGGCTACATCATCAAATTTTCGCGCGAAAGTGAATATGCGTCCCCTTTCATAGTCCCCACGATCACGCTCTATTTTTTGTTGTTTCTTACCCTTGATGTATAGTTGGTAACTAGTTAATTCCTTTTTCAAGATCTCATAATTTTTTTGGGTCAAATCAGGTAAGTTCATTTCACTGATTTCCTTTTCTAGAGCCAATATGTCTTCCCTTATTTTTTTGCCTCTCCTGTCAGCATTTCGTATAAGTATGTCCATCATTTTGAAGGATGCGGCATGTAAGCCTTCCTCCCATTCACCCAAAAGGTCTAATTCTAAATCCTCATAGTTTGGAAAAATGAGGATGCGGAGTCCTCGGGGGATGCGTTTGTTTTCTAGATATTTTTTAAGCGTTGCGCCATCCCACCATTTGGCAAGTTCTTGTTTACGCAGCTTTTCTAATCGGATAAACTTATTTTTAAGACTATCCCGTTGGACTGGGGGTGCCGATGGTCGGGCACTGGTTTTCTCTTTATTAAAGAGATCACCTAGTAATTCCTCTCTGTTATCCTCCAACATATTTGTGTTTTGTTTGATGGGCAATGTGAATAGAATTTTAAGGATGACAATAGGGTGCAGGCTAGCCTAAAATATTTTGTCACAACAAAGAAGGGGATTGAGGCTTTAAAGGCCGCACCAAAAGTCAAGTTCCTAACGTTAATCAGAGTCTGGGTGCGAATGGTCTAGGATACAACCCCCTAGATCCCAAAATAGAACAAATAAAAATGTGTTCTGTAAATCTAGTTTCACAAGTTGACCTCGCACACCAAAAGGTTATATGATAAGCACAGTATCAATGTTCAATCAACATTCGTATTGTGAAAAAGGACAAGATTAAACTGTTCTCCCAAGAAATTTGTTCAAGTCAATTTTCTTCGTTTTGTTCTTTCTTTATTTGTTCAAACACTCGCAGATAAAAATAGCCAACGCGTTTCGTCCGAAACCGGACTTCTTCAGGGCTACATTTAAAAAGATACAAAAATATATTTCAATATGTGTATGGATACAACAGTCCGTGCATAAATAATTAAATTTACAAATATTTTTAGATTCAAGGAGACATTTACAAAACACCAGACCATTCCGTTATGTACATCTTACAAAGAAAAGGCTTGAAACCATGCAATAAGATTCCTGGGAGAACATAAGCTATTGTAAAACATTTCGGTTGGTTCAACATATATTAGTGTGTTATATACAGGATGTTATTCCCCAAGACATGTAAACAAAAAATCCCAATAAGCAGTATCTACTGAGTTTGGACGGAAAGTCACAATAAATGTAAACTGGATTTAAACTATAAAAACACACAACCTAATGTTTGTGTCACGAATCAATAGTCATAGATGATTTTAACTCTCTGTGCCCAAACAAAGGTTATATGCGAGCAGTGTCTACTAATTTATAACTTGAGTCATGAGATGACCATGTCTGATAAGCTTTCAACTGTGATATACATTTGACCGTTTCTATAAAAGCTCCAAAGTTGTAACATATTCTCAATACCTTAGCGCAGTGTACTCTCATGTCGAGCGTTCCATCCGTCCTGACAGGTATACAAATAATGAATTTCTATAAATAAATGTATAAACGTTTTAGTAACGATAGTCATGTATAGAAAGACTTTTGCATGGCAAGAGACAGCTATCACTATCTGGCAGGCCAGTAATGGAAGTCTAGGTCATGTGTCCGATACGTATGGCTATGCAAAATAAGTTTATTGAGCAAGCCCGACACCTGAAAAGCCTGCCTAATTGGTGGATTAGGGGCCATTTAACAGTCATTAGGAAATTCAAATGTGCACTTACTATGGTTATATCCTTGGCAGATTTAGTAATCATCCATTCATTTGGGATCCAGTAGAGTTAGGGGAAGAGTAAAGTATATGCCTGAAACCAAAAAATTGGACACTAGTTATGTGAGGAAGTTCTCCTGACTTGCTAAAACCCTAATACAAAGTATCCATGGGTAATGAGTAGTCAAAAAAACAAATGTACCAATAGTGTGTAATCACTATTGTACCCATATTTAGGGCTAGGTTTTTTGAGCATTTGACCTAAGTAAAAAGACCAATTACCGAAACAGGTAACACAGATAGCACTGATGTCTACAATTTCCAAAGATTTAACATAAATTGTTTACACGGTTGAGGAAATATGTATTAATTAAAAAACTAACAGCCAAAACCTTGTCTCATAACGTTCACTCGACAAGAGTTAAGAAAACCGACAGTTCAAGGCAACAGTATGGACAAGTGGCCATAGCCTATTGTTAAGTACCTATCATAGTGATAGGCGAAACGACTTTCAAAAGCGCCCGCCATCTTGGCATGGTCATCCTACATGGCCATGTATCAGAGTTAAAGACACAATAGATATTTTGAAAAGCTTAGGCCAGGTAAGAGGCTAGCTATCAGAGAGTGGTCACGACTCTGTTCTATTCAATCCCTTGGAACCCAATACCGCGTCCGAATCCCCGCGCTTACCATAAATTCGGCGTCCTCGTCGTGTCCGTGTGCGGTCGTCTGGTCTCCCGGTCCATAGTGATCGCAACTCAGAGGGGATATATATAGTCCCCAAATGTTTGTAATTAGTCAATTAAGACTAATAATTGCTGGAAACCACGGCGCAGAGACATGGCGATCGATAATTTAATGGCCGCCATCTTAGACTAGTCAAACAAAGACGGAAGAATGTAGACCATGCTAGAGAGGAGTCTTTTTATGTGCTTTCATAAAACGGAAAAATAGTTTTGATCATCTAATTTAACAAACATGCTGTCAAGCTATAATAAGGCTTGTAGTTAAAGCATGACGGGCGAATATTTCAATGGCCAACATTATGAACTAGTAAATACGGCGCAGAGACATGGCGATCGATAATTTAATGGCCGCCATCTTAGACTAGTCAAACAAAGACGGAAGAATGTAGACCATGCTAGAGAGGAGTCGTTTTATGTGCTTTCATAAAACGGAATAATAGTTTTGATCATCGAATTTAACAAACATGCTGTCAAGCTATAATAAGGCTTGTAGTTAAAGCATGACGGGCGAATATTTCAATGGCCAACATTATGAACTAGTAAATACGAAGCCGAGAAGGTTTGCAAGAATAGACTAAAGAAGTGGCATTCTGTGTTTACCTCATGATGATAAGATGGTTTAATGGTGGGAATTCAATCTAATACCTGCAAGGACGGGCGAATATTTCGATGGCCGCCATTTTGAACTAGTCAAGGCTGGAGCCGAGAAGGTTGCCAAAATCGGCTGAAAAAGTGGCATTTTATGTTTACCTCTTGAAGATAGGTTGTTTTAATAGTGAAAATTTAGTGTGATAGCTGCAACAAAACAGACTACCAAGCTATGATGGAGCTTATTTGGCAAATGCTCTTCATGGAGAAAACGGAGATGTCACAATATGAGTGCGGACATCCTGTAAGGGTTCAAGAAAGCTCTACAAAGTAATGTCTGACCAAAAAGTAAGTATTAGGTGAGACATCAGTGGAATTATAGACTTATAAGACTTATGCAGACACAATCTGACATGTTTCAAAAAAAGATCTAGTAAAATGTGATCTTATTCTTATTTGTTAAGAGCAGTCTAAATTTGTCTTATTTCAATAATCTATAATAACAATTTTTTCACAATGTAGCAGCTTCTTTAAATGGTAAAGATTACACAAAGGCAGATGTATGACTATCATCAAGGTCCAGACAATTCTAGTCTGCTGTCGGCAGAAAGTTAGAAACAGTTGACAGTCAGTACAATATATACACCAAATGTTTTAAGCGGTCATCGGCCTTACACAAGTGCTCACATTGGTTACTCTGTTGAGTGACTCAGATTGAATACACTACTAAAGTGCCAAGAAGACCTTATTAATGCATAGACTAACTATGCCTGATCCAAAGAAAAGTCCAGAGAGCAACTCAAGAACATGTGTAATGAAACAGTGCATTCCACTTCTCAACACATAAAAAAGGAGAATAATGAGAGAATTACCTCAGAAGCAATAACCTAATACAGAAAATACGTGGAGTCAGAATGAGTGGAGTTGGGTCACAAAAAATGGTGGAATTCATTGTTTACATTTAAACCCTGATCCACGGCTCTAAGTCTGCATATCCATCGAGCCTCCAGTTGCCTGAGGCAAGTGGTTCTATCACCACCACGTTTACCTGACATTGCTTTATCAATTGCATGAAACTTGATTTCTTTTTCATCTGGGTGGTTATCAATAATATGTTGGGCCACAGGGCTCCGAGGATCATTATTTTTGATGCTTCTGATATGCTCCTGAATCCGTATTTTGAGGCTTCTGGTGCTGCTACCAACATAAATCATTTTGCAGTGGCAAATGATTACATAAACTGCAAAAGTGGTGTTACAGTTGATAAAGGAAGTAACCTTATATGTTCTGGAGCTATTGTAGTTGTAGTCAACCAGTTTGTTTATACCATGGTCACATACTGAACAATTGCCACAAACAAAAAAGCCAGCCGGCTTTTCTGTAAGCCATGCAGAGCCACTCGTCTTTGGGGGATCTACATAACTTGGGCAGAGAATGTTTTTAATAGTTCTACCCTTTTTGTAAATGACCTTGGGTTTGTCGGGGATGACACCCTCTGGTAGTATATCTGTTTTTAGGAGGTGCCAGTGTCGTCTTAAGATGTTATATACATGATTGCTATACATGCCGTATTCAGTTACTTCTTCACTACAGTTACGACGTGCTTTCGGGGATTCGGACGCGGTATTGGGTTCCAAGGGATTGAATAGAACAGAGTCGTGACCACTCTCTGATAGCTAGCCTCTTACCTGGCCTAAGCTTTTCAAAATATCTATTGTGTCTTTAACTCTGATACATGGCCATGTAGGATGACCATGCCAAGATGGCGGGCGCTTTTGAAAGTCGTTTCGCCTATCACTATGATAGGTACTTAACAATAGGCTATGGCCACTTGTCCATACTGTTGCCTTGAACTGTCGGTTTTCTTAACTCTTGTCGAGTGAACGTTATGAGACAAGGTTTTGGCTGTTAGTTTTTTAATTAATACATATTTCCTCAACCGTGTAAACAATTTATGTTAAATCTTTGGAAATTGTAGACATCAGTGCTATCTGTGTTACCTGTTTCGGTAATTGGTCTTTTTACTTAGGTCAAATGCTCAAAAAACCTAGCCCTAAATATGGGTACAATAGTGATTACACACTATTGGTACATTTGTTTTTTTGACTACTCATTACCCATGGATACTTTGTATTAGGGTTTTAGCAAGTCAGGAGAACTTCCTCACATAACTAGTGTCCAATTTTTTGGTTTCAGGCATATACTTTACTCTTCCCCTAACTCTACTGGATCCCAAATGAATGGATGATTACTAAATCTGCCAAGGATATAACCATAGTAAGTGCACATTTGAATTTCCTAATGACTGTTAAATGGCCCCTAATCCACCAATTAGGCAGGCTTTTCAGGTGTCGGGCTTGCTCAATAAACTTATTTTGCATAGCCATACGTATCGGACACATGACCTAGACTTCCATTACTGGCCTGCCAGATAGTGATAGCTGTCTCTTGCCATGCAAAAGTCTTTCTATACATGACTATCGTTACTAAAACGTTTATACATTTATTTATAGAAATTCATTATTTGTATACCTGTCAGGACGGATGGAACGCTCGACATGAGAGTACACTGCGCTAAGGTATTGAGAATATGTTACAACTTTGGAGCTTTTATAGAAACGGTCAAATGTGTATCACAGTTGAAAGCTTATCAGACATGGTCATCTCATGACTCAAGTTATAAATTAGTAGACACTGCTCGCATATAACCTTTGTTTGGGCACAGAGAGTTAAAATCATCTATGACTATTGATTCGTGACACAAACATTAGGTTGTGTGTTTTTATAGTTTAAATCCAGTTTACATTTATTGTGACTTTCCGTCCAAACTCAGTAGATACTGCTTATTGGGATTTTTTGTTTACATGTCTTGGGGAATAACATCCTGTATATAACACACTAATATATGTTGAACCAACCGAAATGTTTTACAATAGCTTATGTTCTCCCAGGAATCTTATTGCATGGTTTCAAGCCTTTTCTTTGTAAGATGTACATAACGGAATGGTCTGGTGTTTTGTAAATGTCTCCTTGAATCTAAAAATATTTGTAAATTTAATTATTTATGCACGGACTGTTGTATCCATACACATATTGAAATATATTTTTGTATCTTTTTAAATGTAGCCCTGAAGAAGTCCGGTTTCGGACGAAACGCGTTGGCTATTTTTATCTGCGAGTGTTTGAACAAATAAAGAAAGAACAAAACGAAGAAAATTGACTTGAACAAATTTCTTGGGAGAACAGTTTAATCTTGTCCTTTTTCACAATACGAATGTTGATTGAACATTGATACTGTGCTTATCATATAACCTTTTGGTGTGCGAGGTCAACTTGTGAAACTACACAAACACTACCCTACCCTACACTACACCAACACTAGTCAAGTCAAGTCAATAAACTTTATTCGGTTGTGCGAATTGTCAACCATAAAAGCATTTACACTACAGTTAAAAAGAACACATTTATACAATAAGAATAAAATACAGTTGTAATATAAGCAAGGAGAAGACAAATATACAACAAGCATTCAAAGTATTTTGCGAAGTCCATTATAAAAAAGAGGTAATAGCAATTCATATATTATTTTTATCCTTCCATACTATTTCTAAATTTTACTGCCAATTTTAAAAAACTACATATATACAAGGTGTATTCACAACTTAGTAGCTGTAGAAAGTGCAGTGCAGGACGATATTGTATAAAATTTAGTTTTTTCAGACAGGGTTTTAAATATAGATTCCTCGGTACAGCATAAAAGGGACAAAAAAAAAGAAAGTGTGCCAGGTCTTGCGGAGACATATCGTCGCAGCCGCAAGCCGGCAACACTTGTCCACGATGAGATCCCCTTGGTACAGCCAGCAAAAAATGAAACAGGTTAAGCCTGAACCTGATCAGTAAAAAACGGTCATAACTGGACAATTGCCAGGATAAATAGGGTTCCATGAGCAAGGTGCTTTTTACTAGTACATGATTACGAACACTTTCTTTTTTTAGCTCACGTGATTCCCTATCTTGGATTCTAAAATCGATAAAAGCTTTCTTGACCGTTATAACATCCTGTTTAATGATCGATTCAGGGGATAAAAAGAGTTCAGGGCGACCTAAATCAACAAAGCACTTATAAAGATACTTTAACCAGGGAACCTTCATCCTGTTGTCCCATGTGAGTGATTCTCTTAAAATAAGCTGGGTGAGTGGAATGTTATCATTTAACCAACAATTCATCCAGCATAACATGGGATTAACAGCAATCTTGTCACTTACGAAGGAAACCCCCAGTTCCTCGTGCACAGAGAAGTTGGCCGTACCCCTAGGAACCCTTAATACTAGTTTCAAAAAATTATTTTCAACAGTCTGTAGGGGATCCGGAGGAACATAACCCCAAATTTCACTGCCGTAGCACGCTGTGGAAACACTTTTTGCTTGGTAAAGTTGGAGTAAGGCGGCAACTGGACTATTACCCACTTTCCTAGAAAAGTCCATTATTGCCGCGTTTACCCTAGTAACCTCTCCCTTCTTTTTTTCAATCACGGGTCCCCAATTTAATTGACTGTCAAAGAGGACCCAGAGATAGGAAAATGTATGTGTAGTAGGAATACGTACTCCATTTACATTTAGGCAGTTTACTTTTTTATTTCCCTGTCCGACCTTCATTATGTAAGATTTGGAGTTATTAATACTTAACTCTCTTGAGGTCATAAAAGAATGGAAGGAGTCTAGTAAGATTTGAAGTCCGTTTGCTGTTCTTGATAGGAGAACTGCGTCGTCCGCATATAAAAGGACTGGCAGCCCCCTACGGCCAATATACGGATAATCCGTATTGGTGCTTAAAAGATGCTCTTCCAGATCATTTATATATAAATTAAAAAGGAAAGGGGCCAGGATGCAGCCTTGTCGGACACCACGATGCACCCCAAAGTCTTTGGTCACATTTAGGTCTTGGGTGAATCTGACATTTGCATTGGTGTCCGAGTGCATATCATCTAGCAAATCGACTAGGTTTGGATCCACGCCCATTTTTAGCATGGCGTCCCAGAGCTTCCCCCGACTCACGCAATCGAAAGCCGAGGAAAGATCCATGAACGCCATATGGATCGTTCCTCTTCGAGCCTTAGTATACTTCGCAATAATGAGGTATAAGTTTAAACATTGTGAAATCGTAGAATGTCCAGGCCTGAATCCATACTGGATTGAAGATATTATATTATTTTCTTCTGACCATCTGACCAATCTATTCAATATTACTCCTCCCACAACTTTAACCACGGAGTTTATTAAAGATATTGGTCGATAGCAGGCAGGGCTACTACGGTCTCCTTTCTTAAAAATAGGCACGATAGTGGATACCCCCCATGATTTTGGGCATCCACATAGCACAGCGGCATTGAGTACAGCTGTAAGGACCGGTGCCCAGAGTGTTATACAAGATTTGAAAAGATCAGGGGGGAGACCGTCAGGTCCTGGGGCCTTGTTGTTTGATAGGCCTTCTATGCCCTTTATTACCTCATTAATTTTGAAGAACAAGGATTTTTCTCTGATATCTTTTGGAATAGATTGTTCCTGGTATCCGTTTCCTTTAAAAAATAGAACTGAAGTGGTTAATCCAGACTTCTTCTGGGATATTGGTGCACGTACTTGAAATACTGGGGTGATCAAATAAGGGCTTATTAATGATCTCCCAGAACTTTGAGCTATTTTTTAATATCTCTGGATCTAGTAAGGACTCCCAAACGCTTTTCTTGACAGCACGTTTGCGAATGGCAAGAGACTTTTTGTACTCAGCCCGCAACACCCTGATGGTTGATGGATCTCTTGGTTTTGTTTTTAATGCTTTCTTAAGCTCGCGACTGGCCTTCGAACAGTTGCTGTCAAACCATTTCGGGTTATTGGATGGGTTAGCTATCCTCTTAGCAGGTAACGTTAAAAATGACTCCACCTTCTTAGCAATCTCATTAAAAGACGTCAAAATTTGTAATGGTGCTGAAGCAGTAGATGTGCATATTATCAGATCATGATGGCATACATTGTTAATAGAAGAATAAAATTGTTTACAGTCCACCATTGACCACTTTAAGCGACGCTTACCATTAATACATTTAGTAGTACCGCAATCCTCTCGAGGGTTTTGTTTTTCGAGTAAATTCACACCCATAGTAATACATATAGGATTATGATCGCTGTAAATGCTTAAAATAATCGAAAAATCCCCAACAATATTAACAAATTCTGCCGATAATAGAATATGGTCTATATATGACCCTGTTGCGTGACCTTTAAAAGTAGGGGTTGAAAATACAGTTTGTTCCTCAACTATTGACATAGCAGTGAAAAGATTATATTCATTCATTAAGTCATTTAAACAAGAACCCCTCCGCGAGTGATCAAAGTGAATTCCTTCCAGATTGTTACATCCCAATTGACCGACAGGACTCAGGCTAGGGTTCCCACATAAATGAGTGTTGAAATCACCCGCTATTATCTTAAGGCGGGGAAGGGAATCATCTTTAGCCCTTAGGAATTCACGCAATGACTCAATATTGCAATCACCGGACTGACTCACTGCATTATAGAAATTGATCAGAACAAAACTTGTACTACCCCTCTTAAATTCGACAACCTGAATATTGTTATTGCCAGAGTGATGTTCAGTTTTAAGGCATACGAGTGACAAATTAACAAAAATAGCCAAACCCCCTTTAGCTCTACCACTAGGTGAAGGAACTGCCGAAATTATAAAACTCTCATAACCGTCAATGTGTATATTTTTCCCCACTGCCCAGGTTTCTTGGAGGCATATGACGGGGTAATCTTTAACAAAAGATAACCAATCTATATTAAACAATTTATCCTGCAGTCCAGCTATGTTCCAGGATAATAGCCCCTCCTTATATTTAATTGGTTTGTGTTGTGTTATAGCCACATTTTCACGTGCAATTTGAGTGATAGGTGTTAAGCCTGTACAGCAGCGTACCCGATCTGTCCCAGGATTAGCCGAAGTACAAACTAGAGGAGAGGCTGGGTTTATATCAGTGGGTAAACCTGGTATATCAGTTTGATTCATACCACCCGAACCCCCATCCTTACTACCTTGCGGTTCTAACACTTGAAGAATATCTCCTAAGTCTGTATCTTCTGACAATCGGTCGTTGGGTACACCAACACTACCCTAAACCCCACTACCCACACTACACAAACACTACCCTACCCTACACTACACCAACACTACCCTAAACCCTAAAACACTACCTACACTACACAAACACTACCCTACCCTACACTACACCAACACTACCCTAAACCCTAAAACACTACCTACACTACACAAACACTACCCTACACTACACCAACACCAAAACACTACCCACTACCCTACACTACCTTACACTACACTAACACTACCCTAAACCCTAAAACACTACCTACACTACACAAACACTACCCTACCCTACACTACACCAACACTACCCTAAACCCTAAACACTACCTACACTACACAAACACTACCCTACACTACACCAACACCAAAACACTACCCACTACCCTACACTACCTTACACTACACTAACACTACCCTAACCCCTAAAACACTACCTACACTACACATACACTACTCTACACTACACCAACACCAAAACACTACCCACTACCCTACACTACCTTACACTACACTAACACTACCTTAAACCCTAAAACACTACCTACACTACACAAACACTACCCTACCCTACACTACACCAACACTACCCTAAACCCTAAAACACTACCTTACACTACACTAACACTACCCTAAACCCTAAAACACTACACCAACACTACCCTAAACCCTAAAACACTACCTACACTACACAAACACTACCCTACCCTACACTACACAAACACTACCCTTAACCCTAAAACACTACCTACACTACACAAACACTACTCTACACTACACCAACACCAAAACACTACCCACTACCCTACACTACCTTACACTACACTAACACTACCCTAAACCCAAAAACACTACCTACACCACACAAACACTACCCTACCCTACACTACACCAACACTACCCTAAACCCTAAAACACTACCTACACTACACAAACACTACCCTACCCTACACTACACCAACACTACCCTAAACCCTAAAACACTACCTACACTACACAAATACTACCCTACACTACACCAACACCAAAACACTACCCACTACCCTACACTACCTTACACTACACTAACACTACCGTAAACCCTAAAACACTACCTACACCACACAAACACTACCCTACCCTACACTACACCAACACCACCCTAAACCCCTAAAACACTACCTACACTACACAAACACTACCCTACCCTACACTACACAAACACTACCCTAAACCCTAAAACACTACCTACACTACACAAACACTACCCTACCCTACACTACACCAACACTACCCTAAACCCTAAAACACTACCTACACTACACAAACACTACCCTACACTACACCAACACTACCCTAAACCCCACTACCCACACTACACAAACACTACCCTACCCTACACTACACCAACACTACCCTAAACCCTAAAACACAACCTACACTACACAAACACTACCCTACCCTACACTACACCAACACTACCCTAAACCCTAAAACACTACCTACACTACACAAACACTACCCTACCCTACACTACACTAACACTACCCCAAACCCTAAAACACTGCACCAACACTACCCTAAACCCTAAAACACTACCTACACTACACAAACACTACCCTACCCTACACTACACCAACACTACCCTAAACCCTAAAACACTACCTACACTACACAAACACTACCCTACCCTACACTACACTAACACTACCCCAAACCCTAAAACACTGCACCAACACTACCCTAAACCCTAAAACACTACCTACACTACACAAACACTACCCTACCCTACACTACACAAACACTACCCTAAACCCTAAAACACTACCTACACTACACAAACACTACTCTACACTACACCAACACCAAAACACTACCCACTACCCTACACTACCTTACACTACACTAACACTACCCTAAACCCAAAAACACTACCTACACTACACCAACACTACCCTGAACCCTAAAACACTACCTACACTACACAAACACTACCCTACCCTACACTACACCAACACTACCCTAAACCCTAAAACACTACCTACACTACACAAACACTACCCTACACTACACCAACACCAAAACACTACCCACTACCCTACACTACCTTACACTACACCAACACTACCCTAAACCCTAAAACACTACCTACACTACACATACACTACTCTACACTACACCAACACCAAAACACTACCCACTACCCTACACTACCTTACACTACACTAACACTACCTTAAACCCTAAAACACTACCTACACTACACAAACACTACCCTACCCTACACTACACCAACACTACCCTAAACCCTAAAACACTACCTTACACTACACTAACACTACCCTAAACCCTAAAACACTACACCAACACTACCCTAAACCCTAAAACACTACCTACACTACACAAACACTACCCTACACTACACAAACACTACCCTAAACCCTAAAACACTACCTACACTACACAAACACTACTCTACACTACACCAACACCAAAACACTACCCACTACCCTACACTACCTTACACTACACTAACACTACCCTAAACCCAAAAACACTACCTACACCACACAAACACTACCCTACCCTACACTACACCAACACTACCCTAAACCCTAAAACACTACCTACACTACACAAACACTACCCTACCCTACACTACACCAACACTACCCTAAACCCTAAAACACTACCTACACTACACAAATACTACCCTACACTACACCAACACCAAAACACTACCCACTACCCTACACTACCTTACACTACACTAACACTACCCTAAACCCTAAAACACTACCTACACCACACAAACACTACCCTACCCTACACTACACCAACACTACCCTAAACCCCTAAAACACTACCTACACTACACAAACACTACCCTACCCTACACTACACAAACACTACCCTGAACCCTAAAACACTACCTACACTACACAAACACTACCCTACCCTACACTACACCAACAGTACCCTAAACCCTAAAATACTACCTACACTACACAAACACTACCCTACCCTACACTACACTAACACTACCCCAAACCCTAAAACACTGCACCAACACTACCCTAAACCCTAAAACACTACCTACACTACACAAACACTACCCTACCCTACACTACACAAACACTACCCTAAACCCTAAAACACTACCTACACTACACAAACACTACTCTACACTACACCAACACCAAAACACTACCCACTACCCTACACTACCTTACACTACATCAACACTACCCTAAACCCAAAAACACTACCTACACTACACCAACACTACCCTGAACCCGAAAACACTACCTACACTACACAAACACTACCCTACCCTACACTACACCAACACTACCCTAAACCCTAAAACACTACCTACACTACACAAATACTACCCTACACTACACCAACACCAAAACACTACCCACTACCCTACACTACCTTACACTACACTAACACTACCCTAAACCCTAAAACACTACCTACACCACACAAACACTACCCTACCCTACACTACACCAACACTACCCTAAACCCCTAAAACACTACCTACACTACACAAACACTACCCTACCCTACACTACACAAACACTACCCTAAACCCTAAAACACTACCTACACTACACAAACACTACCCTACCCTACACTACACCAACACTACCCTAAACCCTAAAACACTACCTACACTACACAAACACTACCCTACCCTACACTACACCAACACTACCCTAAACCCCACTACCCACACTACACAAACACTACCCTGCCCTACACTACACCAACACTACCCTAAACCCTAAAACACAACCTACACTACACAAACACTACCCTACCCTACACTACACCAACACTACCCTAAACCCTAAAACACTACCTACACTACACAAACACTACCCTACCCTACACTACACCAACACTACCCTAAACCCTAAAACACTACCTACACTACACAAACACTACCCTACACTACACCAACACCAAAACACTACCCACTACCCTACACTACCTTACACTACACTAACACTACCCTAAACCCTAAAACACTACCTACACTACACAAACACTACCCTACCCTACACTACACCAACACTACCCTAAACCCTAAACACTACCTACACTACACAAACACTACCCTACACTACACCAACACCAAAACACTACCCACTACCCTACACTACCTTACACTACACTAACACTACCCTAAACCCTAAAACACTACCTACACTAAACATACACTACTCTACACTACACCAACACCAAAACACTACCCACTACCCTACACTACCTTACACTACACTAACACTACCTTCAACCCTAAAACACTACCTACACTACACAAACACTACCCTACCCTACACTACACCAACACTACCCTAAACCCTAAAACTCTACCTTACACTACACTAACACTACCCTAAACCCTAAAACACTACACCAACACTACCCTAACCCCTAAAACACTACCTACACTACACAAACACTACCCTACCCTACCCTACACTACACAAACACTACCCTAAACCCTAAAACACTACCTACACTACACAAACACTACTCTACACTACACCAACACCAAAACACTACCCACTACCCTACACTACCTTACACTACACTAACACTACCCTAAACCCAAAAACACTACCTACACTACACCAACACTACCCTGAACCCTAAAACACTACCTACACTACACAAACACTACCCTACCCTACACTACACCAACACTACCCTAAACCCTAAAACACTACCTACACTACACAAATACTACCCTACACTACACCAACACCAAAACACTACCCACTACCCTACACTACCTTACACTACACTAACACTACCCTAAACCCTAAAACACTACCTACACCACACAAACACTACCCTACCCTACACTACACCAACACTACCCTAAACCCCTAAAACACTACCTACACTACACAAACACTACCCTACCCTACACTACACAAACACTACCCTAAACCCTAAAACACTACCTACACTACACAAACACTACCCTACCCTACACTACACCAACACTACCCTAAACCCTAAAACACTACCTACACTACACAAACACTACCCTACCCTACACTACACCAACACTACCCTAAACCCCACTACCCACACTACACAAACACTACCCTACCCTACACTACACCAACACTACCCTAAACCCTAAAACACAACCTACACTACACAAACACTACCCTACCCTACACTACACCAACACTACCCTAAACCCTAAAACACTACCTACACTACACAAACACTACCCTACCCTACACTACACCAACACTACCCTAAACCCTAAAATACTACCTACACTACACAAACACTACCCTACACTACACCAACACCAAAACACTACCCACTACCCTACACTACCTTACACTACACTAACACTACCCTAAACCCTAAAACACTACCTACACTACACAAACACTACCCTACCCTACACTACACCAACACTACCCTAAACCCTAAACACTACCTACACTACACAAACACTACCCTACACTACACCAACACCAAAACACTACCCACTACCCTACACTACCTTACACTACACTAACACTACCCTAAACCCTAAAACACTACCTACACTACACATACACTACTCTACACTACACCAACACCAAAACACTACCCACTACCCTACACAACCTTACACTACACTAACACTACCTTAAACCCTAAAACACTACCTACACTACACAAACACTACCCTACCCTACACTACACCAACACTACCCTAAACCCTAAAACTCTACCTTACACTACACTAACACTACCCTAAACCCTAAAACACTACACCAACACTACCCTAAACCCTAAAACACTACCTACACTACACAAACACTACCCTACCCTACACTACACAAACACTACCCTAAACCCTAAAACACTACCTACACTACACAAACACTACTCTACACTACACCAACACCAAAACACTACCCACTACCCTACACTACCTTATACTACACTAACACTACCCTAAACCCAAAAACACTACCTACACCACACAAACACTACCCTACCCTACACTACACCAACACTACCCTAAACCCTAAAACACTACCTACACTACACAAACACTACCCTACCCTACACTACACCACTACTACCCTAAACCCCTAAAACACTACCTACACTACACAAACACTACCCTACCCTACACTACACAAACACTACCCTGAACACTAAAACACTACCTACACTACACAAACACTACCCTACCCTACACTACACCAACACTACCCTAAACCCTAAAACACTACCTACACTACACAAACACTACCCTACCCTACACTACACTAACACTACCCTAAACCCTAAAACACTACACCAACACTACCCTAAACCCTAAAACACTACCTACACTACACAAACACTACCCTACCCTACACTACACAAACACTACCCTAAACCCTAAAACACTACCTACACTACACAAACACTACTCTACACTACACCAACACCAAAACACTACCCACTACCCTACACTACCTTACACTACACTAACACTACCCTAAACCCAAAAACACTACCTACACCACACAAACACTACCCTACCCTACACTACACCAACACTACCCTAAACCCTAAAGCACTACCTACACTACACAAACACTACCCTACCCTACACTACACCAACACTACCCTAAACCCTAAAACACAACCTACACTACACAAATACTACCCTACACTACACCAACACCAAAACACTACCCACTACCCTACACTACCTTACACTACACTAACACTACCCTAAACCCTAAAACACTACCTACACCACACAAACACTACCCTACCCTACACTACACCAACACTACCTTAAACCCCTAAAACACTACCTACACTACACAAACACTACCCTACCCTACACTACACAAACACTACCCTAAACCCTAAAACACTACCTACACTAACCAAATACTACCCTACCCTACACTACACCAACACTCCCCTAAACCCTAAAACACTACCTACACTACACAAACACTACCCTACCCTACACTACACCAACACTACCCTAAACCCGACTACCCACACTACACAAACACTACCCTACCCTACACTACACCAACACTACCCTAAACCCTAAAACACAACCTACACTACACAAACACTACCCTACCCTACACTACACCAACACTACCCTAAACCCTAAAACACTACCTACACTACACAAACACTACCCTACCCTACACTACACCAACACTACCCTAAACCCTAAAACACTACCTACACTACACAAACACTACCCTACACTACACCAACACCAAAACACTACCCACTACCCTACACTACCTTACACTACACTAACACTACCCTAAACCCTAAAACACTACCTACACTACACAAACACTACCCTACCCTACACTACACCAACACTACCCTAAACCCTAAACACTACCTACACTACACAAACACTACCCTACACTACACCAACACCAAAACACTACCCACTACCCTACACTACCTTACACTACACTAACACTACCCTAAACCCTAAAACACTACCTACACTACACATACACTACTCTACACTAGACCAACACCAAAACACTACCCACTACCCTACACTACCTTACACTACACTAACACTACCTTAAACCCTAAAACACTACCTACACTACACAAACACTACCCTACACTACACCAACACTACCCTAAACCCTAAAACACTACCTTACACTACACTAACACTACCCTAAACCCTAAAACACTACACCAACACTACCCTAAACCCTAAAACACTACCTACACTACACAAACACTACCCTACCCTACACTACACAAACACTACCCTAAACCCTAAAACACTACCTACACTACACAAACACTACTCTACACTACACCAACACCAAAACCCTACCCACTACCCTACACTACCTTACACTACACTAACACTACCCTAAACCCAAAAACACTACCTACACCACACAAACACTACCCTACCCTACACTACACCAACACTACCCTAAACCCTAAAACACTACCTACACTACACAAACACTACCCTACCCTACACTACACCAACACTACCTTAAACCCTAAAACACTACCTACACTACACAAATACTACCCTACACTACACCAACACCAAAACACTACCCACTACCCTACACTACCTTACACTACACTAACACTACCCTAAACCCTAAAACACTACCTACACCACACAAACACTACCCTACCCTACACTACACCAACACTACCCTAAACCCCTAAAACACTACCTACACTACACAAACACTACCCTACCCTACACTACACAAACTCTACCCTAAACCCTAAAACACTACCTACACTACACAAACACTACCCTACCCTACACTACACCAACACTACCCTAAACCCTAAAACACTACCTACACTACACAAACACTACCCTACACTGCACCAACACCAAAACACTACCCACTACCCTACACTACCCTACACTACACCAACACTACCCTAAACCCTAAAACACTACCTACACTACACAAACACTACCCTACCCTACACTACACCAACACTACCCTAAACCCCACTACCCACACTACACAAATACTACCCTACCCCACACTACACCAACACTACCCTAAACCCTAAAACACTACCTACACTACACAAACACTACCCTACCCTACACTACACCAGCACTACCCTAAACCCTAAAACACTACCTACACTACACAAACACTACCCTACCCTACACCAACACTACCCTAAACCCTAAAACACTACCTACACTACACAAACACTACCCTACACTACACCAACACCAAAACACTACCCACTACCCTACACTACCTTACACTACACTAACACTACCCTAAACCCTAAAACACTACCTACACTACACAAACACTACCCTACCCTACACTACACCAACACTACCCTAAACCCTAAACACTACCTACACTACACAAACACTACCCTACACTACACCAACTCCAAAACGCTACCCACTACCCTACACTACCTTACACTACACTAACACTACCCTAAACCCTAAAACACTACCTACACTACACATACACTACTCTACACTACACCAACACCAAAACACTACCCACTACCCTACACTACCTTACACTACACTAACACTACCTTAAACCCTAAAACACTACCTACACTGCACAAACACTACCCTACCCTACACTACACCAACACTACCCTAAACCCTAAAACACTACCTTACACTACACTAACACTACCCTAAACCGTAAAACACTACACCAACACTACCCTAAACCCTAAAACACTACCTACACTACACAAACACTACCCTACACTACCTTACACTACACTAAGACTACCCTAAACCCTAAAACACTACCTATACTACACAAACACTATCCTACCCTACACTACACCAACACTACCCTAAACCCTAAAACACTACCTACACTACACAAACACTATCCTACCCTACACTACACCAACACTACCCTAAACCCTAAAACACTACCTACACTACACAAGCACTAACCTACCCTACACTACCCTAAACCCTAAAACACTACCTACACTACACAAACACTACCCCTACACTACACCAACACCAAAACACTACCCACTACCCTACACTACCTTACACTACACTAACACTACCCTAAACCCTAAACACTACCTACACTACACAAACACTACCCTACCCTACACTACACCAACACTACCCTAAACCCTAAAACACTACCTACACTACACAAACACTACCCTACCCTACACTACACCAACACTACCCTAAACCCTAAAACACTACCTACACTACACAAACACTACCCTACCCTACATTACACCAACACTACCCTAAACCCTAAAACACTACCTACACTACACAAACACTACCCTACCCTACACTACACCAACACTACCCTAAACCCTAAAACACTACCTACACTACATAAACACTACCCTACACTACACCAACACCAAAACACTACCCACTACCCTACACTACCTTACACTACACTAACACTACCCTAAACCCTAAAACACTACCCTACATTACACATACACTATCCTACACTGCACAAACACTACCATAAACCCTAAAAAACTACCCTATACTACAAATGCTACCCTACACTACACCCAAACCACAACCCTAAACCCTAAAAGACTACCCTACACTACACATACACTACACATTCACTACCCTACACTACACAAACACGACCCTAAAACCTAAAACACTACCCCCTGCATGACCCTACACTACGCAAACACTACAACACTACCCTAAACCCTAAACCACTACCCCCAGCATGACCCTACACTACACAAACACTACATCACTACCCTAAACCCTAAAACACTACCCCCGCATGACCCTACACTACACAAACACTACAACACTACCCTAAACCATATAACACTCCCCCTAGCATGACACTACACTACACAAACACTACAACACTACCCTAAACCCTAAAACACTACCCCCAGCATGACACTACACTACACAAACACTACAACACTACCCTAACCCTAAAACACTACCCCTCGCATGACCCTACACTACACAAACACTACAACACTACCCTAAACCCTAAAACACTACCCCCAGCATGACACTCCACTACACAAACACTACACCACTACCCTAAACCCTAAAACACTACCCCCGCATGACCCTACACTACACAAACACTACAACACTACCCTAAACCCTAAAACACTACCCCCGCATGACCCTACACTACACAAACACTACAACACTACCCTAACCCCTAAAACACTACCCCCACATGATCCTACACTACACAAACACTACAACACTACCCTAAACCCTAAAAGACTACCCCTAGCATGACCCTACACTACACAAACACTACAACACTACCCTAAACCCTATAACACTACCCCCAGCATGGCCCTACACTACACAAACACTACAACACTACCCTAAACCCTAAAACGCTACCCCCAGCATGACCCTACACTACACCACCACTACAACTCTACACTACACTAACACTACACTACACTACCCAATCACTACCCCAGCACGACCCCCCACCCCTCAAAAGGTAACCCAAACCCCCTTACCTCTCTCGTCGTCGTGGTTCCACACTCCTCCTGGTTCCATCTTCTTAAAGTCTATTATTTTTTCACAACGCATATGCATTTACCATACAGGCCTTTACAACGTAATTCGTTGTAAAGGTCTGCGTGGTAAATGCACATGCGTTGTGAAAAAATGCGGAGTGATGGTATGCGAGGTCAATGACCTTGCGGAGTAATGGTATGCGGACTGAAAGTTTGCAGAAAAAAAGATACGGAGTAACCGTGCCCTACCGTTCAAAACATGTCTTTGTGTCGTGAGAGGCTGAGCCGTAAGTCATGAAAGGATAAGCATCTTTTGTCCAAGTCACCACTAAGGCACACCACGTGACCACAAAGTTGGTGCATCGACCGTGGGATGTGTCCTTCCGCAGACCACTACTCCTCCTGCAAAAGGAACTTGCTTGGGCTAGGAAAAACTATTTCACTTCTGGCCCGGCATGCATTGTGAGGAATGCTCCTTCTGCTGCCTAAAGCATTGCCCCACCTACACTCCCTATTGCCTTACATCTGCATCTTCCTAGCCCAGCCTAAATTTATTTTTAAAAAGCGCAAGGTTTTATTTACCATGATAATGAAAATAGAGACACTGTCTCAAAAATCAGGTCTGCACAATCCAAGCTCCAGGCTAGCCTTTTACAGCCGGAATTTGGTTTGGGGGCCAGATTTAACATCCGCTATGTTGGAAAATGTACAACCTCTGCCAAAGCTGGAGTTGGCTATCGCAACAGTCACAGTTGCCCACCAGGGCACTGGCAGTTTCTCCACCAAGGTTGCTGTACCTGTGATAAGATTTTTTTTATGTTGGTAGAAACATATTTAAGCACAAATGTTCATCAATGCTAAATGTAAATGATGCCAGCAAATGTGTGCATTAGGAATTTTGCCCAAAGTGAGAGAGGCCTGTCAGTACCCAAACAGTTGTTCCCTTGAGGTGCTGTTGGGTAAATCCGAGCATGTTGTGGACACTTTATTTAGCTTTTTCCTGAAAGTCCACCACCATTTCTGTGTTTTTCATGGAGCTAATTCTACCAGAATTGGCACAATTGAGCCATCCTCGATTGGCCGCCTGAACCTCCACCATGTCCGGAGAAGGCCATTTTTGACCTTGGAATCAGTTGACTCTGGCGTTGCCATGTCTACCTCTACCATTCAATGACTGGGGAGGCGGGTTAACCATTATCGCCGTTCTTTAGAAGTGGGTTTTTGTCTTTAGCGAGTTATTCAAAGGGGTCCCATATGGCAAGGAAGCCCAGTGTAAGAGCTCAAGGTTTTTCTTAGCAGCCAGCCAGCAACATTGCTACATGCTGGGGGTTGCAGTGTTCCAATGCTGCCTAACCTTGCTTGACGGCATTTCATGTCTCTTTCTTCCACCACCCTCAAATTCCTGTCTCCCTATCTCATTCTTGCTTGTACCTTTTCATCACTGCTTTGTCCCACTGTCGCTGTTTTCCAATCTTTATCTGCCCCTTCTTTGTCTCTTTTCTGCCTTTTTCTCTCTTGCCATGGGTGAAAGTCTGATGATGACAATTAGGTCACAGTTCCTAAAAATGAGTGCCCACCACCTGCCAACACAAGCACAAATTAAGCATTGGGAAATGGGTCCTACTCACTGAACATTTCTGTTCAAGTTGTTTAGATTAGGTCTACTATCCCTAAAGGGGCATAAGTAGCAAACCAGATATAGAAAGGCATGAAAGATAACCTTATTATACAGCATAATGCCTTGTACCACCTCAATATTTCATACAAGTGCTAGGACTTTCCATCTTCTTCCAACATCTAGATTTCACTGAGGACAATCAAGTGCAATCTTTGTTGCATGGCACCCAATGCTATGCAATAATCAAAAAAGATTTGGATACAGATCAAATGTTATGTAAGTCAAGTCTCAAAAATATTTTTAAGACATGAAGGGCTTGGAGGATCGAGTAGGTGTGAGTACCGGATGGCTCCCTTGACGAATGTGTGACTACAGGGCCCGCCTGCCTCCATTGCACCCTAGAGACCCCGTTTGTAAGGTCGAGGGCCACTGTACCCTATAAGAGCTGTAAGTGGTTGCGCTTCCATGATTTATACACCGCCGCGATTCTGGCAATAGGACACTGTCCTGATATTTACTTTGGGGATCTGTTTATATAGGTCCTTACGAAAACCACCTGACCTGTTAGGAGAGTTTGGCTAAAACATGTAGACCACAAATTTAGTTAGATATAAGGGATCAATGGTTTATTTCTATTTTGTACATCTCTCTTTATTTTTAATCTTACCTTAACTCTGGTGAATAATAAACTAATTAACTAGGAGTTAGAGGTAATTTTAATTTCCTTAACCACCTACCTTATTTAACCAAAAAAGATTTAGAAGTGCTCACTCTTTTAGGGGGTTGAGCTCACTCTGATACATTAGGTATCTGGAGTGAGGACCTAATGAAGCATACCACTAGCAAACTCTAGTTGGTGGGGGTATCTTAAAAATCTTTTTGAGACTTGAGTTACATATTATTTGATCGGTCTCCAACTCTTTTTTTCAGAGATTTGCTTTGGGAAGGTGAGTGGGTTTGCACATGTGTACTTCTGACATTGTTGCAGCGACCTGAGAACTCTAAGGGTCTTTAACTTTTCGAGATGGCAACATGGGACTCAAGTGGGAGAGGATGTGGTCTCACGGCTAGACTGCCCACCTTGGAGCTGGGGAACCAAGGTTTGAGCCTCAAGGTTGACTCCACATCCTGTGATTCTAGGCCAATCACTTAATCTCCCCGTGCCTATCAAAAAATGAATCTGTTCTTGTGTAACGTGTATCAAACAACAAGAAGCTACCCTGTCCAAGTGTCTGATTCTTAGTGAAATTTAAGGTACATTATGCCAATGATTTAGGTGGTATTGGACAAACTTAAAAAAATGTATGGACAGGCCTCACACACCAGCAGATGTCCTGCTTCATCATCGGCTGTCCTCCAAACATGTTGGCAACACAGTCGAGATGGTATACTAAACCCCCTAGTCTCCACCACTAATTTTTTAACATCTAGCACACTCTGCACCATTAAAAATTCACGCAAGATTGTGCATCGATTTTTAAACATCACTCACTCACTTTCTCAGCACGGGCCCCCACTTAGCTATAGAAGTGCCTCCCTGTCTCCAGATGCAGGCCCGACCTTTATCAAACGTGGTTTTTAACCCCTCCCACGCTCATGACGAGCTCAGCTCGTCATGAGACACAGTTCTCATGACGAGCTCAGCTCGTCATGACCGTTGGAACGCTCGCACGTGGGGATAATTCCCCTGCTGTGATGAGCGTTCCATGGAAACGGGTGTGGTCGTGTCGAGCTCAGCTCGTCATGAGCACACGAGAACCGTAGCTCATGACGAGCTGAGCTCGTCATGAGCACCGGGGCGCTGTGCGCGCCTCCTCCCCCCAGCACAGCGGGGGAATCGGGCCAGCAGTGAAAGGGTTAAAGGGCGAGGACAGCCGATGATGAAGTATGATACCTGGTGGTGTGTGAGGCCAGTACATACATTTTTTTGAGATGTCCTGCACCACCTAAATCATTGGCATAATGTGCCTTAAATTTCAGTAAGAAGCTGACACTTGGACAGGGTAGCCTCTTGTTGTGTAATACATGATGGTTGGAGGCCAGCTTACCCTGTCTTCCCCGCAGCCTCCTGTTCCCTCCCCTTTTCAATAAAAGGGTTCCTTTCTTTAGATATCCTCGTGTAACGTAACTGGTGCTCATGTAAAGCGCTCCAATACCTTCGGGTCGAGTTTGCGCTAAATACATCTGCAAAAAAAAAGTAAACACCAGAAAACTGAGGACCTGGGGGCTGCTGACAGCGGAGGATAACTCTCGTTCTCTCTCTCTCTCCCTCTCTCTCTCTCTCTCTCTCTCTCTCTCTCCTCCCCCCACTCTCCCCACCCGCCTCCTTGTCTGCTATAATTACCAGCGGAAGCTAGAGAAAGTGACAGAAGTGTCAGGTGCGGCCCTCCTGTCCCAAAAACCGGGTCGAAACATATTTTCCAGGGCTGCTTTTAGGTTCCAGTCCACTGCGCAGGATGGAAGGGGGTTCGTGTATTCAGGCGGCTGAGAGCGTATCCGCAGCATGTAAGAAGTATGAGGGTTAAGATGGAAACTTTGATACTGTTCTGGGGCTCGCATGCAGGGCAGCAACAAAGGTTCCAATGAGGTTTCCGAGTCACTTTGATAGCCATCATACCGGTTTCTTATTTAGCGCATCACAATACACTTGCACCACTTCTATGCGCTGCAAATAACAGGCATTGCTTTTATCCAGTTTAAAGGTTCGGCGAATGATGGGTGGCTTTGTTCTTGTTTCCGGGATTCCAACTTTGTGCCCTCCAGATCAGGGCAGGTGTCAATGGTGAGCGATTAACTCATTGAGCCATACTGCTGGCCTTTAAACCGCCTAGTTAGTTAGTTGCTAACTGTTAAGTGGTGGTTTCCTTCACAACAGGTGAAACATTTATTTCACATCAACATATCATGGCAGATTTGATCTCTCTCCCTTAGAACCCAGATGGCCTGAGGCATCATGAGCCAGTCGTATATTACAGCTGTTTAAGGTCCTTTCAGGGGTACTGTCGAATGGGGAAATCCTTACATTTCCCTATAGGTCTTGCAGCCTCAGCTAGCTCTCACGTGCATTTGTATGCTCGTGTTTTGGTTCGAGGTCCTTGCAGGCTGCCAGCCCCAGGGTGCCATCTGTGCTGCAATGTCACTGCCTTCAGATTGACAGCTGCTCCCAACAGCTCCCAACACAAGCTCAGGCCTTTGTAAATAAGAAGGGAGCATGGAATGCCATTCTTCCTCTGCCAGCCAGCTGCCCAGGGCCGGCACTCCCAATTAAATGGCATAATCCGCATTCAGAAGCCCCCTTCCCTTTCTTTGCTTCTCCTTGGCTCCCAGGCATTCCTGGCTTAATGCTGCCTCACGCCCTAGCACATGCGCGCCATTCTCTGCGCCAGCGATGATATGTATTCGCCTGTTGCTCACACTGTGACTTCCAAATGAAGGGAGGGGGGCGAGAGACAGATTTATTTTCTATTGCCTAATGTAAACGATGCATTGTACATATACTGGAACTGCAGAGGATTTAACATATCTGTCATCACAGACTCTCTACAGGGAGATGAATAGGACCAAACCCTCCTACTTTGTCTGGAGGGGCCTGGGCTTTCCTATAATCACACCCTGTATCTCTGGGGGCTTGAGCATGGTTACCATCAGAGACTATCCATGACTATAATCTCATACTATCTCTGCAGGGGCCTCAGAATCCCTATGATCATAAACTATCTCAATGGAGGCTTGAATACACCATCTATGACGGGGACTTGAGAATGGTTATCATCACTTGCTATCCCTGCAGGGACTTGAGCATGGTATCAGCACTCGCTATCTCTGCAGGAACTTGAGCATGGTTATCCTTACTCGCTATCTCTGCAGGGACTTGAGCATGGTTATCCTTACTCGCTATCTCTGCGGGGACTTGAGCATGGTATCAGCACTCGCTATCTCTGCAGGGACTTGAGCATGGTTATCCTTACTCGCTATCTCTGCGGGCACTTGAGCATGGTATCAGCACTCGCTATCTCTGCAGGGACTTGAGCATGGTTATCCTTACTCGCTATCTCTGCGGGGACTTGAGCATGGTATCAGCACTTGCTATCTCTGCAGGGACTTGAGCATGGTTATCCTTACTCGCTATCTCTGCAGGGACTTGAGCATGGTATCAGCACTCGCTATCTCTGCAGGGACTTGAGCATGGTTATCCTTACTCGCTATCTCTGCAGGGACTTGAGCATGGTATCAGCACTCGCTATCTCTGCAGGGACTTGAGCATGGTTATCCTTACTCGCTATCTCTGCGGGGACTTGAGCATGGTATCAGCACTTGCTATCTCTGCAGGGACTTGAGAATGGTTATCCTTACTCGCTATCTCTGCGGGGACTTGAGCATGGTATCAGCACTTGCTATCTCTGCAGGAACTTGAGCATGGTATCAGCACTTGCTATCTCTGCAGGGACTTGAGCATGGTATCAGCACTCGCTATCTCTGCGGGGACTTGAGCATGGTATCAGCACTTGCTATCTCTGCAGGGCCTTGAGCATGGTTATCCTTACTCGCTATCTCTGCGGGGACTTGAGCATGGTATCAGCACTCGCTATCCCTGCAGGGACTTGAGCATGGTATCAGCACTCGCTATCTCTGCAGGGCCTTGAGCATGGTTATCCTTACTCGCTATCTCTGCGGGGACTTGAGCATGGTATCAGCACTCGCTATCTCTGCGGGGACTTGAGCATGGTATCAGCACTCGCTATCTCTGCAGGGCCTTGAGCATGGTTATCCTTACTCGCTATCTCTGCGGGGACTTGAGCATGGTATCAGCACTCGCTATCTCTGCAGGGACTTGAGCATGGTTATCCTTACTCGCTATCTCTGAGGGGGACTTGAATAGAATAGAAGTAGCATTTGTAGAGCGCATGGCTACCCATGGGCATCCCAGCGCTAACAGCAAGAGGAGGCCTATGTAACTTATTTGGGGAAGAGCCAAGTCTTCAACAGCTTCCGGAAAGTCAGGTGATTAGTTTCTTTCCGTAGCTGGAGGGGGAGTGAATTCCAAAGCCTGGCGGCATTATAGGAAAAAAGACGCCCTCCACTTCTGGCTCTTCTAATCCTTGGGACACAGGCCAGATGCAATTCATCCGATCTTAGGGGTCTGTTAGCTTGATAAAATTTAGCTAAAGGGGAGATGATCTTTGGTCCATTACCTCCAAGCACCTTGTGAGTAATACAGAGAGCTTTGAAATGGCTTCTCTCCCCAATAGGCAGCCAATGCAGGGCTTTCAAAGCAGGTTTAGCTGATTGTCGATAGGAGGTTCCCATAAGGGTTGTTGCCGCACAGTTCTGGATTATTTGCAACTTAGAAAGCACTGACTCTGGGGCACCCAAATAGAGTGCATTGCTAAAGTCCAAGCATGATAGAATAAGCGCTTGAAATGCCAATTTCCTCGCCTGAAAGGGAAGGAGAGGAAACACTTTACAAAGCATTCTAAGTAAATTGAATCAGGCGGCAACCACCTTTCTGGCTTGGACTTTAAGAGTAAGATCTGAGTCCAGCCAGAATCCCAAGCTCTTTATATTTGCTTTGGGAACGGGTGCTGAACCCATAACCGCCGGTCACATCTCCGTTGGTTTAAATAAAAGAGGATTACCAAGGAGCATAAGCTCCGTCTTATCCCCATTCAATTTCAGATGAGAATAATCCATCCATCTGGCCACTTCTTCAAGGCAAGCACAGAGGCGGGATGTGGATGAGTCAGACTGGTTGAGTGAGACCACCAGCTGAGTATCATAAGCATATGACACAACATTTACTCCATATGGCTGTATGATTTCTGCCAGTGGGGCCATATACGCATTAAAGAGCGTAGGGCTCAGCGAAGACCCCTGCAGTACTCCGCATGAGAGGGTCCAGGAATTAGACCAAGTTCCACCCTCAAATACTTGGAAGGAGCACCCTTCCAGGAAGGACCTCAACCAGGTTAGTGCTGTTCCTGTTATTCCTAAATTTCTAAGACGGTCAATCAAGATACGGTGATTCACTGTATCGAATGCCGCACTTAGATCAAGTAAGATCACGGCCGAAGATCCTCCAGAGTCAAGAATTTTTCTTGATTCCTCCATGACAGCTAAAAGAGCTGTCTCAGTGCCGTGGCCAGGACGAAATCCTGTTTGGGTTGGATGAAGGAGATGATTTGATTCTAAGTGGGCAAAAAGAGTAATATTTATATGTTTTTCCAAGATTTTGCTAGGTCCAGGGAGAAGTGAAATTGGACGATAGTTGGTGAGACAGTCAGGATCCAAGGTAGGTTTCTTCAGCAAAGCCCTTACCATGGCTTTTTTCCAGGGCGGAGGGACAACTCCTAACATAATAGAGGAGTTAACCACATCTAGAAGAACAGGACCTACTGAATCTATTACCTGCTTCAGGATATTAAGAGGTGCGCGGTCATTAGGTGATTCACTTTTTACTTGATCAACCATCGCTAAAAGACAGTTATAGTCCAATGTAGGTAAATTTGCTAGACTTATTTCCTTGCCTTCTATGGAGGGCTTATCATGGTGGATGGAAATAAAATCTTCAGTAGATGCGAAGCCTTCACAAATATTCTTAATTTTATTTTGAAAAGATTCCGCCATTTCGTCACAGCACTGGTCTAATGAGACTGTAGGTTCAGAGAGGGAAGGGGCATTTATTCATTTCTTGACAATTTTGAAAGTTTCTCTGGATGAATTAGCAGCCAAAGCAATGGTCTTCTCATTGTAGAGAGCTTGGGTATTTCTAATTTCCATTTTATAAGTATTAATCGTCTTCTTGTATTCCTGCTTCTTTTCTGAGGAAAAGTTCCTTCTCCAACTTCTTTCAGCTTTCTTACACAATTTTTTCAATTCTCAAAGCTTAGGGGTATACCAGACAGCTTTATTATGACCTTTATGAAGCTTAATAATAGTTTTAGGGAGGACTAAGTCCATGGAATTATTAATCCAATTGTCAAAATTCACAGTAGCCACTATTGGATCTGATGTAGAAACAGGTTTGGATTTCTCCAGTGTTGTCGTCCAGTAGTCAAATGGGAGTTTTGACCAGCATCGGGACTTGGAATGAACTAATTGAGTTGAGGGGATAACATATACAGGGGACCAAGAAAAAGGAATAAGAAAATGATCCGTCAAAGGAATAGATAAAGGTGGTTGGCAAGAGAGTTCCTTCAGACCAGAAAAATAGGGTCCAGTAGGTGCTCCTTTGCATGTGTTGCTAGCTGAACTACTTGAGATAACTGTATAGCCGCTAAGTCAGAAATCAATTCAGCTGCAAGCTTGGAGTTCATATCATCAAAATGGATGTTAAAATCTCCAAGGATGGTCAAATTAGCGGTGGAAATTGCTAATTTGGAGGCCAAGTCAATGAGTGAATCACAGAATTGACCTATGGGTCCTGGTGGGCGATAAACCAGAATCCCTGGGAAAGTTAACGTTGGAGTGAATCCAATTGCAAAATGAAGGTTTTCGCAATTCAAGAGGAGACTGCCCAGGGCTCTGCAAGTGAAATGAGTCTTTAAAATTATAGCAATTCCACCCCCTTTACCATGGGTTCGATCAAGTCTGTATATTGTATAGCCAGGAAGAAGAGCCTGTACTATATCAGAGTCAGTAGATGTATTCAGCCACGTTTCCGTTAAAAACAACACATCCGGGCATTTCTCCATAAGGAGTAAGGATATTTCCACCGAATGTTTTCCTAAAGAACTTGAGCATGGTTATCATTACTCGCTATCTCTGCAGGGATTTGAGCATGGTTATCAACACTCACTATCTCTACTGGAACTTTAGCATGGTTATCATCACTCGCTATCTCTGAGGGTACTTGAGCATGGTATCAGCACTCGCTATCTCTACGGGCACTTGGGCATGGTTATCATCACACGCTATCTCTACGGGAACTTGAGCATGGTTATCATCACTCGCTATCTGTGCAGGAACTTGAGCATGGTTATCATCACTCGCTATCTCATCGGGGACTTGAGCATGGTTTTCCTCACTCGCTATCTCTGAGGGGACTTGAGCATGGTATCAGCACTCGCTATCTCGGCTGGGACTTGAGAATTGTTATCATCACTCGCTATCTCACAGGGACTTGAGCATGGTTATCATCACTCGCTATCTCATCGGGGACTTGAGCATGGTTATCAACACTCACTATCTCTACTGGAACTTGAGCATGTTTACTATCACTCGCTATCTCTCCGGGGACTTGAGCATGGTATCATCACTCGCTATCTCTGCGGGGTCTTGGGCATGGTATCAGCACTCGCTATCTCTACGGGAACTTGGGCATGGTTATCATTACACGCTATCTCTATGGAAACTTGAGCATGGTTATCATCACTCGCTATCTCACAGGGACTTGAGCATGGTTATCATCACTCGCTATCTCTACGGGAACTTGAGCATGGTTATCATCACTCGCTATCTCTGCGGTAACTCGAGCATGGTATCAGCACTCGCTGTCATGCCTGCCGATCCACGGAAGCCGTGGTTGGCAAAGACATGGTTGGCGGAATAGAGGGCAACAGGAAAGCGCATGCGCAAGTCTAGCGCATGCGCGTTCTCGCTATATAGTTTCCCCTTTCCATAGCGAAGACGCTTTGCGTTCCTTCCGGGTTCCTGCATTGCTTCCGGGTCACGGTGGTGGCGTTTTCGGGCTCCGACGGATTTCCTCTCGTCTCGGCGTTGGTCTTCGGTTCGGGACTCTCTTCTACTGAGCAGATAAGTTAGAGAGTCGTTTAAGGTTTCTAGAGAAAACACTCATCAGTGTTTGCTAATTTATGTTGTGGTACACGGAGAAGTCTTTTGTTTACAGACTTAAGCTGCGGGAGTATTGTCCGCGCTTTATGTTACCTCAGTGAGGTTTATTTCTTTTGTTTCCACGGATCATTATATGGATGAGTCAGAAGTGGTTACAAACTTCTCATAGACAAAACAGGTACATACTATACCTTAGAAATATACAGATGCAGTAGACTCTGTGGAAGATTCTGATAATATCCTTTATAATTTACAGGTAATTACTTATATGATGCAGGATTTACTTTTATGGAGAACAGAGAGTCAACATTCATAAAGGCACTGGACATATTAGGTACACTCCATTACCTATATGTATACCTATAAGCATTCTGTGAGCTCTCCCTTATTGATAACCCAATCCCCTATGTTATAGGAATATACATTGTTCATATCCCACCGTACCTACCTTACTGTGAAGTCAACAGAAGGAAGATTGATTACAGGTAGAAGCACTGCATGTAATCATCAGGTAACATACATCTCTGCTTTCTAGCATATACACTCACAGATAGAATAGCTTATATCCCTAATCACTCTTTCTTTACCAACAGGAGGGGTTCTGAAGAGACAGTGAGTGTTGACCAGTTCTCTTGCATCTTGGATTTCGGATTCCTGTGTCTTCCCCATCTTTCCTTGTTTTGTTCCCCTGTGTCCCTGACACTGGCATCTACTCTTGTCATCAAGTGTATATATATCATTGGTGTGGAGTGAACCGGTGTGGGGGAGGTCAGGAAAGAGCTTCAACTTCATGGTGTTTCTGAGACAACCTCCTACCAGGCACGACACTCGCTATCTCTGCGGGCACTTGAGCATGGTTATCATCACTCCCTATCTCTGCAGGGCCTTGAGCCTGGTTATCATCACTCAGAATCACTGCGGGGACTTGAGCATGGTTATCCTTACTCGCTATCTCTGAGGGGACTTGGGCATGGTTATCATTACTCGCTATCTCAGCAGGGATTTGGACATGGTTATCATCACTCGCTATCTCTGCAGGCACTTGAGCATCTTATCATCACACGCTATCTCTGCTGGGACTTGAGAATTGTTATCATCATTCGCTATCTCACAGGGACTTGCACATGGTTATCAACACTCACTATCTCTACTGGAACTTGAGCATGGTTATCATCACTCATCATCTCTCCGGGGCCTTGAGCATGGTATCATCCCTCTCTATCTCTGCGGGACTTGAGTATGGTATCAGTACTAGCTATCTCTACAGCACTTGGGCATGGTTATCATCACACGCTATCTCTACTGGAACTTGAGCATGGTTATCATCACTCGCTATCTCTGCAGGAACTTGAGCATGGTTATCATCACTCGCTATCTCATCGGGGACTTGAGCATGGTTTTCATCACTCGCTATCTCTGCAGGGACTTCAGTATGGTTATCAACACTCGCTATCTCTATGGGAACTTGAGAATGGTTTAGTCACAAAAGATCTCTGGGGAACAGAAATCAAGAGCCTAGCTACTAACTATAGTCCCATTCACAACATTCATTGGGGTTGGAATGGTGGATATAGTGATAGAAAAAGAGAATTGCTCTTTTTCTTGGTGTCCCCTCACTAACCAGGGTTGCCCCACGGTGACATGCTTCATCATAGGGGCCATCCCAGTCCGCTACGGACTGGGGCGTGCTGCGACTGACGAATTACGTAGGAGCACTTATAATTTGACTATGTGTGGTGCAGGTGTAGTGATGGAGTGGTATATGTGAAATGGTTAAAAATACCTGCCTAGTAAGCTTTAAATAGTTTATTCTTGCTTTCAGGTGGTGACGTTAAAAACGGGGTGGAACTATTAGGATACCCAAAAGCAATGTATTTAGGTGTACCTATCAACTTCTGTCAACATGTTTCGTGCATCCCCCAAGCACTTCCTCAGGACTACACAGGGACCAGCCCTGTGTTCGCCACTCCTAAAAGACGCTATAATGAGCTAGTTAGTGAAAAATGCTGCAATCAAAATTAATGCATGCATATAGTACCTACGTAATCAATTGAATCATGTGGTTCCTGTGAAACAAAGAACAACTTAAATAGTCAAGGGGTATAACCCCCAAAAATATGCACACATAAATCACATATGTAGAACAACACGAGAAGAATAAGTGATTCAATTTCCCGTGGTCCTAAACAGGACGTTTTTATATATAAAAAACTTGGTTGTTTTCATGCACAAAACGTGGTTGTTTTCATGCATAAAAAACGTGGTTGGCACCTTGCAGTGTGAGACAGGCACTCATCTTGCTTACACACTCATACAATTTTTACATACATTTGTTGGGGCCTAACTGCGCCCCATGGACTCGGAGGGGTTCAGTATCCCAGCAATCTAGAAAAGTGGAAGTAAAAGGCGGATATTTTATCTGCTTGTCTCGTTGTTCGGAGACCTACGAGACCGTGTGTCACGGGCTTGTTGATCGACACACAGGCGGGATTGAAAAAGGCACTCCGTCTGCCACATACTCATATCACGTACTTGCTAATAGGATACCTCCCTCATTCAGCACCTAGTCGCGCCTCTCCGGTCCGAATGTTGTTTGACCGGGAGCGCCGGGTTTGTTTAAACTCCCTGCTCCCCTCGCACTTCCGCATTGTACTCTGTTTGGAACTAGAGCACGCCGGGAAACGGCACGATCGGTAGTTGGCGGCCATTTTGGATGTATTGGATCAGTTTTAACAGTTTTAACAGCAAATAATTCCAGAAGGAGTTGACCATTGCTGTATTTACATAATTTATAGCAATCTACAGTTATTCGATGTTTTTATCAGTCAGTTGCCTAAAAAATGTAGAAAATGTTATACCGTGTCAGGATTCATGGGTAATATGTACAACTATATCCAAAAACTATCCAGTAAGTGGGTCATGGTTTCTGTTCATTTCAATTTTCTTAAAATCATAGTTTTAGACGGCATATTGATGGAATCAGTGTCTAGCTCATTAGGTTAGATAGCCTTTTTAGTTTGGTCACGTGAATTGTCCCCAAGGGATTTCATCATTCAAGCCCACAATATGAGAACGGAGTTTAAAAACCCAACGTTGTTCTTTCTCAAGAAGTTTTTTCTCCATGTCAGTGTGTGGCTGTTGTGTTTCAAGGACCACCCAACGCATATCATTTGGGGTGTGTCCTTTCTCCAGGAAATGTGTAGACATTTTAGTGTTGGAGTGTTTGCACCTAAAATTACTACGGTGTTCAACCATCCGTGTATTGACCTTCCTGGTGGTCATACCTATGTAGTGTAGATCACATGTACAGGTGATCATATAGACCACCCCTGTTGTATTACAATTGGAGAAGGCCCTCAAATCCCAGGTCAAGCCATTGTTACATGTGACTTGTTTTGTTGCACTGGTTAGATGACAAACACTACAATTTGAACACGTTTAGTGTCCTATTGGTAGTGGGTGTAGGCGGCGTATTGGGCCTTCTATACCTTTGGGGCGTGTGTGGACTAACAAGTCCTTCAAGTTTTTACCTTTACGGTGGCTGAACATGACTGCGGGGACCTCTGCATGACTGTAATCCCACACTATATCAGTGGGGATCTAAGCATCCCAATAATAACACACTATATCTGGGGGGTCGTAAGCATTCCTATTATCATTATTACACACTATCTCTGCGGGGACTTGAGTGTTACTATAATCACACAATATGTTGAAGTAGATTTGAACATGATTATGATCACAAAGTATCTCTCATGGGATTAGAATATCAATAATATTCCACATATCTCTGTGATTCCTTTAACATTAGTATAATTGCATGCCATTTCTGTGGGGACTATTATTACACAGTCACTAAGGGAAGACAAGGTCTTGTGGTGAATGTGATAAAAATAGAAACCATTAATATAACCATGAATTCCCCAGTTGTTCACATTGTGTGATCTATCGCATACAAATTAATTTGTATATGTGTATTTTCTTGGTCTCTTAACATTTATGAGCACTTAGTGAACAGTTAAAGATCTGTAAGTCCCTTTATCTGCTTGTTCCAAATTTTGGTTACAAATGTGTTTTCATCCAACCCATCTGGTGTGTGCCCTTAAGACACATACAGCTATTCAGACATGAATAAATAATCACTTAATTTGAGTACAACACTATAAAATACACATTTAGCCATTTATTAATGAATGGATTCAATCACTAGTTACAATTTTGGAGCAAGTCCTCAAAAGCTTAGTCACACATGTTCAAGGCCCTATAAGGGAGGTGCTGTGCAAAAGCTATATTTGCACATTTGAAGCAGGATCTTGTATTATGATTTTTTTCCTAAAATTTTTCTATTATTAGTATATTTTAAACAGACTGGGAAAGGATAGTCCCCACAAGGCAGGTATCTACACATAGTCGACAAAAGACTGGTAACATGTGTGCGTGTGTGTTTTTAATGTATCTAAGGTACTTTCATAGTACAAGGCCCAACAAGTCCACACGACTCAAATCTAAAGCTTTTGGACAAAAAGTTGTTTTCACAAAAACATGATTCTTCTGTGCTAGACCCTAATTAAAGCTAATCGGAGACCAAGCTGTATCCATATTTTTCCTGGTGGAATTTGACCCAAAATATACTAAGAAGTGACGTGTTTTGCCAGCGATCACACAATTTGAAAAAATTAGATTGAGAAGCCGAAGGTTGACATGCTGGGCTCTAGGTTCAAAAGTGGTATCTTTACCACTATTCTGCATCTGCTTCCAACTAACTCCATATTCCCATAACAAATAATTACTAATACCAATCCAGAGCCTTTAACATACAATGTATCAATAAGAAACCTTTGGGAAATTCACAACACGATAGCTAGAAATTAAAAAATGACCAATCAGCTTTTTTTTCATTTGTGTTATCTTTACCACTATTTTGCATCTGCTCTCAACTAACCCCATATTCCCATAAAACAAATAATCACTAATACCAATCCAGAGCCTTTAACATACAATGTACCAATGAGAAACCTTTGAGAAATTCACAACACGATAGCTAGAAATTTAAAAATGATCAGTCAACTTTTTTTCTCCATATATTAGCACTCATGTTCAATATTCAAATTCTGTAAAACACCTGGCCAGCCCAGAAAAGCAATTTTTTCAATTAATATCCCAAACAAATTCTTGTTGGAACTTGTCGCCCTCTTGTGTTCTCTTGTGGTGGTACTGTAAGGCTGCAACCTACAGTAGCCTTAATATAGCAAAATCCACATTGCCATATGTATCAAAAAAGAGTTTTGCGATTCTCAAATTGCGATTTTTAGCGAATCGCAATTAGAGAATCGCAAAATGCAATGTATGTAGGATTTGCTAAAAAATTTGCGAATCCTACCTATTCCTTATTTGCGAATCACAAATCGAGATTCGCAATTAAGGAATACCTTCCCATTCTTTCCTATGGGCTAGGAGGCCCATAGGAATGAATGGGAAGACATACTCAGTTTGCGATTACCAATTAGAGAATCGCAAATTGAGAATGAAATTTCAAGGTTGCAAGGCTGCCGAAAGGACACCCTGTTGCACCCCTGAAATATGCATGTATGCACATTTTGGGCACTTACATGCCCTAAGGGCATGTATGTGCGACATATGGCACTTTAAAAAAATCAAAAAAGTGCTTTTTTAAAGAAATTCCCAAATAAACACCAACTTGAAGTTGGTGGTAATTTGCAATTCCTTAAGGCCAAATAACAAATTTCTGGTGTTTCCAGAATTGCATTTAAGGAATCGCAATTTGCAATTCCTTAATTGCATTCTTAAAATAGAGAATTGCAAA
The DNA here is from genome assembly GCF_964263255.1 of Lissotriton vulgaris. Classification (NCBI taxonomy): domain Eukaryota; kingdom Metazoa; phylum Chordata; class Amphibia; order Caudata; family Salamandridae; genus Lissotriton; species Lissotriton vulgaris. The sequence continues at coordinate 420,166 of NW_028244253.1, read as the reverse complement.
TTTAGCAATTCTCTATTTTGTGATGGCCTTTTGGGATGATACATCCCAAAAGGCTTTTCCAATTTGAAAACAGGTGTTTCTGAGAATCTGCCCATTTGCAAACAGGAAAAAGGCTTGATACATATGGCCCCATATCTTGAGCACCCTGTCTCCTACAATAGACCTCACTATAATGTTGCTGAAGAGGGAAACATGATCGCACACAAAGTTTAAAGTCAACACTGTGCTTGAAGGGCCTTGTGGCTGCAGAACTGTACAGCAGACGAAAAAAGGAATGGATGGGTAAAAAATTCTTAGCATTGACCAGTTGGCACATCACAGGTGGAAAGGGTCCTATCTAACCCCTTTGTTGGTAATTATTGTAGACACCACTAGCATTAGCTTGGTAGGTAGTGGCGACGTGGCTTGAGCTTGAACAAGATGGCCACTTGATCCGACCTCCCGCTCTCTACCCTGCAGTACCAGAGTCCTGGTGCATAAACAGCACCCAAACCACTCAATACCAAACAGAGGAGGTGCCTTCATCAGGGTTTATACAAATGTGGTGGGGAAACGTCCCAGATGGACAGATTGAACCAGATCAACTACCCCTACATAGGTCCGAAGGCAACAACATGACGACAACATGGCAGCTTCTGATGTTCCTACTAAGGGGACCCTGACAATGCCGTTATGCCTACTGGTATGCGGGTTGCACACCTTTGCTACAATCATTAACAATACTTTAGCTGCCAGTGTAATCTGGACGCTGCTGAACCTACCCCCAACCTTATACCCACGCACCTGCTTCCCATCCACGCTGCAGCAATAACAACCAGCTACCACACCCACCCACAGGCGCGCAACACCCTTTGGGCTGAAAGGGCTTCAGCCCGCGCTGTCTTGTGTGTCAGCCCGGGCTGAGACAGCTTCCCGGACACACACACCGAATACTTCACAGGTCTTTCAAAGACCTTTTACTTGTTAATGAGGCTTTGTTCTTTTTCACCCCTTCTTAGAGCCCCTGCAGCTCCACTCTGCCTATTGCAGGAAGAATTAGCCACCCCCAAAATAATTTCTTAGCCCCCCTCGAAATTTGGCTTACGCAATTGGCTGGGCGGTCTTGCATGCACTTACTAGCCTGAGAGACCCAGCAGGCCGGGGTGAACGGCACACGGGAACCAACTGGTGATGCACTCAAATTAGAGTGTCCTGACTAGCGACAATCGATGACTGACATGCCCGAGGCCAAGAAAATACCTCCAGGAACTTAGAGGCTAGGTTTAGTCCCTCGGCGAGATAAAATAGAATGACAGCCACTCATGCCTGGTAACCTGAGAGCACTGATCACCGCATTGCTACTCCTCCAGCACTGACTGCTGCCTGACTCTGTGCACCTCGCTAGCCCCCCAACCAATGAGACACTGATAGTGCAGCCTTGCGTGCACCCGTTACCCTGAGAGGCCCCACTGCTGATAGGAATGAAGCGGCTCATCAAAACCAAACGTAGCGGCTCCTCCAATCAAGGTGTACCCTGCTTAGTGACAAGTAGCTACGGCACAGCGCACAACATGCAGTAGCCTCAGTTACGGCAGCACCCTTAACCCAGCCTCCTTCCAAAAAGTGCAACTAGTACCATGGACAGTAATTGATGAATACCAGCAAGGGTTAAATGGCAAATAACTACCTAGCAGCAGCCTTTGCCCATTCTCTGTCCAGCGAACTCCCTCACTGCTGTGAGTAGTAAGAAGAAGACCATGGCCTATCCCCATTGAGTGGTGCCCCTTAACTCTACCCCTCAGCAAGGTAAAACAAGATGACGGATGCTCATGCCAGACAGCCTGAGAGCACTGACCATTACAGGACAACTTCTCGACGTACCGATAAATAGGTACACAGGTCATGATAGGAAGTCAGCACTGATGTTACCAACCTCTGCCTTCAGACGTTAAAATAATACTACAAGTCAAGGTGTGAAAGCTCTACTTGTCCTACCTCCAGAGCATGACCTATCCAACTCACTATGTGACACCCATTCCACCTAGGATTTGGTGGACGGTGTTGTAACTTGACATCTAAATACCTATACACTAGTCGGTCATGCACACAAATAAGACAAAAACTAAAACAAAGGAACCAGATACCACATCTCCACTTTCAGTAGTTGGTACCCCCTAAGTACTCTAAGATGGCGGTCCACAGGGGTAAGGACTCCAAGGACACAAAGAGAGTAAATCTTCACTAAAACGATTCAAGGCAGAACCTCCCCCTCAGACTCTCTAGTCAAAGCCAAACAAAAATCTGGGGCCTGCCTAAAAATGATCCTTCAGCTCCTCAGTGCATTTCCCGACCTGGCTCAAGAGACAAAGGTGAATACTGCTGTGATGCATCATGACATCCAAGCCTTAAGAAACAATTTTTGAGAACATGTCAGGAAGGCTTTCAGAAGCAGGAACAAGAATTGGCAGATTGGAGGACACTGCCTGACATGAAAAGAACAGAGTGGACGTGACCACCAACAAAATAAAATCACTCATGAATGATATCTCTGAGTTGGAGGAGTGAAATCACAGAGAGGATCTGTGCATCTTCGGACTACAAGAAAATGCAGAGTGGCACAAACTCGTGTGGAGTTTCTGGAAGCTTGGTTACAACGCACCCTGGGTATCAAGTTTGACCGAGACTTCAAGATAGAATGACCTCATTGTGTCCCAATGGCCAACCCATGCTCCACTTCTCTCAACATGTGACCCAGAGTCATAATTTTCAAACCACTGAGACCATCACACAGAAATCATACTTGCCCACATGAGAAAAATCCAACAAGTAGCCTGGAATGGCTCAAAAATTAACATAGGTGGAAGACTATTCGAAGGACACAGTTACAATCAGGAAAGGCATCCTGGCCCTATGTCAATCTCTGAAGGATCACAACATTCAAATCAAATTCGAAGGACCCTCAAAAATGTTGGGTACCTGCCTGAAGTTAAGTGTTACGAGTAAGTTCTATCTCGCACCTGGAAACGTCATCACTCCACACCCTTCCTACCTCTTACATCATGTATAGTCCAGAAACAAGCCCACATATGATCCACTCTTGGCTCTGAAATGGCCATATGTCTTCCACTGCTATGATACCCGATTACCATAGGTGCCCCCTTACCCATCTTCGTATAACCCTTAGCTTACCATACCAAGGCCACCACCTTGGCTGGAAGATAGTTCCCCAAAAATCATTACCCAGGTGTTTGCACATCCCTAGCCTTCACCATTCAAGACCATTTAACAGTAACTCCTATTTCTCCCCCTACCCAGCACTGGACACACGCTCACAGGCTTCCCCTCATTTTCCCACATATGTCCCTCACTCTTCTCCTGTTTGACCCTCCACCCGAGTTTCCCAACAAGAGCCACATCTGCACGGCTGGGTAGCCTCCCGTCCGGCTTTGGGGAAGGACATCTCGCGGCCCAAAACTCCTTGTTTAGAACATGGATTGGAAAAAGGGTGGGGTGGGTGGTGGTCGGAGGTCGGAACTGGGTTCTGTTAATTTTGTTATATTTTTTATCATAGTTCTTGTTCCTTTGGCTCTTCTTTTCTTCACTATCCCTCTCATCTGCCCTGACCCTCTTCTTTTCATCCGACATGCTTACCCATTCCTCCAGCTACCTGAGCGGGGTTTCCGACAATACCTACAGAGTGGGACTCAGGTTCTTACGGCCTCAGATGACCTCCAACCTCCCCTGAGAAGAGCCTGGGATGTACTAAAACACACTTTTCCATCTACCTCGACTTATAGGCTTTGTGCTTCTCATACTGTCACCAGTTAATCAAGGAAACCCCAGATTCCCCCTATGGCCCTTACATTGAATATATTTTCCTTAAACACGAAGGTACTCAACCAACTGGTCAAACAAAGAGTAGTGGCGGAATACAGTAACGATATGAAAGGGTATATCATCCTCCTACAAGAGACCCTATTAAAATCTATCCATGACGCAAAATTTTATAGACCTTGGATTTCAGATGCCACGTACAGAAAGAATTGGTCTGTGTAGTATATGGTTATTGTTGAGAATGACGCGCGTGAATGCACGCGCGTCATTCACAACAATAAAACATCGTGTTATTATTTGAATGTGAATCGCTGTGTGTAGTGTCCGCGTGAGGTGTGTTAGTGGGTTGGTACCGCGTGTCTGTATGTTGTTCTTTGAATGTTGATGCGTGCATGCAGGTCTGAGTCGCGTGTGTGTGTCGCGTGTGTGTGTTGTTACTCAAATCAGGATGCCTTCGTTAAATAGGTTAGCCGTGCGGTTAAACGGCACTTTAGACTGTACGCTGCGACGGCAGGATGTTATTAAAGGCTTCCCTTACCGGATCTTCATAAATCTACTTTCTGAAGTGTTTATTTCTTCTTCCACAGTCTGTAACGCTAGTCTCAAAAGATCTGACATATTAGTCATCTCACACACCCATGATCAAGCGGGCAGATGGCTTATCTCCAAGATGAAAAGGCAGTATTTATATTTCTATACATCTAGGCACCAAATGACAATGCCTTAGACAGACAACTCTCAGCCCTCTCAGACAACATGGGTATTATCCTAGTTAGGGACTTTAATCTACAAAGGAATGGTAGTTTAGATAGGATTTCAGTCCACAAATGTACAGCTAATAGAGCACATAAACAAATTACATCCTGTTGTAAAACTTGTAAAACTAATAAGCAGGCAGACATTTGGCGTCCCCATAACCCCACTGGGAGCGATTACATCTTTTACTCCTCACCTCACCACTCCTTCACACGAATAGACTACATCATGGTAAGTAGCTTGCTGCTCCATCTCTCCCACTCCCCAAATATTGAGCCAATCATGACCTCTGATCACACCTGTGTCTCAAATACCACTCAACAACCCTACTCCACCATCTCGCCAATGGCACCTGAACGATGAACTTCTGGATGACCCTGACAATGTAGCACAAGAATTACCAACTTCCTCAAAGAAACGTCCCAGATGGCACAACTCCCATGACAATTTGAAGGTATCAACCCAGGCTGTCTTGTAAGTAAAACACTAGCTATGTCAAAACATTATAATATACCAAAAAACCAGTCATAGACTATAACACAACAATAAACTTGATATCAAAAATAATTGGTTTTAATTAAAAAAAGATTAGTTTCACAAATGAGTTTAGTATACATGATGAATTAATGCAATAAAACGGATATTCTTTATAAATAAAACATATGAGTTAAAACCAAAATGGGAAACATTGATGTTTATCCTATCTAATATTGTTGAGGCTGTGGTCTGTCAAACTCATTTGTGAAACTAATCTTTTTTAATTAAAACCAATTATTTTTGAAATCAAGTTTATTGTTGTGTTATAGTCTAAGACTGTTTTTTTGGTATATTATAATGTTTTGACATAGCTAGTGTTTTACTTACAAGACAGCCTGGGTTGATACCTTCAAATTGTACGTTTTTCCCTGACCCAGGATCTTTATCCTTACCAGGGGGCCCTTGTTACTTCACAAAAACAACTCCCATGACACACAGGTACGCCCTCAAGGCCACATTAAAGGGGATACTGATAAATATCACAGTCACTAAGAATAAACCCCCTTCGAACCACCTACAAAAAGCCAGATTGCTCTATCCATTCTTTGAGCACTCACCTCAAACAAAGCAAAGGCTCGACCCTCCTCTCCAAACTGTGTACAGAACAGTATCAATATAATAAAATCTTGAGTCAGAAAGCCCAAAAATGGATTGACGTGATCAAAGCAGGTAGACTATGTACCAATAATAAAGCTGGTAAATCCCTGGCAAATTATCTCAAATACACTAAAAACAGATCTCTTGTATCAGCCATAAGAAATCCGGATGGAGCAGTTGCCACATCCACATCAGGCATCCTTGGGGCCTTACAAAAGTTGAATGCAGACCTTTATAATTACAAAATCTCAACTCCGCTCACCAAAATAAATGAATATCTTAACTCATGCACCCTCCCCAACATCTCTCAACTAGACAAACTGGGTCAGAAAAACCTATCACAAATGGAAATCACTCTGGCTATACTCTCCCTTAAACCTGGAAAGGTTCCCGGCCCAGACGGCTACTTCGCAAAGTTTTATAAGGCATTTGCCGGTACGGTGTTAGATCCCCTACATGCAGTCTTTTGGGAATTTGCCTCCACAGGCAGCATCTCAGGCTCTGCCTTGGAAGCTACCATCATAGTAATACAGAAGGAAGGGAAAGACCATCTGAAAGTCATAAATTATAGACCAATCTCCCTTATTAATATCAACTGCAAAATTTACGCAAAAATTGCAGCCCGCTGTTTAGAGTCGGTCATCCAGCGAATGATCCCCAACTCTCAAACAGGCTTTCTTAAAGGCAGACTGGTGGCCGATAATAGTAGGACTTTCTGCCATGTGCTAGAAAGAGCTATCCCTCTCCCCATCAGCGGCTTTGGCTCTGGGCATGGAAAATCCTTTGATAAGGTCTCCTGGCCTTTTTTACATGCCATCCTACACAAATACCACATGGGTGAGGATTTCATATGCATGATCATGGCCCTACGTGTAGACCTGACAGCTAGGGTATAAAGTCAATGGCCACTTATCCCAACCCTTATCTCTCTCCCAAGGTATCCACCAAGAATGCCCCCTTTCTCCACTACTTTTCCTGTTGATCATTGAGGGATAATCTAATGATCCCGAGCATCAACTTCGCCTCTGGCAGACAAGTAGTTGCCCCCTAGGCGGACGATGTTCTGCTGTTTACTGAGGATGCTCCGTGAGCTATTCCAAAAATCATGGATAAAACAAACATATACTCACAGGTTGCGGTCTACTCTCTAAATACTGTCAAATACTAAATACAAAACTGAGGTATTCCTTCAAAATGCCTATAGCACAGCCGCGGTCATTGGTAAATCGGCCCTGAAATGGCAACTGGCAGCCAATAAATATCTGAGTGTGTGGTTCTTCCTGGACCTCAAACACTCTGTTGCACTGAACGAGCGAAAGACACTGATCAAAATTAAAGAACTCCTTTCCACATGGTCCCCTAAAAACATCACATGATGGTGCGAGGGGGCTTGGTGAAGATGAAGATAGCCTCCCTGAATAATTTTATATCCAGCATGGTCCTGGTGTCCCTATCCTCTACCTTCTTTAAATTTGTGGACGTAGCTATCGCAGAACTCATATGAAATGGGGAAAAACTGAGGACCTCCATGAAGTTCCTAAAGAAGAATAAACCTCTGAAGGTATAAACATTCCAGACTACTCATGCTCCCAAAACGCTTACGTGATTGCTCAGGGCGTGTGGTGGCTGAACCCAAAAGAACACAACTCAACACAATCCAGATTATGGTCCATCCACAAAACGTATTGGGCCCCATCCAGACTACACAAATTAGGGTTGAGAGACTCGTCCTCATGCTGGTGTTGTGAGGAAGGACCCGAAGATCTCCAACACATGCTCAACCACTCTAAAATGATCGTTCCATTATGGATGAAAATGCAAGACTTGCTGCGCCAAATTGCAAAAATACCAATAGAAATCGAGTTCCTAACCACAGCCTTAGGACTACATTCCAATACCATTTCAGGAGATCATGACCCCCACACCTCTTCCCTTGTAGACCTTTTCCTCTCCCTAGGCACCAAGACTGTACTCTGGGACTGGAAATCCACCAGCCCCAGCACCTTTGATAAATGGTGGAACCTACTTTGCTCAACCAGAGGAGCTGATAACATCCTACAATCCAAATTCCATGGCCACTCAAGTCTTGAAGGATTATGGGATGCTTTTGACAAGTACCTACAGAAGAACAAACCACCATAAGTCCTCCTATGTTCCTGAATCCCCCGCTTGCGCTGTGACATCCACTCTGGACTTTCCCTTTAATTGGTATTTATCCTAAACGTAATCCTATGCTGCTCAGTGTAACCGTACCTGCGCTTCTTCCCGCCTCCCTTTACCCCCACCTCTCTTCTCTCTTTCGCTCACTCTTTTCTTTTATGAGCCAGAGGACTTGGTTTGGGGTGCACCTCATTCTATATGTCTCTATTGTGACTGGTTTGATCCATCAATGCTATATGTAACGACCTCCATGCCCCTTTGGACGGCCGCCCTCATGCTTTCTCCCATCCATGCATGATTCTGCATATACTTGTGTCAATGATACTGTCATATGGCGATTGATGTCTTATCCTTCAGAGCCTAGGACGCCTGGAGCTGCATTGTTACGAAACCCAATGTCACCGTGCATTCAACCACGACCTTTGTCAATTTTAAGCATGAAACATTCTAATTTACGTTTTCCCCATGCTCTGGATGCATCCAGTGACCATAAGCGGAAGTACGTGGTGAAGGGTCATTGTTTGTTTACGAGAGTGATTGTGGGAGGGAGGTCTGCAGTACAGGTAGTGCCGAACATGTCTCATGTGTTATCAATCGGTTTGAGTTTAGTCGTCTCAATACAGCATTCATGTATTATGGTGGCTGAGGCTTCCCGTAGCTTGAGAGAAAGGAGGGGTGTGATCAATTTCAATGAGGAGGTCCTAAACCACGGGAGGCCGCCATCATGGCGTCAATGCAGCTCGAAGACTGGCCATTGGAACAGTGGTGTTTATAGCTCCCTGCGCCTAGATATGGTCATACTGATGTACCATTAGCAGCTAGTTGGACACAGATGTCCAAATACTGCACGTGATTGTGATATAACATGTGTGTGATGTGGTTAGGCAATTGTGTGTGTTTTACATGTGCATGTGTGTAACCAGGCGACCTTGTGCAGGGTGAATGGCGTCATTAGGGTCACAGTGTGTGTCTGTCTAAAGTGATGCACCCTGCTGTCTCCATTCCCATGGTTCCCTGGGTCCGTGCCCCAAACTCCGTTCCGATGCTTTCTGCCAAAAAAGTTGCTCTCTACCATTGAACCCAAGCATCTTCCTTTTGCCCTGCATGTTGTTTCCCTGGAACCAAAGTATCTTGCCTGAGGATATTTGGGTGACTTCCACTGGAACTAGTTCTCCTCAGCATTTTAGAAAAGCCTTCTAAAAGTTTGAACGCCCAGGAAATGCACCCCACCCTATATAAAAGGAGTCTTTAAAAATGTAAAGAACGCTTCGGCTTTGGTTAGACCTGGCGTTCTGCCAACGCCAGAGAGCAGAATAAATACTGGCCCATCGAGTAGCAAGCGTGCTTCGTCTAAGGAGAATCTGTGCACCAGTAGCGTATCAAGCATACCCTGGGCCATGGTGCAAGTAAGCAAATGCCCCTTTGCAAACTACAGTGATTTTGAAGGTTCAATGAGCCCCTTAGGCTCTGGGCCCCGGTGCCACTGCCCCTGCTGCATCAATGGTAGCAACGCCCCTGCACCAGCATACAGAGAGGTTATCAGGGAAAATTCCCAGCACCATGTGTGACACTAGAAGATAACATATTTGTCTGTTTCCAATCTCAGAGGGGCATTCAGGTTTCCTCTCTATATCCTGGCCTTGGGGTAGGGTCCATTGGGCTGCGACTGTTTCCCATGATCCGGGACCATTTATACGGTCTCTTGATGCCATAATATTCCAGAGTTATTCACGGTTATGGGTCCAGCAGGCCCATGATCCTTCACCTGTTCTCAATTCTTACTAAGTGACTTCGTGTAATGCACTTTATTCTTTGAGGTGGACAGGACTAGGTCTTGGGGACTGTGGTCCACACACTACTGGCAAAGCTTCCAGCAGTTTGTGCAGTGTGGATGCTCCTTTCGACTAAATACATTGTCACAGGAAACACATCTATCTGGCACTAAGAAGTACTTTAATCAGAGACCACCACAGAAGAGATTCTGGTGATGCTGCTTGTACACAGAACACCCCCAGTGCTGTTTGACCATTAGTTATTTTCAAATTGAGATGCTTTATGGAAACAATAAAGTAGTCCTCAGAGATCAATAATCCTGTACATGAGGCCATCTGATTGGTGGAGCGGCATGTGCTTCCCCAGGTTTCATCAACAAGATGGCGTTGAAAGGTCTCAATGCATCTCCAAGGCCCAACATGCGAGGAGTGAACATCAGGGTTTCATCTCTTGCTGAAACCAGCCCTTTCTAGCAATAATATTCACGAACACAATGCTGAAAGCGTGTGCCGACTCCGCGCACCCTACTTAACTTCACAATGATGACAGAGAATGTTGGGTTTTGAACATCTAGAATCCATTATGATTGTGACCCAACCACTGTGTTTCTGAGGTTGATCTTGAAATGTCTTTAACGATTTTGTTTAGTTTAGAAATTTGCAAGCATTTATTTCCACTGTTGGATTATTGTTTGGGACGTGTGGCACATAGATATTGAAGACCTAGAAGAATCTCCAGGCCATTCCTCCAAGCTGCTTTACTTACAGTTTGCTTCTTTTATTGTGAACATCTTGGTCTAGGCCACAATATCAAGTTTTAAATAACCTCCTTCCAGAACCTCATGAACAAAAACATAGACTACTATAATATTGTGAATTAAAATGTATATCGGTAAGTATGGTTTACCATTCTTAACTCCACATCTATCCCCCACGAAGGTATATGTCATCTTAAAGGGAGACGAGCCTTTTAGTGTTTGGGCATCTTCCCTAGATGGGTCCTAAGACCTGATGCGTTCTTTTGTGTGTCCCACATGTATATACCTCTGCCAATAATTGTCCATAAACCTCAGCTTCCAGTTCTGCCTTCTCAGATGTAGGCGAAGTCCTCCGCCATTTTGAGCCTTCCACTGTAATGATGCATGGCAACAAGGGTACGCAACCAGAGATGAGTAGATGCACTGGCAGCAGTTAAGCATGTCTCTGTGTGAAAGAGGAGACGTGTGTCCCCAGCTACACAGAGATGCGTGTGCATAGATACTGAAGGGAAAAGTTGTTGGTGGGCATGGCTGGCATACGTTCACAGAGGGCTGCGTGGTATGGTTCTGCACTTCACCAGAACCAATGACATAGGAGAAGCAGCATTTTGCAGGAAACAACCTGGAAAAGCAAAGTACAAGGCCAATGTTTATTCATCACAAAAGTAACCCATGTACTTACTTTGCAACACCTTCGTCATACCAGTAAATTATTTTGCACTGTACTGAGTTGTATTGCAAAACTAGAATGTCCCTCTATTGTGCCAAGGCCCTGCATGCGTTCCTGGAGATCAGGAGAACCTGCAGTAAAACACCTCTATCTTCTCTAAACCCGAGAACCTATGGAAATCATGATCCCAGTCCACCCTTCCTCTAGCTTCAGCTACAGATCATGGTGCAAAATTAAATATAATTATTATTGTACTATTGAATATCGACCCCTTGTATATCGTGGTGCAAGAATATCGACGGTGAAAATGTCAAAAGACAAGTATATATAGGGAAATATAGATTTACTATTCCTAGCTCCACATCTACATACCTTGAACATATATCTAGCACGGAGGTGCATATATGTGGAATTATGCATGGAAAATCGAGACTTGCTTAGGTGTTGATTTTTTTTTCAATGTTTCGTCCTCAATATTTTGCCCTATCGGTGACCCGGGGTCCGTATTTGGGGTGCACACCATTTATTAGGAAGAAGCTGCAGTTAAGGTGTGACACCCGGCACCTTGGGGTAGTTAAAGGAGGTAGTCTACTGCCCTTATAAGGTTTTAAATTGTTACCACGATTATTAACTCTGTCATGCCCTGATGAGGCTTGCCATCCTCTCTTACCCCCCATTATCTCATTCCCTCCCCTTTCCATCCTGCTCCACCCACATAGAAATAAGCAATATAACATAAGAGAAACAGATGTGCACTAGAACGAGGCACCAGATGAGGTTTAAAATAACAATGTTAATATATTGATGTTGAGCATTTTATATATCTAGAGGCTAGGCTCCCCACAGGCAAAACTCAAAATAAAGAAGGAAGACCTAAATGATACCTGCATAGTGAAAAAACCACACCTAGCTAGAAGGTAGGTTTTCAGAGCTTTCCTAAAGCTGGTTAGTTTGCCTTTCATTTCATCTGGGAGGCATTCCACTTCCTTGGGCCATTGACAAAAAAACGTAGATCCTCTTTTCAGCATAGGCTGCCCATTGACATCACAAGATATCCTGTATTGGCAGATGTAAGAGATCGTACAGGGCAATATTTTCTAGTTTTTCTGGGAGGATAGGGAGACATAAAGTGACTATGCTGTTTATGCATTTAAAAATGAATCACACTATCTTAAAAAAATCTATTGTTCAGCCAGTATCTGTGAAAAGATGTAATCCCACCTGAAATACTTGCCTATTGCCCCTGCAATTGGATGGAGTAACAAGCAAAAGGCATTACCAAAGGATTGCACAGTGTTGAAGGGTTCCTTCCAGCAATTGTCCGCCTTTTTAATCCTGTTATTTAACTATCTCCTTTCCATTGCTCTTTGTGGTCCAGCATTGATTTTTTTTAGATTAAAACGATCATTAGTATAATGTGTCCTTAGTGCTTTCTTTTAAGATCACACAGCATGGAGTTAAATTAGGGTGGTCTGCTTTCCCTTTCCCTTTTTTGTTTATGTTGGGCAATAGGATCACAGGGTATCTGAAATCCTTTGAGCTAGGCACCTAGATTTTCCTGATCTTGTACCTTACATATCTCAGTATTTGTTCTGATTAGTTTATCTTTCAGGTTGCCTGAGATCTGTTTTTTTCGTTCATATCATCCATTTTCAGGACAATGCAAAAGGATAACAAAGAGTGTCGAATGCAAAATGGCAACCTATAGAGAGTTTCAGCTAATGGAGAGAAGGTCTTTGAGATGTTCACTTGCTTCCATTTTGGAAGCGGGTGATTTTCAAAGCGATCTGCACATTCCACCTAGCTTTGCACAGCAAGGGCTCACCGGCCATCAGGTCTTCCTTTGGTATGTGTAAGCCAACTAGGCTTTTAGGATCAGCTTTAAGCAGGAAAGTTACTGTTCCAAAATTCCAAAGACAAGATGGGGCGCACACTCCTTCTCAGTTGCAGCTGCCAAGTTATGGAACACCATGCCAAGCCACATTGCAAAACTCTATTCTTTTGCCGCTTTTCGAAAACACCTAAAGACCTGGCTTTTTTTATCTTAAGTCTAACTCCACCGCATGGTTCTGGGAATTCCGCAGCACAGCACCTTGATACCTGCAGATTCAGAGCTCTATATAAATTTCTTTTTTATTTCATTTCTGTTTATCACCAACTAAAAAGATTTTTGGTTTTCCTACATTTGAGTACCTCACTCCTGAGATAAGAGCTGTTTCATGTAAATCTCCCATCAAGCTGAATCATTGAGATAGATATGCATGCGTCATAAATTGATTATAACATTAATGAACACACCTAAAGAAGATACTATGACTTTTGTCAGATGTCACAATGCAACTGATGAGAATCGCTCCAGGATCCTTGCGTGGGCTGTTCGACATGGTGCCTGCTCATACCTGGAGAAAGTGCTCTCGCCTTATTCAGAGGTGTGACTCACCTCGGGTGAGGCTGGATCACTTACAGTTTGGCTCTCGATGCCAGTGGGCACTGGGCTCGCCGGTAGTGGAAACGAATGCCTTTGTGTTACGTAACTGGGAAAGCCTTCTATTTATAGGTGAGAAGTTGCTGTAATAATATGGGTTGAAGACTTTCTTGTTGTAGCCTGCGTGGTTTCATGTCTTGCAGCTCAATGATTTTCCAGATGCTTCTGTACTTTGCTGCCCACAAGTATGTATATATTGTACTGTATTATAATTTCATTTATATACTGCTTACTCCCCCTGACGAGGTGTTGGAGTGCATTTTCGAACAGTAGCACGGTACTACGGAATCCATAAAGGATTAGTGGTGAATTAGTATAGTGAAATATGAAAGTAAGTTGAGTGGTGGATATGTTAGTTAGTTATTTGGATTGAGAAGGATAGTGGAGTGATAGAAGAGGGAAAAAGGTTTGCATTTATATAGCGTTTGCTACCCCTGATGGGGTGTTGAAGCATTTTTTACGCGAGTAGCACGCCACTCTGGAACCCATAAAGGATTAGTGGGGAATTAGTATAGTGAAATATGAAAGTAATTTGAGTGGTGGATATGTTAGTCAGTTGTTTGGATTGAGAAAGATAGTGGAGGGATAGAAGAGGGAAAAAGGTTTCAATTTATATAGTGCTTGCGACCCCTGATGAAGTGTTGAAGGGCTTTTTCGGCGAGTAGCACGCTACTTCGGAACCCACAAATGTGCAAATATGGCATTTATGTGGCACAACAAACTGCATCACAACTGAGCCCTCCACAAGGGGGATGAAAGAAGGTGTTTGTAGGGAAGGGGATCTTAAGAGATGGGTGAAGAGAGGGGTGTGGGGTTGGGTTGTAGAAAGTTTGATGTCCATTGAAACCCCTGTAGTAGCTATTTGGATTTTAGAGGGGATGTGTTTTCGAAGTTCATTTCAAATGCACTTGCGGATACTATGCATTCGGTTACAATTCCCATATGTATGCTATGCAGCCAGCTGTGATGTCATGAGATTACAAATACAGCTCCGATGCCTATATCTGTGAAATGGAATCAGCATAGAGGCTGTTCCTGTATTACACATTCAGTTGAGATGCCCATAATGACGCTAGGTATTTAACTGAGATGCCAATAGCTTTGATGCCCGTTCAGTTTAGATGTTCTATTACATGCTGCCTTATAAGCAGCTGAAATATTCCTCAGCTCCTGAGATTCCCCAGTGGAGGCTACCCTTTAAGCATCTAAGACGGTCCACGATGCCTTACTAGGTTATTTGCTCACTGCTGGCATCCATGTGACTTGCTGGTCACAAGGTCAAAGCTCAGAAGGATCAATACAACCTTTTGTTACTCCAAGGTTGAGAAATTGAGTGCCTTTCACACCTTCCATTTACAGTGCTACAAAATGGCAGAACTTCAGTAGCAGGCGCTATTAACACCATCACTGCTTGAGATCTTCCCCTCCTGTGCGGGACCATAATGTTAATGGGTGTGGTCATGACGCGCTCAGCTCGTCATAAGCACACGAGCACCGTGCCTCATGACGAGCTGAGCTCGTCATGAGCATCGAAGGGGTTAAACAAGTTATTATTGTTATTACTGTGCACCGGTGCATGTTGCTCGTTTATTATCAGTGCCGATGTTGATGCTACCCATTCAGCTGGATGCCCTCGTTGATGCCACCCACTTATGTTATGTTATGTTAAGGTAATTTGTAAAGCACTCGATTACCCATGGGTGTCTTGGCGCTGGCTGAACATGAAAGCAGAAGTCGGATCAACTTAGCTGTTAAAGAGCCAGGTCTTGATCTCTTTCCTGAATGCAAGGAGGGATGGAATATCTCTGGTGTGGGCTCTGATGTTGCTAGTGTGAATGCTGCCTACTCAGATCAGATCCCACTTAGATACAATGCTCCTCTAGATTCTATCTCTGAGCTTTTAATGCCTCTGAACGCTCTGTTAGAGATGTCACTTTTGAACCTTCTGATTTCGTTCAATGCCCCTTCGGGTGCCGCTCATTCTGCGATTGAAATGCCCCGTGAACTCAGATGCAATGACTTCGGAGCTCAAACCAATGGTCCAGCTAACCACCTCAATGCCCAGATCTGCATAAGTAGTAAACAGCAAGTTATTTCCTGAGAAAATCTGTTCTCCAAAAACAGTATGAAAAGACCTGAAAGAACACTGTTAAATGAATGGCACGTTGGTTTACCCTGTCTATTACAGTAGTAATGGACATAGCCTTCTTAAAATAAAGAAAAGATACTTTCAAACATACATTGGAGAAGCTGACAACTTATCCAAAGAACTCTTCAAATACTTGTTTGCCTTCTCACAAGTGTTAGAGAGATGTAGAGAGCCCTCTCACTATATAACAGCCTGATGACATACTTCCTTAACAAGATTCCGTTAATGCAACCCAACCTCATTGCACAATAAATTCACTAACCGGAATTCAAATCTGCCAAATTCCTCTATATCTACACCGTCTTCAAGCTCACACATTGCTAGTAGAAATCAGTTACCAAGATCATAACACGCAGAGCCTTTGTATTGGTAGATCAATTTGTGTAGGAATAGTTGATTTATTTTCCCCCACAACTAAACTTTCCTTTCGTTTAAAATAGGGACTCTTCCTACCTAATATTAATCTGTGTCTACAATTACGGTAGCACATCCGAAATACTTATTTTCTCAGTCTGCTTTACAGTGTTGAAGGCAAAGACACAGTGCACATGTGATTGGAGGGGTTGGTGGTTTGTGGACTGCTCCCGCATCATCATGTAGTGTTATTTAAAGAGATGTGTATTCAGCTACTTTCTATTGTGGAGCAGGGTTAGGGCTGTTCTGATGGATTCAGGTATGTTGTTCCCAATCCTAGGTACATAGATGGAGAAGGCCTGTTGCCTGGTTTTTCTTTTTGTCACTTCTTGATCTTCATTCTGATGGGGTGCATGCGATTGTGGGGAGAGCCACTGGAGATGGTGAGCTTATCAGTCACATTGTCAGTGGTGTCGGTTGAGAGGCTATGTAGATGATGCACCAGGTTGTGCAGATAATGAAAGTCGGCAAGAGGAACCAGTGTAGCTCCATTAGGGTGGGAGTAACATGGGCGTATTTCTTCAGTTCCTTAATGTGCTGTGCTGCAGCATACAGGATGCCTTTAAGAGGTGCCAATGTAGATTCTGGAAAGTGTGGAACAGGGTATTGCAGCCATCCAGATTCAAGAGTATGAGAGTTCAAACAGCAGCTCTGAGGTTATTTTCTGGGAAGAATGATTTTACTTTCTTGAGTGAAGACAGCTGGGCCAAGACTGTCTTAGGTTTGTTGATGATGTGTTCCTTGAGGATAGAGATTTGGCATTGGGAGTTCATGTTGTTCAGTCTGTTTGGGCTTGCTGTTAATTGTTGTTTTTGGCAAATAGCAGAAAATGTGGATAGCTAGATCTGGATAAGATTCAGAAAGTGTTTGAGGTGTTGGATAACTGAAGCAGATGAGATATTGAACTATAGTTGTGTGTAGTGAACATATAAAGGAAGTTTGATGTTTTTAAAAACACAACTCAACTGCTGATCTGAATCACCTGGGATATGGAGGTGCCCTTATGAATGAACTGGTGTCAGTTGGATAGGTAAGAGGACAATCAGTGAGCACAGCTCCCAGTGAATCACATTGGCGACTTCAGGGTATGGATGAGGGTCCGGTAGTCAATGGTATTGAACGAAGCTGAGAGGTCTAGTACTATATGGATTCAGAGTCCATCTTTATCTGTGATCAGGAGATCATCACCTATGAATTGTACAGTAGCTCTATCCAGGCTAGTTTAATAGCCATACAGATGGGTTAGTGAAGTCACCTTTAAGTTGTGACTAGCCTGTTTTTTTATTATCTTGCCAATTAGACGTAGAAGAGTGATGTGCAGTTGTTAGTGTGAGTGTCAGGATCTAGTGTGGAGTGGGAGGGACTGGCCTGTCTTGAGAGCGCTTCAAAAAGATGGCTTGAGTGAGGGAAGCATTGAAGTTGGTGAGAAGTGGTAAGAGACATTCTCCAGAGAGGGCTTTGATGAAGGATGATGGTGAGACACCATGTCTTCATAGGCTGTGGCTTAAACATCATCTTCATAAGTGGAGGCTTTTAGGGAATTAAAGTTGTTGGTGAGGTCTTTGAGAGGCAGGAATTTGAAGGATGGTCATTGTGGGATTCAGTGCACGCTCGACAGCTACAGTACTGTATGTCACATATAGGCTGACAACATAGAAACTCACATTCAATTGTACAGTGCACTTGAGGACCATCATTAGGCCATGGACTGCCTCACCAATGTCCCTGATTGAATTTAAAAAATGTCTGTGCCTTAACACAACGAAGAGGCCTTGGTAATCGTAATATAGCAAGGGGTTGGCTCACTCTATTTGTAACATGGAGGTTAACAAGGAATAAACCACACATGACTCACATTGTAAAAATAGGTAGCACCTTTTCATATCCATCAGGATAGGTTCAATAAACATCAGGTTCAGTGGCAGGTTAGAAGTATATATTGAGAGGCCAACACTCCCAGTGACATTGCCATATTCTCTGCAGCACCCTAATCAGGCAGAGGAGGGCAGGTCAGTCAAAACAGGGCGGGGGAAGGGTACAGGTGTTCATGCTGCAAAACATTATTCCTAGAACCAAGCCAGTCTCATTCTAGAGCAGGATCTGTGAAAAAGTGAAACTTGTCCTCTGCCTGCACTCTTAGATGGGCCGGGAAAAGCAAGGAATAAAGCAGCCCCAGATCACAAAGCCTCTTCTTAACAGCAATGAACGAAGTTCTCTATGTTTGATGATTTAAATTTAATCACAACTTTAACTGTATATTAAACATTGAATGCATATGTATATATATATTACCTACTGGCAGTCGACAGTAGGTAGTTATAGTTAGGATGTAGTTTCCATAGGAAGAGCGTTTTTTCATTTACCAATAACTTTGGCGTGGCTTAATGAATCCTCACCATATTTTCAAAACTAGTATGACGCTCACTCCAGTTGCTGTCTTGAATGTTTTATGATGATCTGTCGGGGGGGGCAAGAAAAAGACTGTCCCAAAACAGGTTTTCCCCAGGGTAATTCTTATAGGAACTTTAGACATGGCTACAGGCCCAAATCCTGACCGGATTTTCCCCAACTTTGACAGGAAGGTAGATGTTGGTCCAGGGAAGTACCTTTTTGTAATTTTGTGTAAATCCATTCAGTAGTTGTGGAATTGTTAACCAAATCCAAATCTGTATACATAGGTACGCAGATCCTCTGAGGATCCGAAGGTCCCCGTGCTCAAATCTGATTTGCTGACAACAATTCAAACTAGGAAGTGTTGGCAGCCATCTTGGACCTCGGCTTGAGCCGAGTCCTAGTAAAAACATTACAAAATAAGAGAAGGGGCAGGGTATGAATACCCTTCCTCCCTATGGCAATAAACCCTATTAAAAAAAAATTAGCAGAGCGTGCAGGGGCACAAATTATAGTTAGCTCAAGTAACTATAACTGTTGAATTTCACTGGTTTTGTACAAATGAAATTTGACCCTAAATAAACATTTCTGAGACCTTTGTTTTTTAGTGGAAAATAATATATATATATGCTGATTTTGGTTCTGTGGAGCTAAAATAATCAACATCATTTGCTGACTGGGTGGTCCGTATCCTTTTTGTTGTTGGCGTGGAGGCTGTGACCACGAGCGCAGATCGAATAGAGGAGGAACTTTGTGCTCTCATATATATATATATATATATATATAAAATAAATATGTGTGTGCATGGTAAAAAAGGAAGTAAGGGACCCTGGGTAGTTCCCAAGTATAGGTGTGAGCTGCTCCTTTGTATTGAGCACCCTGCAACACCAGTGACACTCTGAATCTGCTCACCTCGAATGTCTGTTTTTAAGCATAGGATTAGCACAATGCCATCCACACTGAGCTAGAAAGTAAGAGACATTTCTACCATTTTTCCAGCAAAGTCTTTATGAAAAGGATTTGCTAGTACTATCCAAGCTGAGCTGAAAAATTGCAAAAGCCTTTTACCACTCCAGGCACAGTATTACAGCTTTGGATTAGAAAATACCATCCAAGCCAACCTGAAATGAACAAGAGCAACCCCTAACACACATTTTGCTCTTGTTAGAGCTCTCAGGGAGGTATATGCTTTTCCCGACACAAACGGGCACCTAGTATTAGTCAAGATAATATCCTTTCAGGCATAGAGAGCATCATAAATCATGCAAAAAGGAAGCAAGGAACTCTGAGTAGTTTCCAAGTTTAGGCGGAGAGCACCCACTTATGTATGAAGGACTCAAAAACACCACCAAATATGCTCACCTCAAATACTTGTTTTTCTAGCAGAGTTTTTAAGCATAGGATTAGCACAAGGCCACCCATGCTGAACTAAAAAGGGACAGAGCCATTTGCCATATTTACAGCAAAGTTGTCATACACAGGATTAACTAGCACTTTCAACGCTGAGTTGAAAAATGACAAAAGCGTTTTACCACTCCAGGCACAGTATTGCAGCTTTGGAATGGTAAAATACCACCCAAGTCACCCTGTAATTAATAACAGCAACCCCTGACACGTGTATCACTCTTGTTAAAGCTCTTCAGAGAGGTATGCTTTGTCCAGACACAAGAGAGCACCCATTTTAAGTAAAGACAATACCCGTTTAGACCTTTTTATTTATTTAAAGAGTTTTATATAGCGCTGGCTAGACCCGAAGGTATCAGAGCGCTTTACATGAGAATCAACAATGTAACAGAAAAAGTTAAACAATTACACAATACATCAAAAATAGGCAATACAATTAGGAGAGGAGAGAAAGGAGAGAGAAAAGTAGTGGAGGGGGCAGGGGAGGTGACAAAAGGGAGGATAAGGGAAGAGACAATAAGGAGAGACGAAAATAAGTCTGTCTGAAGACCGACTGGGTAGGTGACGACCAAGGAGGGAATCCACAGCCCATCTCCCCTATAGCTAAACCAGGTAGCTTCATCGGGCATCAGACAAAATAGTTCAGTCTCAATACATTGAGAGAGGAGAGAAGGATAGACATAAATAGAGGGAGGATGCAGGAGGAGACGACAGGAGAAACGAAAGGAAGTGCAACAATGTTGTTCAACAATATATAACAGGAAAAGATCGACAATTACACATTACATCAAAAAATCAGCAATACATTAGGAGAGGAGAGAAAGGAGAGAGAAAAGTAGTGGGGGGTAGGGGAGGTGAGAAAGTGAGGATAAGGGAAGAGACACCTGTAGAGATGAAAGGAAGTCTGTCTAAAGACCGACTGGGTAGGTGACAACCAAGGAGGGAATCCACTGCCCATCTCCCCTATAGCTAAACCAGGTATCTCCATCGGGCATCAGACAAAATAGTTCAGTCTCAATACATTGAGAGAGGAGAGAAGGAGAGACATAAATAGAGGGAGGATGCGGGAGGAGACGACATGAGAGACGAAAGGAAGTGCAACAATGTGGTTCAACAATATAACAGAAAAAGATCAACAATTACACATTGCATCAAACAATCAGCAATACATTAAGAGAGGAGAGAAAGGAGAGAGAAAAGTAGTGGGGGGTAGGGGAGGTGAGAAAGTGAGGGTAAGGGAAGAGACAACCGTAGAGACGAAAGGAAGTCTGTCTAAAGACCGACTGGGTAGGTGACGACCTAGGAGGGAATCCACGGCCCATCTCCCCTATAGCTAAACCAGGTAGTGCCATCTGGCATCAGACACAATAGTTCGGTCTCAAGTGTCGAGGGAAGAGGTTCACAGAAAACAGGGTGGGGACAAAGGGTAGGGTCAGGTTAGGGCAGAGGACAGAAGCTGGAAAGAGTAGGAGCAGAGAGGTGAGAGGGTTGGGGGAAGGGAGAGGGGAGAGGGGGAAGATAAGGTCAGGAGAGACATGGGAGCGTTTGCCTGAAGTCCAGCTGGGTAGGTGATAGTCAAAGGAGGGAGTCCAAAGTCAATCTCCCCTATAGCTCGTAAGGTAGCTCGACCGGGCATCATACAAAAGTAGCTAGGTCTCAGCTGTCTAGGGGAGTAAGCAGGGAAAAGGACCAGGTGGGTGACCCTTCTGCCATGGCTGCGTTGTTTGGGTGCCTCCCGGTGTATACCAGAATTGTGCTGGGTCACTGAGAATCTTTATATTGTTGTGTCTTTGTTTTGTTGCACCTCTCCTTCTTGTTGCTGTTAGCCTGGCGGCTTCCTGTAGCACGGTTTTAAGATGGTTGCATCCTGTGCCCCCCTGTGTGACCTTTGGTGCCTTGTCTCCTTTTGGTGTCTCTAGGGTCCTGGTTGGCTGCAGCCTGTTATCTCCCCTCCCTTGATATTGCCAGGTGTCTGTTTAGATATGGAGTCTGTTTACATTCTTATTTTCTTTTTCGACAGAACCGTCGCACCAGGATGCATGGGAGGATGATGCGTGAGAAAATGCTGTCTGCCACGATATCCTTAAAAGAGGAATAAAAGGAGGAGAAAAAGGCAGCCCGGTGCCAGCCGCCCGCCCAGCAGAGGGGATACACCAGGAGTGAAAAGGGGATCACAGAAGGCATACATCATAGGTGACAACAGCATTGTGGTCCCTTGGTGGCCGCCCTCCTGCTGGACATGGCCGGCATGAGCACCAACGTGTGTGTGGAGAGCGGCACGGTGGGCGCTGAGGCCGCCGGACTGCCCAAGGCGGACGGCGGCCTGAGCCTGGTGGCGGGGGGGCTCAACAGCTTCGTGGATTACAACTCGGAGATGGAATGCTACCGCTCCTTTGCCACCTTCTACAAGGGCAACGGGGCCGCCGCCACCGCAGCTGCCGCCGCTGCCTTCCCGCAGGCTGCCAAGTTCCCAGGTTTTGATGGAGAGCATCCTCTTTGTATGGAGCACTATACAACACCAGTGTCACTCTGAATTTGCTCACCTCAAATGTCAGTTTTTCTAGCAGACTTTCTAAGCATATGGTTAGCACAATGTCTTCCACACAGAGCAAGAAAGTGACAAAACCTTTTTCCACTGTTATAACAAAGTCTTTAAGCATAGGAATAAGTAAATAAATAGGGAGTAAAGTATAATAAATCTACGCCTACCTATATATTCTTACCTTACGATATTTTGGCAGGATGGTATTAAAAACTTGATATCATGGTAGAATACCACATTGCTACTACGTAGTGAGGGTGTTGATGCAGTTTAACCAAAATGGATAAGGGAGTTTGTGTGTTCTTTAACCATGGAAGGGATCTGTGGAGTGTGGTTGAGGGCCTAGTCTCTGTCATGACTGTTTTTAAAAGTTTTGAAGCAAGATGGCTGAGAATGCATGCCATTGAGCCAAGATGTCCCTGATGGCAATTGTTTGGCACATTTTCATATGCTTCTGGAGAGTATCAATTATATTTCTATGGGCATTATTTAGAGTTTGGCGGATGGGTTTATCCTCCACAAATGTAATGAATACCCTGTTTGCCTTATTATAAGTGTTTTATATCCCAGGACACTATAATTATGCAATTCAGCAACCACTGCTTTTTCACATAATTATACATTTGCCACGAAATCCTTGATCTGTTGCATAGTTTGCAGATTATTACAAATAAAGTATTTCTAGCTCAAACGGATCAAAAGTTATTAAAACAGAAAAACAACAATGGATTTGGGCCCAGATCTCTGTACTGGGGTGAATGTTTGACATTGTTTAGCATTCCGGCTATCAGTTGTTCTTTTTTCATTTGTCAGCCAGAGTGGGACGGGTATGCCCAGACTTAGGTCCGGGGCTCTTCATGCCACTGGAGTTAAGCTAGTTTGGCTGATATGGGGAGATATACTAAAACCTGTCCCAGAATGCTTGTTTCTTGTCCAGGGAGGACCTGGCTTCAAACTTCGAGCTGGACTGTTCCCATGGGGAGCAGGGTCAAGACTGATTTGCACATGGCTGGTTCCAAACTGGAATGGCATGGTGAGCAAATAAAACAATGGATTTAGGCCCAGATCTCTGTACTAGGGGTTAATGTTTAACATTGTTCAGCATTCTGTCAATCAATTGTTCTTTTTGCATTTGTTTACAGAAAGGACCACTTGTGGAACAATACAAGGAGAGGTAGTGTGTAAAGTCTTTGTACCTTGGGAGGGATGAACTAATGCTGGACAGCCTAAATCAAACAAAACCACCAAATAGAAAGCCATTGGTAAGCAACGGGTGGAATGCATTCCCAGGGAAGCTTTATGAATATCCCCAAGAGGTCTTTAGCAAACCAGACAGCTGTACTTCTGGTAGGCTTCGACCTAAAAAGCAGTCATTTGTTGCTGCGCAGTGCCAGACCTTTCGCATAGGTTTCGGTAGCTTATTGCTGTATTTGGATGTTAAAGTACTACTAATGAGGTGGAACCTTTGCTAATGCAATGCTAACAGGTGTAAAATGACAAAATAATGAAGTAATATTATCATAAAAAGTGCAGCACTTGGCAGTAAATTTTACATTTCTTGCAGAATAATTTAGTCAGTCCCGACACATAATTTGGTCTTCTCCTGCCACCTGATTCCAGTATCACTGATTATATCCTATGGCACTTAAGCAAAAGGTGGATGGCATGTCTGTCAAGTTTGTGACATAGTAGCCCGTCTGCCAAACTCATGCCTTAAGCGCCATGATTTGATTGTGGAAAAAGCTGACAAATTATTCATAGCTGGAACAGTGCTTAATTATCCAGGTGGCAGGTGGTAGCACTCATTCTTGATGTCTGGGATTTGTTTTTAAACATTACTTTAACCCAGAGCTGGAGACAGACAGGAATGTAGATAGAACGATGAAGAGAAACATAGGCAAACGGTGAAAAAAGGAGGACAAAGGTGTTCAAAAGAGCCTGCTAATGTCAGGGAAAGAGACAGGATGCTTAGGGTATGTTGGTAGAGAAAAGAGGCATAACGTGTAATTAAGATTAGGCAACCTTAGGATTCAGCACCTCCTGCATTTGGCATTACCAATGGCAGGCTCTGAAACAAAACTTGGCCCTGGGATTGTTATTTTTGATAAATTAATCACTGAACTCATCAAGCTGGCATGTACATTGGGTAGAATCTTGTTTTAGGATGCTTAAGAGCTCTTTTGAGTACTTGATTGCTCTTTTCTTTTCAGTTTACCTCTAAAATATGAATTTGACCTTCCAAAGTAACCTTTTGTAATGTGTCATATAGTCTTCAGTTGTTCAAAGTTATCTTTTGGTGTGCGCATGCCCCCTGCATGGTGTAAAGTCAAGTTCCCATGCCCTGAGGGCCAATTGGATGTGTGTGGCATCCTGGTTTTCCATTTTGGCCCTTGCTTCATACAAATTTAGTATGTGCACAGAGGCCTAGGTCTGTCCTGGATCTGTCTTGTGACCTGGAGTGACGCACAAAGCATGCTCTCATTATACAAACAGTGGTCTAATGTCCCTATTGTGGGATTTGTACATAGCAAGTTGGTGGAGGCATACCATGTTTTGAGAATCCATTGTTGTGGTCAGACATGTTAATAAGTGTCACTGGAGTGGAAGCCTGCTGGCCCACTTATGGAAAGTTCAACTTCTATGTATTTACTCATGTACTCTTCAGTGTGGCTGATCGCAGCCAGGTTCACTAGAATCCCACCTCTTTGTGCCTCAGTTGTGGATGCTCCACGTAGGATGAGCATCATTCTTGATAAAGGCTGCGTCTGGAGAGCAACCTTGAAAGGAGATCCACCCTAATTTGGTTCTAATTGTGTAGACAGTAGACTCACATTTCTTGTCTGTTTAGACTGTTAAAAATAGGGACCCACGAACACACTTGTTCCAGTTCCAATTTGTCTTTGACCCAGAAATGGAGTGATCAGGGGAGTACTCAGTGGGCTGTTGTGCACCCAGAGCTGGTGTCTGCCTGATAGCCAGCTTCCCTGAGGTGGCTGAATTCTACCCTTGATGCAAATGCTGATGACCTGTCTTGAACACCTAGAAGCCAGTCTGCCTGCTGAAAGGAAGAAGAAGCCGAGAAACCTGGCAACCCTGCAGGATTGGCTGTCCATTATGAACAAGGTGCAACAATCGGTCTGCAGGAGCAAAGGAACGCATTGAGTGATCTAAAAGCCTTTTGTCAGCAGGCTGCAGACCTTACTTTAATTCTTAGTTGGGTTTGGGAAGATGTGGGGCAGCATAGCCGCTTCTCCTGAAATTTACGCTGGCAGCGTGACCTGAGCTTCCATGCCAAGCAATCGAGTGCGAGATGACGTGAGTTGCTGTGGCGAGTGATTGAGTGTGGCGTGACATGAACTACTGTTTCAAGAGATTGATTTCGGGGCCACCCAAACCACTGTGCTAAGATATCTTGTGTGGCGTGGCTGGAGATGCTGTGCCAAGAAGTACTTGACTACGGCATGGCCGGAGCCATAGACACCTCACCCACTCAGTGAGGCCACCCATCACCTCATCTGCTGCCAGGGACTCAACTAACCTTTGGATGCAACTTTCTGGACCTGCACATCTGGGCGGAGCTATATCATGCAATACATGGACTGTGGAGACCCAGCCCCCCCCAACTGAGCAGCTGCTGACACAACTACAAGGCAGACCCGCCCAAGATGGATGGCTCTTTTAAGAGAGTTAGAAGTAACACTTCACTTGAGCTAATTCATGTCCAAGTACAGGGACACACCAGAGTCCCGGAGGTCCAGGGGCCATAGCAGGCAGAGCTGCCAACAGACCCTAGCATCAAGATACTAAATTGAACTATGAAAATATCTGTGTGTGGTATTTAGTCCTAGTGTGTAATAAACTTACTTTTCTTTTTGAAAGTCAAGAACGGGGCTGTACAGTGGTTTATTATATGGTTGTGTGTGTACATTGAGTTCTGAACTGACTACCTTCTGGACAAGCCTGTGACTTCTTTCTTTTGCTACCAATGAAAGTCAAGTGCTGAAGGGGTGGTATTTGGCCCAGTTTGCAGAGCCGCAGCAGATCTATCCCTAGTATGCGGGCCTGCTTCACCATGGTCATAATGCTTCTATTACTGCTTCACGTGTAGCAGGGATCTGTCACCACCGCTATAGCAGAGGGAACCCTATGGTTCCTAATGCATCTGCCATTCTAGATGTCCCTATCACTGCTGCCAATGCTGGTAAAATTCCCCGGCCAATTCTAACTTTGTTGCCTTCTGTGCCCCTGTGTTTTTAGAGGACAGCCGTTTGTGTTATGTGGTTCTAGATGAACATCAGTGTCAACAATGTGGTTAAAATGCCTCTGCTGCTTTGTTTTTTGTTTTTTTAATTTTTTTAATTTTTCAAAATGCAACACAAAAAAACCAGTCTGTATATTCAAGAAGTTCATTACCGCGCCCGACCCCAATCTGTACACTCAAGTTGTAATCATATACAAAAAAAAGAGTAGGGGATCAAATGTTGTTCACCGAAATCTACAATGCTATTCATATAAGAGAAAAACTTAAAAGAAAAAGAGAAAGGAAAAGAAAGAAAGAGAGTAAGGAAATAAAAATAAAGGAGAGAGAAGAAAAGTAAAAAGACAGTGAAAATAAAGAGAATCTCAATTTTCTGCATAAAAAAAACCTTAAGGTTTTACTATATTTAAGTATTCCACAAAAAAGAACAGTCTTGAATAATCTATGTATTTACCCCATCTAACCATTTCATTAAAGGTTACCAAATATCCAGCCCTCTTTTTAGTGCACGTCTACCTTTTTTAGAATAAATGGCACTCTCTAGTTTACAAGTGGCCAGTAACCTGGCCTGCCATTGTGAGAACGAAGGAGGGCTCAGATCTTTCCAGTGTGAAGCCAGACAAATCCTGTAAATGGTCATAGCGACAAATATCTTGCTACTGATAGTATCAACTAGGCTTAGCGTTATAGCTGTTGGGGTAAGTTGAATATCTAGTGCCAGTACTACTCCTAGGAATTGCTGAACGTCCTTTAATAAAGGTTTTACATTTGGACATGTTGCAAACATATGTATCTGGTCTGCAGAATACTCGGAGCATCTGGGACACAATGTTCCTCTTCCAGTTCCCCACTTTTCTATTTTGTTCGGGGTGATGTAGAGAAAGAATCCAGACTTATAGAATTGGGCCTGTAGCTTAGATGACAACAGGTTTTTATGAGCAAGGTCAATGCTAGGGGAAAAGTATCTTGACAGATATTCAACTTCAGTTGCCATTTTACATCAATGTTCTCCAGATCATCTGGCATTAGGGCATTTAATATGGAGTAGATTCCACCAATCCAGGGCGTTTTACATTCCTGGATTTTATCTATAAAATCTAGCCTTATGAAACCTGCTAGCCCACCAGTTTTATGTGCTAAGAAATTTTTAACTGCACAATAGAAGAAAATCTGATTCTCGTTTAAGTTAAATTGGCCCATTAGCTCATCAAAGGGTCATACCCCCGCTGGAGTTACCAGATACCCCAGCTTAGCTATTCCTGCTCTATACCATTTCTGTAGGTATGAGTTTCCAAAAATCGATGCCAGATTTGGGTTACTTTTGATGGGGGTGTAATGGTTTAGTCTACCTAGTCCAAAAGTTCTTCGAATATTGGTAAAGACCCGATATGCATTCATTAGAGTCTTAAACCGGACTCGTTTATAATATCCAAAGTCAAGCTGTCTCTAGAGACATTCCCTGGTACTTTCCCCCAGTAATAATGTATAGGGAGATGGTAGTCCTGTAGGGTCTAGGTCAGAGACTTTATGCAGTAGGAAAGTACTATACTGTAGGACAGTTGCCCAGTAGTATAACTTTAAATTTGGTAAAGCCCAACCCCCTCTTTCCTTAGGTTAAGAGAGTAGATTATAGGCTCTCCTTAGCAGAGAATAGGCCCAAATTAATTGACAAAACATTTGTTCGAATAAGTGCAAAATATTATTATTAAACTCAAGGGGAATGGTTCTAAAAAAATAAAGTAACTTAGGGAAAAAGGAAATTTTTATGACGTTGCATCGACCGATTATTGTTAGGTCCAAATTAGCAATTTTCTTAAGGGACTTTTTAATATCAGCCGCTAATGGAATCAGACTTTCTTCTACTATTGAATCCATATCAGCCACTATGTTAACTCCGAGATATTTAGCTTTTGGAACTACTAAACAGCCCAATTAATGTTCTCATTCAGGATTATCTGAGTTTTTCTTCTATTGAGGGCGTACCCTGATAATTTCCCAAACTCCAGAGCTTCACTTTCTAAAGCCCTAGTGGCAGCTTTGGGGTCAGGAGTGACTACCGCCAGATCATCTGCATAGGCCAAGATCTTGTGCCTATGCCGTGCCTGCTGACCGCCACTATTTCTGGATTAGATTCAATTTTACTAACAAATGGATTGATAAAAAGGGCAAAAAGGAGTGGAGAGCAGGGGCACCCCTGCCTAGTCCCACGTGAAATCTCAATCAGTTCAGTTAACTGCCCGTTAATCATAATTCTGGCTATGGGGTTTTTATATAGAGCTTGAATAGCCTGTAACATCTTAGGTCCAAAGCCAGTCCTCCTCAAAACATCCCAGAGGAATTGCCAGGAGACCTGATCGAAAGCTTTTTCAGCATTGAGTAGAATTACTGCGATCGGGTTTCCTGATATCCTGGCGGCATCGAACAATGTGATTGTCCTAAGAACATGCTCTGTGGTTCCATTTTTAGGGATAAACCCATGTTGCCATCTAGATACCACACCCTCTATGTTATTGGAAATTCTAGTTGCAAAAATATTTGAAAATATTTTGGAGTCTGTATTTAGCAAGGTTATTGGTCTATAGGAGGCCATTTCAAGTGGAGACCTATCTTTTTTGGGAAAGATTAAAATTTTAGCTAGGGACCTAGACGTGGGTGGAGAGGTACCATTAAAAATTGACACAATCACTAGTGTAAGAATTTCCTTAATTTGCAGTAGAAAGTGCTTATAGAATTCAAGAGGGATACTATCCATGCCTGTTGCCTTGCCGTCTGGTAGGCTCGCCAGGGCGGTAGCTATCTCTTCCTATGTAGGAGGGTGTTCCATTTGTTCTTGGTCCTCTAAATTGAGTTTAGCCGTAGGTATGGTCTCTAAGTATTCCGCAGTTTCAATTTCTCTGATCTCAGAGGGTCTAATGTCCTCTTCTGTATACAGCTCTCTGTAAACCCCTCTAAAGGCCTTATGAATCTTTTCGGGATCATTCTTAACTCCTTCGGTAATCGTGCGAATAGACGTTATTACGTTGGCGTTTGACTGTTGCCTAATTGATAATGCCAATGGATGTCCTATGAGTTTCCCACACTCATACAGTTTCCCTCGGGCAGAGGCCCATCTAGATGCTGTTCTTTCCACAACAATAGATCCGATCTCGGATTTTGCTGCGACTACAGTGTGTTGTGCTGCTTCTACTCCAACTCCTGTCTTAACTGCTGAAGTTAGTTTCCTTTCTTCGACTATCAACTTATCTTGTAACCATTTCACCTGCTCTGCTATCATTAAGCCACTCCTGAAGAAACCCACCCTTGACCCCTCCCTCCCATCCAGCTACAGACCCATCGCATGTCTCCCCTACCCAACAAAAGTATTCGAAAAAGCTATGAATACTCAACTCTCGAAATTCATAGATGATAACAAACTACTGGATGAAACCCAATTCGGATTTAAGCAGGGACACGGGACCGAAACTGCTTTAATAAAAGCGGCAGACGAAATTAGAATGACATTGGATAAAGGAGGAGCAGTTGTACTAGTACTGCTGGATCTTTCCGCAGCCTTCGACACGGTCGATCATGCCATCCTGATCGACCGTGTCTCAGCAATAGGCATTCAGAACAAGGCCAAAGAACTTCTTGCCTCCTTCTTAGCCAACCGATCACATGCAGTAAAGATGGGCCCTTTTACCTCCCCCACTTTCTCTCTTCCTTGCGGAGTACCACAAGGCTCCTCGCTAAGTCCGACCTTGTTCAACATATATGTTTCGGACTTAGCGAGGGTGATCAAGTCCTACGGCATTGCCCTTACGACCTATGCTGATGATACCCAACTGGTCCTATCCGTACACAATGACGGAGCGACAATCACTGCAAACTTTCAAAAGGGAATGCTTGCTATCAGTTCCTGGATGTCATCAAATTGTCTTAAATTAAACTCTGATAAGACAGAGGTGATGACATTCGGGAAACTGGAACCTACCTGGTCCCCTCGTTGGTGCCCAACTGAGATGGGACCTCCACCTGAACCTGTCACCAAGGTTCGTAACCTTGGAGTTATCTTTGATAAAAAATTGACCTTTCACCACCATGTCAACTCCGTAGTCTCCGCTTCCTTTTTCACTCAGAAGAAAATCAAGAAACTTCTTCCTTACCTACCCATTTCAGCTGGCAAAACCCTTATTAGCACTCTGGTTTTCGCAAAAACAGACTATTGCAACGCCCTCCTGCTTAATGCCCAGGAGAAAGTCCTTAACAGGCTCCAGCTGGTACAGAATGCCTCAGCCAGAATCCTACTATGCATACCTAAGTTTACCTCCTGTTCCCCGTATATCCAACAGCTTCACTGGCTCCCCGTCAGGAGCCATACAAAATTTAAAGCATTGTGTAGTGCCTATAAAGCTGTCAACAACTTAGGCCCACAGTTCCTCAAAGATGCCCTCTGTTCGTTGGAAAATCTGAGAACTCTTCGCTCTTCCTCAGCCCATCTGCTCAAAATTCAACGAACAAAGAGGGCCAACTGGGGTGATAGATGCTTCAGCATTTCCACAGCCAGACTCTGGAACGCACTCCCCCTTTCCATCAAAATGGCCCCAACGCTCATTAGCTTCAGGAAGAAATTAAAAACCTGGCTTTTCCCACATTAAAATCTGCCTTAGCTATCGCCCTGTTTCATTGAGTGCCGAGACACCCCCGGGTATTTGCGCGCTATAAAAATTGCCAAAAACATAAACATAAACATAAATATCAATTTGGCATGATCTAACCAAGGAGGCGGAAACTAAAAAATAATCTAATCTTGCTAGTGACAAATGGGGAGCTGAAAAGAAGGTAAAGCCAACTTGTTCTGGTCTCAGTTCTGCCCAAACATCCACAGATCCACGTGTATTAATTAAGCTTAGCATGGCTTGAAACACCTTTGGCTTTCTACCTCTATATTTCCAGTTTGTTTTGGATTGCCAGTTGCTAGGTAAGTTTAAATTCATGTCCCCACATAGTATTATGGGAAGTTGCCAGTGCACCAGCTCTTCATTTACCCAGTTGATTATGCCTGGATCATCTAAGTTACTTCCGTATATAGAGCAGTTCGTAAATGCAAAATTTGGAGAAAGTGAGCAGCCCACAATTACCCATCTCCCAAGAACGTCTGACTTAACTCCATTTACCTTTAAGGACAGCTTTTGGTTAGCTAGGATCCCTACTCCTTTCACCCTTGCACCTTGCTTTGTCGCCCCTACAACCTTATATCCCAATGTGTTTAACAGGTGTTTTTGAGCCCCTTCAACGTGTGTCTCCTGGAGACAGATCAAATCAGATCCCAATGTGTGCAAACCCTGTGCTACTTTCTGTCTTTTTACTGGATCATTAAGACCACAGATATTTACAGAGACTATTCTTATTTTTTTACACGCTCATTTACGAGTTTATACTCATTTTTGGCTAATTTCTTTCTTCCATGCTTTTTTCTCGCACCAGCTCACCCCGATAAAACATCTCCTGAATTTTAAATAACAATCTACTCAAAGCCTCTGTTCCCACCCCACTGCAAATCTTTGGTGTCCCCTCCCTCTCCCCCCCTTAATTGAGCAGTCAAGATGACCCTGTATGATGGTTAGCATTTGTGAGTTCCAGCTACCAAACCACATATTTTTTTTTTGGACCACCACTAGAAATTACAGTTCACAGGAGGGATGTCTTCACGTTCATTCTAGCTCAGTGTTTGTGTTCCTATACATCGGTTAATTCAGTCTCTTCCGCCTGGTAATTTCTTTTAGGAATTCCCCAGCTTTAATCTCTGAGAGAAAAACTCACGTTGAGCCATCAAAAAGGACTTTCAACCTGGCCGGGTTCATTAAATAGACTTGTGCCCCTTGTTTTTGAAAGGGAGATATTAGCTGGCGTAGTCTCCATCTACGTTCTACAGTAGCATTGCAAAAATCTGGTTTTGCAAAGAATTTAACTCTGTTCACTTCTTTCTGGGAATTTGGTCTGTTCTTGTCGTAGACCAGCTGTCTTAAGAGAAAATGTCCAAAAAAGACCAGGAACACCGTGGGCTTCTCTTTAGTGTTGTTATCTCCCCGTCTCAATTTGATATTGAAGGGAAAACGGTGGGCTCTGTGTATTTCTTGGTCCCAGTTCCAGTTGGTTTGTGTGGGAAATGCGGCTTGTAGCAATTTAACTATGAACCCTCTGGGGTCCTCTCCTTCAGTTCCCTCAGGAATCTCCAGCAATGGAAGATTATTCCGCCGATGCCTATTTTCCTGCTCTTCGAGTTTAGTCATCAAGTCTACTAAGCAGGCCTCATGTGCACTCCGTGCTCTTTAGTCTTGGCGGCTTCCAGCTCTAGTGTCTCAGTTCGGGCTTCCACCATGGCCACCCGATCTCCAATGTCCGTGCAGACCTTATTTAATTTCCTGATACCGCCTTGCAGTTTCTTGGGGGCTGCCTTAGCGGACAGGCTGTCCGACCGGGCCTCCTCTTGGAACAGTTTAATAGAGTTCATAATTGATGACAGAGACGGCACCTCCGAGCTTTCCGCAACAGTCCCTGGGGCCACTAGATGTTGTGTGCTAGGCGCATTTCCAGGGGAGAGTAGGCTAGGGGTATCGGAATAATCCCATTTGAATTGATTAAGTTTTTTTCTGCGATTGCCTTTTCCGTAATGCAGTGTTGGTGGCGAAGTTCAAGTCAGCCTCTTCATCACTATTGCCCTCATCGAGCAGTACGTCTTCACTTGAGGAAGAGTCCTCATTACCAATGTCAGTTAAAGATCCATCTGATAGTGAGTAGAAGTTCTCACCAGTGGGATCGGGCGTCTGGAGAGCTGAGGGACCAGAGTTAGCTGGTGTTTTAAACGCCTCTCTGTGGTCTTCACTGGTTTCCCTGACAGTAAAATTCTGGTGTATCTCTGCCCCATCTGTCTCCCTACACATAGTAGCAGTCTCCGGGGGATTAGGTGAGGGGACGGGGCTTGAGGGGGGCCGACATCTGCAGGGCTGGTCGACCCTGGAGCGACTTGAGGGAGCTGGCCTGAATCACCTTGATCATCGCTGTTAGCAATTTTATTACCCTCTTTTTGGGACATTGCTGTACCAGATCTCATAGCAATAGAAGTGGCCTTAAGAACAGTAAAGTGCTTACTTATAGAGGGGGAGCCTCCAGTGCTACCCGAGCCCGCCTCCTTCATTAGACCAGCTTTACCAGCATTCTTTTTAATGGCCCCCAAGTTCCTTTTACCTTTGGGTGGTGGTTCCTTTTTTTCTCTGTCCCCCTTCGCCGAGATAAGCCTTGTCTTGGGGCTTTTCTGCCCCGTGTAGTCATGTTCTCCTGCCCTTGTCTCCGCCTCCTCCACGAGGCCCGCGTGGGCTTCCTGGGTTTCCTAGGTTGATTCTTTAGGAGGCAGAAACCTGCCTGAAAGGTCCAGCACAATGCGATAAGTAAATTAAGACTGCCCGAAAAGTGGAGTTCCGCTCTGTTCCACAAAGCTCTCACTGTGCCTCCAAACACTGCCGCCGCGGACATCAGCGGCAGCGATCAGTCTAGGGCGGTTAGTGGATCGCCGAACTTCCAACTCCTCCCGTCATGCAACTTGCGGCGTGGCAGCTGGATCGCGGCTCCTCACACTTGCGCCATCCCTGCTCCTGCCTCTGCTGCTTTGTAATGCTAAATGCTCCATTCATTGCCATTGTGTTGACTTTGGATTATCTGGCCTTGACACACTTGTGCTGTATACATGCAACTGCCAATTCCACCTCTCATATTGTGGGCCTGCGAGCAATGCCATCCATATGTTTCTAGGTGATCCCTTCACTGTTGCACATGGTGTTCTAATTACCCTCATACTTTCTGCATCTGAGGTCTAAGTGCGCCTTTCATTATTGCCCCTGTGTGTCTAGATGTCCATGTCAGGACAGACTTTGTGGTTCTAGCAGCGTATGTGAGTAACACAGAGGGGGTTTTCAATTTCCATTAATGTCGCCCATGAGTTCAATCTAGATGACTATGTTACTACCACCCTTTCACCCATGTGGTTCTAGATGCCTCAGCTACTACCAGTCATGATGTTCTAGACTATCCTATACGTACTGCCCATTTGGTTCTGGTTTTCTTTTATAGCTTCCTAGGCAGTTCCAAAAATCTGTATACTTTATTCATCTAGTTCTAGATCAGTGCTTTAAGTGGACCGGGTCCTGCTGGTGCTCAGCACCGGTAGTTCCAAAAAGCATGTGCTGAGACGGACCCTATCGGGCTCTCCATTTTTGCCCTCACCCTCAGGGTGAAAAAAAATCTTAACTCTGCTGCAGTGCCACCCCTCACTGCCTTTGAGGTAACTTAAAGAGACTCGTTATAGTTCTTTCACAGTCCCATCATTTAAAAACTGAAGCATTTTTAATATGCTATACAACGAACCAATAGTTATTGCTTGTTTAATCTTATACAACTAACAGCCATTGACAAAGCCAATAGTCCTGGCTTATTGTAGGTGTAATGTTACTTTTTGTATTATATATCTGCAAGCAATGACAGAAGCAGCAAAATACCAGTTGGGTGGCACACTATGCTAAGCACAGATTTTTAGCCTAAGTGTCTTCAAGCCCCACCCTTAGTTACATCGGGCACGCCCCTTTGAGAGACCCCCCCCCCCCCAGTTTTATCTTCCCACTTTAAGCCCTGTTGTAGATGACCTGTCATTGCTACATATCCGGTTCTAGATCACGTGTGTATCCCTGGTACCCAGGAGCAGCTGGTATCCATGGTTACTGAGGATGCATCTCCCAGTACTGCTGCCATTGCAGTCTATCTGTGCAGCAATGGGGCCGTGGTCAGTTTCTGGCCTGTATATTTTTCCTGCACTGCTTCACTGACATGTACTATTTTCTCTGGACAAACATTCCTCTTAGGTTCATGGTCTTTGGGAGAAAGCCAAAAGCCCTCAAGGGCATAACGAAAATAGTGACAAAACACAGGCTGTGGAGGCGGCCAGTGAAACCAAGAACTCTATTTAAGGGCACAAACAGTTTTTGTCAATTCCAAAGTAAATGCCAGGATTTGTAATGGCTGCAGTTGTGTGATATAATCCAGTACAAATCTGGGCCTGATCAGCTGCGGCTCGCGCACACCCATGGTCAGCTTTTCCTCGTCGCGCCTGCCGGTTTCACCCACTCAGGACCCTGCTTTGCTGCTGAAGTCCAGTAAGAGAAACAGAGGTCTCTGATGAGTTTTTAACCCCCAGGCCGGACCTCTTCTCCATCCTGTTCAATCAAATGGTGTATCCACCACTGACTACATGATTGACCGTGGGCAGGTGAATATATTTTATACAAATGAGAAAAGTTTCAATTGCCCACATGCATCAATATCGGCTTTTGCGATTTCTAAATTGCGAAAAATAGCGATTCACAATTTAGAAATCGCAAAAGCCTATGCATGATTATTTTTTTATTTTTTATGCAATTCGGTAAAAATCGCTATTTTTACCGAATCGCATAAAAAATGCGATTTTCAAATTGCGAATTCGCAATTCCCATTCATTCCTATGGGCTGAAATGCCCATAGGAATGAATGGGAATTGCGAATTCGCAATTTGAAAATCGCAATTCAACAAAGCATTTCAAGGGTGGAGAGGGGGGTCCAAATGACCCCCCCTGCACCCATGAAATGCACTTTTAAGTATAATTTACATACACACATGTCCTAAGGACATGTGTGTCTGTAACTTAACAGTTTAAAAAATGCATTTTTGTGCATTTTTAAACAATTTCGCAAATTACCACTAGGTTCAACCTCGTGGTAATTTGCACTTGCAATTTGTAAAATCGCAAATTTTTTAAGAATGATGCATTGCATTTAAGGAATCGCAAACTTGCGATTCCTTAAATGCAATCGCATTTTAGAAAATCGCAAAATTAGCGATTTTCAACAAAAACAAATGATGCATCTCAAAAAGCATTTTTGGAATCGCAAACGGCCGATTTTAAGGAATCGCACCGTTTGCGACTCCAAAAATGCTTGATGCATATGGGCATAAATGAATAACTGTGGCTCTGTTGTCTTCGCAAAGTGCTGGCCACGGAGTCAAACTGAGAGCAGAAAAAGTTTACATCCGATCAAGTCTGGCCTTTCTCTGCCTCTTAAGCAGCGACACCTCTTTACTCTGGTGCACTGCTCAACTGCTTTGACTGCAGTTGTACGATTTGCATGTTTTTAAAAAATGTTCCTTAGTAGAAGCGTGATATATCACCTGTTCCCTGATTTACAGATTTTACCCAAACATTTCTCTAGCTCAAATGGATCAAAAGTTATTGAAATGACTGCACATAGGGAGCAATGCCACGCAGACCGGATCAAAAGTTCTCCGCTCACACTTATCTGTTGGTTGCTCCAATCACTCAGTTATTTAAAGAGGCGACAATGTTGTCCTGGTAGTGTGGGCATTCCCATCTGATGGACAGTGAAGGCTTTTTGTGTGCAGCAGGAAAGAAAAAGAATAAATAGTTGCATGTAATTGTAATAGGTAGTGATGAAGCCAGTGTGTCACTGGCCCTAGTGCAAGGATGGGAATGGGCCCTCTGAAGTGTAAAATACAGCAATGTTCAAGGTTCAATGGGCCCCTCAGGCCTCTGGGCCCAGTGCCACTGCACCTGCTACACCAATGGAACCTATGGCCCTGTCAACGGGGTGGCTAAAATGTTAGTAAATCACCCCCTTTGTCTGAAAGGGAGCATTTTAGTTCTACGCCCCACCTCTTTCGTGCTAGCAAAACTTTGTGGGATGAATCGCTTTCCTAAAACATATATAAATGCCTAAGAGCAAGTGTTTATTGTCGTATTTTGTCAACATCCACTTGTAAGTGATCTATTAGCAATGGTCTTAAAAGAGGGATGGATGAGCCAATGTTGACTCTGTAGATGGGGCATACATTCCTTTTCTGGGAGACCGTAGTCACACTTCAGCTGCTCGAAGAGCCGAGTTCCCTCATGTAGAAGTCTGCTACACTTTTGCTATTACCCACTTGCCGTTCTGTATAAGATGTGCCCTCAATAGCTTGCAACAATTCAGGATTGCCTATCATGGGAGTCATCAAGGAAGGCTCTTAGATACATCCACTCTGTCCCATGTTCCATAGTGGCTCTTAACCCCTTCCGTGCGGGGCACATTCCCCCGCTGTGCTGGGGGGGCGGGGGGCGCGTACAGCGCCCCGGGGCGCATGACGAGGTCAGCTCGTCATGAGCTACGGCGCTCAAGTTAGCTCATGACGAGCTGAGCTCGTCATGACCACGCCCGTTCCAATGGAACCCTCAGCACAGCAGGGGAATCAGCCTAGCATGCGAGCGTTACACGGAACGGGCGCGGTCATGACGAGCTCAGCTCGTCATGAGCTACGGCGCTCCGGTGCTCATGACGAGCCACGCCCGTTCCAATGGAACGCTCAGCGCAGCAGGGGAATCAGCCCAGCATGCGAGCGTTCCACGGAACAGGCGCGACCATGACGAGCTCAGCTCGTCATGAGCTATGGCGCTCCGGTGCTCATGACGAGCCACACCCGTTCCAATGGAACAGCAGCAGGGGAATCAGCCCAGCATGCGAGCGTTCCACGGCACGGGCGCGGTCATGACGAGCTCAGCTCGTCATGAGCACCGGAGCGCCGTGGCTCATGACGAGCTGACCTCGTCATGAGTACCTAAGGGGTTAATACCGGGAAAGAGTACACTCCCAACAGTCTATACTTTTTAGACAGTCATGGGACTTTGCAAACAAGGGCAGCAGCAACATTTTGGTCTGTGAAGCACCAGTGTTTCTCCAAGGACAGACGATAACTCTCCACTATGTATCGGAGTTGTTCAGCAAGGTAATAGTGCATTACACAAGGAATCCCCAGTCCTCCCTCATCCAAAGCAATGCACGCCTGCCTTGCAGCTATGCAGGGCTTCTTACTGCCTCATATAAAGTGTTCTCTATGAGCCTTTGAATTGTATCTATTATGGCCCCCTTGTAGTACTGATGACGTAGATGTAGAAGGGTATACTCCACCTTATCCATGTCTAGTGCTTTGGGAGTAGAATTTATTGCAGGGCTGCAGGAAGCATAGCTGACATCCTGTACAAAGACGGAGCCTTACCTGGAGATGATATGATACAGTATTGTTTATGAAGAGTATACACGCCTGGCGAGGTGCTGAAGCATGTAGATGCTGCTAAGGGGGCATATAACCAGCCCCTGTAAAGGGAAGGACTGAACAAAGCATTTAGGGCCAGATGTACAAACATTAAGAATACCGATTTACTAATTGCGATTCTCTCCGAACAGCACTTAACGTATGAAACTCATTGAGTTTAGTTTAGGGATTTCTTGTGGGTCTCAAATCGAACTACTTCATGAATATTAATTAGGCAGATCGCAGTTTGCGACCCACTAGGAATCACGGCCATCAGAGCGATGGTGGCCTGCTGAGGTCAGCAGACCCCCATGCCCGTTATTGCTTTTAATAAAGGAATCTATATTTTTTAAATGCAGCCCTTTTTCTTTAAAGGAAAATGGGATGCACTTAAAAAGTCAAAATTTAACCCTTGAAGTTTCATTTTTTAAGAGTAGGCAGTGGTCCGTGGGACCACTGCCAGCTCTTAAAAAAATGTCTAATTTACTTTCTCAAAGGCGAAGGGGTCCCTTGGGGGCCCCTCCCCATTTGCAAATGGGTTACCACCAGTTATAACTGGTGTTAAAGTATTACTGTTTTGCGAACTAAATTCGTTCGCAAAACAGTTTTACTGGTTCGGTATTTGGACAGGATGCCCTAAACACGCCACTTTCAAAGACTGAATCGCAAATGCAATTTGGTAACAAGTTACTGAACCACATTCTGCATTATGTACATTTGAAAAAGCATTTTGCCATTTCTGCAAATCGAGCCATTTGCGACTGGAAAAATGCCTTGTACATCTGGCCCTAAATGTAGCCCTGGTTTAAAGACTACAGTGACAAGCACCCAGTTCACAGAGTGGGCAGAGAGTCCTCTTGCCAGTCATCTGATGGAATATTAACTTGAAGCAAGTGACATCAGCGTTAATTATTCACTGACAACGCTCCTCTGTTGTACACCCATGCCAGCACTGTCTCCGAATGCACAACATCTTTGTAGCCACAAAACACTATTCCCTCTGTTTTAAGCCCACAAAAATAGCAATTTGCTTGACTTGTAATTTCTTTTTTCCCTTAATGATAGACTACATGTTAAATAGCTGAAGGCATTTTATTACCCAAACACTACAAAGTTAGCCCGAGAACAGCATGGGAGATAGTGTGGCAGAAATGGGCACATGGCATTTGTCCTTCAGGCATCATTGGGTTGAGGTTGGAAGTAAAGCCAGTGTGAACCGCTCAGAATTATTTCTGTTGGCGAGGTGGCTTCCTCTTGTACATGTAGCTTGCTCTGTGCAAATTGTACTGCGAAATGTGAGATCATCCTTGGCCTGTGCGACCATAAATTGTGATGCTGAAAACTCTGAGTCAGGAGTGCATGCAACCTGGTAATGTAAATAATGGCTGTTCATGAGGGTAGAGAGGACAGCTGCACATCTGTGGCCTGCCTTATACAGAGACAGAAATATAAAGGATTATTGGGTTGCACATACACTGATGTATAAGGGGCTTTTGTAGGGTGTCTGTTTAACAATAAATAATGTACTAGCAATGAATAGACCGGTTTCCAATGCTCTGCCAATGTACAGTGTGTGCGCATTCTTAACAAACAAACACAGTGCTGTGCATAAGGGTGCCAAGAAGGTCTGCAAGCCTTTCACCTTATCCAGTGTCATTTTATTGACCTTACACTTATAAGGGGATTTATAACTTAAACAATGCCACTTCATGTGATGCAATTGGGGTGAACTACTGTGTGTTGGTACTTCTGCCACCCCTTGGCATTTTGGTGAATTGACTTCTGTTGCCTAAGGCCTTCCTATAAGCTTTGTGAATTAACAGCTAGGTAAGCCCAGCAAACAACAATCACCCCAAACACCCCCTACCTGTTAAGAAGAGTAATACATTGGACTAGATGTATATTAAAACGATAAACACAACTTTGTGAGTTCAAGAATTATGGGAATCCATTTTACTATTGGGATGGGATGTATGTCAGTACAACGTAATCATTTTGATCGCAGTACTTTACATCGCGGATTTTACAACGCCAGTCGTTACAACTACTTGCGTTGGAGGGTGCGGATTGAGGAATATTATAATTTTATATTCCAACACCAGACAACGTAACAGTAGGGAAGGTGTTGGAATATAAAATTACAATATTCCTTAACCAACAGCGCCATCCAGGGCAAATCGTAGTAACGACTTGCGTTGTAATGGCAGCGTGCTAAAGGTCGTGCGGTGTAAACACCGCGTTGTAAACGACGTTTACCCTATGTTGCGGCAGACCAGGTGGTCATTATCAGTGAAAATTATACTTTTTCAGCCAGGAAACTGTTTTAAAACCATAAAAATGTGTGGATGAAAGCTGTGGTGCTAGGAGCATGACCTGGAAAGATGGAATTGTACTTATTTCTTCTATTAAGCAGCTCCAAAGATATCACATATTTGCAGATTAGGGGCGGAGACACACAGTGAGTAGGTTTGAGCAATGTCAAACAGTTTGGTAAAGCAGGAGTTCTGACGCTGCAATACAGTCCTTATTGCTGCCCGGGGGTAATATTCAATGTGTGTTAGGTCAAGTTTTTATCATACCCTTTCTAGCAGCCTTTAGCATGAATCTAAGAACTACCAAAGTAGGCACAAACTGTGGCAGAGATAATAAGTTAAAATAGTGATTGCCCAAGATCACACAATTTGGCAAAATATGGTAATCTAGGTTTTGTGGAGGTGCCTTCCCACCCATGTCAACTGTCCACCTTGTTGACGGAGGAGAGGAGTGCCGCGTGACCCTGTGACAATACAGCGGCATAAACCGATTTGCAGTGGACCGTGAGTGGGGGCTCATGCAGGTAAAAGGCGGACTGCAATGCAGCCTGCCAGTACACATCGTTAGCCTTTGGTCCTACAGCGCAGACCACGCTATCCGTGGCCGATCTTGTCCAGCAATGCTTCATATCCGAAGCCCGTCTTTTCATGCACGAGCCTTCCATTGTGGTCCATTGCAAATTGTTGCATGGCGCTGCATTCTCACAGGGGCACGCGGCACTCCCCTCCTCCATCTCTCTGGGGTTCCTGCCAAGGATACCCCATGTGAGCACCCCTTCCCCTTACCTAGCACATT
The DNA here is from genome assembly GCF_964263255.1 of Lissotriton vulgaris. Taxonomy (NCBI): domain Eukaryota; kingdom Metazoa; phylum Chordata; class Amphibia; order Caudata; family Salamandridae; genus Lissotriton; species Lissotriton vulgaris. The sequence continues at coordinate 378,210 of NW_028244253.1, read as the reverse complement.
GTTTGGTGTGCACCCTCCATGTTTCTCTACATGTCTTTCTCCATTCTTCCATCAGGTATACCCCATATCGATTGGTCCTGATGAGAGCCCGTAATTCCAATGGGGGTTGAAACGTCGTCGACATTTTGCAAAACGACTCCTTTGATTGATTAAAGGGCTCGCTCTCAATAGATATATATTCTATTGGTCGTTTGTTATATTTTGGAAACCTGTCTTACTTTCCTTGGTTTTATTGTAAATATAATTGTATTGTTGTTTTTGTGTTCTTCTGGTTCCGTTTCACGTGGGACACTGTGCGTCGTATGCATTTGCGATGATAAATACAGACTATTATTTGTTTTGCCACAACCAGTGTTTGACTATTTTGTGCTGTCGTCTCTAACTACATCCTACAACAGCCTCATTGTGCGACTGTGCCTATTTATGCATCAGCTATACATTTACTATTCCAATAAAAACGGTTGTTCCTTTTGATATTGTGTAAATGCCCTGGTTCTTATTGAGTAGGGTTGCCTTCGTAGTTTTTTGGAATCCTTATAGCAGACACTCATGAATGTTAAATTCCCTACCCCAAATGTCTTCCTTAGAAATGCACCCACATTTTCAAGTGATCACATCAAATAGGCAGAATTCACGGGGCATATGTTTTGCATTCTATGGTATTGTATTGTAGCATTTGTTTAGCGCTTTGCGAATTATGATTTTGTCAATTGTGATTTTCGAGATGGCAGGAAGAAATCTTGATGTCCTTCTTCAGCCAATCACATTTGTTAAAAAAATCAAATATCACTTACATGCTGTGATTTTGAATGGTCAGAATTGACCAAAGTGTTAATCCTTTCAAGCTTATATAACCCTTTAAATGCTAATATATCGAAAACTACTAAACTGATTTACACCAAAACAAACTTCCTGGGTATATTTTATGACAAGTTTACTGTAAATCAGTGCAGGGGTGTTTGCTGCAAGGAAATTTTAATTATTGTAATCATGAGGATAAATGAAATTAACAATTCATGTTATAAATTAACAATCAAATCCTTTGCTGTTTTTTAAAATGTGTATTGTATTGCATCTTGTCCTTTTATGATTTTAACAAAAATCGAATAAAGTGTATTTTGAGTGACTGCAAGGAAAGCTTCTGATTGTCCTCCCACACCTCCCACTTTTTATTTTTTTTCCACACACACACCCACACACACACATGCATGCACATGCGCGCACAGACACACACACCCTCCCCCCCCCCCCTGTCACTATGGACTTCATTTCATTCATGCTTCTGTTTACTTTTCTTCACATACCCTGAGATGCAGGCAAACCAAACATCCTAAGCATGCAATTATTCATTCTTGTCATACTCAACTGTCAGCTTTCTGGTTCTCTCAGTTATAATCTCTGAGACTCACATGACATGTTAATAGCTGTTTACAGCTGTCATGTGCTGAGTGAAAACCTAACTTTTACCTGCCAGGTTGTTTCAATTAACTATCAGCCTCTTTTGTGGGCAGGTCAGAATCTCACTGAAAGGGATCTAGTCTAGGTAAGCGCTTCATCATTCTAGTATCCCTTCTGGCATCCTTTCTAACCGCCTCCCTTACCGACCCGACCCTTAACTCAAGTGCAGTCCAAATTACCTGCAAAATGGCAGCCATTTCTCAACTTTTCACACTCTCATTATGGCCAACTTGTTGTGAATTCTGACCAATCAGCTTCAAGAGGAGACTGAGCAGCCAATCATACACAGATAAAAGACATCTTTCATAATGCACATCTCAGGCGGTGCAGCATGTCTTGAATACAAATGGTATACTCCCATTATATTGCACGTTTTGTACCACATTTCAAAATGATAAGCCCACTACATTGATCTAACCACTACACCACAAGGCAAATCTAGGCTAGTAGAACGTAGTGGTATTGTATTGCAGCATTTATTTAGTGCCTACTAGCCCCTGGAGGGTGCTGAAGTGCTTACCCACACAGGCAACATACAACCACATGCAAGGTGAGTAGGTGGAAGAGTATTATATTTACTTTTATCCTATGTGGGAAGCATTTTCGTTTCTTAAGTGACTGACCAGAGAGTTGTTCATATCTTATAAGGTAAGGTAAAAAATTCTTTATTGTGTAGTTAATAAAAACCATTACAATATGAGATGCAACATTGATTTAAGATAGATCTGAGAAAGCACTTTCTTATAGAACAATAAAACGAAATATCTTATAAGGGGACACAGTCCTTAAGCAATATTGTGGATGTGATATTTTAATACGTTGATATTATCCTGATAAGCGTGGCTCAAATCCACTAGAGTGACTTACAGCACTCACCTATAATTACCTTATAGGAAGTCAGCCGGACAGTGGAGAAGTAAAAACAAAAGTCTTTATTAGGCCAAACAACACTCATATGAGAGGGCCCTGTCCGACCTCACTCCTAGGAGTGCGAACGAGAGGACTGACTCCCTGCATCACAGCAATACATTATAATGCAATACAGTAAATGGGGTACGCCCCTTGTGGAAAACTACTGAGCCCCAGGCCAGTGGACAATGCTCTCATACAGCAGGCATCTGCACCTGCAAGGGATACATTATTATCTCTGCTCAAGGCCAGGGAGCTAGGCTTCGGCGTCTCCGAGCATGAGAACATTACAGATAACATAACTTGTTAGTTTCACTCACAGTGAGCCGAGAAACGAAAACTGCTGTCTTAGTATATTTCTGTATTCCTGCGGGAGGGGCATGAGCGAGCAGAGCCCGCAGGCACAGAGGGTTACACAAAATGGTGGCACACAGGCTAAGCTAAGAAACTAATATGGTCACACATACATTCGAATATAAGTAATAAGTAAGTATATGAATTCAGCATAAGTGCGTTTACGTAAATGCATTAGTTAGTCATATGATGCTAACTCACACGTCATCATGGGGTAATTAGAGCATCGAAAGGTGAATTCTATCAGACCCTCCTTTTAGCATCATTGGCTAACTATAGCCTCATTTAATTGCCAAAAAGTAGTGCCGACATACATTCTAGGGACAGGCCTTCATTGCTTCATTCGAGAACATCTTCTGCAATAAACATTAACCAACTTGCATCAGCAGGAATTTCAGTAATCATAGAAGTGGCATATTGACCATGTAACTTCTTTTTCGGACGTATATTTGCAGCACACATTGAACAACATGGAGGGAGGCAATATATGCAAAGGCAGCATGACAGAATTACACTCACCACTCCAACCAAACCCATCAGTATTTTCCAGCCCCAGGAAGAAAAAGCACCCCAGAGCCACCCTTGGAGAGACCATGTTCCATTATCTTGGTGCAGTTCAGTCGCTAATCTATGCAATTTTTGCACTGCCAAGTTAACAGTCGGGGCGGAGTCAGGGATATATACACAGCAAGAGGTCCCGATGACGCGACAGGCCCCGCCCCTATCAGCTAGTATGACGTCAAGAACCATCCTATTCTGGATCGTAAATAATCTCATCGCCTGAACCTCAACAGAGATGTTAGTCGTAATGTCAGCCTCAACCAGAACCACCTTCTCCATTACCCTAGAAAGTCGTCTAATAGCTCTACTGTTGAATATAGGACCCCAGAAAGGGAGCAGACCCTTAGAAAAATCAGTCCATTGTTGATACGAGGTATCTGTCTGATCAACGTCTTCTACCTGAAGTTCCCTCCTTTTACGCTGCTCTTGCTGCTCTTGAGGACTAGGGAATCGTCGATGAGTTCTGTGGTAATCAGAGGGGGCCACATACACAGGAGGAATCAAATAAGCCAGGTAGCACACCCCACCCCAACCCTCGGGCAACCATAAGTATCCATTTTCACCGCAAACAAAATAGACACTGGGTGGGGCAATCAAAGAGGGGCTAACGGGCAGGCGTATTGAGGCAGTCACATTACATGAGCTATTTCCAACCTTGATGGGACCCCTTCCCTCTATACAGAAAAATGGAGGAGGACCCACCACGGCCAGGGGTATCAAAGACTTGGAGCTGTCGTTACTTTTAGGGGGATGCCTATAAGACAAAGTGGCGTTCAATTTCATGAAGCTATCCCTGAGTCGATCAGTATCATTAGGTGCTAAGAATCGACCCAACTTTTTCTCACATGTCTCTATAAAAGTCTGGTCAAAACGTCCGTCGGTGTATATGCGTCCAAGGGAAGCTGAAGGCAAAGGCCGCACTCGCATGGTCAATGTCCACCCCCTATTCTGCAGGCGTGGAGTCAACGAATCTGGCTGCTGAAAATATTTAACAAGACCTATAAGAGTATACCACCCCACACAACTATTCACTGGCGATAAAGGGAGAGCGAGGAACCTATCTTTTTTATAGGCAGCGGAAGGTAAAAGCCCACAAACCCAGCAATCTGTCATATTGGTAGTGGCATGTGCATGATGCAAAGTCTTAATAAAAACATTATCTTTATAATTTGCACGTATCATTCTTTCACCGTATTCAACTGTCAACATTTGGTGTTCCGGAACAGCAGTAGGTGTGGGTGCAAATGTATGAACAGGATAGTATTTATCTACGAAAAACAGTATCCCAAGAGTCACCAGAAAAGCAATTAAAAATATTACAACCACTACAATTTTTCCATTTCGGGAAAGGGCCAACCAAGGGGAATCAGGCTCACGTCTCGGGGGAGCTGCAAAGGGCTGCTCCTCATCAGGAATTGGCCGCCCAAAGGGATACATTCTGTATTCTTTTCAACACCAAAAATCAAAAATAAAAATAAAATCACACTACTACTACTAAAAAAAATAGTCCCAGACAATCCTTGACCGGCCAGAGGGGTTCTTCAACCCTTAAAAAGGGATCTTCTTCCCTGTGTCCTTCAAAGCCTCACAGGCAGGCTTTTACCGTCCATACCTATCTCCCACGATGTTATTAAAAAAATCAGAAACAAGGGAAGCACGTAATTCGGGCCCCGCACCACTCTTTAGTCTCATAGAACACAATCTTCGGCTAAACACCAGGGCTCTTACAAGTCCATCCCTACCACTAAATCTTCTTTTTCAGAATGTCCACTAAGCCCTTCTTCCAGTGTTTTAGTCCATCATTTTCCAGCACTGTACTTATTTTCTCCGGGGCCGGAAATTATAGCGAGTGCTCCCTGGCACTTCGGGATCATTAAACAGAGCAGGTGTATCAGTGGCAGATGCTGAATTTTCCGATATCTCTTTGCTAGCAACAAAAGGAGTGGTAGAGCTCACGGTATTTTCTATTCCGCTGTGCTCTTCTCCAATCAGCGAAGCATCCGAGAAAGGGACGTATCTTGGAATTATTTCACACTCCTGGTCAGCGATGCCATCTCGTACCCATTGATCATAGGGCAACGGGAGCGGGACCCTCTTCACATGAGAGGCATGGGTCCACGCCTTCCTGCCGTCAATCCGCAGTGCTGTGCGCGTGGTGAGGAGCACCTGGCGAGGCTCTGACCACCTCGGTTCCAAACAGGACTTTCGTTGATATCGTCGCACCACGACCCAATCCCCTGGGTGGATGGTGTGTCCAGGCCCCTCCGGCAACGGCTTCAGAGTGTCTGCTACCTGCTGATGAATAGAACGAAGATCTTTAGTCAAAGCATACAGATAATCTGTCAACAGAGGGTAAGGAACTTCTGAAAAGCATTTTGGTCGGGGCACTCCCCAGATATTGGCCGGGCGGCCAAATACCACCTCGTGCGGGGAGACGCCCATTTTTGCATTTACAGTGACTCTTGTGGAAAGCAAAGCTAAGGGAAGTGCGTCTGGCCAACGGAGACCTGTACTCTCACATATTTTGGCCATTTTTAACTTGAGTGTGCCGTTAAACCGTTCCACCAGTCCTGCCGCCTGAGGATGCAAGGCTGAGTGGAACTTCTGAGTGATGTGTAGACCTTTGCATATATTCTTTACTAACTCAGCATTAAAGGACGTGCCATTATCACTCCAGATCACCCTAGGTAATCCGAAGCGGGAGAAATACTCCTTTATCAACATTTTTGCAGTAGACATAGCCGTGCAGTCCTTCGTTGGGAACGCCTCCACCCACCTACTAAAAGCGCATACGACTACAAGGACGTACTTCAAGTTGTTGACTCTTTCCATTTCGATGTAATCCATCTGAATCACCTCAAAAGGGAAAGAGGGGGGTGCAAAATTTCCAGTTGGGACAGGGGTACCCTTTCCAGGATTGTGTCTCAAACACACCATACATTGACGAACCAAATTGGTGGCCATCTTAGAGATATTCTTATTGCTCCATACCGGGTCTAACAACTTACAAATGCCTTTCGCACTCACATGGGCAGGACCGTGTGCCATCGTCACTACTGGAAGGACATACGCATTCGGTAACATCCATCGTCTCTTATCTGTCACATCTGTCCAGCATTCATCCGCATCCAGTCGTCCCTGCCCATCCTTCCATGCTCTCAATTCCTCATCCGTCGCCTTGCCCTGTATGTTCTTGACACTCTGTACCGTGTCTGCGAACATATGAATATCTGGGACCCATCGTGCTGGCCCTGCCACAAACATTTGTGGTAATTTTTCTCTAGCAGTCTCTTTTGCTGTCTCGTCGGCAAAAGCGTTGCCTCGCCCGACATCGTCCACTATTGTCTTGTGTGCGCTACATTTTATCACAGCCAATCTTTTGGGTAAAGTCAGTGCTGTTAGTAGTCGTAATATCAGTGGGCCATGTTGGATGCGTTGTCCATGTGAGGTCAAGAATCCCCGTTCTGCCCAAAGTCGCCCATAATTATGAACAACGCCAAAGGCGTATTGGCTATCGGTGTAAATGTTGACATCCAACCCCTCACTCAACTCACATGCTCTCAGTAAGGCGATAATCTCGGCAGCCTGGGCAGAATTGTAGGGTATTCTAGAAGTCTCTACCACCGTCTGTAATGTCGTTATTGCATATGCTGCTGTCGATGTCCCGTCTGGTAATTTAAAACAGGATCCATCAACATACAGTTCCCCGTCATGTTCTTCCATGGGCCTGTCTGTCAGATCCACCCTCCCCTTTGTCTCCTCCTCAGTCCTGTACAAGCAGTCATGTATGTCGTCATCATTTGTGTCACTATCTGTGGGGATAGGTAACAAGGTGGCGGGATTCAATGTGGCACACCTTTTAATTGTCACATGGGGCGCAAAAAGAGTCATCTCGTAACCCGTCAGACGAGCGCTTGTTAAATGCTGCGTCTGTGTCCTGTTTAGTAAAATATCCACAGCATGCGGTACCATTACTGTGAGATCTGTTCCCAGCACGAGCCCTGCGGATTGTCTTATAGAGACCGCGGCAGCCGCCGTGGCTCTAAGACAACTCGGCAGCGCTCTTGCCACATTATCGAGCATTGCAGAGAAGTACGCACATGGTCTCTGCTTCCCCCCGAAACACTGTGTTAGGACAGACAACGCGCAACCTTCCGCCTCGTGCACATAGAGAACAAAAGGCTTCTGGTAATCTGGTGTTCCAAGAACTGGCGCAGAACACAGAGACTGTTTTAGTAACACAAACGCTTCCTGACATGCGGGGGTCCACGGTAGGGGTTCGCGCACTTCTTTGGTAGTCAGATACAGTAGGGGTTTTGTTAGTAACGCATAGTTAGGTATCCACTGACGACAATACGATGTTATGCCTAGGAACGCGCGCACCTCTCGCTGCGTGTTAGGTACCTGCATGTTAGTGATCGCCTTTATGCGCTCCGGTGTCAATCTCCTCCCCACTTTCGAAAGGAGGTGACCGAGGTAGGTGACCTCCGTTCGACAATATTGAAATTTCGGAAGGGACACTTTATGCCCCCTTTTCGCCAAGTGGTGCAACAATTTTACAGTAGCATCCCGACAACCCTGCTCATCATCCGATGCTACGAGGATATCATCCACGTACTGCAACATTACATTGCCCGGTGGAAGTTCCAGATCATCCAATTGTGCCTTCAGAGCCTGACTGTATATACTAGGACTCTCAGTGTACCCCTGAGGAATTCTCCTGAAGCGGAAGCTACGGCCAGCCAATGAGAATCCGAAAAGATACCTGCTGTCTTCATGTACTGGGATACTGAAGAAGGCGTTTTTCAAATCTAGGACAGAGAAATATTTGGCCGAAGGTGGAATCATTGTCAATATCGTAGTGATGTCCGAGACCACCGGGTACTGTGGCTCCACTACTCTATTTACCTGGCGCAAATCAATCACGAATCTATAGACATCAGGAGTATTATCTGTTGCATCAGGTGACCGTCTTTTAAGTACAGGCAAAATAGGACTGTTACATATATTCGAGTCAGTCTCCTCCACTACTCCAGACTGTATTAAATCTTGAATTATTTGTAACAAGGCCTTCTCACCCTCTCTAGGTATTTTGTATTGCGGTATTCTGGGCAATTTGGCTCCCACCTTCACTCTTATTGACACCGGGGCAATGTCCATTCTCCCCACATCAGTATCACTGACAGCCCACAAGCTGTCGGGTATGCCTCGAAACTCAGGTGGCAGCGGGTCGTCTTTTGAAAAGCACTGTAGTGGGCGAGCAACATTGGGGCCTAGAGTAAGATACACGCCATCCGGGGAACAATAGATGGTGGCATGCAATCTCTTTAATAAATCTAAACCCAACAAATTTTCACCACAATTTGATGTCAATAGAAACGGCGAATCAACAGTAAAAGGACCAATCGTTAACGTGAGAGGTTTTGAAATGGGGCTAATCACCGGAGTTCCCGCGAAACCCACGGATATGTTATTCTTGCCAGACAGAGCCGCCCCTGGGACCCGAGAACGAGCCACTGAACTTTTCATTGCACCCGTATCCACTAGAAATTTCTGTTGAGACCCTAGTAAGTCGGCTTCGACATAAGGTCCCCTCTGATCAACTTCCATAAGTACTGGTCCCATGCTCTGTCCTACGCTGTCCTAGTTGTGGGAGAACCCTGTCAAATCATCAACTGAGTAATCATCGTTATAGTACTGGGCACCATCGCTCTGTAACTGCTGCCTATTGGTATTATTGTCAAAATAATTGCCACCCGGTCTCCCGCCTCCTTCTGATCGTGCAGGCTGTCTCCCAAAATCACCACCCCCTCTTCCTCGTCCGCGCCCTACACCAGCGCTCGCCTGAAGCAGCGGGCAATCCCTCCACCAGTGCCCCTCCTGCTTGCACTTCGCGCACTCATTCGGTCCCAGCCTTTCCCTGCTCTCACCTCTTCCAAATCCGCCTCCGCGACTTGGCGCCGCACCCCTGCCTCTGCCTCTTGCCACTTGCTGCAACAAAACTCTCGTCTTTAAATCCTTAGCCTTCTTTTCCTGCTTATCCTTGTTCTCATTTTCCCTGTGCTCGTAATATTGCGCCATGCTGAGTATCCCCGAAGGAGAGGACGTCGTCCACGTACTCTCCGACGCCTGCAGTCTAGCTGATATTTCAGGCAATAAATTGGTGACAAACCTGTTGACAAAGAGCCGTAACCCCCCATCCTGTGACACATCCTGTCCACTGAAATCCACGTACGTTTCCTCAAACCTTGTAAAGAAATCTGAGACCGCCTCATCTTTCTTCTGCTTGCAAGCCGTCAACTTGTCCCAATCTACCTTTTTCGGGGGAATGAGGGAGTGCATATACTTTATTATGCGCCCCGGTAAAGCTAATATTTCAGCCTTCGGCTTCTCTCCTGGCTTACGCTCCTTGTCCCAATCCTGCAACTCCTGCCATGTACCACCCAGCTCCTCCGTATGATCCGTACCTTTCACTTGTCGCCACACATCAACCGGGACCAAAAGCCCGAAAAACAATTCAACATCAGCCAACGTCATCACAGTAGAAGACGCCGCTTCCGTAAGTTCTTTGTAATAGGCGGTCGGATTCTTTCTGGAATCCGGCAACTGAGCCTTTAATGACAACACCTCACTTCTCTTCCATGGCGTGTACACCCATTGCTCCTGAAAGTGCGCATCAATTCTGTTCCTTGTAACGGCCCTCGTAACTGGGTCTAACAACTCGGGGACCTCAGGATGAAAAATAGGGTGCACCTCTCGCATTGGGTGGAGACCTGGGAAATGGGGCGTACCGGCAGAGGGTAATTCATTCCTGTATTGCAAAAGCGCGCGCAGACTACTCATCACTTCCTTTACCCCCGTGTTCGTTCTATACGCTCCAGCCTGTATATCCCGCAAAACCGCCGGGGCCACACCTCCATATCCCTGCTCCCATAGCGGTATCAGTACACTAGCCATGTGCCACAAAGCGTGCTGCTGCATTAACGGCTCAAAATCTGTCATGGTGGACCAAATATCTTCGAACGAATAAATATTATTCCTGGCCCATTGACATGCCTGATTAGCCACCAAACTTTTTTCATCCAAACCAACAGTAGAACGTGTAAGCAGCTTTCGTACCTGTGAGAACAATCCGCTACCTGCGCCGCGACTCGGTGTTAGCATCTCCTGACTGGGGGTGGTGCTAGCTGAAACAGTAGGGAGTGCTAAAGAAAATGACGAGGGGGCGGGTGAAGCGGGCTGGAGTAGAGAAACGGGGGATTGTTGGGGGGCACTCGCTGAAGGACCTGGAATGGCGCTACTAGGGGCCGAAAGTGGCAAGGAGGGGTACAATGGCTGCGGGGCATAAGGGGGTGGGGGCCGGGCATCCAAAATGTCCTCCATCTCATCTGGGTCGTCCTCTCGTACTACATAACTTTTATTTTCTTTCAACCTACAAAGTCTATCTGCGCGCTCCATGCGTAGTGCATTCTCATTCCCCATGTGTTCTTTCGCTTTCTGCGCCATAGTCTGGGTGGACTTTTTATACTCCTCTTTCTCCTCTCGCATCTTACGTTTCCTGACCTCTTTCTGCCACACTCGCAAAGAGTCGAACATACTCTGGCGGCTACGCCTAGCAAACAGTTTGTCTTGCAAATAATCCAATTTAGCTTCATCAAAAGAACCCGTCAAAGGCCATTGTAAATCCACATTATCAGCAGTGTATCGATGCCACAAAGTACCAAACATAATCGGAACCAGTCCATGTTTAACATACATATCAAAACTCGGTGTCCCTTCAGGGGGTGCAGGTTGGCTCTCGGCCAGTCTAGTATCTGAGGGTCGACAACAGCATCCAAAACATCGCAACTTGCTAAGACACGGCATCTTTACTTTAACTCTAATCACAACTCAAATTTACTCACACACAAACATGTAAATGAACCACGTACACATATACAATATCTCCAAAACACGTGTTATCAAATGGGACAAGGCCCGTCGACCAAGTCCTGGGGAACCTGGACTCTACCGCAGACCGAACAGTACGCTAACTGTTCTGAGGAGGGGGAACGGATCCGCTACCCGTGCGGCACTATGGATCGCTGCGCACTTTTACCGCGGGAAACCCGGATCACACCTCTTCCGAATCACCACACTAGGAGTTCAGAGTAAGCGCGCCAGAGTCTACCCACGATGAGCCACGCCTTCACCACAGTACCATGCGGTCGGATCGCCACAAACAATTACCTCGAAATACGTCCCCAACCCCGTCAAGTCTGTCAGAGCACCAGCTCGTACTCTGAGTTCCCCGGAGCACACTAGCCCCAGGAGCACACCGGCTCCTCAAACCATCGGAGACACTCTAGTCTCTCGGAACACTCCCGTTCCTACAGCAATCACAGGTGGACCACTCACCTTTCGTATGCGGCACCGACCTCTACCGTTCTCCACCTCCGGCTGCCAGGACCAACACGGTCAGCTTCAAGTTCCGCCTTCTGGACCCCGGCGTAAGATCCAAACCGGGACCTCTCCCGATCAGCAGGGTGGGGCAGCGCTGCGAGAACCAAGCTCGGCATCAAATGGGATCCCGGACCCACCGTGCCGACCAGCGGGTCCCCGGTCTTCTGCTACCCACTTACGGGTGAGAAAGATCCTTATCGCGGGGTCCCTATTCGGGCGCCATCTGATAAGCGTGGCTCAAATCCACTAGAGTGACTTACAGCACTCACCTATAATTACCTTATAGGAAGTCAGCCGGACAGTGGAGAAGTAAAAACAAAAGTCTTTATTAGGCCAAACAACACTCATATGAGAGGGCCCTGTCCGACCTCACTCCTAGGAGTGCGAACGAGAGGACTGACTCCCTGCATCACAGCAATACATTATAATGCAATACAGTAAATGGGGTACGCCCCTTGTGGAAAACTACTGAGCCCCAGGCCAGTGGACAATGCTCTCATACAGCAGGCATCTGCACCTGCAAGGGATACATTATTATCTCTGCTCAAGGCCAGGGAGCTAGGCTTCGGCGTCTCCGAGCATGAGAACATTACAGATAACATAACTTGTTAGTTTCACTCACAGTGAGCCGAGAAACGAAAACTGCTGTCTTAGTATATTTCTGTATTCCTGCGGGAGGGGCATGAGCGAGCAGAGCCCGCAGGCACAGAGGGTTACACAAAATGGTGGCACACAGGCTAAGCTAAGAAACTAATATGGTCACACATACATTCGAATATAAGTAATAAGTAAGTATATGAATTCAGCATAAGTGCGTTTACGTAAATGCATTAGTTAGTCATATGATGCTAACTCACACGTCATCATGGGGTAATTAGAGCATCGAAAGGTGAATTCTATCAATCCACTAAAATATAGTCCAATACGGCCAAACAAAACACATATCCAAATAGAGACATCATCTGAACCCAAATCACATCAAGGTTTACCCACTTCATCAATAAAATAATACCAAGATGCACTTTCCCACCCATTCATTCATATAGCGATTACCCATATCTCAGTTCGTTTCTGGGCGCAACACATGGAATTATTAACATTGCAGGCTCGACAGGGTACATATTCCTAGTTTGGAAATGAGGTGCAAGCTGCAGCATGGCTACCACAGTGCAGACCATAGCTGGTGAAAGATGAGCCTGGACAAGCTGCAAGGAAAAGAAAAATAGCCGAATGTTCGTTTGGAGACCTCTGAGAACCTTTGAAGATGGGCTGCACTTTTGCACATCATTTTAGACAAATATTTCAGCGCCATCAGACCTTATTACCTTGATGACCTATTGCAGGTCAAGGATTTTAGGACATTTATGGGAAAATCCGGGCTTTGAATACAGAGAGTGAGTTCCAGGACAGGAATATAGCTTAAATAAGGCCATATTTTAGTTTACGGAACTTTCAGTTAGTTACTAATAACTGACTGCATTTTTCTTAATACAAAAAAGGACAACCCTTATGCATAAAAGGGAACCAGGGTAAATCATAAGAGAAACGCACAGTGGTTCAGGGAGATTTATTTTCAGGTACAGTGTGTATATTTATCTAACATGTGTCAGTTAATCAATCAATTTAAAATATTCTGCAAGAGCCTCTCTATGTGAATGAAAAGATTCTGTATTCTTATATCCCAATAACACAATATCAAATAGACGATAGTGCAGATCAGTGTCGGCTCTTCAGCTAAGGCGGAGGAGCGTCGCCCCACTGCTATTTGAGCAGTGTAAAAAATAAAAACAAAATAAGAACAAGCCATTATTTACATTTTATTTTTCTGCGAGGGATTGGAGCCAGGTTGGGCGGGGCTGAGCACAGTGAGGAGTGGTTTTTGCACTCCCAAAGTGCGCATGAGGGCCAGCCAAACAGTCATACACACTTAGCAGGTCCTCCATAGGACTGCGTTGCACATCCCAGGCTCCCTGGTACCGCTTGATCGGCCAAACAGGCCGCTCTGCCCAATCACGATGCTGCTCATGTAGAGTCGTGATTGGCTCAGAGAGGCTGGAAGCCTGGGTGCTTCCGGCGCTGCAAATCGAGTACGGAGAAGAGGGTGCGGCTTCGACTACGAAGAAGCCGCCACTGTGTAGATGTATACATCCTACAATGAGATTCACAGGTAAATCACAGGTTGTCAAACAATAACCAACTTAAGAAGACCAAGATGATTTTTTAAATATAGTTACAATATATCTCGGGTTGTGATTCACCCTTGTGTCTAATTGTAAAATTCATATACTCACCATTTTTTTAGCACCACGCCGCCTGCACTATCCTCTATTGTATTTAGTGCCATGGGGATTTGGTTAGGCAGAATATTTTCGTTTACATAGAGAGTCTTTTATGTACTTTTATCTGTATGTGTTCAATTTGCTTGATTATGTCACACAGGTTAGATATACTCACTGTACCTATGAAAAGAAATCCAACAGAACTTCGGTGTGTTGTTCCTGCGTTTTTTTTACCATATAATTAACCTGGAAAAGGTCAAAATGGCACCGGTAATCAGTGGCGCCTTGAGTGGTTGTTGGAGCACCCCATTGTTTCCTTTGCAGAGTTTACAAAAGAAAATCTTTATCTAGCAGAGGACATTGCTTCCATTGAAAGGATTCTTCATTAAAAAAAAAAATCATTGAGATGTTATTACTTTTGTGGGAGGGTCCTGTTATACTGCGCCATGTACAGGAAAAATAGAAAATAGCTTGCCAGCAGAACACAACAATGGTAAAATGAACTAGCGGGTGTATGTACGGACTATACTAGACGCAGGAGGAAAGGCAGCACTGATTCTTTTAGATCTCAGTGCTGCCTTTGATACGGTTTCCCACAAGGTGCTGTTGTCCAGACTAGAGGAAGTAGGGGTTTCTGGTCAGGCTCTTAGCTGGTTCAAAGCTTTCCTGTCAGACAGATCTTTCAGGGTCTCCATCCCACCGTATCTCTCCAAGGAATGTCCCGTTGAACAGGGAGTACCTCAGGGGTCTGCCCTCACCCCACCTTGTTCAATGTTTATGTCCTTCCTCTGGCAGAGGTAGCCAGGAAGCGCGGGCTTTCACTTGTGTCCTACGCCGACGATACCCAGCTGGTGGTAGCATTAAAAGACGAGAGCGGCCTGAGTGCGCAGAATTTTAAACAGACTCTCACAGATATCACCAGCTGGATGTCATCAAACTACCTCCAACTCAATGCCGGAAAGACGGAGGTCCTGCTGTTAGGTAAAGATACAACGGCCTGGGGGAATAATTGGTGGCCTGACACTCTGGATCAACCACCTGTGCCCAGAAATGTGGTAAAAAATTTAGGAGTATGGGTGGATTCTGCCTTGAACTTTACCCATCATACAAAAAAAGTGGCTGCCACCTGTTTTGGAACTTTACGAAACCTACGGCCTATCTTAAAATACTTTGACCACCATACCCGCCAATTGGTGGTACAATCAGCAATTCTTTCGCGGTTGGACTACACTAGCTCCTTGCTGCTGGGAACTAACGTAGCCGAGAAAGCCAGATTACAGCGAGTCCTAAATGCCGCCGCAAGAGCTCCGACGGGCCTTCCCCGCCACAAATCTGTCACTACTACCCTCAAGAGTCTACACTGGCTCCCTGTAGAAAAGAGGATTCATTTTAAAACCTTATGCCTTGCTTTTAAAATTCTGAAACTTGCTCCCCCCCCATGCTATGTCCACTCCTCTCATCCTACGTTCCTCGACGCACTCTACGGTCGGAGGGACAGAACCTGGCCACTATTCCCTGCATTAAATTAAGTCGGATGGGCGGTCGCTCATTTAGATATCTTGCGGCAAAGCTCTGAAATGGACTCCCAGCCCAGATTCGTGAGATGAAGGATCTTCTATCCTTCAGAAAAGCTAAAAAAAAACACCTCTTCCGTTAGTTATGTTGTGTCACCTGCAGACTACATCTTCAGCAGTCTCCTTTGGACATAGACAGCTAGCGCCGGGACGCCCCTTGACTGTGGCAGCCGTGCGCTATACAAACATTTATAACATAACATAACATAACATAACATGTATACAGTCAGTCACAAAACTTTATTCAGCCAATCACAGCTATAAAAGTACAGATAATAAAAACATTTCATAAATATAGCAGCATCTCAAGATTCAAAACACATCAAGGGCAATGCACATGAAATACAATTAATCACAGAGTGCGCACTACATAAATGGCATATCTACAATAAAAAGTATAAAATATATGTAAAAAGCCCAAAGGGTCTTATACTAAAAGTTTGGAAGGTTAAAAATTAGAGGATCAGATCTTAAAAGCTAATAAAACACAAGGAGGAGAGATTACACTGAACCATATCTATTTCTGACCCGCTGTAAATAGCGGACAAAATTTCCCTACGCCACGCAAATGTTCTCATTCTCCAAACTTTGAAGTTGCTCAATAGCCTCCTTATAGGAGTTTGTGTTAAAAGAGCTATTATGGAGGGGGGCGTGGCCAGCCAGTCATCATGGCGGACGCAAGTTGTTGATGCTCCGATCGTTCGTTCACCCCTGTTTATCCTGCATCGAGTGGGACCGGTGCGGGAAAATGGTGGGGAGCCGATGAAGCCCAGTGGTTCCTTGATTATGAGATGCTGAGCGGAGAACTGCGGCCCGGACGTGCAGCGGGGCCCAGGGGGCGAAAGCGCGCAAAATGCTCCAGAAGGTAATGGCCGCTGCCGGGGCCTGAGACGAAGCTGCAAGACTGCCAGGGGCGCACTGAAGGGCTGGTGTTGTATCGCCCTGTGAAGCACAGCGCCCTGACGGGACTGCACCAGAGGTGAGTCGCTGGGACCTGCTGTGTGCCGGAGGTTATTGCTGCCAGTGAGTTCCGCGGTGAGAAGTGGAGGCGAGCTCGTGATGGTAGCGGGGCGCCATTGAAGATTCTTTTCCGCGCCCTGTGAGGCCTGCTGAGGACGCTCCTTTAAGTGGTGGGCATCTGTGACCTGGGGATCTGCTGGTGGCCGCGCATCAGAGAGACGCGGCTGACAGAGTGTGCAGTGAGGCCTGGGAAGGGAAAGTGCGCCCTGGGCCCTGAAGGTACCGGCTGGCCTTGTGGCCTGAAACTGTGGAACAAGGCTGCTGGAGGCCAGCTGGGGCTCGGGCCTTGATTCGGCCCTGCACTACACAGGGTTTCCGGAGTGCCTGTGCAACCGGCGCGCCCCTGAGGCCTGTGATGATCTGGAGGCCTGCGGGAGCTGGTGCAGCCAGTGGGCAGTGTAGTACGGAGCAAGGTATGAATGTCCTAAGGGCCTGAGACAGCAGTGGAGTACCTGACCTGTGCCTCGGGGGAATACCTGCTATGGACATTGTTGAGAACAGCGGGCCCCTACAGGTAGCTCCCGTGAAGAGCGGACCTGAGTATGCCAGGAGCGGGACGGTAGGAGTGGAGCGGGCGCTCGCCCCCTGCCAGCAATTGAGTGGGTAGACACATTGCGCCTGGCATGACAGCTCAGGAGCAACTGCCCAGTGTAAGGGAAACGGAGAGTAGTAGCGCCTGGAGTGCTTGGAGGCGTGGGAAGCTGCACTGGAAGTGGCCAGGAATGTCCGCCACCAGGGCCTGAGATGCTGCGAACTGGTGAATTAAGGCATAAGCAACACTTTGGGGGCAGCGCCATTTTGTGTGGGACCGCGACAGGAGCGGTGCGCCACGGGCACGAGAGTCACGCCTGCCGTAGGAGAGGCCTGGACGATAGGAGGTGCAACAGGGAGACTGTTCCCAAGCCCCCTGCGAACTTAAGGTGAGCGACCGCCGAGAGCACCTGGTGGAGCTAAGCTGAGTCTACCAGAGTGGTGCGGGCAGCGGCGGGGCACCCCGGGTAAGCGGAGAGAAGCCCGGGAATCCCTGCGTTGTAAAGGAAAGACAGAATGCATGATTAAAAAAAAACAGTGCCATTAGCTGGCGCAGAGTGGCTAGGCTCCCCAGCAATAAAGACAGGAAGACGAACTTCTGCAGTTCGGGCTGCAAGCTTCGCGTCGATGCTCACTGACGGGGACCCTCCCTGCCGAAAGCTCTGTTCACGGACAGGCGTGTCAGACTTTTCCCTCGACAACACGAAGAGGCTCGGGTTCTGAGAGGCTTGTAACTGACCGCGCCCGCACGGGTTGTGGCCCGTCTGCAGATGCCAACGGCACAACAACTAGTGATGGGCCGGCTGCGGGACAAGTCGCAGCATGGGCAGTCGAGGGCGGAAAGTCTAGACCCCTCGGAAGGGCACCAGAGTGGAAGCATGGAACCGCAGGCGGCGGCCCTCGCAACCAAAATGGACACTGTGCTCGCAGGGGTGGAAAGGATCGGCACCACCCTGGAGCAAACCAAGGAGTCCCTAGAGGCACGGATTGACAAAGTCATGCCAGATTTCACCCTTCTTCACACCGACCACCGTGGGCTAGCCAAGAGGGTTGCAACACATAGCCAAACGCTTCAGGAGATTCAACCTGTTGTCCAAAACCATACTATAGCGCTACAAGACATGATCGACCGGGTCCACGCACTTGAAGACCGAATAGAAGATGCAGAAGGGCGCTCCCGGTGCAACAATGTTCGCGTGGTGGGCCTTCCAGAAGGCGAGGAGGGCAGAAACCTGGAGCAGTATATTGAGCGCTGGTTACGTGATCTCATGCCTCAGGGGGTGCTGTCACAGCAGTTTGTTGTTGAAAGGGTGCACAGAGTGCCAGCGCAGAAGCCCTCTCCGGGGGCCAGACCCCGCCCATTCCTCTTTAAACTTCTCAACTATCGGGACAGAGACATGGTGCTACGTGAAACCAGGAAATCTGGCGACCCAACTGTGGGAAACAGGTAATGTTCTTCCCGGACTATACAGCAACAGTGCAGAGACGGAGAAGTACCTACATGGCAGTGAAGCGCCAACTCAGGGAGCTGGAGCTGCCTTACTCCCTGTTGTTCCGGTCCTGCTTGCGAGTGGTCACGAAGGAGGGAACTCGTTTCTTAGACTCCCCGTTGGAAGTGTGGGACTGTCTGGAGGTGTTGGGACAGTGGACAGGAACAAGACCTCCAGGTTTGGATGACGGCGGCCGGCGGAAAGGAGATCAAGACAATGTAGACGGCGGGGAACACAACAAGCTGTGAGGCTGGGTCCGGTTGCGCCCAGCCCAAAGAAAATCAGGATGGAACGCTAGGAAGCTCTTGAAGTAATGGCAACCCTTGGGACAGTGCGCAACAATGGCCGCATGGAGACCTACACACGCAGCGAACCGGGAACCAGTGGCTCGTCATCTCCATCCACTGTGATCTCTGAAGACTCGAATTTGCCTGTGGTGACGCCCCAGACTGCTGACCAGCTTATGTGATACTAGAGCGTTGTTTGACGTCTATACATGGCCTACAAATGTGCATACGCCGAGAACTGTTCAGTTTTGCATATGTCCACACTCATGCTGTTGAACTGTGCTGTGTATCGGAGGCGCCCTTGAAAGATAGTGAGACGCATGCACGCGGCTAGGGGATAGCTTACAGCCCGGGGTGGGACGCACCGCGCAGTTATTCTCCGAAGACTTGAATTTGCCTGTGGTGACACCCCAGACTGCTGAACAAATTATGTGATATCATGGCTCTGTGTTGCATCTGTTCACACACATGCATATGCTGAGAAATGAGGTGTCCTTTATATGCCTGTACTCATGTTGTTGTTGAACTGTGCTGTACACTGGAGGCGCTCTTGGCAAATAGTGCGGCGCATGCGCGAGGCCCGCGGCGGACATCCTGATGCGCGGAGGCGGGACGCATGGCGCAGGTGCTACATATGCTGCTCCCCACCACTGTGGCTCACTCCGGACCTGCGTGTTAGATTATGACATGACACACTGCACACCTCCCGCAAGTATAGGAGGCATGAGAAAGGGGGACAGCGCAGTCGAGTCACCGACACCACACACACCCCACCAGGCACTACACTGGGATAGCTCACTACTACCTGTATTGTTATGAGGTTTGGACGAATGCTCCTTCAGGGATCCGCCCCATTAGTTACATTGTTTGCAGTTGTTATCTTGTTTACTTGTTAGCACATTGATACGCTCCCCTCAGACCGCGACCCCCTGGTGCGGCCGCGCCTAGCTATTCAGAAATATGATGGCACACACTAACATTGTGACTTGGAACATATGTGGCAAGCACACACCGTAGAAGCGTTACTCCATCTTTTCCTACCTACAGCGACACTCCGTAGGAATTGCCCTCCTACAGGAAACACACATGACCCAGACGGAACTTGATAGGCTTTGCAGGCATTGGAGGGGGCAAATATACGGCACCATCTTTTCTGACACATCCTTTCCCCCCTCCGTGCCGCAGTGACGGAGTCCAATGCGCATTCATTTAGGGACTGGCTCACACACTGGGCGCTGCAAGACCTGTGGCGCTTCCTCCACCCGTCAGAATAGATCTACTCCTACTACTCAGCAGTACATGATTTGCATGTCCGGTCAGATAGGATGGTGGGTTCCCAATCATTCTAGCTCGTGATGTCATACTCTCATAATTTAAAATAATATATTAATGAGTGTTTGCATGATTTGTTTGATTAAACCAACCTAGATTAAGTTTGCACCACACATGAACACGCGGGAAACTAATTATAAGTGCTCTTGTTGCATTTGCAAGTCTGTTTTTGTAACACATTATTAATATTGTCCTGTTTGTTATGTCTGTCCTATTGTCTTTGTCATTATTAATATGCAGCTGATCATTCATGGCATGTGCTTTTATATGTGCTTACATGTATGTCCTATGTTGTGTTTGTCTGTCTGTGTATCATTTAATCATCTTTTTATTCTTTCAGAAACATAAAGCTGGACTACATGAAGAATGGTAGTTATTATATGTGTTGCTTTATTTGTTTGCTTCTGCTAGTTGTCATTTATTAATGGGTTAATTACTAGCAGGGAAAGGGTGGGTAACAGAAGGGTTTGTTTTACCTGAATTAATTATTCTTTTGTGTTTGTTTAAATAATAGTTTTCTGAAAAAGTGACGCAAGCTGAAAGTGGCGCAGTGACGCAAGCAAAAAGTGGCGCAGAAAATTGACGCCTTCTAAAAGAGGCCTGCTGATGCTAAGCCACAGGAGAAAGTTATTTTGAAAAAAAAGATGACAAGCCTACAAACTTTTATTATGAAATCTTTAAAAAAGGAACTGCTAAAGTCAACTCTGTGGAGTGGGTTTGGATGTGCCATGGAAAACTCAGAACGGTCAGGCTCAAGGCTGAAAGGAAGAGACGTGACAAGATTTGTATTGCTTGAACATTTTTGCTACAAAATGTAGCAGATTAAGGAACTGTTGCCAGGATTCTGTGCATGAACAATGACTCTGTGTAAAGCCTGGTCTCGTGGTGGAAGATGTGACAGTTTACTGTGGCGTGAGGTGATTCAGCCAATGGAGAGCCAGAATTCAGCTGTTGGAATGTGAAAAATAGTTAGCTCAGCTTATTTTAGGGTATAAGAATAGGTTTTAGCTGCAAACTTTTGGCTTACGCTCTTGATTCCAGAAGGACGTGTTCTGCTGTCCGATGATTGCACGTAAGAAATGTAACTTTTAAGACTTTGTTTTCAGGCGATGAGGGTAGTGACAGAGAGATAGTTAGGTTTTGGAAATGCTCTTCCTTTTCACTTATTTCTGCTAAATAATAATATTATCTTGAATTAAGTTCTCTTTATAAAATGCTGAATAAAACTTATATGACTTTTTCTAATGCTTGCTTAATAAAGTTCCAAACCTAAGTTTTCTTAAATATGTTTTAATAAACTTTTTAAAATGACAAGCTGGTCTTGTTTATTATGAATGTCTTAAACAAACATATAGTATCCATTCACCTCACTCTCTATGTTTATGGGCCTGGTATTGATTGGTAAGTGTGTTAGTGGATTGTGTCATCATTTATAAAGAATTTTAGTTTCTGGGCTCTAACAATTTGGTCGCTTCAGACGGTTCATATGTTGTTTTTGACATGCATGTTACATATATGTTGGTATAGACATAGGATTGATGTTTAACAACTGTTAAGTTCTTGATTTTGTCAGATTGTTATGTGTAGTATGTAATCTTTAGGGTTTTTCCAGCTGTGAAAAATTCCTGGTATGCCATGGCAAGAGTAGTGTAGCTAGAAAAGTTACACAGTGCATTTGTTCTGTTTCAAAATTGTGGTATAGCATATATCACGTGTTGTGGGCGTACAACACAAGTTTAGGGACCTTAGATTGAATGGTTGAATGTATAGTGAGGATTGCCTATGAAATTGTAGCATTAAGCAGAGGGACCTGGTGAGCCTGTTTTAAAACTTTCTGTGAAGAGAGTAGTAGATATATCCAAGCTTGTGTGAAGGGTAAGGGTTGTTTTCTCTTCCAAGGTTAGAGTCCTAGGAAGAAAAATAAGCGTTGATTTCTCTTCCAAGGTTAGAGTCCTGAGGAAGGAAATAAGCGCCGTCTATTCTTATCAACGCTTGGCGTTTTCTGTGGTTGGTTCAAGTCCTGCCAAGAATTTGTGTGTGTATGAAAAAAAAGAGGGGGTATATACTATGTACTAATTTTTCAAAAATTTTCAAAAATTTACTTTTGTTTTTTGTTTTGTTTTATAATACTCAGATTGATATTTGTTTTGTTGGTGCAATTCAAAATGTAGTTATGCAATTTTAAAACTTAGTTACCTAAATTCATTGGGGGTTGGGGATTCAAAGGTGGAAAGGATCCAACTTAGCTGAATAAAGAAAGGGTAAAGAATACAGAATTAGTAAGATGTAAAACTCAATACTAATTATGAGATAGATGAAATTAGAGCTTAAGTACTAATCCTGAGTAAGCCTGAAACGTGTTCAATAGATAAAAATTTTAATTAAAATGTTTGGGTGTTGTTTGGTGATTTTGAAATCACCAGATGAGGGAGTTGATAGAGCGAGCTTTAGAAAATATTTTATTCTAGCTCGTGATGTCATACTCTCATAATTTAAAATAATATATTAATGAGTGTTTGCATGATTTGTTTGATTAAACCAACCTAGATTAAGTTTGCACCACACATGAACACGCGGGAAACTAATTATAAGTGCTCTAGTTGCATTTGCAAGTCTGTTTTTGTAACACATTATTAATATTGTCCTGTTTGTTATGTCTGTCCTATTGTCTTTGTCACTATTAATATGCAGCTGATCATTCATGGCATGTGCTTTTATATGTGCTTACATGTATGTCCTATGTTGTGTTTGTCTGTCTGTGTATCATTTAATCATCTTTTTATTCTTTCAGAAACATAAAGCTGGACTACATGAAGAATGGTAGTTATTATATGTGTTGCTTTATTTGTTTGCTTCTGCTAGTTGTCATTTATTAATGGGTT
This sequence comes from Lissotriton vulgaris, assembly GCF_964263255.1. Classification (NCBI taxonomy): domain Eukaryota; kingdom Metazoa; phylum Chordata; class Amphibia; order Caudata; family Salamandridae; genus Lissotriton; species Lissotriton vulgaris. The sequence goes on along the minus strand of NW_028244253.1, from coordinate 355,091 downwards.
AATTACTAGCAGGGAAAGGGTGGGTAACAGAAGGGTTTGTTTTACCTGAATTAATTATTCTTTTGTGTTTGTTTAAATAATAGTTTTCTGAAAAAGTGACGCAAGCTGAAAGTGGCGCAGTGACGCAAGCAAAAAGTGGCGCAGAAAATTGACGCCTTCTAAAAGAGGCCTGCTGATGCTAAGCCACAGGAGAAAGTTATTTTGAAAAAAAAGATGACAAGCCTACAAACTTTTATTATGAAATCTTTAAAAAAGGAACTGCTAAAGTCAACTCTGTGGAGTGGGTTTGGATGTGCCATGGAAAACTCAGAACGGTCAGGCTCAAGGCTGAAAGGAAGAGACGTGACAAGATTTGTATTGCTTGAACATTTTTGCTACAAAATGTAGCAGATTAAGGAACTGTTGCCAGGATTCTGTGCATGAACAATGACTCTGTGTAAAGCCTGGTCTCGTGGTGGAAGATGTCACAGTTTACTGTGGCGTGAGGTGATTCAGCCAATGGAGAGCCAGAATTCAGCTGTTGGAATGTGAAAAATAGTTAGCTCAGCTTATTTTAGGGTATAAGAATAGGTTTTAGCTGCAAACTTTTGGCTTACGCTCTTGATTCCAGAAGGACGTGTTCTGCTGTCCGATGATTGCACGTAAGAAATGTAACTTTTAAGACTTTGTTTTCAGGCGATGAGGGTAGTGACAGAGAGATAGTTAGGTTTTGGAAATGCTCTTCCTTTTCACTTATTTCTGCTAAATAATAATATTATCTTGAATTAAGTTCTCTTTATAAAATGCTGAATAAAACTTATATGACTTTTTCTAATGCTTGCTTAATAAAGTTCCAAACCTAAGTTTTCTTAAATATGTTTTAATAAACTTTTTAAAATGACAAGCTGGTCTTGTTTATTATGAATGTCTTAAACAAACATATAGTATCCATTCACCTCACTCTCTATGTTTATGGGCCTGGTATTGATTGGTAAGTGTGTTAGTGGATTGTGTCATCATTTATAAAGAATTTTAGTTTCTGGGCTCTAACACTCCCACTTATTACACAGTCAGAATACCTGGGGTGGACACACTCCGATCACAATCCCTTGTGGTTTCAGATTGGCTGGGAGGCGGATCGCTCACCAGTACCCACATGGAGACTTCAATCTAGCGCGCTGGAGGACCCGGAGTTTCGCTCTTCCCTGGGTACGGCCATATTAGCGTACTTTGACATTAATGAAGGTACGGCGAGCAATGCATTAGTGGAGTGGGATGCACACAAAGTGACTGTCCGGGGCTACATGGAATATACATAGGACGCTTTCTGACTCCCTGGCGCGCTTGGAAGATGAGCTGCTGCAATATGAGCCTGAGGGAGAAGGAGGGGGTAGACACTCACACAGGTTTCAAGATCTCCGCGCCCTGGAGAGGCTCCGATGTCATAACTATGCAGCATACACAGCTAGAACACATGCTAGGGCGGATACTGGTCCACTCAGCCTTTCATCCATCAGAGGTGGGTAACAATGAACATCTGTTATTCAGCGCCAAGAGATCTCTGGGTGAACGTGCGCTTTACAAATATACATGTTATATTATTATGTTTATGCTAGGGCGGATAGAGCGGGTCGCCTATTGGCATGGTTAATATGGCAGAAAGAACACGTGCCCCAATAGGGACAGTTCGGTGGGTGGACGGGACGGGACGCTGGTGTACACGCAGCGTGAAATCAACCAGGCCTTCACTGACCACTACAAGCAGTTGTATTAGGCTAAAGGAGTTGGCCCCAGACACCTTCTAGAGGGGTGTTTGGACTCTGTCCAACTGCCTGCACCCTCCGAGGAGCATACGGAAGCACTTACTGCACCTCTCTCCTTAGAGGAAATTGGGGAAACGATCCAGTCATTGGCATCCGGGAAAACGCCGGGACCAGACGGTTTGCCTGCTGAGTTTTATAAAGCCTATCGCGAGTCCCTTGCGCCGTTACTTCACGTGCTGTATAACAAAGCGGTGGAGGTGGGATCGTTGCCCCCCTCAATGCTGGAGGCGTTCCTGGTCTCCCTGCCTAAGCCGGACAGAGACCCTACGATTTTGGGTTCCTATAGGCCCCTGGCGAATCTTAACATGGATTATAAAATCCTCGCAAAATTACTGGCGGAGCGGTTGGCACCAGTGGCCCCCTACTTAGTACACGCAGTTCAGAACGGGTTTGTCCATGCGCGATCCACGTCATTGACTCTTCTGAGGTTTTTCAGGGTGGCAGCCAAGGCCACTAATAAGTGGCCCAGGGCGGGATGTCTTATCCTAGATCTGGAGAAGGTATTTGATTGCATAGAATGGGGTTATATGACGGCTGTGCTGTTACGATATGGGTTGGACGAGGGATTTCTCCACATGGTCGGCCTGCTCTACAAGAATCTCACAGTTCGTGTGAGGTTGGGTCCCTATGTCTCTGAAGCGGTATCGATGGGCCGGGTCCCTGTTGCTATTCGCGCTGGCAATCAAGCCCATGGCGGTGGCTATATGGGCGACTCTGGGGGATGGAACACCACTAGGAGATGCAGTTCACCAGGTGTCGCTCTACTCTGACGATCTGTTGGTATATGTGAGAGACGTGGGGCGCATGCCGGGGCGACAGGCCCAGCTGCTGCAGACTTTTGCCAACATCTCGGGGCTTCGTGTGAACGTGGGTAAATCCTGTCTTTACGCTTTCAACGCAGGGACAGAAGACCCGGGATACTGTCTTGATGGTACGCAGGTCCAGTGGAAAGAGGGTACCTTCAGATATCTGGGGATACAAATCTACCATAGCCCAGCTGACTTGTTTGATGGGAACCTGGGAAGGGCGGTCACGGCGCTTAAATCGCAGGTGCGCTTTTGGAGTACACTCCCCTGACGACCACAGGTAGGGTTGCGCTCGCCAAAATGGTCATACTGCCACGCCTTCTGTACTACTTTGTCGCTATTTGTACCGGCCCCCTTCTTTAACATGCTCACTAGGATTTTGCGGGACTTTGTCTGGGGCACAGCTAGGCACAGGCTGGCGCTTGCTAAATTATTCCTGCCGACGGACCGGGGTGGTCTGGCCGCTCCCTGTCTCGAGCACTACTATCTGTCCGCTCAACTACAATGGGTTGCTCGCTGGCTGGCGGACAGGGGCAGAGATGATACAGCCACAACAATGCCGCCTTAGTCACTAGAACAAATAACCAGACTTTTCCACCCCCTTGCTATAGTCACGCGACCGATGCCGCTCCTATTGGTGGTGGCATATAAGGGCTACCGAAGGACTTTATATCTCACCGCACATGCTAGGGAGGCCGATGTTCGTACGCTTGGAGATCTATATCGGGATGTGAGCTCATACCATACGAGTCCCTGGTGGCAGAGGAAGGACTCCCGCCCGGGGGGGGTTTTGACGCATCGCTGCCTGATAGCGAGATTGGCTGCTAAATGGGGGGACATGACCACGGAGCACGTAAGGGGGACCCCGGGGGCGAGAGCTGGGGGTGAAGGCCAATGGGGAGGGAGTTCTAAATGTCTGAATGGTTGAAGCTGCCATAGTTTTTGTTCCTTTGCTTTGTAAGTTAATTGTCTGTTTCATTGATCAAGCTGAATGATCAGCATTGGACCACATGAGTAACCGGGAGGTTGACCCCCTACTTTTATACTGCAATTTAAAAACTGTATTAGAACTGGCAGAAGCACTGCAGCCAGCTCCTGGGTGAGCGTTCCTTGTTTTAATCGCAGTGAAGTTTGAACATATTTTAAAATAAGGAGGCCACGTGCCCATGTACTGATTAACAAGTTACACATGATAACGAACTTCTGTATGAAATGCCTGCCACTAGTGAGTGTAAGCTTAAAACAATAAAAACAGATTTGTTAAAAAAAAAGCTATTATGGGGGGGTTTACTGCCCCTGATGTTGCTCTGTTCTCTTTTCAAGTAATACTAATGCATTTAATATATGGCACAAGAATATGTCACCAGAAACAGCCTCCCCCTTTATCTCATTTATCTCACTCTAGCAGGTTCTTTTTCATACCTGCTTCCTCCCTTTGTCACTATTGTTGTGTCTTCCTGGTCCCCTCTTTCCTGTTTTTCTGTCTCTTGGTCTGGAGCAAAGTCTGTTGAGGAAAACAAATAAGTTCTGATCTCCAGAAATGAGTGCCGGTGGGCATACACTGGCTCAAGTTAAGCACTGAAAATGCTATACAGAGACTACTTCACTCTACTAAAAAAAAAATCATCTACTAGCCAGGCCAGGGGGATGCCCACGCTGTCAACGAGATGGAGCGGTTTTTCTGGAAAGGGATATGGACCTGACCAGCAGTGGAGAAATATTGGAAACACATGGCGACCATGTTGATGACATCATCAGTATCCAGAATAACACATTCACTACAACACTGCATCCGAGGCTTGTATCCAAACCCAGAAAGAGGAAAAATGACTATAAATTTGTGGCTGGTTGCTGGTGTTAGCCAAGAGGAGGATAATGATGCATTGGCTACAACCACAGATCCCGCTCTAGAATTATTGAAATAAGATGCCAATCAGTGACTCCCGGGTGAGGAAATTCGTATGACTATTGTGCGAAAAGATGCTAAATCGCATGAATATATTCACAAGAATTGCAAGAAGAACTGACAAACAGATGAAATTAAGAGAAAAACATCAAACTCTCCACATGACTATGTGAACTAAAGTTATTTTATAAATACGAAAATTAGCCAGCATCTTACGGCAACAAAATAATGAAAACATGTTTAAAAAAACAGACGAATGAAAGTAAAACTATCATAAGGACCACTATGATAGCCATAGGTGAACAAGTGATTTAGTTCCCAAGAGGAGCAGGGTCAAGACTGATTTCCATATGGCTGGGACCAAACTGGGGTGGCGTAGTGAGCAAAAGAATGGAGGATTTAACCCAGATCTCCTGTCTCGGGGTGAATGTTTGATTTATTCAGCATTCCGTCCATCATTTGTTGCCGCAGCACTTTTCGCCCTAAATGGGATGGGTATGCCCAAACGTGGGTCCCTGGCTCGCTGTGCCACTGGATTCAAGGTTGCCTGGCTAATGAGGGGTATACCCCAAAACTGGTCCCAGGATGCTTGTTGTGCTGGACTGTTTCCATGAGAAGCAGGGTCAAGACTGATTGGCATATGGCTGTGTCCAAACTAGGGTGGCTACTGAGCAAAAGAACGGTGGATTTAACCCAGATCTCTTGTCTGGCGTAAATGTATGATTTATTCAGCATTCCGTCCATCATTTGTTGCCGTAGCACTAGTGACAACCATGGCTTTAACATAGTGCACAGTGACATGTCCAGTACTTTTGACTGTACCATCACAACATGTTCCTCTACTTAATGGCTAAGATGGCCGCCATCATAGCACTCCGTGAAAAGGGCATTTGGTGTTTACAGTGCTGACGATTTATCATCTTGGGTAATGCCAAGTTGGTTAAGGCATTTGGGTGAATTGTCGTTTTGGCATGGCAACTCTGCATTTTTTTTTCTTTCAGAAACATGCCTCCAAAAAGGGGGTTACTTCTGAAATTCAAAAAAGCAGCTATGCCCCTCTGGTGCTAAGAGTATTTCCAGGGATAGTAGCTCCTCATAAAAAAAGGGCTGGCCTTTCAATGTCATACAACCAGTAACCCTGACGAGGGTGGCCCGGCAACAAAGTGATTCAATTGGTGGAAAGGAAGGAGTCTGTCCACCTCTAAATGAGGTGAGCAAATCAAATGGTGGGTGGACAAATCATATGCTGATTTTGGTGGATGTCCCAATACCAATCCTAAGACATAAAGGTGTTTAGTGGGTCCATTCGGATGTATTGTAATTGCATTGTATTGTAATTGCATTTACATAGCGCTTACTACGCCTAGCGAGGCGTCAAAGCGCTTTTTCAGTGAGTAGCGCGCTACTCCGGGATCCATAAAGGATTAATGGTGAATTAATATAGGTGAAATATGAAATTAATTTGAGTGGTGGATATGTTAGTCAGTTATTTGGACTGAGAAGGATAGTGGAGGGAAAAGGTTTGCATTTATATAGCGCTTGCTACCCCTGATGAGGTGCTGAAGTGCTTTTTTGGCGAGTAGCACGCTACTCCAGAACCCATAAAGGATTAGTGGTGAATTAGTATAGTGAAATATGAAAGTAATTTGAGCGGTGGATATGTTAGTCAGTTATTTGGATTGAGAAGGATAGTGGAGGGATAGAAGAGAGAAAAGGTTTGCATTTATATAGCGCTTCTTACCCCCAATGGGGTGTTGAAGCGTAGTAATGGCAACAGAGATATCCTATTGGCTGCCTGTCACCATGACCTATGAAACCCACTCCGAGCTCTGTCACGTGCCACCTTGTGCAATGGGGAGCAATTTTTTTTACCATTTCTAGCACTGCATGTTCATTACCATCACATTTTAAAATCAGTAATTCATGCCCTGTCACTAATTTACAGCCTCTATTTTTAGCTGAAACGAAAACCGCTTATTAAAAAAGGAGAAGAGAAATAAGTGCATATCTGTCTTTCGTAACCCAGACAGTGTGTGGGTGGAAACTGCCAGAGCTTTGTGCTGCGTCGCTGGAAAAAACAATGCACAGAGGGGGGCTATTTTTACACAAACTACTCCCTTGTTTTAAGAAAGCCTATTGCAGCACCTGTAATGAAAACACAAGAGTGTGCTCAGTTTACAAAGCATAATACGTTGTTTGTACAAGGATTTCTTCCATGATGTGTCTATGACAATATCCCTTTGTGCGCTAGGCCTTTTGCCTCGAGACAACATGGCGGATGACGTTGAGAATTACTTAATGCCATGGGGGTGCAGGAGACAAGTTTAGCTAATCTGCAGGCTGAGAGAACAACCTTTTGGAGTAGAACGAGGAAAGTGGGTCTGTAAAGCATGTGGGAGAAAAGGGTGGAACTGCTTTAACCAACAGAAAGCTTGACAGGCCTTTCATATGGGAGAGCTGTTATTATTGTCAATTTCTTTTGAGCCGTGTTGTACAGTGGCACAGCTGCCGTGCAGTATGGCTGAAGGTTAGGGGGAAAAAAAGCTCTATGACACGGGAAGCGCTGACTGAGCGGGGCAATGATCTGTTTTCTTAGCATGGGATTATATTCTACCTTCACAATAAAAACATTTAGATAACTTACATTCGAGCATAAGTTTGCTGTGTTAGACAGGCTTGAAGACAGAGCTATAAATACTATGCAGAGCGGGCAGTGCAGTGCTATCTGCAACGTTGTGGCATCTTGAAACCCGTTACCACGATTTTGGGTCCTTTTTTTCTGGTTTGAATGGAGGGGCAAGCAACAAAAGGGGGTGAGGGGTGGATGAGGCAGGCAACAGTGCAGGAGGGGTGCAGAAGGAAGTGGGTACAAGTAAAAGGAAAATAAAAAGTACTTCGGAAAGCAGCAAGCAGGGTAAGGACACTGGGCGAGAGAAGCAGTACTTTGGCCATGCTCCAGAATAGGGACAAACATACAAAGAGGAAATCAAGCCACCGCTTGCTAACCAAAGAGAAGAAAGGAAATGAGTGACAATGATGCCAACCAATGGTAAGCAATGGGTGGGCTCTAAACCCACTGTAAGTAAACAAAATGCCTCTCAAGCAACATAGCCTGCGCTGCTCAGGCGAGACATAAAGTATAGGATGTAGGGGAAAAACAACTAACAGTGGCCCCAAAACACTCAGGGTTGCTAGGGAGAAGGCAGAAGAGTGATTATGGAAGGGGCGGAGATGTGTTCTTCCTGATGGCAAACAGTCATCATGCAGGACCTTTACCATGCAGTCTTTACCACACATGTAATTACCACGCAGGTAAGTATTCATCCCTTTACTATGCAGCACTTTACCACATAGGTAAGTATTTTATTTTTAATAACATGCTTTTTATGTTGTTTAAAAAGAGTGATTTTAGGGTTTAGTGATGGAGAGCTAAAGGGAGGTGAGGGTGACTTTAAGGTTCAGGGATGGGTAGAGGTAAAGGGAGGCGAAGGTGACTTGAGGGTTCAGGGGTGTGTAGGGGCAAAGAGAGGGGAGGGTGAATTGAGGGTTCAGAGATGGGTAGAGGTAAAGGGAGGTGAAAATGACGTGGGGGTTATGGGTTGGGTAGAGGTAAAGGGACGTGAGGGTGGCTTGAAGGCTTAAGGGTGAGAGTAGGTAAAAGGAGGTGAGGGTAAATTGAGGCTTCGGAGGTGGGTTGAGGTAAAGGGAGGTGAGGGTGAGGATTACTTTACTGTTCAGAGATGAGACTGGGTAAAGGGAGGTGAGGGTGACTTGAGGGCTCAGGGTGGGTAGAGGTAAAGGGAGGGGAGGGTGACTTTAGGGTTCGGATGGATAGTAGTAAAGGGGTTTGATGGTGACTAGAGGGTTCAGGGATGATAGAGGTCAAGGGAGGTGAGGGTGACTCGAAGGTTCAAGAATGGATAGAGGTAAAGGCAGGTGGTGATTACTTGAAGGCTCAAGGATAGAGGTGAAGGTGACTTGAGGCTTCCGGAAGGGTAGAGGTATAGGGAGGTGAGGTGAGATATGGGTGACTTGAGGGCTCATAGATGGGTAGACGTAAAGGGATGTGATGTGAGTTCACGGCTCATGGGAGAGTAGAGGTAAAGAGATTTGAGGGTGACTTTTGGGGCTCAGAGGTGGGTAGAGGTAAAGGGAGGTGAGTTTAGGGTTCAGAGGGGGGTACAGATAAAGTGAGGTTAAGGTGACTTGAGGCCTCAGGCAAGGGTAGAAGCAAAGGAAAGTGAAGGGGACTTGAGGGTTCAGGGGTGTATAAAGGTAAAGGGAAGTGAGAGTGACTTGAGGGGTCAGAGGTGGGTGGAGGTAAGGGTAAGGGATGGCAAGTGATTGGCGATGGTGTGATCCTGATGGTGGTATTGATGTACTGGTGGTATTAGTGGGGTGGTAGTGTTGGTGGTGGTGTGATATTGGTGGTGAAAATGGTGGTGGCATTGGCATTGCAGTGGTGTTATTTGCGGGGGTAGTGTTGGTGGTGATTGCATTGCTGATGATAGCACTGGTGGTGATATTAGTTTTATTTGTGGGGGTAGTATTGGTGGTGATTGCACTGCTGATGATAGCACTGGTAGTGATATTAGTTTTATTTGTGGTGGTGGTATTTGTGGCAGTACTGGTTCTGGTAGTGGTATTGGTATTTTCCGTGGAGTTTTGATGAATGTGGTATTCAGGGTGTTTGAAGTGATAGTACTGGTGGTGCTGATGGTATTGTGATGATGGTACTTATGGCATTCAAAGTGGTGGTTTGGCATTGGAGGTGATAGTATTGATAATACTGGTGGTGGTATTGATGGTGATATTAGTGGCAGTAGTATTGGTTGAAGTGGTCTTGATTGGGCTGATAATATTGGTGGTACACCTCCTTTTGCTTTTTGTTCATCACACTAAGAAGGCCTGATCCCAAGATAGAAGTTAGGAAGTCAAGTTCAGGGCATGTCTTGAACTCGAGTCAATATAAACACATTCAGAATGTATACTGCAGTAAAAAAAAAGGTTACTTTCTGTATACAGGCAAAGAATTGAATGCAGCATTAAAGGGAGTGTACGTTTTAGACGTTAAACAGAAGATGTCAAATGTCGCTGAAAACTATGATGACAGACATTGCAATTATTTATTTAGTTTGCAGTTTTATATAAAGCGGGGGGCTCAAAGCATAAGGCCCAAATGAGTGTCAAAGCACTTTAGAGATCAATCAGTATACAAAAATAAAATATAGAGCTGCAATACCCATAATACCATGTACAAAGAAAATAGAACAAAAAATTAAATAAGCATCAAGTTGAGAGAGAAATATTAACGAAATGCTTAAATGTGATGAAACGCAATTTCTCTGCAATTGAGCAATCTATACAGTAGATTACATCCACAAGAGATTAAATAGTGTTAACTAAGCATTCAGTGAATAAAGTTCGACAGGGTTGGGAGAGAATGGCAACAATCAGAGAGCAGAATACTGTATGAAGCATTTGTACATCCATCCATCTGCAATGTATGTTTTTGGCCAAATAATATTTTGTAAGGTGTAAACTGGCGGCCATTTTGAGAAGCGTCATGTTCCACAAAGAAGCGACGAGCGGAACCTTTCACTGGCTCGGTCTTCATTTTGTAAACGATCAGCCATCAATAATAACATGTTCTCTTGTGCCATAGTTGTGACACGGTGACCAGCACGCGCTTGACAAGACGCACGCTTCAGGTCAGACAATGGCGACGATTTCCAATGGAAAGACAGGAGTCCTGGCTACAAAAGGTGTTGTTTACATCCCAGCTTAGGGCAGCAGCTAGACAAACGGCTTCGGCTTGGCAGGAGGTGGCAACTGTCTTTTTTCGTTGACAGATCTATTTGCAACTTTAACCTCAGGCTACTTTGCGGCAACTCGAGCTCAGGGCTCTGGTGCTCGCGCCGCTGTCCTTTCTTTCGCCACTGCGTAGTAGCTTGGTCAGATTGAAATCTGAGGAGAGTGTACGTGGGATCATACCACGCTATCATGTTCTCAACCATCGCCATGATCAGGGGTGATCCATTAAAGCTCCTGTCGGGGGGTGTGGTGGGGGTTGTAAGGTGCTTAATAACGGGTTGTTTTTTGCAGAAAGTGGGATTGTGGCTATAAGATCTGCCCAGGATCACACAGTTTGGCCATGCGGGGACAACGGGATTAAAACAACGAATGATTCCAATTTAAGTTCTCTAGCTGTTCGACTGCCTGTGCCAAGGACCCGAGATACAACTCATCAAGGATGCATAATAACCAGGGCTTAAATTGTTTTATTTTAAAGCGCAAAGGCCAAACATCTACTTTGGGTAATTTACTACTAGTTCGGTTGAATCCCAGAGTTGCCGGATATCAAGGTTGCTGCCTCGTCTTTATTTAACCTCTTGAGCCTTTCTTCTACCATTCTAATTTTCCTGTCTATTTATCTTCCGCTTGCAGTTCCTTTTAATTTCTTCCTTCACCCCTTTTCACTATTTTTATTGCTTTCTCTTTCCCCTCCCTTTTCTGCCTTTTTCATCTCTTGCTCTGTGCCAGAGTCTGCGTGCTTCTTATATTCCTTGCTGAGGGGGGTGGCCTAACTGTTCAGGTCAGAAAGCTCCTTTTGGAGCCGGCCAACACTAATTTGTATGTGGTTGGTCCCTTTCTGTAATGGCAAAGAAGAGCTAAAAAACAATGGAGTGGAATACTCGGAGAATTACCCACTTGTTAAGAAACGTGCACTCAAGCATTTCCACCCATCACATTTTTTTGCTGTCACACAGATTCACCAGATCTGTCACAAAGGCCGAGCAGCCAGGACACTCTTTGTCCCAGGTCACATGCTTCTTAGACCCTGCACTCCTGTTACAGAATATATGTAAATAATACAAATACAGGCCTGACTTGTCCTTCATGGTGCAACAAACGCAACCACACCGCTAGGTTAATTAAAGTATATTGTTTTCTCTTTCCCTTGGGAACATTTTTCCTAATTAAGAGGTGTTCCTTGAATTAGAGACCGGAGTGGGCCCCACAAAACGTTTTAACAGGCCTCATGGCCACAAAAGGGCCATGAGTTCTCTGTTCCTCTTGACTCCAGCAGCATCTCATGAGGAGGCCCAGTAAAATTGAAACTGGTTTGCCCGTGGCTGGCCTTTCCACAGGGCCCAGCAGTTTGCTTTAAACTCCTCCTTCTGGGGAGGAGCCTGCATTGATTTGCATATGGCTGGCCTCTGTCTGCAACAGCATAGGCATGCTAATACACTATGAAGATGACTGCTGCCCGTCGTAATTCCCAGTCGCTAATCAGCAGTTGTTAACCATTCACAACTATCAATTTTTGCTGTTTGAGAGAAATTGTTAGCCAATCAATTAGACCCAAATAAAAGGAGGCGTGGGCACTAAGTGGGACTAAATACTGACACTGTCTACTATTATCATGATTCTGGGTGTGAAATCGCTGGATAAAGGAGCGGGTAGATGATCACAGAGCTGCTTGTTGTCTTAATTTTATAATAGAATAAACAGGACAACTAGTCCCAGAAAGCAAAGCAAAAATCTGCATTAGATGAGCAACTCATGTCTGGACCTGGAAAATTGAGATTTCCACACGAGGAATGTTTGTTTTTTAGTCTATAGTGTGGTAGAAGCATTTCCCATGTTTTTCTACTTACCATGTAATTGAAACCGCTTGACACACAGAAATTTGGTTGAACAGTTCCAAGGAAGCTTTGTGCTTTCACTGAAATCATAGGCCTCTCCTATCATTGATGACATAAGTGGTGGACAGATTTCCAGGGTTGCATGGCTCCTTAGCTCTTTTGCTGCAGATGTCACTCCTGAACAGATTTCTAATGTTGCACGGCTCCTTAGCTCTCCTGCTGATGCAGATTTCCCTCCTGGACAGATTCCCAGTGTTGCATGGCTCCTTAGCTCTCCTGCTGCTGCAGATGTCCCTCCTGGACAGATTCCCAGTATTGCACGGCTCCTCAGCACTCCTGCTGATGCAGATGTCCCTCCTGGACAGATTCCCAGTGTTGTACGGCTCCTTAGCTCTCCTGCTGCTGCAGATGTCTCTCCTGGACATATTCCCAGTAATGTACCGCTCCTTAGTTCTCCTTCTGCAGATGTCTCTCCTGGACAGATTCCCAGTGTTGCACGGCTCCTTAGCTCTCCTGCTGCTGCAGATGTCTCTCCTGGACAGATTCCCAGTGTTGCACGGCTCCTTAACTCTCCTGCTGCTGCAGAGGTCTCTCCTGGACAGATTCCCAGTGTTGCACGGATCCTTAGTTCTCCTTCTGCTGCAGATGTCTCTCCTGGACAGATTCCCAGTATTGCACGGCTCCTTAGCTCTCCTGCTGATGCAGATGTCCCTCCTGGACAGATTCCCAGTATTTTAACGCTCCTTCGTTCTCCTGCTGCTGCAGATTTCCCTCCTGGACAGATTCCCAGTATTGCACGGCTCGTTAGCTCTCCTGCTGCTGGAAATGTCTCTCCTGGACAGATTCCCAGTGTTGCACGGCTCCTTAGCTCTCCTGCTGCTGCAGAGGTCCCTCCTGGACAGATTCCCAGTGTAGCACGGCTCCTTAGTTCTCCTGCTGCTGCAGATGTCTCTCCTGGACAGATTCCCAGTATTGCACGGCTCCTTAGCTCTCCTGCTGATGCAGATGTCCCTCCTGGACAGATTCCTAGTATTTTACCGCTCCTTCGTTCTCCTGCTGCTGCAGATTTCCCTCCTGGACAGATTCCCAGTATTGCACGGCTCGTTAGCTCTCCTGCTGCAGATGTCCATCCACAACAGATTCCTAGTGTTACACAGCTCCTTAGCTCTCCTGCTGATGCAGATGTCCCTCCTGGACAGATTCCCAGTGTTGTACAGCTCCTTAGCTCTCCTGCTGCAGATGTCCCTCCAGAACAGATTCCCAGTATTGCACGGCTCCTTAGCTCTCCTGCTGATGCAGATGTCCCTCCTGGACAGATTCCCAGTGTTGTACAGCTCCTTAGCTCTCCTGCTGCAGATGTCCCTCCAGAACAGATTCCCAGTATTGCACGGCTCCTTAGCTCTCCTGCTGATGCAGATTTCCCTCCTGGACAGATTCCCAGTATTGCACGGCTCCTTAGCTCTCCTGCTGCAGATGTCCCTCCAGAACAGATTCCTAGTGTTACACAGCTCCTTAGCTCTCCTGCTGATGCAGATGTCCCTCCTGGACAGATTCCCAGTGTTGTACGGCTCCTTAGCTCTCCTGCTGCAGATGTCCCTCCAGAACAGATTCCCAGTATTGCACGGCTCCTTAGCTCTCCTGCTGATGCAGATGTCTCTCCTGGACAGATTCCCAGTATTGCACGGCTCCTTTGTTCTCCTGCTGCTGCAGATGTCTCTCCTGATCAGATTCCCAGTATTGCACGGCTCCTTAGCTATCCTACTGCTGCAGAGGTCCCTCCTGGACAGATTCCCAGTGTTGCACGGATCCTTAGCTCTCCTGCTGCTGCAGAGGTCTCTCCTGGACAGATTCCCAGTATTGCACGGCTCCTTAGCTCTCCTGCTGATGCAGATGTCCCTCCTGGACAGATTCCCAGTATTACACGGATCCTTAGCTCTCCTGCTGCTGGAAATGTCTCTCCTGGACAGATTCCCAGTGTTGCACGGATCCTTAGCTCTCCTGCTGCTGCAGAGGTCCCTCCTGGACAGATTCCCAGTGTAGCACGGCTCCTTAGTTCTCCTGCTGCTGCAGATGTCTCTCCTGGACAGATTCCCAGTATTGCACGGCTCCTTAGCTCTCCTGCTGATGCAGATGTCCCTCCTGGACAGATTCCCAGTATTTTACCGCTCCTTCGTTCTCCTGCTGCTGCAGATTTCCCTCCTGGACAGATTCCCAGTATTGCACGGCTCCTTAGCTCTCCTGCTGCAGATGTCCCTCCAGAACAGATTCCTAGTGTTACACAGCTCCTTAGCTCTCCTGCTGATGCAGATGTCCCTCCTGGACAGATTCCCAGTGTTGTACAGCTCCTTAGCTCTCCTGCTGCAGATGTCCCTCCAGAACAGATTCCCAGTATTGCACGGCTCCTTAGCTCTCCTGCTGATGCAGATGTCCCTCCTGGACAGATTCCCAGTGTTCTACGGCTCCTTAGCTCTCCTGCTGCAGATGTCCCTCCTGGACAGATTCCCAGTATTGCACGGCTCCTTAGTTCTCCTGCTGATGCAGATGTCCCTCCTGGACAGATTCCCAGTATTTTACCGCTCCTTCGTTCTCCTGCTGCTGCAGATTTCCCTCCTGGACAGATTCCCAGTATTGCACGGCTCCTTAGCTCTCCTGCTGCAGATGTCCCTCCAGAACAGATTCCTAGTGTTACACAGCTCCTTAGCTCTCCTGCTGATGCAGATGTCCCTCCTGGACAGATTCCCAGTGTTGTACGGCTCCTTGGCTCTCACGCTGCAGATGTCCCTCCTGGACCGATTCCCAGTGTTGCATGGCTCCTTAGCTCTCCTGCTGCAGATGTCCCTCCAGAACAGATTCCCAGTATTGCACGGCTCCTTAGCTCTCCTGCTGATGCAGATGTCTCTCCTGGACAGATTCCCAGTATTGCACGGCTCCTTTGTTCTCCTGCTGCTGCAGATGTCTCTCCTGATCAGATTCCCAGTATTGCACGGCTCCTTAGCTCTCCTACTGCTGCAGAGGTCCCTCCTGGACAGATTCCCAGTGTTGCACGGATCCTTAGCTCTCCTGCTGCTGCAGAGGTCTCTCCTGGACAGATTCCCAGTATTGCACGGCTCCTTTGTTCTCCTGCTGATGCAGATGTCTCTCCTGATCAGATTCCCAGTATTGCACGGCTCCTTAGTTCTCCTGCTGCTGCAGAGGTCCCTCCTGGACAGATTCCCAGTGTTGCACGGATCCTTAGTTCTCCTGCTGCTGCAGAGGTCCCTCCTGGACAGATTCCCAGTATTGCACGGCTCCTTAGTTCTCCTGCTGATGCAGATGTCCCTCTTGTACAGATTCCCAGTATTTTACCGCTCCTTTGTTCTCCTGCTGCTGCAAATTTCTCTCCTGGACAGATTCCCAGTATTGCACGGCTCCTTTGTTCTCCTGCTGATGCAGATGTCTCTCCTGATCAGATTCCCAGTGTTGTACGGCTCCTTTGTTCTCCTGCTGCTGCAGATGTCTCTCCTGATCAGATTCCCAGTGTTGCACGGCTCCTTAGGTCTCCTGCTGCTGTAGATGTAACTACTGGACAGATTCTTAGTGTTGCACAGCTGCTTAACTGTCCTGCTACTGCAGATGTCCCTCTTGGACAGATTCCCCGTGCTGTACAGCTCCTTCGGCAGCAGATATCACTCCAGGTGTGATATCCCAGAAACTTTGCACTAGTGGAAAATCATACCGAAATCACTTTGCACATTTTCCAGCTTGTGTACTGCGGAATAGAGCATACAAATGTTGCTACATTTCATATTAGGTTTATGTTGTTTTCACCAGACCAAACATGTAGTAAATGGATCGTGAAACAATAACTGCACCTATGCAACCCCTGTTTTTTGCTTATAGATCAATTCACATGTTCAATGAATCGTAATTTACGAATCTTTTTGTTTATGTAGTAAAACATGGTTGAAGCTGACTTTGTATTCAAGCCCTGCCTTTTAAATATGAGAAGGGGGGGAAATTATTTACACTTCTTTTTAGGTAAGCCCACCAATAATGAACATGAAATATATTTGCGGCGTTTTCCCTAGTGCAAATACAGTTTCTGTGTTCTCTAGTACACTTGTGGCAAAAAATGGTGCACATGATGTGCCCTAATCTTTTTACACGCGTAAAAAGGTTCTGTAATACAGCCCTCTCTAGGTCTCTTTTGTGATTCAGCATCCCATGTCCCAGTGCGTGGACGCATCCATTATTAATCGCGACTGGGCACCCTTTCTCCGCTCCTGTGGCTCCGTGCTCGGTTCACAGGCTGTTCAAGCCATTGTTGTCACCCGAAAGACAATTAATTATTTGGCCTTGATATCGAATGGCAGGACTGGCCCCAAATTATCATGCTATTTTTTGATGATACAGTCTTGTCTTGCTCACTCCTTATGAACTGTCTTTTGTGTCAATTTCTCCTACGTTTAAGCTTATCTCCCTTGCCACGTATCTTTATTTAGTTATCACCCTACTTTCTTCCTAATGCACATATTTTTATATTTTACATGCTCCTTCATTCCAGGTAAGGACTGATCTCTATCAAGTCAGGGAGGTGGTTGCTTTCTGATAGAGCATTATGGCTGGTAGAGGTGTAATTATCAATAGTGCATCAGGTGCAGTGGCACTGGGCCTGTAGGTGCGAGGGGCACCTGGGTGCCTGCTTATATGTGACTTTTACTTCCAACCTACAGATAAGGGGAGGGTCTGTTCTCCTTACTTGCATGAGTGCCCGTAGTTCCATTTCTGTGCCACTGAGATGGCATGGAACATGGCTTGACATGGGATTGGCTTTTCTTTCCCTACAGCCCTTTCAGACACATTGTCTACCATAAATCACGAAATCTTAAAAATCCAGCCCGCTTCTGCGCCTTTCCCTCTTTAAAGTGCTGTGGACTCTGCACTATGTTCTAAAACCCCTACTATCAAAAGTGGGGTTCCCTTTATATTCACCTTAATTTCTTTGTGCTAGGTGAAACGTGAAACTGATGGTTTTTTCCAGTTTCCTGGTCTTCAACACGTATAATATCAGGGCTGAGGAATGCTACGAGAATATTGTGGTCAGACTATTGTCTGACACAGATGTAAATTTATAGAACAATATTTTGTGAACAATGTTTAAGACAAAATATGTCTGTCTGACAATATTTTAGTGGAAGGTATTCTAACATACAGCCCATGGTTGGTGGTACATAAGATAAGATAACCGAAGTACTAGCAAAAGCCTGGTAGAATGCCCTGAATCGTCCAACAAGACTCATTGGCATGCAAGAGGTGGCTAGGAAGCTAATAAACTTTGCCCCAGCCACAAATAATATTTCAGACCAAACTCATTTTCACTACTACTTTCCCAAATTCTTCACCGGCACCCAGCACCACCATAATTTCCATCACAAGTCTGGAACTAGTATTGTATTCATTGGTAGAAATACTCTAGGTTTTGGTTCGTATCAGAAACTATACACAGTCTCTGATGTTAAGGGAAACAGCGGCAGATGCAGACATGCAGAGCAAAGGCGTAATAAATCCTGGGCCAGATGTACAACTGTTTTTTACAGTCGCAAACGAAAAAAGGCAATTTTTCGACCGCAAAAGAGTGTTGGTATGTACAAACGTTATTTTGCCAGTTGGTGACTTGCGAAATCGTGTTTGCGAGTCGCTATTAGGAAGGGGCGTGCTGCAGATTTACTGATGTTTTGGTAAACTGGTCACTATATAAATTTAAGTTCCTGAGCCAAAACATTAACAAGTTAAAACCTCTTAGTCAAATTAGGATGATGAGTAAAACCAACTCAAGATATAGCTGACATAGAGGTCTCAACTCAGGGTCCCCGCACTCAACTGGCAAGCCAAGAATGCATTTATTTTGGGTGCTTCAGATTTTGCGGGTATTCGGCGAAATGACTTTTCCCCATATGCGGCGAACAGGGGAGTCAAACTTGGGCCACACAGCTGGTCATTGCTGACGAGGGGCTTAAGTACCTCAGTGTCCATATCACCAGATGCCCCACTGTGCCATGGTCGCGCAACATAGCCCCCTTGCTCCCCGTGAGGAAACAACTGTGTGGTCCCACCTTCCCTTATCATTATATGGCCGGTCCGGTATTTTCAAAATGGTGTCCTTGCCGCGCTTGCTCTATAGGCTGCAGAATTTCCCGTATCCCATTCCTCCGTTGTGGTTTCTTCAAAATAATGGGCTCCTAAACAGATTCCTCTGTGGTGGACTGGCGATTCGAGTAGCCCTGGCAACCTGTATCTAATCCACTTATTGTGGCGAAATTGCAGCTGCTGACGTGCGGGCGTATTATTGGGCATCTCAGCTCTTGGTAATCAATGAATGGTGGTACAACAACAAGCCGATCCGGCCTATGCGGTGGAAAGGCTCTTCCTGGCGGAATACCCGCTACTTGGTCTCTTATACAGTAATTCGTCCTTGGAGGCCCTTCCCCCGGCCTGACGTATGGTAATTCAGATCTGGAGACGTGTGTCCCGGTCCATGGGCTGGTGGAGCATGCTGACAGGCACAACTCCTCTTTGGCTGGGCACGCACCTCTTGCCCGTCTCCACCCTGACCGGATTTTGCAGATGGGATACTATAGGAATATCTACACTAGGCGATGTGATGCGTGGGCCCCCGCTTAAATCCTTTCAGAGGCTGCAGGAGGAGTTTGACCTACACAAATCTATAAGTATTAACAGCTACTCCATGCCCTGTCCCCTCTGATAAAGCACCTCAAGTCCTTACCTGAATTCCCCCCCCCCCATGGAGGGCAGACTGTTAATGGGGGATCTAGGAGAACATAAAATCCGCCAAATTTATCAAACTTTGACCACACACTCCAAGACGAACATACTTTGGACCAGGGCGGCATGGGAGGCAGACTAACCAGCCTTGACAGATGATGATTGGACAGAGGCCCTTGCCTGCCCCAGGTATGCTACGTTCTCCTGTAGGTACCGGTTGATCCAGTTCAAATACCTTCACAGAATATATTACACTCGCCTTCGCCTTTGGAAGATGGGGGATATTCAGTCCCCTACATGTCTCCGCTGTAACTCTGATGAAGGGTCGTTTTTTCACACGGTCTGGGGTTGTGGTGCACTACAACACTTTTTGCCGGTTGTGTTGTCCTGTCTGGAGCGGGTATTGGGGTGGGACATCCTGGCGGACCCTCGACTGACACTTCTTCACAGCAAGGAAGACATCGGGGGAACAGATATAAGAGACACCTCCTGTTCCTAGGCCTTACCCTATCCAAGCGCCACATCGTGCAGCATTGGAAGTCTTCCTCTCCCCCCAGGGTGGTGGCATGGAAAACAGCCTTAGATAAATGTATGTCGGCTGAAGTAGCAGTATTTCAGGCACGGAGTTGCCCGTAGAAACATGGAAAGGTGGGCTAAACACAGGGGTATCGATCAGTCCTTCCTTTTACAGCCAGCAAACCTAGACCCTATTGAACGACCGGTCATCAATGACTCCCCAATCTAATGGGCTAATTGGTTGTAGCTGTGGGCCTATTCTTTTTATCGTGCATGTATTTACTGTTCCATATGGTGTGTGTGGTGCAGGGTTTAGGGGAGTGGGGTGGGGTGGGATGTTGGATTGAATGTTTCGTAGACCTCCTGGTTAGGCTCTCTCCAGTATCTACTGGTCAAAGCTTTCTGTCATTTGCCTATATGCTGCTTACTGGGTTTCGCCCACTTGGTGTTATAAACTCAATAAAATGTGTTGTTAAAAAAATTATGCATTTATTTTGGGGGTGTCACTCCCCAAACATCCCCCTTGAAGCGCTGAACCTACACCCCTACTTAGAAAACCTCTGCCATTTCCTGCCTTATTCATAAAAGGGAAGAGGCACACAGAGATGCTTTTGTTGGAAATGAATAAGATCTAGGGGCTGAATACGATGTCGGGTGACAGCCTCCCCCGACAGTCGGAATTTCCTCAACCGCGTCGGAACCCTTCTAACCGACTCGGTCAGTTTACATTCCGACCGACCGATTATGATGTTCACGGTCGAAACGTAAATTGCGCGGCCATTCCGAATCGGTTCCGACCGGGTCTCGGAGCATCCATGTCGATCGGAACTGCATCGTACATCCCTATAAACAGTGTTTACGTCCTCAGGATTTCTATGACAGCCTTTCCGTGATGGCCTTTCCAACATGAAAAGGCTGCTGGAAAGTGACTTTGGGGGCTCCTAGCTGGGCCCCCTTCATCCCGCGGCCTCTAGTTGGGAGCTGAGGGAGTACCTAAGGGACACCCCTGTGAAACCCTGCACTGGGTGGCAGACACAATGGGGTGCCCGTGACAGGATGCATGGTTCGATCTTTCATGACAGCTTCAAAACTATTCAAATAATCGTGAGCACCTGTAACTTTCAAGGATTTAAGAGCAGCCAAGGCACTTGCTTTTGGGATAGCATTGATTTGTTCAGGTCAATATTTCCGCACAGCATGAACTGGTTCAGGGGTTGCAGAAAGATGTCACATTTAATTTAGTATGAAAAACTCTAAAAGGTGTTAAAAATTAAAAACTATCCCCTGCTAAATTAGATTTTTTGCGGGATGTCTGCATGTTTCTTTATTCAATAAATGAGCAATGAATTGTAATCTTTCAAAAAAATACCTGCACAGTTAATCACGTTATTTGTATTTTTTATTTGTTTAGAAAAGTTTTTTGCTATCAGAGCACGACATGCAACTGAG
Source organism: Lissotriton vulgaris (assembly GCF_964263255.1). Lineage (NCBI taxonomy): Eukaryota > Metazoa > Chordata > Amphibia > Caudata > Salamandridae > Lissotriton > Lissotriton vulgaris. Next base: position 334,201 of record NW_028244253.1, on the reverse strand, counting down.
TTCCACTCCTTTCAGGCTGGATTTTGCAACCAGAAAAACAGTTAAGGTGCAGTTCCACTTCCATAATCTATCTGAATTTTTCTGAAAATGAGAAACTGTTAATTGCCAAATGTTTGGAAATATGTGAATCTAAAACTGTCAATCTAACAAATAAAAATTAATTCCAACTACTGTTTACCTTTAAGAAATCTCACCTTCATGTGCTCAACCCCATTGTGGCTGGCACTGATAGTTCTAAAGTTGTAATCCATTCCTCTTTGTAGGGCATGAAATACCAGTCTCATTTTGGGTGTGTTCCTTCAGGTTATTTTAAGATCAGCCTATTGGACAAATAAAATCACATGAAAGGTGTTCAGCGTTAAAGTGAAAGAGTACTTGCTTCAGGGTCAGCAATTACTAGCAATATAATTGCCAAGCTGTATTGGGTTATGCTCGAAAATCAGATTTTTCTAGTTGTCTTTAACAATTGAACTTTATTGAAGACAAAGAGGCACATATGTTCCTTTCCCTGCAATTTTCTTGTCAGTTTTGATGTATTTCTCTATTGCATCAGACTGCATTATTAGATCCTGGTTGATGCAGTCAGTCTACATTCTCAGTTGATCATAAGTCACACACATGACATTTTAAGGCCTATGGTATCTATATGTTGGTAAAAATAAACATTTATCTGCTAATGAATTCATACAGTAAAAGTTTTTTGTTGTTGGTGCATGATGATTTTCCCTGGCGTATATGCACAATATCAGCATATAAATAAACACTGTTAATATTTACCTTTGGTATTATTTAGCAACATTATGTAAAAGCCAGTTACTGTGTCTTGTCAGATATGCAGCCTGTCTACCGTATTACTCATTACCTCACTGCCATATAGCAACGCACACTGTTGCCTGGTGTCTGGTGATTTAGGCGGTTAGACAATTGTCATGTTTTCTGCAACTATTGTGTTTTAGTCACTCAGAGAAGGAGTGTTTGGATTTTAGGGGACACAGTGCCATTCAGCTAAGTGCCATGCTCAAGAACTGTGAACATCAGATTAAAGAAGTGTGCACTTACCATCGTTGATTTAAGGAGAGGTACGAGGGAACTAGGAGGATTGCATTTATAACTTATGCGTGCACATTTAAGTGCAGGCTGTTGTTAGCTCAGAGTGCAATTATAACATAGCTGTTAACATTTAAATCCAATCTGTTGTTAGCTCAGAGTAAAATAGTAGGTACTTTCTATTTGTTTGAGTTTCAAATATCATTCTTTAAACACTTTTTAAGCAACATGGCTTTAAAAATTATATAAGATTAAGCAATTCTAAATTAGAAGTCTTAGCCGCAGGTAAATACTTGGGAAAAGCTCCAAGAGTATATTCACACAGGGTTTTATATTTGTGAATTTCAGAGGATTGGAGCTAATATTTCTTTTGTTATTTAGGGCAAGACAAAAATATCCTACATTATGGAAGTATAAAATAGAGACATCTAGCTAAGTTTGCAAGGATTTAATTGTATTAAACTACTTAAGAAAGAGTTGTACTAAAGTGAAATTCTTCGGAATATTGAATTATATAGTGGATTAACCCGTTTAGCGCGTCAAACATTCCGCCCCAGTGCGGACGTTCGATCGTGCTAACGGGATTCGGACGTCCAACGGTCGTGCGCAGCACCAGCGAGGTAGTGCACGCGACGACCGTTGGACGTTCGCAGCACGGAAAGGGTTAATTAATCCAATTTCAAAACAGCTAATTTGGTGACCTTGATAACTGGTAATATATTATTTTACTAATAACAATTGTTATGATTTAGCTATGTTGCCTTCAATCGTTATCCATGGCGGAGAAAAAAATAGAAGAATTTGAATGAAACCACAAAGATCATTGGCTAACTAAAACAGCAGTCCAATATGTTTGGAAATCTGTTAAAGTCATACCATCATAAGTTTTACTAGCGTATTATATTTTATTTTTGGTACATTATTTCAAATAAACTTTAATATAATTTTATTTAGCTTTGTAAAGAAAAGACTAGGAAACTAAAGGGAGGCAAAGATAATAAATATAAAATGTGAGGTGCAATAATTAATAATTGTACTGCACGAATTAAAAAAAAATCGTTCCTATTCTCGCATCGACTTCTTGTTCATATCCCCTGATCTTTCCTGCGATGTTCTGGGGGTGGAGATGTCGGACATCTCGATCTCGGATCACGCTCACATCGAATTGCTCCTACAAGACCCGGCGGCTGGCCCCCCTAGAGAGAGGAGATGGCATCTTCCGCCAAGTATCCTGCGAGATGCGGCGGATGTTGAGGACATACGGGAGGCCATAATTTCCTATTTCGAGCGTAACGACATACCGGAGAAGCCCTTCCCGGTGGTATGGGACGCCTTCAAGGCAAAGATACGAGGCCACATCACATCCCTCTTAATAGCAAGGGCACGCGAGGCGCGGGCACTTGAAGACAAATTGACGGAGGACTTGCGGGAGGCCGAGGTGCGTGACCAGAGCGTCTCGACCCAGAAGTCAAGGAGACACCTGGCCAACCTTAGGGGTCAGCTCAGGCTGCTGCGAGCCAATAGGGCTGAATTCTCTCTAGTGGCGTTGAAGCAAAAGTACTACAAGGGTGGTGATAAAGTGGGGAGAATGCTAGCGAGGCGGTTGAGGGCCAGGGCTGCAAAGGCCCACATAGCCAACGTACAGCTACCCAATGGAACTAGGGTTGCGGCGGCTAAAGCTAAATGCGAAGCCTTCAAAGATTACTACGAATCCCTCTACACTGAGGAGAGACCCCCCTCTGAGCCCATAGAGGAAGTGGTGGGGAGTTATGGCGGCGCAGAGCTCCATCCCCACTTTGCCTAACTCCTGGAAGAGGCGATCACGAAGGAGGAGATAACATCTGCGGTGCGGGAGCTGCACTTGGGGAAGACGCCTGGGCCTGATGGCCTCCCATTATCCTTCTATCGAGTATTCCAGGCACAGCTGGGCCCTCACTTGCTCCGGCTGTTTAACTCCTTCACAGAGGAACGAGGCCCGGCCCTAGACAAGGGGATGGCTGAGATTGCTCCGATACTGAAGACTGGGAGGGACCCGGCCATGTGCCCGTCCTACCGCCCGATTGCCCTATTAAACACTGATTTTAAAATCTATACAAAAATACTGGTGAAATGTCTGGACCCCCACATGCCGGGCCTGGTTGACCCTGACCAAGTGGGCTTTATCCGGGGACGCCAGGGGGCTGACAACGTATGAAAAGTGGCGCACCTTGTGGGCAAGGCTCATCATTGGCGGATCCCGGCCTGCCTCCTCTCCTTGGATGCCGACTGGTCCTTCCTCAGAGCAGTCTTCTATAAGATAGGGCTTGATCCAAAGATGGTCGCTAGAATCATGGCACCCTACATTGCGCCACGGGCCAGGATCAGAGTGAACGGGCAACTCACGGAACCATTCGCCATAGGCAGAGGAACCAGGCAAGGGTGTCCGCTCTCGCCTCTCATATTTGCCTTGGCGATCGAACCGTTGGCTGATATGATTCGCCGGGCCCCTGGCATCCGTGGTATCCCGTTAGGAGGTCTTGACCATAAAGTAGCGCTTTTTGCAGACAACCTCATCCTGACGCTCACAAGGCCTTGTGAGTCCCTCCCGGCACTGCATTCTACGCTTGGCTTATTTGAACTCATCTCTGGCTTGAAAATCAATCACGATAAGTCCTGGGCGCTTAACCTCACCATCCCTGCGACAGATATCCCTCACCTTGAACGGATAGCGCCCTACCGCTGGACCGCACAGCATATCCGGTACCTTGGCCTGTAGTTGACTCCCTCACTCGAGGGCTGGATGCATGTTAATTTTAGGGATTACAGACGTGCGGTGCTGGAGGACCTACGGAACTGGAAGGCACTTGTGCCATTCTGGCTGGGCAGAATAAACGCCATAAAGATGCCCATTTTACCCAAAATACTATACTTGTTTCAGTGCTTACCTACCCCCATCCCACTACATAACATTAGAGCCTTGCAAAGGGACTTAACCAATGTTGTTTGGGGAGGCAAGAGGCCCCGCTTCTCGCAGGCACTCCTCTTAGCACCCCGAGATCGAGGGGGCCTGGGATGCCCCAACTTAGTGAAGTACTATTGGGCTGCACATCTCCGGTACATAGTCGAATGGGGTACCACTGAAAGTGAGAAGGGGTGGCTACACATGGATTGTGCTGTAACTGGACGCACCATATGGGACCTGGTGTGGAATCATAGGGCAGGGCGCTCTCCGAGCGCATACATGTCGGTGCCAACGAAAACGGTACTGGACATTTGGGATCGGGCGGCAGTGCGTCTAGGCCTCACCACCTTTCCCTCCCCACATACTCCGATCGAAGGGAATCCGCGGTTCCCGCCGGCCCTTCGCACCAGAGCTTTCCGCAGATGGTCCCAAGGCAATTGCAGGGTACTTACGGACCTCTTTAAGGGGGCACCTTAAAATCCTTTGCACACTGTAAGGAGGAATTCCGATTACCGCCTGAAGCCGAAATGCAGTATATCTAATTAAAACACTGGGTAATGGGCGATGAGACCTATCGGGCGGCCACTCGCGCTTTTACCCCATTCGAGAGATTGGCCCGCTACTTCACGGACTCAAAAGGTTTGGTCTCAAAGATCTATTATATCCTGCAACATCCCCAAACGCCGCCTTCCCACAGTTACCAGGCTCGGTGGCAGTCCCTCTCGGGTACCGACATCTCGCCTACGCAATGGCTGCGGTTGTGGAGCGACATACCCAAAATCTACCGTAGCATCCTGCAGAAAGAAAACGCCTACAAAATGATGACGCAGTGGTACTATACTACGCAACGCCTACACAGGATGTTCCCGGCCTCCTCTCCTGTGTGTTGGAGATGTCGGTCCGCGACTGGGGACTTTTTACATATCTGGTGGACCTGCCCATCACTGACCCTCTTCTGGAAGGAGGTCCTGAGCCATACCAAGGGGGTCCTGGGGTTTCCTCTGCCTGATGCCACTAGCACTATCCTACTTGGGGTCAAGCCATCTGGACTACGGGCGCTCACCCGAGCTGACTGGATGATAGCGCTCCAAATGCTGGGGGCAGCCAGACAGCTCATTGCCCTGTACTGGAAAAGAACAGAAGCACCGCCAGTGGCAGTATGGTTTATGCGCCTCTGGCATGTATTGATTATGGAGCTCCTCACGGCTAGATTGCAGGCCCGCGATACACGCTTTGGCAAAGTGTGGCAGCCCCTGGTGAAATATTTGTGCAAAATAGAGCATGCACGCCATGTACCCCCTAGGTTGCGAACCCTGCGTCTGGTTGAGGATACTTTGCTCCCTCCATAATCTGCTGAGAGAATGTGATGTGAGTGTGCTGGAGTTGGTGGCTCTGCCCTGTATTGCCGCAAGCCGACCTTACCCCCTTAGGCCCTGCTATCTCTTTTTCTTTGCTTCTCCTTTGATCTTTCCCCTCTTACTTTCCCCCTTGCTGATTCCTCTATCAGCGTTGCACTACTGTTTGGGCCTGTTTGGTCCTACGATTTCATCCAATTTTGTTCTTGGGTTGTACCTGGCCCATGGGGCTGAGCGTCTGAAAGCAGTGACTGTTAAGAGTGTAGTTAACGCAGACAGCGAAGACTTCTGTAGCCGGTCCATCTAGGGGGCGAACGCCCCAATATGCTTGACGATTGCCTTGGTATGCGCTCCTGTTGAATTTATATGCACTCCTCATGGCGCGGCCGGCCCGAGCAGGGTTGTAGGCTTATCGCTGTGTTTATGTCACTGACAAGATAACCCCACCTGCGGAGCCTCAATAAAAAGAATTGAACATAAAAAAAAATGAGGACCATTTGTCAACTTTCTCTAAGATCTTTGAAAGGATGACATCACAATTAAAATCTTCGATATTCCTGCGAATGATATCATATAAGGCTAGTGCTTTGCATTATGTCAGCATTATTAATATTTAAAGTATAACCTGACACTTTGGAATAGCAGTTGAAAAGTCACAGAATAACTGTAACAGAAACAGATGGATTTTCAATAAATATTAAGTGTCAACAGCATAAGCGGAAGCTTTAACTCCGTTATCAATTCAATTCAATTCAATTCAAATAATCTTTATTTCGATCGTTAGAGATCATAAAAGATGTACAAATAGATCACACTATAAAAACTTTAAAAATAAGTTCAGTATTTTGGAGTTTAAGAATTCATGATTACAGTCTAAAAAATGAATACATTTTGGATTAAGAACTATTAGATCGTACCGCATTAGAGTCCCTTATAATTCTTGCACGTAATCTCCACATTGCCGTCAAAAAGTTCGCCATGACAAACACAGTTGGAGCTGTTAAGTCTGTTTTAAGCACTCTGTAGGCTGGGGCATAAGTTCGAAAGCCCAAATTCCTTAGATAGGGAACCAGCCAATAGCTCCTGATTTTACTGTAGGCTCTGCAAAACAGGACCACGTGTAGATCACTTTCCAGCTTGTAGTTGCATGCGGAACAGTTAGCCAAATCCAAGTTGCCGTCTAAAGATTTAGTAAAGGACCTCAAGGGAAGCGAGCCGTATCTCCATTGCAGAAAGATCTTTCTTAGATACACGGGGGACATAGTATCTAAAACATACTCAGGGCTATAGGAGTCTTTTGCTTTGGTGAATATGTCGGTTAAAGAACCTTCCCGGATTAAAATCAGAGATCTCTGAGACATAAAGCTGTAAAACAGTTTGGAAAGTTCTTTCCTCGGGAGCCTTGCGGACGTTGCTTCCGGGTTACACCATAGCTCTGGGACTCCGAGGGTCGTGCATATGTCCCTAATGTACTTCAGCCAGGGGATTTTAGACACATGTATTGACCTAAGAAGCTCCTGTAGTTCGCTTCTATAGTGGCACAGATCCTGGCTGCTCCACAGACGTCTCCAGTATGTCAAAGGTTTGAGGCCCAGTTCTTCAGTGATTGGACGTAGTGCCAAGTCCATTCTTAAAGGGAGAAGGGGAGAACTCGGTGGAAGGGCCACTAATTGTCTAATGAAGTTGTTTTCTGCGACCTGTATAGTCTGTAGCGGTGTAGGACCCCATAACTCGGCCCCATAGGTAATGCCTCCTCGAGTTTGGCTTTGTAAATGTGTATTGCAGGTGCCAGTGGACGAAGATAGGATTTTTTGGCAATTCTTGTAATAGCACCAGCCCTCTGAATTAGTTTTGTGGTTGCCTTTGTTGTGTGTGGCAACCAAGTTAGATTCGGGTTAAGGGTTATGCCAAGGTACTCAATTACAAAGACTCTTTCTAGGGATGTAGATCCCAAGCGGGGATTTGGGCAGCTTTTGGGTTTATGGCTGAGGATCATGAATTTGGTCTTAGATGGGTTTATTTCTAATCCCCTTTCATTGCAGAACTCCAAGAACCCATTCAAGACCCTCTGTAGCCCCATTGGTGTTTTTGACAACAGCAGGGTGTCGTCCGCGAACATAATCGCTGGCACCCTGCTGTTGTTTAATTGTGGCGCATCAACGTTAGGGATCCTGCTCAAATACTCTATCACCCCGTTCGTGAATAGACAGAACAGGGTCGGCGCCAACACACACCCCTGCCTTACCCCTCGTTGGACAGGGAACCTATCTGTCAGCCTACCGCCCTTTCCATATCTTACACGGGCATAGTTGTCTGTGTGTAGCCTGATTAGAATCTGGAAAATATCTCCAGGGATACCCAGATCTGCCAGTACCGCCCACAATTTGGCCCGGGGGACCAAATCGAAGGCGGCACGGAGGCCCACGAAGACCGCATACAGTGACCCACCTTCTAGATGAGCCATATCAATTACTTTACCATTATTTGTATTGGAGTAATGAATAGAACAAAGTAGAGTTTCAAAGGATAATAAAAAAGAAGAGGGGGTAGTGGACATCCCTGTCTAGTACTTTTTAAAAGATTACATTTGTTTAAAGAGATTACATTAACATACATTTTGGGAGTTGGTTTACTTTATAAGGCCTTGTTCATATTTAAACATGTAGAGCCATTGAAATTTTTGTATAGTTTGAATTAAATGTACCAATTCACCTTGTTAAAAGCTTTTCAGCATCCTGAAGCAAATACCAATCGAAGACTTCATTGAACCATGTGACACCAACAAATGACAGACAAGTCTTGTATTGTCTGATGATGGAAGAATAATTATTACCAGGCTTGAGTAGGACTATAGCTTAATTAAAATAACCAGAAATCGAGAACTTGTTACAAGTTCCCAAAAAAAGGTATTCATTAGGAGATTACATGATCGTATTTATTTGATAAAATTTAGCTCCTCTAGAAGCTCTACCTGATTTGAGAGGATTTATTTCAGTTTGGATTTCCTCAACAGACAGAGAAAGATTTTTATGTCATTAGGTGAAACAGTGGATAAATTACAGGAAACATTGATCTATATTGTTAGGTTGTACATTATCTGGTTTGCTGTACAAGTTAGAATATAAAGTCATACATTCATGAGCTACTGCTATTGCAGGAAGTAATAGTTCTCCTTTGGAATGTTCTCAGATTGTGAACTTTTTTACTTTCTTTATATGTACATAATTGCATAAGAGTTTGCCTGAACCATTGCCATCAAAATAAAACATATGCTTTGGATAATTCATAATCTGTTCTTCTAATAAGTACAGCATTACATTGATATCACATTATTTGTATTTTAAATGTGTACTCCATATTATTTGAAGTAATGACTAGCATTTCTACATTAGCAAACTGCTTTTTTAAATCTGCGAGTGCAGCATTAAATGTTTTGTAATGAGCCATTATGAAAATTGCTGAACCTCATACACACGTTTTAAAGGCATTGAGAAATTCTAGAAGTGTCAACAAAACAATAAAAAATAGTCTATGTTAGTTGTTGTCTAACTTATAACTCCGTAATACAGTGTCTGTGTTTTGGAGAGGGGGCATGACAATCTGATATTTTAACATATACAGCAATAAAGATGTGATCAGAGTTGTGTCTGATCAATTCTAAGGTTCTAGACTCTGTGACATAAGCTCTTAGAAGAGAGCAAGTAGTCAATCCTAGAGTATGTGCGATGGGAACAGGAACTGAATTTCAAATCTCTATATGTAGGGAACTTAAGTCACCAATAGTCAACACGTTTAGAATTCTTAAAATATGCTTTAATTAAAATAATGGATCTTGACGCTTTCAATTCAAAGGAAGGGAGTCTGTCTCACACAGGACCTCTAAAGAGATCGAAGTCTCCTCCAACTCATGAATAAGACACTGAGTGCCTCTTCATCTCCATCTTGGAAGTTCCTTCTTGCGTTTTTTCCATCTTTCTCTTCCTCCGTCTTTCTTCTTTGTTCATTTTTCCCTCTCATTGCTCTCAGTAAATGTTTGATGCAGAACAATAAGTGCCAGTCCCCAAAAAGGAATGTTGATGGCCCCCACTGACAACCACTGGCTCAACTTAAGCACAGCCATCGAGTCTTTAGCCAATAAAAATAATATGTTGCAGTTAACTTGAGTTTATTGAAGAAATCCTACATTTCTTTTATGCTGTGCTAAGCAGTGTGAAATGTTCTACTTTTAACAAGATGACACAAACCTTTGGCATTTAATGATGTAATATTGAGGTTGTAGAACTTAGCCAAATGGTTGAGAGGAAAATTGATATTGCCTCAGACTTTAGAAGACAGTTACAATTTCAAAGCAAAAGGTGTAACACTAACTGCTGCATTATTTAGGATATGAGGAAAAAGCGATATACATTGAAAGAACCACTCATTTGTAAATACTGGGGAAATTCACAGCATCAGATGCCCTACGCCATTGTTGCAAATCCAGTGCATGTTTGAAATACAATTGAGGAACAACTGAACAATAAGGCCTCTATTAGAAGCCTGGTGGTAAAAACCACCAAATTCACTCATTTATTAAATACTGATTCTGAGGGGTTCGATATATACAACAGGTGCACTAAATAACACTGATTATGAGTGTTTAGCCTGTCCCACTGAATTAGTATTTACTGCATGTGTTAAATACTGAATGTCTGATATTTATGGGAAATACCACACCTGACACATACAACATCCAAAACACAGCAGGAAGTGCCAGTTTTCAGGCATTGGAAGTTCCTGGAATGAGAAAAGTAATTCCTAGAGAGCAGAAACAGCCCCAGCAGCACATAGAAAGACCACAGGACAACTCAAAGCACAATAACACCTCTTTCCTGTGTAGCAATGTACATGCAGTTATTTTGGGTGGTCAAAGCACCATGAAACAGGACAAACAGAATACATTCACATCCTCTGACATCACTCGGTCATCACAAGCAGCAGCCTGCCCAACGGTTCCAACATAGGCCCTAGCAGGATGTAGAAGTACAAGTTTACAGATTCTATGCTGGAGGTCCTGGTCAAAGAGGTGGTAAGACACCATTGCCATCAAATGTGACAACTTATGCACCCACCCATTTGAACACCAAACCGAAAAATAGAACATCCCTTTAGAAGGAGATAAAAAAGCAATGTTGTAGCAACATATCCCCATGATGATGCAAACTTCAAAAACAGATTACAAACTTTGAAATGATAGGTACATAGACAAGTTGCACAGAGCAAGAAAGACAGCATGGCAACTGGTGGCGGTTTCCACCTCAGATTTACTTCACGACGTGCGAAAAAATAAATTATGATCCTCAACATGTCGAGAGTTGAAGACGTGAATGAAGGTCTCCAAATCAGAGGAATCCAAGGTAAAAGACGTGAAAGTTGCAATGGAAGTACTTTTGATTGTGAAAAGGTTGAGTTGGCTGGGAATGATCATCATTCTGAACAATGACCGATGTCATTTGTAACACATGTTCGCATTGATCCACGTATGTGGTTCCATAGGTGCTAACAACTCTCTAATGGTACGCCTACCATATATTCACATTGGACTACAACATCCATGATGCATTGTAATATTGATGATGAAGGGTTGATTTATCTGCTACTCAACAACCAACCAAGTACATTTAGGTTGATGAGTCACCATCGTATGACTAATATAGCTCCTCTGTGGGATCATGGCACTTAGGTTTGATCCATGCACCTAGCACCGTGGTTCAGTACATACAGGTCTGAATCATACAGCATTTGCACATTAATGGTGTGTTTCTGCACTTAACAGGGTCCTAAATGTTGCAGCTAAAACAATGGACAGTTTTTTAGGCATTAGTTACCCCCTCATTTTGGCCCAAGATTGCAGGCTATCTGCAAAAAGAAAATGGCCACAGACACACCTGCCAACTAAAAACAAAAATGTCACCATGTGAGGAGGGGGCAGTGACTTAGAGGGGGCGGGACCTCGTACCGAGAAGTACCTAAGGGGTACTTTGGCCCAAGCCCCACCCTCAAATCCCCTCCTCCTCTAAAAAACATCCTTGCTGAGCTGGGATGAGGCTGGTGTCAACGTTCTAGAATATTTCCACACCCCTTAGTGGACAACAGCAGTTAAAACCTCCGAAAAGAGCTGTTACAGTAGTTTTCAGCTAGTTTTTCCTACGATGTATGTTATAGGCTCCTCTTCAGGTGATCGTGTGAGGGGAGTTGATAGAGTGTGTCACAGGGTGGCACTTTGTGAGTTGGCAGGTCTGCACATATAAGCTTCTTGAATAAATAGTGAATGGTATGGCATCTAACTACCTCTGCAATTCCCTTTCACACTATATACTAACCCACAGAACTCCTAAATGCAATATCTTAATTATATTGAAGTCACAATCTATGAGACTCCACGTCCTAGTCCCTTATCTTCCAGCCCTCTTGACTAGAACTCCTCAATCCTAGGCCTTTGAGCAAACCCCTCTCCCCAGAAGCTCAAACAAGCATTTGCAATGCAATAGCACTCGCATTAGGAAAGTTTGAGTTATTGGTATTGTAAATGACAAATAATTTATTTATGTTTTGTTTTTGAAAATAGCGAAATTAATAGCTTTGTCATTTACAATGCCAATAGTTATAACTTTCGCAAATGTGACACCTATAGCATTTGTAATGCAATATGTGTTGTATTTACATGACTTACATGTATTGATATTACAAATAACAATGGCTTTTAATTTTTTAAAATAATTATTACTTAAATAAAAGTTATTGTCATTTATAATGGCAATAGCTTTAACTTTTGTAAATAACTTTTGTGAAGATTATGTTCAGTGTATTTTATTGCGACGAAAATCCAAGAACAGAAGTGAAATATTAACATCTTTTTGTACATTTGTAATAAAGCTTGAAACATTGAGAGAACATATTTGTACCAGGTGTTGAATGGTTGCACAGATTGATGCTGTGGTGGCGCTGAGTGATGTGGTGGCGAACGAGTGATGCTGTGGCATTAAGTGATGCTGTGGTAGCGCATAGTGATGTTGTGGTGCCCCTGAGTGATGCTGTGGTGGTGCTGAGTGATGCTGTATGCTATGCTATGTTTTGTTTTGCTATCCTATGCTTTGATTTGTTATGCTATGCTATGCTGTGTTTTGTTATGCTATGCTGTGTTTTGTTATGCTATGCTTTGCTATGCTATGTTTTGTTATGCTATGTATTGTTATGCTATGTTTTGTTATGCTATGTTTTGTTATGCTATGCTTTGTTTTGCTATGCTATGTTTTGTTATGCTATGTTTTGTTGTGTTTGGTATGCTATGCTATGTTTTGCTATGCTATTATATGTTTTATTAAGCTATGCTATGTTTTGGTGTGTTTTGTTATGCGATGTGTTGTTGTGTTTTGCTATGCTATGTTTTGTTATGCTATGTTTTGTTATGCTGTGCTATGCTTTTTTATGCTATGTTTTGTTATGCTATTCTAAGCTTTGTTGTGTTATGCTATGCTATGTTGTGTTTTGTTATGCTATGCTATGTTGTGTTTTGTTATGCTATGCTATGTTTTGTTGTGTTTTGTTATGCTATGCTATATTTTGCTATGCTATGTTTTGTTATGTATGCTATGTTTTGGTGTTTTGTTATGCTATGCTTTGTTGTGTTATGCTATGCTTTGTTATGCTATGTTTTGTTATGCTATGCTATGCTTTGTTGTTTTGTTATGCTACGCTATGCTTTGTTGTGTTTTGCTATGCTATGTTTTGTTTTGTTATGCTATGCTTTGTTTTATTTTGCTATCCTATGCTTTGTTTTGTTATGCTATGCTATGTTATGCTATGCTATGCTGTGTTTTATGATATACTATGTTTTGTTATGCTATGCTGGTGAGGGAGGGTGAGGGGTGTGAGAGTGAGGGAGTGTGAGGGTGAGAGGGTTGTGAGGGTGTGTGAGTGTGAGGGGGTGTGAGGGTGAGGAGGTGTGAGGGTGAGGGAGTGTGAGCGTGAGGGAGGGCGAGGGTGTGTGAGAGTGAGGGTGTGTGAGGGTGAGGGTGGGTGAGGGGGTGTGAGAGTGAGGGGGTGTGAGGGTGAGGGTGTGTGTGAGGGTGAGGATGTGAGGGTAAGGGGATGTGAGGGTAAGGGGATGTGAGGGTGAGGGGGCGTGAGGGGGTGAGGGGGTGTGAGGGTGAGGTGGTGTGAGGAGGTGTGTGGGGGTGAGGGGATGTGAGGGTGAGGGGGTGTGAGTGAGGGTGTGTGTGTGAGGGTCAGAGGGTGTGAGAGGGTGTCAGGAGTGAGGGAGTGTGAGAGTGAGGGTGAGGGGGTGTGAGGGTGAGTGGGTGTGAGGGTGAGGGGGTGTGAGGGGGTGTGAGGGTGAGGCTGAATGTGTGAGGGTGAGGAGGTGTGAGGGTGAGGGGGTGTGAAGGTGAGGGGGGGAAGGGGTGTGAGGGTGAGGGGGTGTGAGGGTGTGTGAGGGTGAGGGGTGTGTGAGGGGGTGTGAAGGTGAGGGGGTGTGAGGGCGAGTGAGGGTGGGTGAGGGGGTGGGGGTGTGAGGGTGTGGGGGTGTGAGGGTGAGGTTGTGAGGGTGAGGGTGTGAGGGTGACAGGGTGAGGAGTTGTGAGGGGGTGTGAGGGTGTGAGGGTGAGGGAGTGTGAGGGTGGGGTGAGGGGGTGTGAGGGTGTGAGGGGGTGTGAGGGGGTGAGGGGGTGTGAGGGTGAGGGGTGAGGGTGAGTGAGGGTGTGTGAGGGTGAGAGGAGATGAGGGGGTGTGAGGGGGTGTAAGGGTGAAGGTGTGAGGGTGTGTGGGTGAGGGTGTGTGAGGGTGAGGGGGTGTGAGAGTGAGGGGGTGTGAGGGTGAGGGTGTGTGCAAGGGTGAGGGAGTGTGTGAGGGTGAGGAGGTGTGAGGGTTAGGGGGTGTGAGGGTGAGGGGGTGTGAGGGGGTGAGGGTGTGGGGTTGTGGGATGTGAGGGGGTGTGAGGGTGAGGGTGTGAGTGGGTGTGGGGGTGTGAGGGTGTGGGGGTGTGAGGGTGAGGGGGTGTGAGGGGGTGGGTGAGGGTGTCAGGGCGAGGGTGTGTGAAGTTGAGGAGGTGTGAGGGTGAGGGGGTGTGAGGGTGAGGGGGTGTGAGGGGGTGAGGGTGATGGGGTGTAAGGGTTTGGGGGTGTGAGGGGGTGAGGGTGTGTGAGGGTGAGGGGGGTTAGGGTGAGGGTGAGGGTTGGTGAGGGTGGGTGAGAGGGTGTGTGAAAGTGAGGGTGAGAGGGTGTGTGAGGGTGCGAGGGTGGGTGAGTGAGTGGGTGAGTGAGGGTGATTGGGTGAGTGAGGGTGAGAGGGTGAGTGAGTCACGGCCATGAATCCGAGGCTCCGGATAATCTGTCCGCTATGTGAAGAGCTCTTAATACAAAGGCGGACATACTTTACTATAAAATGCAGAATAAGGGGAAACAAAGGAACAAAAGAATGGTCATCGTTTAGGAACACAGAGCTAATAGGCTTACCTTGTTTATGTAAAAAATATTTCGCGGCAGTCAGGAACATTCCTACTTCGGCGTCTTTCTGGTAACACGGCTAGAAACGGTCCGGGAAACAAGAGCAAATTAAATAGGGGTGTTTAAACAGCCCAATGCAAAATCGAGTAGTTAAGAAAGGCGTGTCTTGCTCAAGGGGATTGGCAGAGTTTCTTAAAGGGCTACAGTTTTGTGTAGGATACAAATACAGGTAGCATTGAATAAATGGAAACAAGGTGGCCGTCAATATGTTAGAAGTAAAAGACAATCGCATGCGGCAGGCCACTGCTGATCTAAAAGTTAGCAAGAAGACAACTAGCTAGTCAAAGCACGTTAATGCGAGGATGAACTAAGCTCAGGTAAAACGGACAATTGATTTCAGGAAAGCGCCGATCTAGGACAAGCTCTCGGCATTGCGTGCGCGGGAGCGACTTCCTTTGAAGTCTGATGGGGAGGTGGGGCGGGGGAGCGTATTCCTTTGAAGTCTGATGCCGAGGCTGATGGTGTTTGATGTGCATGCGCCTGGCTTACATGAACTGTAAGCGATCCGAAGCTAGGTAGACTTTTCGGACCGCTTACTATAATCTCGACAAACAAAAATTGCTAAAGCAATGCTGTAGGTCGAGACCTAAAAAGATTTAAACTATTATCTATTGCAACTAATGAGGAAATAAGTGATTACAGATTCACTTCCCATACAGGCACATATACATATATGTATAGTTCTTGCTGTAGGCACCATTAGTGCAAGAAAATGTTTATTTTAAAAGAAATGTGTCTGTCTTCGATGCAGAAATCAACACAAATGGTGCAATGAATTTATGTTTGCGTTTGCATTAGTATCTACAGTGTCCTGATTATACTCCGTTCCACTTTTGCTGCTGTGTAAAGCCTTTCTAAATCAAACTTATATGCCATTCCCATTGGGTGCTAGCTTTGATTGCAGCTGAATGAGTAGATGACACTTATTTAAATTGGTTTAAACTGCTGGCTCCTGGCAATTCGTCACCCAACATGTATTTGCAGCTCCACTGCAATGGTTTGTTTGCCCATAAGTGAAGAAATGTATGGCTAGCTACTTAAACAAGCATTGGCAAAGCCAATAGATTAGGCCTACGCGAGATTCATTGGCTTTGTTAAGGTTTCTTTTAACATGTTACAAAGCAGTGTGAGCTGCTGTGCAACATTTCTTACTTTTTTCCAAAGTAAGATGATGCAATCAATACTGGCCACATTGTAGCGCTTTTGTTTTTTTCCTTAAACTATGTAGCACGGGGGGCTTGTCCAAGATGGCGCCTGTGCGGTAGCAAATTTACGGGCTACCTACCCCTTCTGGGCCCACAGTTTTAGAGGTCTCTAGTGTGAGTGATCATATAGACTTCTATTAGGTACTAAAGACAGTCAGAAATGCATGTCTGAAAATCAAGTGAGAAGGCAGCAAGAAATGAGACCCAAACAAAGACATAATGTCCCTGAGGGTAGTAGTGTTGAGTGAGAAAAGAAGAGGGAAAAGTAAAGAATCTTGAGGTAAACCCACTGGAAGTGGGGTAGGTACTTATGTATTAGTGTGGTAGGCAACTGAGAACGAGTGGCAGGAAATATAGGAGGCAAGCCATTTGTGTACTAGACAATCCATCTTGGTGTACATTGGAGTAGTCTAATCCTCTTACTGAAAAAGCTGCAAAAAACACCCTGCATCATACAGTGACAAATGTCAACATGGGGCTGGGACAACCAGAGATGGCAGTGGAGAAAAGGGCTGGCTTAGTGTCCTACTCACCAATGCATGGCAATGACATAACAGATGGTCAAGAGATGTGATAACCCAAAGAATATGAATATGCTAAGTATAGTTAGGTGTCAATAACCCTCTTTCTAAATTCTCACCCACCCAAATGTAAAAATATGTGGAACCTCTTCGTTGACCACTACAACGATTTGTGTGCCTTCTTCGTATTCCAAAATTAAGTAGCACTCTTAGTTCTTAAATCATTACAGAGATACAGTGCTGCAAGAGGCTCCGCCAACACAGATCCCTGTCAGGCGTATGTCTGTGAAGACTGGAATAGGAGAAAAAATCTTCCCACTACCCATCCTTCCCCAAACTACCATTTTCATAGCCTCTGACGCCTCATAATATGCACCAACTTGTGATTTGATATTTACTGTATTACTCCATTGACACAATCACAAAACATCTAGGCAAATTCGATGTACGCAATAAAAAGGTGTCAAATATTTAATGTATTAAATATAATTAAATATACTTGAGAATTAGGGCTCCCTGTTTTCCATTTGTACTGATTTTTACAGATAAATCCAGACAGAAAACACTGTAATTCTTGTCGTATATATTTTTTTTAAAGTGGAAAAATATGGTAATTTTTTGAATGACTCTCCATGCTGAGAATAATGACTTTTCAGGCCAATAGCTATACATATTGGCAGCATGGTCAATAGCTGTACATATTGGCAGCATAGGGAGTTACTAAGCTCACTGAGATTTGCTTAAATTACTGCATATCTCAACATGTAGTTGTGCTATTATACATATTTTTTTGATGTGTGTTAATTATTTTATTATTTTTGGCTGTGTAATGTGCTAAAACCCGACAGGCATCAAAGTATGAGCGCATGTTTAACCATTAAATAAATGTGGAAATATACAAATTATGACTGTCAGCCTCTATTCAATTTGAAAGCATGGTACAAGTTCATTACAAATAAAATAACAAGTCTTCTTATACACACATGCTTTACATGTATACTAGTTTTAAGACTTACCAAATTAATAAGAACTCACACAGTCAACATACAGATCACAATGGGCTAACTTTTTTGTGTACTTATGTGCACCCTTACTTGGTAGTCTACAGACAAAGCATTTGCCTTCGTCATGAGTATCCATGCTCAAAGCAATGTGACAGTGGAGCAGAAGGGTGACAGTGTGTTCAACGTTTCCCAGAAGATTTGTTGAATTGCTCCATTTGTCACTGTGGGGATTCTACAGCAAGGCAGAGAGTACTAAAACTTTAAGCAAATCATAGACAAAATCTGGATTCCTTGATGGTTGGTTCAGTAGTATACCAGCCAGGGTTCGACATTGCTTCTTTGGTGGCAGCATAGGTAGAACACATCCCATCCAGGATAACAAATGCATCAAATTACATGTTCTATCTATCATACACCTGTAGCTCTGATGTGGGTCCAGCCCTTCCCGGTAAAGAAAGGTGTGTTAAACACTGCTACGCTGCCATTCACAATCACTTTAAGAGGTGGAATTTGAAAGGCTGGACATATAAATTTAAGCAGAATAAGATTTAGACATGATTAACCTTTAAAACATAGGCAAGTGACACTGAGAACAAGAAATCCTATATATGAGACTTCTTAAACTTCTTTCAGTTATACTGAAAATGTCCCATTTACCCCTTTTAGTTACTCTTCTGTGATAATTCAATGGAATTTCCAATAACTCAAAGATCCAAGCAGAATTGCATCTAGATTGAAGGGACAATTGCATTTTGAAAAAGGCGAAAAGCATCTGACCACGAGTACAGCATGCACTTATTAGTAGCTTCATGCTTTAAAAATGATAGCTATGAATGGAGGGACCTACATTAGCGGCATGGAGAGGGGACATGGATGCGGCCATGATAGCGGAAAGGACGGTGTTCAGCAGCAGGGGCTGCCCCAAAAAATGGAAGGAAATTTGGGGGGCGTGGAATGCTTACAGAGGTAATATCTGTGAACCGCCATCGAATCATGAGGATAATAGTTCAGATTCGGAATAGGTCCACGGACACAAGACTAGCTTTGAAGAGTCTGCTCTCAGCTGTTGGAAAAATGTATACTTGTGACTGTATAAAACTTGAAAATGTTTCTGGTGGGAGGATACTGTGTATAATTTCATGTATATGTTCAAAATGGTGACACTGTACTAACAGGGAAAAACGAATAAAAATATTTCAACAAAAAAAGGATAGCTATAATGACCTAACTCAATGGCATGTATTTCAATACTATACAAATATCAAAGACTGAGACGGCCTTGTGGGGAATTAAATCTGTGAGGTTACACAGATATCTGAAGCATGTGCTCATCCCACTGAGCTCAATTTCTGGCATGATTACAATTTCACAGTAAGAACTGATGGGGAGTGTGCGGGGAAGGAGGAGTGGGGGTTTTAGTGGCACTGACAGTTCCACCCTCCTGCTGTCAATGTATCCCTTTGGTGCTGGGGTCCCTCTCTCTTTTATTAGAGAATGTAGAGAAGACCCCCTTTGTTACCACACCACCTCTTCAAAGTTTCAACTACATCTCTCCTGCCTAAGGACTTCAAAGTGAGTAGAGGAGTCATTGTAGCTGTAGACGTCAGAAGATAGGTGGCAGGTTGCTCCTTCATTCCCAGGGTTGTACATGGTCATTTCAGCAGCATTCTAGGACACAGCTCACAGCATGTCTCTAACAAACCACATTGCCCAGCCCCAGCTGGCCTGTAGTTATATATACAGGAAGCAGATATGCTGTTTGGCAATGCTGCTTGTTGGTAAAGTGATTCTAGTTTTGTACCACAGGAATTTTGGCTAGGGCATAACAGGAACCAGAGTAGGATACTACAGTTTGGTTGCAGAAAAGAAAGGGTGGAAAGGAAATCTGAATATGTTAATTAACTGTTAAAACAGGATGCTGTGCAGGGGGGTTTGGACGGATCTTAGGATTGGCCAGGAGTGCCTGCCTCCTCAAACTTTCCACATCTACTTAAAACGTTCCTGCACAAGGGAGAGACAGGTGAGAAGACCCTGGACCTGGGGGCGATAAGGACAAAAAGATGCCCACCTGGAAGGAGAGGCCATCTGTGGCCCTGTAAGGATGGACGTTGACTCCAGCTGAACAGCAGGACTAGAACAGGTCACTCCAGGGGCAGTGGCACTGGCCTTCTTGTGCCCCCTAAGGAACAGTTGGGGTAATGGACCCGCTGGATACCCTGGATGGTTCCGTTAGGACGTCTGTGTGCTATTCCTGGTCTCCGCTGACGCACAGGTGTACTTCTAGAAGCCAGTAGGGTCTGGGACCGGGAGGATGAGGAAGGAATGTTGTTTTGATGGCTGGGTGTGGAGGGACTGCAGACGTGGCCCCACCAGGAGGAAAAGAGCACCAGGAGCCCAGGAAAGTTCTGGCGCAGAGAGACATAAAATCAGCTCCCCACAAACAGCACCCCTTTGGGGCCAGGGGGCCTGAAGAAAATGCTCCTCTTGGTTAGGGCTGGCCCAATGAGCAAAATAGCCCAAAGTTGTTGAGACTGGCCCAATGAGGTGTGAAAAACAGACCTGTGAAGTCTGGCACCAATGGAGGAGAGCAATGTGAAAACAAAGTGCATGGTGCTTCGCTGCATTTATAAAATTCCCACTGGTTGGGCCAGGGCATGGGAGTTAGGGCAGCTTTAAATATTTATTTCCCTATGGGAACCTATGTGCCTGTGGCCCCCTCCACAAGACAACTTTCAGCCCGAGGACCCAACTGCATGGAGTCCGACGGAAAAACCTGGATCCTGGGGGATCCCAATCTCACTAGACATCAGGGGCCTTGTGCCTCTCTTTTGCGCTCCTCATAGGTAGAAAAAATCTGCACTGATCCTGCCATGGCCAAGTGCCGAGAACAATGGTGCTGGATCCCACCCCACCCTGGAAGGCACACAAAGAGCTAGTGGAGCATTGGGGCTACCCCTATGGCCCGAAGGACTCCAGCCACTCATCCAAAAGAACACCCTTCGAGCCCTAGATCTTAAAAATAATAATGACTGACAAAGGTATAAGGAGAGATACAGTTAGCCACTTCACAAATCTCTTATAAACATCCATGATTCTGCCACACATATAATAGATCTACGCTCAAAGATCACAATATGTAGAGACTGAGAGAAGGGAAGGAAGAGACCACCTTCTAACGGAAACAAAAAATGCCTTCCATTCCTGAATCGAACCACCAAAGGTGATAAAAAGTTGTCTGATCTATGAAAAGGTCTAGATTAAACCAAATAGATACGATTTGCTCTTTTGACATCTAAAGAGTGAAGAAGAAACTCTTTCTGGGAAAGGAAGACATGGAACCCTTAGAAGACATTTGTGATCATGTTTCAAAAGGATACAATCATCCAAAGTGTTGAGAAAGAGAGGCTTGCATAAAAGAATCCATAACTCACCAATCCTACAAACCAAAGTCCCACAAGAAAAAAACACTTTCCTAGTTAACTTAAGGTCCTCAGAGATGAGGTTGAAAATGGAAATGGAAGCACCAAGAGCCAAGAAAAACGAAATTGTTATAGAAGCCTAGAGTAAAGAGATTCATCCTCACCAGCAACCTCCTGTCAAGGATCATGAAATGTTTTAATTTCTGCCCAAAATCTCTTGAAAGCTAAGACTGTAAGGCTTTTTTCAAATACCCCATAAAAGAATTGAAGGACAGAAGACAGGTCACACTACATGGAAGATAAAGATCTAGAGGAACACCAGTTCTGAAAATTTCCCCATGTCTGGAGTATGTCTACAAAGTAGAGAGGTGTCTTGATCTCTAGATGGTTTTGGCATGGTTGACTGGGAGACCCCAATTTTGCAGGCCAACTCGCTCAACATCCAAACCAACAGAAACAGATGTTGGCATTAAAGAAACCCTGGAGCCCGAAGAAAAAATGGAATTAGCAGAATTTTCCAAGCAGGAGATAGTGATTGTAGGAGATATAAGCAAGCTCTGCTAGGTCAAAAAGATAGGCCCACTTTCACCTCTGCTGTCTCTTCCTTAAGTCTCAGCAGAGGATGAGGAATTGCAGGTATTGCATATAGAAGATGATTGGGCCAGGATATAGAAAGAAAATTCTCCCCCTGCTCTCCTCAAGATTCAGGAAAAGAAAATCAAGAGAAAAAATTGAGAAGTTGTGAGTTTTCTGGAGATGCAACTATATTTAGTAGGGATGATCTCTGAAGACACAGACATATCCCGAGACATGACAAATGCTCCCTTAACAGTCTGCCTGGATAGTGTCTTGAGATCAGATGTGGTCAGCATTTACAGGAAGCAAATTAAGTTCCTTCAATGCCTCTAACTTCATTGCTAATAGACGGAGAGATCTTGACCCGGTCCATCCTCCCTCTTTATGTAGGTAATAGTCACGTCTGTCCAAACCAGTGCATCTAGATGTTATAGGGAAAGATAAAAAGGAGTCATTGCCTGAAGAACTGCAGATAATTCACCACAGTTCAAAGACAGCAGACTTTTTTCGAACTCCATCTGCCATTGGTAGAAAAATTATCTAGGTTTGCACCCCACCCCTTTACACTGGAATCCACTGATAATACCAGGGGCAGACCTGGCTGGTTTGGTAGTCTGTTGGGCAGGGATTTCAGATTAAGTCACCAATGAAGAAGAATGGAGATATGAACAGTAATTTCAATCAATCTGTCAAAGTCTTAAGGAACAGGATGCCAATACTTAACAAGAGACTGGAGAATAAGTTGTGCTCAAGGGACGAGAAATAAATAGAAGACACATAGCCATGTGCCTTTGAATCTTTAACCAGAGACATGCTGGAGCTCGAGAATGGGACAACAAAGACGAAAGTGTTAATTTATGCCTTTCTGCTTATTACTGGAAGAACCACTATCCTCAACTCCATTCAGAAATGAGATTCTAAGAAAACTCTGTCTGTGAACGAGCCTGTTGACATTTCGTCAGATTAAAAAAGAACCTGACACCTCTGAACAGCTTCTGGGCCTTCTAGAGCTATTTCCTTTCACCAGGAACGAAGAAGCCAGTCACTTAGGTAAAGGAACAGATGCCATCCTTGAAGATGGTAACTAACGGAGCCATCGTCTTGGTAAACATCCTTGGTGCACATCTGCACCCAAACGGCAATAACTGGAACAGATAATAATAATATGCTAGTAAACAAAACCTCAGGAAATTCTGATGGAATATAGCAATAGGGATGTGAAAGTATGTTGCCAAGAGATCTAACATAATCACGAAGGCCCCTTCCTTCATAAAGAAAAATTATTCTCTGGAGAGTCTTCGTTTTATATGGAACTTATAGAATCCATTCAGTGACACCTCTAAAATCAATAATTATTTGAACCCTCTGGTCATCTTGGGAACCAGGAGGATGAATTAGTACACTTCCTTTCATCTACCCAGTCTGTGAAACAACAAAGTGACTCCCTTCAGAAGAAGAGACTGAATGACTATTTTCTGGAGATCCGCTTTAATATTAGTTATTCTTTTTAAGCTCTCCTGTCTGTCCCGTCCTTGACCAATATCCTTAATATGCTGCTCTTCAGCCAACACTAGCTCGTCCATAAGCTTCTCAATTTCTCTCTTATCATCTCTCCTAAGCCTAGCTGAGCAGCTTATCGTTTCTCCCCTTAGAGAGGCTTTAAAGGCTTCCCACACACAGTTCCGGGACATGCTATATCGATTAGCATCATAAAATTCACCAGCCCATTTTCTGAGATGTTCTCCGAATCTGGTATCTAATAATAATTTCCTCTCAAAAGACCAGCTGGTTTGTTTTCTCTCAGCTTTAGGCACTTCACAGAACAGCACCAAGGGATTGTGGTCCGAAATTGACTTTGGGAGTTTCTTAATGCGGACCTTGTTCATCTCTGGGGAGGATATCAGGAAGTAGTCTAACTTAGAATATCTCAAAATAGGACTAGAAATGTAGGTGTAACCTGGATTAAAGGGTTCCTTGACCCCCCACATATCCTTGAGCCCATGAGACTTCATAAGAGAATCCAGAGCTCGGAACACTCTTGGTTTTCGCCCCGAGTAACCAGCTGTCTTATTCCAATCTACCGATCTATTTAGATCCCTACAGACTAATATGGGCGTTGGCCAATTGGCTAACTCTCCTTTCAAGAGGTCAAAGACTTCTGGGTCGTCCTGATTAGACCCATAGATCTCACAAAGAGTATATCCTAAATTGAGTTCCGCTATCACCCATCTCCCTGCACTATCAGCTTTGTGTCGTTTAGCCCCCCCCTAAATAGGGTTTAGCTAGAATGGCAACCCCCTAACTGTTGATGTTTGGGAAGAGCAAGCCAGGATTTCAAACCCTCTAAAGTTCATCAAGTTTCTTTTTGCCCAAGGGAGGTGGGTCTCCTGTATGCAGAACATATCAATGTTATTAAATTTAGAAAAGTGTCCCACCCTTTGACGCTTCCTCGCATCATTCAGGCCACCCACGTTGGCTGTACAGATTTTAATGCTTGACATATCTTTGTACCAAATTTTCCTGATGAGCCTGGATTGTAGTTATAAGCCTTCAGTGAAACCTTAAGTCAGATAATATTAATCTCGAAACTCCTTATTTTCTCTTTTTTTGCTTTTTCCCCAGCCCCTTGTCTCCCCCTCCTTATCCCCCACCCTTCCCCCCCACCCCCTGACCCCCCCACACCCTCCTTACCCCCCTCCCTTTCCCAGCACCCCTACACCCTTACTCGTGAGGCGCTCAGACCAGGTCTGCGTGTGATGGTCACAGTGAGAACAGTGAAGCCCTTTACACAACAATCCATGTCAACATCCTGTCATCCCTTACGACCTTCTAAATAGCCATACCCCGAGTTCATGTGACCCTTCAATAATGCTTCAATGGTGCTTCAGAGGCCGGCACATATATACCCAATATTGTGTAGCTCTATTTCCCATAAGAGTCCAGATACTCTTTGGCTTTAATTTCAGAGGCAAAATACATAGTTCTCCCTTCATTAATGATTTGTAGCTGAGCTGGGTTGATCAAGTAGGCCTGCATTTCTTTCTCCTGAAACAGGTTAATCAGTTGCCTGAGTCTCCAACATCTCTCCACCGTTGCGTGGCAAAAATCCGGGCGGACAAAGAAAAAGACCCCCTCCATGTTCCTCTTAGCATCCGGTCTTGCCTTCTCCGCAATTGCCTGCCTCAGCACAAAGTAGTCCAGGAAGATTAGGATTGCCCTGGGTTTGTCACCTTCATTGGTACCTCTTTTGATTTTAAACGGGGTGCGGTGCGCTCGCTGGATCTCTGCAGCCCAGTCCAACTTGAGAGCTCCGTGAATGCCTGCTCAAATAATTTAATAACGTAAGCCCTGACATCAGACCCTTCCACTCCCTCGGGTACCCCAAGAATCCGGAGATTATTCCGTCTGAGCAGGTTCTCCATGTCCTCCAGTTTCCACTGGATGTCTGTTACTTGTGAACTTTGGGCTTCAACCTTATTGGTTGCGGCTGCTGCTTCCGCCTCCGTAGAGACCACTCTTTCCTCAAGGTTAGTGACCCGATCTCCCAGGTTAATGCAGGCCTTGGACAACTTCCTAACGACACCCTGCATTTTCCTTACAGTGGCTTCAGACTTCCGACTGTCCTGTCGGGCATCCTCCCTGTGGGCCAAGATCTCCTTGTGGATAGTTTCCAGGAGTGACATCTGAGCCGCAGCCCCCCCGGGCTCCCCTGCAGGGGCATTGCTGAAGAGTGGTCCCAGCTAAGCTCGCATTGAGGGGGCTCACTGCTTTTCGGCCCCATTTAAGATTTGACTGCAGTTACCGCAGAATCAGGCACGTGATCACTTTCTGAATCAAGGTCCGAAGCCAGGTTAGAGCTATGATCTTTATCATCCTCTGACCACTCGCCTCCCTCCGACACTGAGAAAAAACATTCGCTCTGGACCTTTTCATTCTCTTTTCCCTTGTCGGCTTCTGGGCGGGCCACCACATTCTCCTGTTCTTGCCCCTGACATGCCTTTATCACCTCGCCAGATTCCTGCCCATCTTGGTTTTCTGCCTTGTTCTCGGCTTTATCCATACCAGCTAAGCTCCCTTGACTGGCACCAACCTAAAGTCCGGCATTGAAATCCCCTGGTTTACACTCATGCAGCCTGTAGTTGCTGGCAGTCCCACCCTCCAGATTACCTGGGGCATTAAGCTCAGCTATATCAGCTCTTTCCGCTGTGCTTTGTGCTGCAGTACTCAGGGGCAGAGGGGGGTCAGCCGAATCAGCTAAGGTTGAGGAGGTTACATCATCCACTGCCTCTGGTTCCGCCTCGCCTCCCTCCCCAGCTAGTGTTGTGGTTTTTAGCCCCTTCTCTCTGCCAGCCTTAGTAAAGATATCTGCAATTGGGGCTGTGGCCTGCCTCGTTCTCGCCGCAATCTGTTTTCTTACCGGGGGGGTCTGTATTTTGCCATCAGTGTCACCCGGTGCTGTCTCCAGTCCAATTTTCTTTTTCTTTTCAGCAGCGGATTTTCCTCCCGTATTAACTTTGGGAGCCATCGCCCTTCGTCTTTTCTCCGCCCAGAGTCTCCTTGTGCCGCAATTTCCTTCGCGTCCTGCCGACTCCAGCTCTGCTCCAGGCACCGCTCTGCTCCGCGAAGCCCGCGGAATTTCGCCCTTGCCCCGCCCCTTCGCTCTCCAAAGACGGGTGCGGGAACACACAGTGAGAGCGGACCGGGTCAGCTCCTGAATCATCCGCAACGTAGAGCCGCGGCAGGTGAGTAAACAGAGCATCCGTTTAGTTTTTTCCGCTGATTTTGTTCAATTCTGCCGTTTATTCCTTACAGAAGGATCGGGGAACTCCAGGGTGAAAGGGGAGCATCGCTGAGGCTATTTTACTTGAGCTTCACTGTTCTGCTGCGCTCGGCCACAGCTAGGCGGCCGCCATCTTGCCTCTTGCTGCGTACTATCAGGATAATATTAAAGCGGATCTCCAGAAAATAGTTATACAGAAGGAAGCTAGCGAGTATCAGGCTTCTAAGGCAAGACGCTATGAAACAGGGGAACAGGCGGGTAGGGCATTGGCTCTACAGATAAGGCAAGAGAGGACTAAGAACCTAATCTCCTGTATTCAGGAAGAAGATAAGGAGTACACGGAGCCTAAAGATATTTTAAGGGTTTTTCAGAACTTTTATCGAAAACTGTACGATGAGGAGGGGAAGATGTGTGAGCAGGGCCCGGGCTATGTGGATGGTGGTCCTGGCATAGATGCACAGTGTAGAGAAGAACTTGATAGAGACTTAGATATGTTGGAGTTAACTAAGGCCCTACAAGAGTTAGCTGCGGGCAAGGCTGCAGGCCCTGACGGGATCCCCCTTGAGGTCTATAAATGTTTAGAAAAGGAGATCACCCCAATCCTACTTGATTTATTTAATGGGATCTTGTGCTCAGGTATTATACCGGAGTCTTGGAATAAGACTAACATCATTATCTTTCACAAGAAGGGGAAACCCAAGGAACTGCTGGGGTCCTATCGCCCAATATCGTTAATTAATGCGGACGCAAAGTTATATTCTAAGGTCTGGGCTAGTAGGTTGGGGGGGATCATTGGCCGTCTCGTTTCCCCGTGGCAGCATGGGTTTGTGCCTGGGAGAGGCACCACTGATCATACTAGACGGGCAATAGCGCTATTCGACGCCCATGGTGCCACAGGGGGAGATGGCCATGATCCTCCTCGATGTGGAAAAAGCCTTCGACCGTGTGGTCTGGGACTTTCTCTGGATTATCTTGGCCGGTAGAGGCTTTGGCAGTAACTTCTTGAGGGCAATTAAAGCCATGTATCTCAACCCGGTGGCTCGGGTCTTGCTTATGGGGCAACGATCGGATAAAATAGTAATCAAGAGAGGGACGCGCCAGGGCTACCCCTGTTCCCCTATTCTGTTTTCCTTATATATAGATCCTTTTATACAGAAAATGTTGGCTTCCCGGCAAATTAGCCCAGTGGTGTTTAATGGCTTTACTACAAAACTGCTTGCTTACGCCGATGACCTGGCGATAACAACACCGGACCCCCATCAAGTATTGCCTGTACTGGTACAATTGTCCAAAGAATTTGGGCTTCGATCCGGGTATCGGTTGAATGAGGGGAAAACCCAGATCATCTGTACTAAAAATATCACGAAGGGTGATCATAGGATCGTAGACTCAGCTGTATATCTTGTGGTCAAAATTAATGCAGCAGTTGAAAAGATGGTGGCAGAAAACTATCTCCCCCTTATTAATTCAATCGAAACAGACTTGAAAAGAATTGACGTGCTACACCTATCCTTGATAGGCAGAGTGAACGTCTTAAAAATGACTATGTTCCCCAAAATATTATACCTGTTCAGGGCTATTCAACTGCTGTTAGGGGAACTGTGATCAGGAAAATTGAAGCCACGTTTGTTGGATTTGTTTGGCAGTATGGTAAAATTAGACGCTCAATCAACAACATGTCATTACCATGGGATAGGGGAGGCCTGGCTATGCCGAACCTTAGATTATACCACCTGGTATGCCTCCTCACGCAAATGAATATATTGATTCAATCTGATCCCCTACCATTGGAAGGCCAAATTGAGAGCCAGGATCCCCCCTCTATTTTTGAGCTACTACTGGGGAGAAAGCCTATGGATTACTGCAGTGTGAGGCAGATCGAAGGTACTATAGGAAGGCAAGATAAAAGATTATTGAAGGGGTTTGGGGAACCTGGAAGGCCATTAGCAAAATTTTGAAGATCCCTAAAATAAATGCTAATACTAATCTGTGGAAATCTAGCTCATTCCCTCATCTGGGTCAGAACGCGAACTGCACTGTATGGAGGGAGCATGGGGTAAGGTGCCTGGGTGATGTTATGACAGGTGACGCCATTCTTAGCTTCGGTGAAATACAGCAGAAATATGGAATTCCTGACAGTCACTGGTTTTTATTTGGGCAAATTGTTCAAACCCTATTAGCACATAGACCAAGGATTGTGTTGCCCCCAGATAGTCAGATGGTTGATTATTTAAAAAGAGGGGGAAAAAAGATAGGTATTGCCTATAATCTCCTGTTGTCGGGCCTTCCAGATGATCTGGAGAAAATTGAGGCCACATGGGCGCAGAAGTTGGGGGACCCTGACGTTGACATAGACCTCGCCCTACACTTAAGTAAGAAAGTATTTCGAGCGTCAAATCTGAGGGCCCAACATTATAGTCTGTGTTTAACATCTACTACATCTCGGCGAAATTGTATGGGTAGGGGCTTAGAGAAGATGACAAGTGCCCTGAATGCAATACATGTCCGGCAGACCTATTGCATATGTTCTTTCATTGCCCCAATCTGGCCTTAATCCGCAGTGAGATAACTCTGTTCTTGGGGGGGCTGCTAGGTCATAACATCGATCTATCCCCCACCTTGGTCTTTACAGGGACGGATGCCAAACTTAAGGTTGGAAGGGACACCCAAGCGCTGTTATTCATGGCAGTTGCAGTATTAAGAATCCTCATCTCTGCTGGGTGGAAGGATACCATCGCCCCCACGTTTCAGATGTGGCTCTCTAGGCTGTTGGGTATCCATAATTTAGAGGCTTGTTTATATGAATTTAAGGGAAGGAAGTCACAGGAGCTTGGTAGGAATATATGGGCACCACAGAAAAAATTGAGGAATTCAAAAAGCTAAGCTTTATGACTACAGCATTCAGGAGAACCAATGGTGATCTATGCTTTTAAACTGATTGTATGAAATGTCCACGAGCTATGATTGTATGTATATTATTTTTCTGAATAATGTTGACTAATTTATTGCATAATATTAATTTTATATCTTTTTATGATATGTACTGGTTTTTAATGGAAACACACCTTATTTCTCAATTTAAAAAAAAGAAAAAAAGAAAAGAAGAGACTGAATGGCAGACCTTTTACCAGGATTGAGTAGGTAGGGTGTATACAGTGTCCCAGAACACACTTGATAAACCTCCTTGATAACTCTCGGGGCCTAAACATCTGAAGGGATTTCTCCCAGGCCAACCTGAAGTGCTTGTCCAGCCTACAATTGGCCACGCAAGTCCATTTTCAGCATGATCAGAAGTGATGAGATGTTAAGTGAAGAAGCCTTCGCTTTTTGCTCAAAACAGCCCAGAAATCTCTTGCCACCCCGCCTCACATTAGATGATTGCGGAAGGGGCTGAAATCCTCTGGAAGGCTGAAAAAAGAAGACTTGGTCAATGACTCTATAGATACAGCTGAAGAAGGAGGTTGTTGATGTAAAGAAGAGGAATGTCAATTTCCATTAAACAGATGATGGTGTTTAACCTCTAATTCTGGAACAAAGAGCTGGACTCCTCCAGAAGGTTGACAAGCTGCCGATTTTTGAGCTGCATTTGCATATCAATATTTCCAAAAGAGCTTTCTATATAATACAATAGTAGTTTCTTCTGCTAAAGCTAAAGGACATACTATAGTGAATGGAATGTGTCAGAGAAATTTTACCTAACTATTCATTGCCACAAGGAAGACCACGCTGAACCATCTTGAAGGGTTTAAAAGATAAGAGTCTGACTGGTGTAGGCTTCATAAACTCCTGCTCTCACAGTAAGATGTGATCCAGTGTAGGCATTCTTGAATGGTGAGTCAAGCTCCCTATCTGTAGGATCCTTCAAAATACTCTCCTCGGCCATTGAAGTGTGGCCAAGTAGATGGATCACTAAGGAGTCAGTCAGTCAGTCAATAAAACTTTATTTTGACCTCAGGCCATAAAAGTGTACACAAGAAAAAGCATTTCATGTAATATATCAGCGAATAGTAAAAGCACAGCATAATGTAGTAGATCTTCATGAAACATACAATAAAATACAATAAAGGAAATGCTATTATGCATCATCAAACCTAGTTAAAACCCCATCTAAAACAAAGAGGGGGGTCTGCACATAGATCAGCAAATCTAAAAATCCCAGTTTAAATGAAAGGGCAGGGATTATACTGGGGAGTATCAGTTCCTTATTCTCAGGCAGGATTAACGAAATTTTCCACAGCTACAAATATCTCGGTATTCTACAGATTTTGCAAATGTGTAAAAGCCTCCCTGTGAGAGTTGGTTTTAAAGGAACGGAAGGTAGGGGACAAAAAACGTTTCCTGGTGTGGGTGTACAGGGTACAAAATACAATACAGTGCATTGTGCTTTGTTGTGCAATGTTATTGCAGAGGCATCCCGGCATTAATGATTCCCAGACTCCATTCCTAGGGAAAGCAACTAGACAATGCAATAGGTTAAAACGCAGTCTAGTTAAATAAAACCTCACATTTCCCTTATAAAACCAGGAGAGGTAGGATTCACACGAAAATGTCTGATTAATGAAACTGTAATTAGAACTAGTCGAGAGCTTGTCAAATTCCATCTGTGGAGCCTGTCTGCTCCAGAAAGCCTCCTTCACAATGAGTATGGTCTTTTGTTCAATACTCGCCGGTCCAGGAGTCAGAATCCTATAAATTGCTTCTTGATATATCTTAGCATGGAGAAGTCCAGCACATGATCAAGAGAAAGGCAATCCTCTAAAACTTCTCTTGACAATTGCGTTTCCTGATTTCCCCAGACCCTAAGTCAAAGTATGAGTGGTTCTAGTTTAATTTCATTTCCCAAGGGGGCTAGCCCTAATTCTGATAAACACATAAAGGCAGGGATGGATTGTTTTGACCCCTAGCCCTGTAGCAATTGCAGACAATGTTTTAAAAAGGCAATGAAACATGTTGGCTTTCCATTAAAACTGATGGAGTGCGACAGTAGGTCTTGGTTTTAAATTGAGCAGATGCACTGCAGTGATTAAATATTGATGGTTTTGCTAGTGGTCGTTTAGCTCGTTTTTAGTTTGTAGAAGCAAAAAAACGGTGGAATTTTTGCTTCAATAGTAGGGGGTCAGAATTGGGTTGCACGCGGAAGTTTTTTCAAGTTCGTGTTTTACATTTTTTACACTTTCAAATTATTTGTGGCACTTTTTTCACAGTATTTCTTTATGCTTTTGGAGGTTGCCAATGATGAGAACTGGAGCACACTGGTGAGAACCTACCAGCAGCTCCCATGGTGGTGTTTCTGTGAAGTACCTTCAAAACTTTCACACATTTTTCTTTGTTGTGATATGCACATTGACTTTTTGTTGTGAAATTTATATGTTTGGTTGTATACTGGGGAATGACACTCCGTGGTTTCAGTCGAACCCTTGGTTGTTTGGAGCCCCTCCCTTTCAACCACCTATGGGACAGTTTGGTCCCCCACAATTTCATTATGATCCTAATATGCAGCCTTTTTTAGGGCGTGGCCGAAGAGGAGCGACAGGTCGCAAAAGAACCGGATTCAATCGACGGGTACAATGGGCGAATCCTCCGCAATCAACCACAATGGATCTGAGGAATGGCAAGAAAATCCCGCAGGAAGCGGCAGGGACAAGCAACGGGACAGCCTCATGATAAATCTAAGCTCTTACAATCTATCAGAAACTGAAGAAGCTCTCTTAAATAGAGGATTAGGTTTTGTCACAACACAACAAGGAGATCCTTTCTTGGCCAGAATTGAAATGGCCAAATTATTCAGAAAAATTAGGCTACATTTCCTTTTCGCTAAGAAGAATGAGGAACCACCAGACTTAACCAATGCCAACACTGGTTTAAAGAAACTGTCTACGTTCATCCCTCCACTCGCTGGTATACTGGCTAAAGTCATTGCCTTTGAGAAAGCTATTGAAAATGATTTAAGCTTACTCTTACAATCTAAGAAAAATTCCTTTGTGAATCTACCAAAGAAAGAACAAGATGCCCTACGCTTACTGACATCGAATGATAAGATCACGATAAAATCAGTCGATAAGGGTGGTGCTATCGTTTTACAAGATAGCACCACGTACAGAGATGAGTGTCTGCGCCAACTACAAGACACAAGGTCTTACGCTCTATTATCTATTGATCCTACAAAACGGTTAAAAAACGTCATAAGTAACTTAATAGAGGAAGGTGTCAACGAAGGTTGGATCACTCCGAATGAGGCTGCATATTTGAAAAACAGCAATCCTATGGTACCTTATTTCTATACCTTACCAAAGGTACACAAGCCACAACGTCCACCTCCAGGACGACCAATAATTTCAGGGATTGGTTCTCTCCTTGAACCTTTATCAACTTTCATAGACCATTTTCTCAATCCCATGGTCAGGGAGATGCCAACGTACTTGAAAGACACGAAAGATGTACTGAAACTCTTACCTGAAATCGAATTTGACTTATCCACAGACATCTTAGTTTCCTTTGATGTGGAATCACTATACACTTCGATCCCACAAACAGAAACTTTGGAAGTGGTTAGAAAATTACTTGAAGAAAATGAACCACCAACTATCACTCCCGTTTCCTTCATCATGACTCTGGCAGAGATAGCCATGAAAGAGAACTATTTCAAATTTGAAGATTCATTGTACCTCCAAATTGCTGGAACCAGCATGGGCAGCGTTTTCGCGCCAAGTCTGGCGAATTTATATGTTCACAGTTTTGAACAGAGTATTGTCTTAACATCTAACAAATAATGAACTAATTCCCTTGAGAAAAAATACAGTAAGAGCTAAAACATTATTATTGGGTTGAAAACCCCATTTCCCTTGATTGAGCCAAGGGGATCCTCTCTCTTTTTTTAAACGTTACCTGTACAACCAGTTGGTTGGAGAGGCGTTTGTCTCGCATACTCTGGATTCCAGAGAAGTAGTGAGTTAATTGTCTATAACCACTGCATAACATGGATAAACTTAAAACCTTTGGGTTTTCAGAGGACCAATATAACAGACTTATGAACCTCAACCCTAAGGCAGGCAGCACAAAAAGCCTTAACAACAGTAGCCATGAACAACTAGTGAAGATTCTTAATTTAAAAAAGAAACTAATTAGAACAGAACTTCACGCAGAGTTTCTCATAGACTACCTAAAAGCAGGAGTCATACCGATTGGCCTTCAAGTACGTAACGAACCAGGTCTCTTCGTGGAACATCCTAAATTCATTGAGACCTGGACTATGATAGCCAATCGATGTAGCCGTGACTGGTTAACATTAATCATAGAAACAGCACAAGAGATGATAGATATAGAGAAAAAGGAGATAGACAAAATGGAAACTCAAGTACAACAGTCATCAGCACTTGAGGAAGCCAAAAAGAAATTAGAAGAAATAAACCATGATGTTGATGGATATAGAGAATATCTTACTAATAAGAAACTTAGAAAATTTAAAAAGGATGTAGAAAAGTACTCAGAAGAGTTAGTCTATCCTTATACCAACAAAGATTACTTTTCCAATAAAAATGAACCCCGGGGGGGGATAGACCCTATCACCAAAGACCCATATACTCTAGAGGAGGAGATAACAGAACGATCACATTCTCAGAAACCTCAGGGTCAGGTAGTGAAGATGAGCCCGAGAGAGTGCAGGAGAATAGGTCTGGCCACAATTTTGATCGGGAGTCTTTTTTAGGGAGACGCCTATACCGGTGTCAAAGGAACTTCAGGGATTACAATCGACAAGAACCTCCCCGGAACCATCCACCTCAAAACAGCACGTAAGAGTATATTGCAACCAGAAGCAAGCAATATTGGAGATAAGCGAATTCCCCATAGTCAATCTCTCCGATAGGGTACTGACAAGTATAGAACAAGAAGTATTACAAAAAGGGTTCAGTTTTGCACCAACTAATGTCCACTCTCTCTTCAATTTGGAAAGTGATCTAAAAAACTTTTTGAGAAAGGTAAGATTAAACAAATTCTTTGAGAATAGAGACTACACAAACCCCGAGAGCATCACAGGACTTAAACCCAAATCCACCTTTTTCCCCAGCCTCAACCAATTAGATAAAAATGTTGAAATCTTTGAACATATTGTGGAGATGGATATTAAAGCCCTCTATAACAAAACTGCCAAAAATAAATTTAACAACAACTTAACAAGTGAACAAAGACAAGCTCTCGCAAATCTACAGAAATGCGATGAGCTTACCATAAAGCCGGCGGCGTCCTTGTACACACTGAGGCTGGGCTAAGCACACGGGCTGATTAATCGGCAAGAAGCTACCTGATTTCACGTGTAGGAGCTTACCTCGTATAAGCATTAAACAAAAGCTTGGTTATCTATAGGCCTTGGAACTCCTTCGAGAAGCTACCTGACATTTCAGCAGGAGCTCCTCAAATAAGAATTCGACTAACGAAAATTAGACCAAGGTATCACTTCGCCTTGATGTATACATGAAGTAGTGTGCCCTCCCAACATAAGTGAGGAGAGAATCTTACATTAAGGAGACTAGATTGGGAGTTGTAACTAAGGACCACCTCCTATTGTTCTCCATTTAAGGGGTTATCATTATCCCCTGGTTGCCCCCATCTGTTTTTCCAGTCCTGATGAAGACTCGCACTCCCCAGGTTCAAATCACCGATTGGGCATAAGACGAGTCGAAACGTCGACGCTTTCTTCATATAACCTTGGACCAACTACTCAATTTCTTTCATATAGTGCAAAAATTTCAAGACATATATGTCTAGATGTAATAATGTTTTGATTTAAAAAAAATATTCAATAAGGTTTAGCCAGGGACTCAATACGGCAAATCATATATCCGATATTGCATGTTGAATAATGTGAATATTTTCTGTCCACCATTGTGAATTTCCTTTCTGTTCACCTATTCACACTCCTAATCACGCTTTTCTTTGCACGCTCCTTTTGGGCAACAATTCTGTTTTTATCTATTTTGGAATAATATATTGCGTATAAAAATGAACTGCCAAAAATGAACTAATGAATTAAAAGTATTTTGTTAACCGTGGTGTAGGTTTATCACTCTATACTAAGCAAATTGAGTACAATAGAGCAGACTGGCTGTTGTTGTTCTATACTTAAAACTTTGGCCATTATAATTGATTAAGTGAATCATTATAATCAATAGTCAAGTCAAGTCAAGTCAGAGAATTTATATAGCGCACTACATACCCAGAGGGTCTCAAGGCGCTTAGGGAGGGGAGGACGCTTACTTGTCAAATATCCACGTTTTAAGTTGCTTTCTAAAAGCTAGGTGGTTCTGGGTAAGGCGAAGGTAGGTGGGGAGTGAGTTCCATGTTTTAGCTGCCAGGTATGAGAAGGATCTGCCTCCCATGGTGGTCTTGTTGATGCGGGGAACAGTGGCGAGGGCTTGGCTGGAAGAACGAAGTTGGCGGGAGGGGGTGTAGAAGGACAGTCGTGAGTTGAGGCATTCTGGTCCGATGTCGTAGAGTGATTTGTGTGCGTGGGTTAGCAGTCGGAAAGTGATCCTCTTATTGACGGGTAGCCAGTGGAGGTCTTTCAGGTGGCCAGAGATGTGTTCGTTACGTGGGATGTCTAATATGATCCTGGCTGAGGCGTTTTGGATTCGTTGGAGTTTCTTCTGGAGTTTAGCGGTAGTACCTGCGTAGAGGGTGTTTCCGTAGTCCAGTCGGCTCGTGACCAGAGCATGGGTGACTGTTTTTCTGGTTTCGGTGGGGATCCAGCGAAATGTTTTTTTGAGCATGCGAAGGATGTTGAAGCAGGATGAGGATACGGCGTTGACTTGTCTGTTCATTGAGAGTGAAGAGTCCAGGATAACGCCTAGGTTCCGTGCGTGGTCTGTCGGGATGGGTGCTTTTCCAAGGGCTTCCGGCCACCAAGAGTCGTCCCATGCGGAGGGGGATGTACCTAAGATGAGGACTTCTGTTTTATCTGAGTTCAGTTTCAGATGGCTTTGTTTCATCCATTCGGCAACTTCTTTCATTCCTTCGTGTAGGTTTGTTTTGGCGGTGCTGGGGTCATTGGTGAGAGAAAGGATCAGTTGAGTGTCATCCGCGTAGGAGATGATGTTGAGGTTGTGTTGGCGAGCGATGGCCGCAAGGGGGCTCATGTATACGTTGAAGAGGGTGGGACTGAGTGAGGATCCTTGCGGTACGCCACAGATGACTTCAGTGGCTTCGGATTTGAATGGTGGAAGGCGGACTCTCTGGGTTCTTCCGGTGAGGAACGAGGTGATCCATTCAAGTGCTTTTCCTTGTATTCCGATGTTTCTGAGGCGTTGTAAAAGGGTACTGTGGCAGACTGTGTCGAAGGCTGCAGAGAGGTCGAGGAGGATGAGGGCGACTGTGTCTCCATTGTCCAGTAGAGTTCGGATGTCGTCTGTTGCTGCGATGAGGGCGGTCTCAGTGCTGTGTTTTGCTCGGAAGCTAGATTGTGAGGAGTCGAGGGATTTGTTGGCTTCGAGGAAGGCGGCGAGTTGGTTGTTGACAGCTTTCTCGATGACTTTGGCTGGGAAAGGAAGGAGCGATATGGGGCGGTAATTTTTGAGTTCGGTGGGGTCCGCTGTGGGTTTTTTCAGAAGGGCGGTGAGTTCAGCGTGTTTCCAGTTTTCCGGGAAGGTGGCGGAGCTGAAGGAGCAGTTGATGACGTCTCGGAGGTGCGGTGCTATGACGGAGTCTGCTTTGTTGAAGATGTGGTGAGGACAAGGGTCTGTGGGGGATCCTGAGTGGATGGAGTTCATCAGGCGGATGGTGTCCTCAGTGGAGATTGGGTTCCAGTCGTTAAGGGCGTTCAAGGGGGGAGAATGTTCAGCATATGGTTGGGTGTGTTGGTCTTCGGGTTGGTTGTCGAAGCTGTTGTGGATGTCTGCAATTTTGTTGTGGAAGAATAAAGCCAGGGAGTCGCAGAGGGCTTGTGAAGGGGTGATGTCGTTGGAGTTGGCCGAGGGGTTGGTAAATTCCTTGACGATGTTGAAAAGTTCCTTGCTGTTGTGGGCGTTGTTGTCTAGTCGATCCTTGAGTGCTGTTTTCTTGGCCTTTCGGATTAGTTGGTGGTGTGTGCGGGTGGCGTTTTTGAAGGCGTCCTTGGTGCTAGTGGTTGGGTCTTTTTTCCAGGCCTTTTCAAGGGAGCGGCAGAGTTTCTTGGACTTCTTAAGATCATCGTTGAACCATGAGGCCTTCTTGCTGCTAGGTTTGCGTTGACGTTTTTTCAGTGGTGCTAGGATGTCGGCGGTGTTGGATAACCATAGGGTGAAGTTGGCGGCGGCTTGGTCTGGGTTAGAAGAGTGGGCTGGGGTGTTTAGAAGGAGCGATGAGGAGATCTGGTCGATGGTGATTTTGTTCCAGTTTCTTTGCAGAGTTGGTTGGAGGTGGTTGGTGGGTTTCGGCTTGTTGTAGGTGAAGTGAACGCAGCTGTGGTCAGTCCAGAGGAGATCCGTAGTGTGGCTGAAGGAGACATGATTGCTGGAGGTGAAGATGGGGTCGAGTGTGTGGCCTGCGATGTGGGTGGGGGAAGTGACCAGTTGTTTAAGTCCGAGGTTGGTGAGGTTGTCCAAGAGGGTGGTGGTGTTGCGGTCGTTGTTCTTTTCAAGGTGAAAGTTGAGGTCTCCCAGAAGGATGTAGTCTTTGGAGGGGAGCGCGTGTGGAGTGATGAAGTCCGTGATGTCTTCACTGAATTTTGCGCGGGGTCCTGGTGGTCTGTAAAGGAGGGTGCCTCTGAGTGTGGTCTTGGGGTCGATGTGGATCTGGAAGTGAAGGTGTTCAGAGTTGGCGAGGTTGACGTCAGAGCTGGTTGAGATGTGGATTGATTTTTTATGGACGATAGCGATTCCTCCTCCTGTGTGGCCGGTTCGGTCCTTGCGTGTGATCTTATAGTCTTCAGGGATGGCAATGGTGATGTCTGGGGCGGAGGAAGCGTTCATCCATGTTTCTGTTAGGAAGGCGACGTCTGGAGAGATGGTGTCTAGTAGATTCCATAGGTCAATGGCGTGTCTGTGGACCGATCGAGTGTTGAGAAGGATGCATTGTAGGTGGTTGGGGTCGGGAATCTGTGGTGTGGTTGTAGTGGAGATGTTGTCGGTGCCGATGAATTTGCAGGAGTAGCAAGAGAAAGGTCCATGGGTGTGTCCAGGAGCGGCTTGGACGCAGTTGGGGGCGCGACCGGGGTTAAGGGCTAGGAGGGTGGCGGCATCGTAGGTAATGCGGGAGGGCTGGGCAGCGCGAGGGGCAGGGGGTCTGGCGCTGGGCGCGGGCCAGGCGTAGACGGGCTTACCTTTGGCGCACCTTCGGCGTGGCCATAGCGCGTGGACGCTGCGCGTGGGTGCATTGGCCATAAATGGATGGTGGAGGGGGCGGAGCGTGGGAGGGTCAGCAGCAGGGAGGCGGTAGCGGGGAGGAGGGGCGTGCCTGGGAAGAACAACACACAACAAAATGGAGGTCAAAGGGGAGGCGAGGCAGGGGCAACAAATCGACTGTGGCACCGAGAGTGCTATCTTACTACTTGCAGGCTAATGAAAATAAACCCAAAGTCGCGTGTACAATGCACAAAGCAGGGCGGGCGGCGCTACGATTCAATGCGCTATAATTACAGGTCAGTTACAAAGCAGAGTCTGCTTAATGTCAAACAGCATTAAAATAACGCTTATGTAAATATTGCAGAGCGCAGGCGATACCGTTGTGTCCAGCTAGGGGTGCGATCACCAAGAGCAGGCAGCAGTAATGGGAGAGGAGCGAGGGTGGGAGCAACCGGTCTGGAACGAGTCCGGGCGGTCAATAGGTTCAGGACCATTGTTTTTTATATCGTAATACACCCAGGTCCATACCTTAAGGGTTACCCCATTTTTATTAATGGTTACCATAAAGCCGGCAGACAAAGGAGGTGGACTAGTAGTCTTCAATACCCCTAAATATGATAACAAAATCCGAGATCTTCTAAATGTAGAGGAACACTACAAAAAGACAAGATTTACAGAACTAAAGACATTGAAAATAGAAGTCACTGATCTTTTAAATAAGGGGAGAGAGGAAGGTCACATTAGTGACATCGAATACAAATTTCTCCTTAATAATCACCCAATCATTCCAGCAATTTACAGATTCCCCAAAATTCACAAGAATTTAGAAAATCCACCTATGAGACCAATTATCAGCGGAATCGGTTCTCTCCTAGAGCCCCTGAGCCGCTATGTGGATTTTTTCCTCCAGCCAATAGTTAAAAAACAGAGATCTTACTTAAAAGATACCACACATGCAATCACAACATTTGAAGGTAGAGGGTTCAATAAGGTGACCCAATTTTTGGTCGCCTTAGACATAGAAGCCCTCTACACGAACATACCTCAAAATGATACCATAGAAGTAATAGCCTCCATTTTGGAGAGGGAAGATTTGAAAGGAGGCATTGACCATTTCATTATGTCTTGCATCTATTTAATCTTGAAGAAGAATTTCTTCCTCTTTAAAGACGATCTTTATCTCCAAGTGAAGGGGACCAGCATGGGGGCCCCATGTGCCCCCAGCCTGGCATGTTTGTACGTCAGCAACTTCGAGGATAGGCATATCTATAATGAGGTTGCCCCATACTTTGAGAACATCTCTTGCTGGCACCGCTACATAGATGATATCATCTTCATCTGGAGCGGTGCCAGTGAGAACCTCATTAGTTTCCTAGAATGGCTGAACCTGGGTGATCCCAATCTTAAATTTACAGGACACCACAGTAACCAACAAGTCAAATTCCTTGATATTATTATCAAGGAAGAGGAGGGGGCCCTTAAAGTGGAACTTTTCACCAAGCCCACTGACAAGAATACCCTCCTTCTGTATTCTAGTAACCACCCCAAAGCTCAAAAAGATAATGTACCGTTTGGGGAGTTCTTGAGACTTCGCAGGAACTGTGCGAACTTGGACGACTTCTATAAACATGCGGAAAACACCAAAATTAAATTGGAAAATAGAGGCTATCCAAAAAAACTGACCAAAAATGCACTTAAACGTGCACGATTTTACGACAGGGACAGCCTGTTAGACCCTCAAAGAAAGACTAATGATAAGAATGTACCCCTAGATAGGATAGTATTTGTCACACAATACTCCCATGTGAGCAACCAAATCAAAAACATCGTTAATAGACATTGGAAAATCTTGAACCACAATAGTGAAACCCAGCTCAACAAACCATTGTTTTGATTCTGCAGGAATAAAACAATAAGGAATAGTTTAGTACATACTTATACTATT
The DNA here is from genome assembly GCF_964263255.1 of Lissotriton vulgaris. NCBI lineage: Eukaryota > Metazoa > Chordata > Amphibia > Caudata > Salamandridae > Lissotriton > Lissotriton vulgaris. Next base: position 293,555 of record NW_028244253.1, on the reverse strand, counting down.
CCCAGAGAGAACTAACGGACCCTGTCTGGCAACATGGCCTCAGGAAACCACAAATGTGGAACCTGTTCGATCTGCCCTCAATGTATTATGGGCAACACCGTGGAATATAACGGCAAAAAACTCAAATCCACCACGTTCAACATCTGCCGCAGTCAAAATGTGGTATACCTATTGTTGTGTCCATGCAACTTGGGTTACGTTGGTGAAACTAGCAGAGAATTACGAACCAGAGTCCTGGAACATAAATCTGCGATACGCACACTCAAAATCAATGCGCCCCTTACTGATCACTTCAAAACCATGAACCATTCATGTGAAGATATCAGGTGGTTCATATTAGAGAAGATCAGAATTAACAGAAGAGGTGGAGACATAGATAGAATAAGAAAAGTTAGGGAACAATGGTATTTCTGTTACCTCAATACCATAGGTAAAGGCCTGAACAATTGTGAAGATTGGGCTAAGTGCCTGTAGATGCTGCTATACTGTTTGTATAATAAAGTCTACACAACAGAGACATTCTGATCTTCACTCCCACTACTCATTGAGTAGAGCTGCATTTCCTTTCCCTCCCATTCTTTGAAATATAGGGGAGGAGCTTTTGTTTCCATCCCATACTTGGTGGGAACCCTTACCCAATATTATCAGCTACCACTAGTTACATCCACCCTCGGAATTTCCCTATGTAAACAACACTTTAGAGGCTTTTTTAGTTCACTGCTTTCCTGGCTTATCCACTCATTTCGGAATAACAACATCCGATTTGGATCAGCCTTTTGATTATTTGTCGTAGTTAATAACGCTTACATTTTTGTCTTTTGTCTTTTGATCAAACCGGCATTTCAGCATACCGCCATAATAACAGTAACATGGTTGATTACGATTCAAACGCAACGATTCGAATGCAACCATTTTTCGAGATCGTTAACCTCTTGCCAAACAGAGTAGGAGAACTTACATTTAATTTGGTTGTCCCCTTTAACTAGCACTCGTTCTATTTAAGACTCGAGGTCCAGATGCCTACGGACTAGCGTCGGACCCGAACGACAACCACATAGTTATTTAGAGGCGTGACATTCATCGTGTCAGTACTGCCAATTAGATCGCACCTTCAGAAGGTGCTGTATGCAAATCCCCCAGCTTGGAACACGTAGTGGAGGATTGGCCCACTAACAATGCAGTTTGACCAATCACTACGCATCCACTCACACTTAAGCATGGGCGGGAACCGGCTCATTTAGCATTCATCTCAGAACCCCCAGAAGCAGCGGGATTGATCCATACGAGGAGGTAAGATACTACCAGCACTCATATTCCCCTGGGAGAAGAGAAATTAGGACTTTTCTCCTCTCACCTCATATCAGGTTCACTAATACAAACTACTCCTATCTTCCCTTTCACCAGGCTTTTGTTTCTCTTTTTATCGTGGCGGCCGAATTCACTACAACATTAGTGCTCCGCCAGAGGGTACCACGGAACATTGTATTCACAGGTACGCAAACCCGTCAACTTTGCTTACTCAATCATCATGGCAGGCAAGTTTAAATATATCGCTCATGAGTGGTCTGACCTTTTCATTTAGGTTCCGCAAGCCCCTACAGCCCCCTGGTTTTATAGAAGGATAACCCGCTTGCAAGTTTCTCTCTACCCACATTCGGTGAGAGCGAGCCCCTGCCATAGCAGGTAGGTTCTTATAGGTTTAGCATAAATACGCGGCCATATTAGATAGATATGCTTTTTTGACGATGTTATGGCTCCTTTTTTCATCTAGATTGAACAAGACTTGTACGCATAAGTACCAAGAGGGCATCGCACTTGCCTCCAATATCCACCAGTGTGACATTTAATATATTCTTTGCATAGCAGGTATATCTACAGATTCTCTCTGCGAACAAGCTCATAGACATGCTATATGTATTTTTAACCCCGACTTCCAAAACCTTCCTTTTAGTAAACCCTTTAAATAATCATTGTAGAGAACGCCAATTCGAGTGAGATATTCCTATTTCAGGGACATCGACAATATTAGTATAGGCATACACAGTCTTTAAAAAAAAAATTCTTTAATAAACTAGTATAATAGAATCTGATAGAATACAAATCTTAAAGATGTCCTTGTTTCCACAGACTCATTGAATATTATTTTTTTTAAAACGGCATATCGTCAGTACAACATTTTAAGAGACACTTCTGATGCGGCTCAGATCTTTTTACTTCGTGTATCAATTATCTCCCATGAACTACCGGCATAGGTAAGTTCACGCACCATTAATCCATATCTTAGCAAGTAGAACCCAGGTCGATAGAACGGCCCCACAATTCATCGAGTCCCTCTTTTTGACTTATCCTTCAACAACCAAGGTCAAATATCTGTGAAAAGTTATTTTTTGGTAATCTAGAAGATCTCTAACTTGTATATAACCTCCACACAGGCTAAAAGGTTTCCATTTACCCGTACAGCGAATAGAGTAATAATAGGATCCCATAGAGAATCGAGAATAGAAGAGGGCCCTTAGCCAATCCTATTTTTACAACCAAGGCAATATTGTCCCTAACAATTGAACACAGCAACAGCCATACAGTGTCCATGTAGACGCACTACCCCCTACTAAGTAACACCTTTGGAATAAGGAAGTGTAATGGAGAATATAGATATCTGGATATACCTTGATAGACCGTACTAGAGTAAGCATCATGGAATTATCTTGTTATGACTCTATGTACGTTTTGCATTACTAGATTGAATAGATGATAATATGAATATTGTAAAGCTTATAACATGAATGTGTGTATAATTGTATGCATATTCATTGTAGGGTATCTGTTTAGACCCCTAAACACGACAGACAACAAACATAGGTCTTGACAAAGGTGGACTCCATTTTCGCCTAAAACCACCGAAACGCGTCGACGCCAATCTTCTGTACAATTCAAGCCTCCCCCTCCCATGTTTACATAGAAATTGTTTGTGATGATACATGGGTGTGACTATAAAACAGCTTTGAATGTACCAATTGTATTTAACAAACTTTATGTTTTACACCTTTCTGTCTGTCTTTTTCATTGTGCAGGCCACAATAGACTGTGTGATTAATTGTATGTTCCAGTTTTTAACTATTTTGTCTAGATAATTACGTTATGTATAGGTATAATATGAATTGTTTTTATTGTTTACTTCTTTAATAAACTTTGCTGTATCTTACCTTTGTGATTGCACTAGTTCTGACTCTATAGTTTACCTTGAGGCTATGCTTTAGCTATGTTTTAGTTCTGACTCTATAGTTTACCTTGAGGCTATGTTTTAGCTCTTTCTGTATTTTTTTCTCAAGGGAATTAGTTCATTATTGGGTTGAAAACCCCATTTCCCTTGATTGTACCAAGGGGTTCCTCTCTCTTTTTTTAAACATTAACATCTAACAATCCATTTCATCAGTCGCTTCGCACATGGAAGCGATATATTGATGATATTTTAGTAATCTGGCACGGAACATTGGATAATCTCTTACTTTTTCACCAGTGGCTCAATGTTCAGAATCCTTATTTGAGATTCACAGTTGAACATAATAAATTTGAATTGCCTTTTTTGGATCTCTTGATCACTGCGAAACCAGATGGGCTCCACTCAGAACTGTACAAAAAAACGATGGCTCGTAATTCCCTTCTCAGCTACGATAGCTGTCATCCTAGATCATTGAGGAATAATTTGCCATTCGGGCAATTTTTAAGAGTCCAACGAAATTGCTCTGACAAAACAAGTTTTGAAAAACATGCCTCCAATCTAGAAGAACAACTACTGGATAGAGGCTATCCCAAGAAGGTGATTCGTCAATCAAAAAAACACGCCTCCAACAACAACCGTGAGGCTTTGCTGGAACAACAACAAGACAAGGAGAAAATGGACCGATTGACTTTCGTCAATACCTTCAATATAAGATCCAATGAACTTCAAAAATTGTATATAAGCATTGGTCCATTCTCAACACGGGAGGAGATCAATTAGCACGTCCTCTCTTTGCTTTCAAAAGAGGACCGAATCTCAAAGATAAACTAGTCCATACAAGACCTAAAAGTAAAACATCACGTCAGATAGGGACACTCTGGGATCTACCTGCAGTAGTAGGTCACCATCCTTGCGGCACCTGTGCTGCGTGTCCCCAGACCTGTAAATCTACCTCTATTGACATTGGTACTAGCAGAGCATGGGAGCAACGCAGGTTTACCAATTGTAATAGCGAAAACCTGATATACCTGATTACCTGCCCGTGCCAATTACACTATGTCGGCATGACGACCAGGCGCATTAAAGTAAGAATATCAGAGCACAAAAGCACCATAAGTTGTCGGAGACAAGCAACAAGACTAACGGCACATTTTCTAGAAAAAGGCCATGGTCCCAACAATTTCCAATGGACTGTTTTAGAACAACCGATGATACCAGAACATGTTGTTGATGTATCAAATTACCTCTTCAGATGGGAGCAAAAGTGGGTCTATCGTTTGAATAGCGACAAAAGGGGTCTAAATGAAGACATTCCATGGATGCACTATGAACATCTCTGTGACACGCCTAACACAAGATAGTAAAACATATTTTTGGTATACATAACCTGCTACCTCTCCTCTTGTTAGTTTTTTCAGTTTCTGTAGTTTTAGCTCTTAACCAAGAGGGATTCTCTTCGCAATCCTATTTTTTCGGTACATTTAGTCTTTGTGCGAGACGAATTGGCTGCAATAAAAGATGTATTGAGTCTTGCAAAGATAATAGTACTGGTTACCATTAATGCGTCTGAATTATACCAAACACGCATACCGATAAACCATAACGAATAATCACCATTAAACTTACACCTCAATAGAAACTACAGTGCGAAAATGAAGTGTGATTTAAAACAAAACTACAGTTCCCATATCTTCAAGTTCGATTCTTAGTTTTTGAAGTCATATGACCAAATTGTCACATGATATTACTTGTAAAAACTACAACTCCCATGATCCTGGGTTCGTTTTTGTAGTCTCTCCAAGTCACGTGCACGAAATGTCACGCAACGTCACGTGACATTGTGAAGATCAAAATGGCGCTCTGATAGTGCACCGGCGCCCCCCATATTGCCCAGAGGGACGCCAGGTGTACCGACGGGAAGGTAGGAGCCAGGTGATGTTATTTGACCAAGTGGTGCGCAATGTAATAACAAATTTTGGGTTTCCCGCCGGGAACCCGAGCGAATGCGTACTTACAATCTGCAAGTGCGAAATGTTTGCTCGCTTAACGAAATCAAAATCGAGCACGTAGTTTACTACAGTCGAGCTCCGACTGGGTAATCATACATATGCGCTATAACGATTTTCATGTCCCGCGTACCTTAATTTTATGAAGCTGAACGCGGATATGAATATACAATAAATTATGAGTCACTGATTGAGAAATATGTGTTTGGTGATTATACTTCACTGAGTAGTTCAAGAAGTCGATGCCGATCTGTACTTTATACTAAAAAGCGTCACCATGACATATCTCTATAGTTGAACCAACAATATTAGAGGCTAATTATGAGCCGATTGATATCCTTTTGTTCACTCTAAAACACCTTAAGTGAACAAAATATCGATACAGAACTGAGTCTGTGAAAGATGCGTGGCCTGATGGTGTGAGTTTAAGTGTCTTGTTTTGTGTTTTTTACTAGAGCGGTGCTCCTCATACCTGAGCAGCAGCCAGGTGGGGTGATGCTATTCCTCCTACTAATTAGGTAAGGTGGCTAAAAAAAATTAGTTTTGAGAAAATGGTGATATCCTGACCATTTCGATATAACCAAATATCCAAAATGTATGGCTAAACAAAATGTGTATGCCTTTCTACGACCCTACTGTGTTCTCATTTGTTTTTGTGTGTGTTTATTTTCCCTTCACTAACTACAGGGGAGAAGATTGAACGAATTTGAGAAAAATATACAGGTGATATTTTTCCTTTTCATGTACAGTAGCCATTGACATCTAGGTCCTGAAGAAAGCAGTGACATATTTAGAGTCACAATTGCTGAAACATGTTGACCCTACTGACCGGCAGATATTATGTTAAATCTGCTTGTTTTCTCACTTTTTAATATTAGGAGTATTGAGGGAACCCAATAAAATTTTCTCTAATCCACTCAATAATTACCTATTTTTAATATTGCACCTTTTTCACGAATTTATTTTTGGCACTGTAAATCAGCTACCCACAACAAATAATTCTCCGGTCCTCTTAGTACAACTTTGGATTCCTCTGAAGTTGTTTTTCTATCAATACGACACTGATAGACATACTGCACCTTCTCCTGGGTAAGGAGAGCCCAAATGATGTAGGGCGGTACCGGGCGGGAGCTGATGGGCACTTTTTTCAAATTTGAGGATTTGAGTGCAATATGACACATAGTCATATTAAATTGTTTATCTCATAGCACACCAATTGATGTTTTCACAATAGGATTGTAGTTTCACTCTGACCCTAAGATACTTCTTTCGTTTGTATGAATGACACTAAACAACTTTTAAAACTTGGGATAGGAGCAGCTAGATTGGGCAGCATTATATAAGCCAGTGCGAAAATATTTGAGCCAAGATATGGCTTTGGGTATGCTCACGAAGATTGTCCCATACTAGAGCAGGTTACTCCTTAAAGAGACAAAATGCTATGAGTAAGTGCCCCGTCTTCACCATACCTGACCAAATAGTAGAGTTTCAGTGCAGTCTTTGTAAAAGTCCAGTTAAGCCCTGATCGATTCCCAACTTGGCCATCCCATCCCACAACTTCCTCCTATTGACCAAATCAAAAGCAGAGGAGAGGTCCATGAATGCAGTGTGATTGGTAGCCCTCCTAGCTTTGACATATTTACCAATGGTCAATTGTAAATTAAGACACTGCTCAACAGTCCCTACTCCTGGATGGAATCCACACTGGGCTCTTGATAGGCATAGAACCCTCTCCAGAATGATTAAAGAACTGTCCAGGAGGGAGATGGGATGATAGCATACAGATGATTTCCGATTTCCCTTTTAAATATGGGCACAACTATAGCTTCAGACCAAGGGAGGAAAAGATCCCCTAGTATCGCAACTTTAAAGACATTAGGCAGGATGGGGGCCCAGAGAGACACATTTTCTTTAAAAAGGTGTAGAGGGACCTAGTCTGGGCCTGGGGCTTTTCATACCAGACTACGGGTGATAGCACGGATGACATCCTTTATTGTAATGGAATCACATAAAGCCTCAACATTTCTGAGTTGTGAGCTACAGCTTCATTAAAATCTCTATATTTTCTGAATTCAAAATGTTTATAAAATGATCAGCCCACACTTCAGCTGGAGTTACTGCATCTACTGTAGGTTTATCGTATTCAGTAAAAAAAGTTTATCAACCACCTTCCAAAAAGAGGCGCTAAGCTTCGGTCTGACTAGGAGTCAATCAACACAGTTCCTAGATTGGTTTTCCACATCATCAATGGGATAAAGTTTTGACATTCACGTAGGGACATTGATGCCCTAAATATTACTTCCAGACAATGTCAATGCAAAGGGAAATCCAAGGCATAAGCATGCTGGAGGAGACTCAGTACGGCTTCAGTAAATGTACCAGGAAGGAAGCTCATCAACGGTACATTAAGTACTATGACGAATTCTTCATAGGATTTCAGGCACAATCCCCTTATCAATATATTTCCCTCTCTATTTGGAAGAAGGAACCACTAATTCCTCTCCTTTAGAAATTGCTAAACCAGAATAATGACACTTCTGTATTTCAGGTCTGGAAGCAGGAGTTCAAACATCAGCTCTAAGAAAGCAGTGCCAAAAATAGTTCTCTGAATTCTACCTATGAGCCTTTATTAGAAGTGTACCGTAAACTACTTGACAGGTCAGTAGGGGAGGGAGAGCTGGAGTGAGAAGATGCGTTTTCTGCAAAATGTGTCTTCTTATGCGTGCTGATGATTTCTGCTCACGTACATCACAAAAGATGTAATTAAAGTAGTACAAAAACCATACACCTCTTATCTTGCAAATGCACTCTCGAACGAAACCAAAAAGAAATGTAATGCATGCATCACAGTTTGTGCAAGAGTGATGCGATTCTTGCTTATTGCAGATGCGCTTAGGAGAACATACCAAGATTGCAGAAAGCACTGCCTCTCTCCCTGTGCCACATATTTCAAACAGCTCTCCTTACCACCATCATGCTTTTAGTAAGGATACATACAAGAATTGATTTAGAACTCACCTCAATCGTGCTGATTAACTACATCGAGGCAATGGTAAATACAGCGAACCTCTGGTCGTGGCTCACCTTCCGGCCTTGTGAATATTTGTGATACCCCACCCAGACTACATGGTGCCTGGCACAGAGATGGCAAAAGGTCAATTTTGAGGACCCAAGTGCAGGAGAGGAATTTCATACACTATGTTCTTGCTCAGTCATGAGACAAGGGAAAAGTCCAGGAAGGATGTTGGTAAACTATGCCTTTACAGTGCCCAGGCGAGTGAGAAGGTGGGGCCAGCTACCAGCACAATTCAAGGTTATTTTCTCCTGTTCTTTGGTTGGAACATCTTGTAAGTAATGAGTGGGGTGTGAACAAGAACGTAGGGATAATGGGGACAGAGGAAGTAATGCGTTTGGAACATAGTAGACTAGGCCAGGGAGATCCTAGCGACAGAAATTCAGTTGACAACTGAAGTGGCAGCTCAGTCATGCAAAGCACCCATTGCCAAGAGGGCAAACTCACAGAGCAACATGTGTTCAAGGCTGCTTAGTAACCCCATGCCATGTGGAACACCTTTAACCACTCCTGCCTCATTAATCAACAGCACTTTGTATCTTACGACTTTTAATCCCAGTCCTAAAATGGCCGCGCAATGGATCTAAACTGAAAGGCTGCTTGAACATATTCATACTCCTGATGCCTCATTTGGGGGAGAAATGAAATATTGCTGATGCTGGTGAACAGCATAGGTGCTCCAAATCCGGCACTGTGAAAGTGCAAGGTGACAGCAGTGAGGTAGATGTGTAGAAGTGCTGTACTGATGAAAGATTGATATATATACAGTTGGCAGTTGGCGTGTACTTTAATAACTACGGGCTAATGGAATTCATCTTTGTAAGAATCCAACTGAAAGTACATATGGACTAATATAATCAATCAAAACAGTCTGCTAGTACAATTGTAGTAGCTGACTGTTTCAATTGATTATTTTGAATTATTAGTAATAATCACTGACCCGGATTTGGAGCACCTGCTTTCGTATGATTTTCTTTTTTTTTAAATTGTTTGAATCTTTTTATAACGTCTCTTTATTTTAATGATTTTCTTTATTATTTGTCAAATTGAATTATGTTATCTGTTAAAATTCATATGATTTGACCGTGATTGTGAAATCTTTGGCATAGGAAGTTCAGGCATTATGACTTCCAGTGCATGGAACCAGTTTTGTTTTACATACAATGTGTATGTAGGACAGCCTAGTGACTTAAGAATAAGGTTGGAAGTCAGGCTGCTGGCAGTTTCTTAGTCCACACAGGAGAGGTAGGATTCCAAAGAACAAGAGGATCCTACTTGAATTAATAGGAGGCACAGAGCACAGGAGACAGCTGGGGGCACAGCTCAGGGAGAGACTGCATAAAAGGAAAGACACAGAACATTTAAAACAAAGAAAAAGGATGGGCAGAAGGATATTTCAGTTACTCCAGTGTTTCCAGTGTTCTCTCAATGTGGTCTGCTGAAACTGACCCAGGCCTCAGCAGTTTTGGTTACTTGTCCAGCAATGATGATGGCAGCTTGCTGTACGTCAGTACATTATGAATGTTCTGCTCCATGGAGGTTGAGGGACGTCCCGCCACGCTCCTTGACTAGAAGGTCACATCCGGTTACGGTTGCGGTCGCCGTGAAGTGCAATGGAGAGGCGAGCCTTGGAGTCCTGCTCCTGCTTGTAGCACAGGAACGGAGGGGCACTGTCTGCAGCGTTCGCAGATATTTTTTCAGTGCGGGAGGGCACAGGAGTTGCCATCTCCCCGCAGTGGCTTTTTAGGTTCAAGCTATGAGCTGCAACGAATGTGAGGGCGAACACAGCTGCGGTTGCCGCAGCGAGGAGATGCCGGTAGAGACACAGTGAGAGAGTCGCCGAGAGAAAGGCCTGAAGCTATTGGAAGGACATTAAAAACAGCTGAATGATTCATTGAGCTACAGAGCCTACTCCAGAATAGATAGTTGGAGAGGTATCGGGGAAGGGGATCAAGGGGATAAGGGAGTAAATCGTAAGGAAAGCATTAGGCAACCCTTGCGAGGGGGCAGTGCTCAGGCGGTAGCGAAAGCGGCCCTCTCAAGTGTAGGGTCCGGCTTGCTGCTGCCTGCCCTGTTCTGTCCTGTCCTACCCGCCACTCCACACCAAAAAGCATGTTAAAAACAGAGGGCAGCCTCAAATTTTCAGCATTTAGGAGAAAGCACGCTACCTTAAAAAAGGTTAAAAAAGATGAAGAGTCTCACGGCAAGAGATGGGGCAGTAAAGTCCCGCACTCCGGCAAAGGTCTCCATGGAAGATATTAATCTCGTCTCTGAACCAGTAGTGATGAACATCTTTAACGGGTTGATAACATCCCAAGTTGCACTTAGTGATCACAAGCTTCAATGGCAAGGCTTCATTCGAACTGAGCCAGGATCAGACATCAAGGGGATATGTTGTAAGTAATTATGGGTGAAATAAGGGAGCTAAAAGATGCCCAAGAAAAGGCCCACAGGAAAGTAAAATGCCAGCTCAACACTATCAATGACAAAATCTTACAATTAAATCAAAAGCTATCTCTTGCAGAGGAGATCATCTCCGATCTCAAAGATGCTCATATAAATCACAAGTTATTTCAAAGTATAGCCAAGAGCTGGAAGACACCCAGGTCAAGCTTGATGAGTTTGAGAATCGATTCAGGCGGTCAATTTTACGTATTGTGGGTATCCTGGAAGGGGAGGAAGTGGGCCAAGACCCCATTCAATTTTTCTCGGACCTTATTCAGAAATGTTTGTCTCAGGAGAGGGGCCCAATAAAGACTGAAATTCGATCATGAGGGCTCATTGAGTCCCATTTCATCAACTAATGCAAAATATCTACATGCATTTTTCATAAACTTTGGGGACTTTCGAATCAAGGAATCAATCATTACAGTGGCCATTAGGTCAAGAGGCCTTCAGACATCTGATAAATTTCACTTTGATATTTTTTCGGACATGTCAGCCATGGCTGCAAGATGGCGTTGAGAGTTTAAGTCCATGCTAGATTAGTTCAAGAGTCAGTGAATACAGGGGGGCGTAGTACAACAATCGAAACTGAAAGTTCTTGTAAAAGGGCATTTTCACATTTTACATTCAATCCAGCAGGCGAAAGAGATTCTTTCTATGGCAGTCGAATATTGGGAGGCCAGGTTAAGTAGTGGTATAGTGGATTAGTATACATTAGCCAGTCCATGGCGGGGACCCAGATAGGGTAGAGAACCAATCACCGGAGCAAAGACCTCTAGTGCCATACCAAGGCACCAAAAGGGCACAATAATAGAGAAGGGTGGTAGGCGGGCTTTCCCTTTACTGTTGGGGGCTTTTTAGGAACACTAGGGTTATTGAGGGTGGGCATTTGTGGATCGGAGGGGAGCACTTTTGAAAAAAGAGCAGAGTTATGAAGAACAGAAATTAGTATTTGACCGTGAATGGTTAGTGTCAGGTGCAAAGAGGGATTCTAAAAAGTACCGCATTAATGTCATTACCTGTGAAAAGCAAGGTTCAGATCCTTTTGTGTAATGTTAATGGGCTAACAAACAAAGGGAAATACAGCAGTTTGCTGGGGTGGCTGTGTTATTTTTCACCAGAGGTCCTCTTTTTACAAGAAACTCATCTAAAGAGTAATACCACAAAACTGTCAGTTCCTCTCAGGTACTCCCATGTGTTCTTTGCATCAGCACAGGTCGCAGTAAGAGGTGTTGCAATATTACTAGGTAATAGTATTGATTGGGAGGTCTGGGAGTTGACCACGGATCCACAAGGCAGGTGGAATTGGGTCATAGTAGCAATCAATGGATGGAGCCTAAATTTATTCAATTATTATGGCCCTATATATGATGATATCGACTCTTGTACCCAACTTTATGAAATGGCCCTGGGGGCAGAAAGTCCTCTGATTTTTGGAGGGCATTCTAATTTTATACAAGATTTTGTCAAAGATACATCAAATAGGAATAAAAAACAGTTAAAACCGAAGACGAAAATAATTATAGAAGCTTTGAAGTCCAGTTATCAGTTGCTAGATCCTTGGAGAGAAGACCACCCAAATGTCAAACAATACAAGTTTCTCACAGAGATTTAAAACTGCCTCATGTATAGATTTCTTTTTAGCTTCAAAATCATTGAGCAGAGAGCAATCAGATATTTGGGTCAATGCTTTTTTTGGACCATTCATTGGTCTCTGTAGTAGTGGATCTAGGTTTAAATAAAAGGGACAGACCCAGATGGCACCTAGTTATATCTTTGCTTAAAAATCTTCAATGGGTCACAGAAACAAGGCAGTTCATCCCAGAGTTCTTTGCCATAAATAGTGCAACGGCCTCTCAGTTCACCATCGGGGAGGCTTTTAAGGCAACTTTAAGAGAAAGGATTATCGTTTTTAAAGCAAACAAGAATAAGGAACGTTCCTAGCAGGTAGCGAGTCTGCAGCAAGCACTAGAAGTGTGACTGATGTATGGGTGTGGAATTCCAGAATCTAGCCAGTGGCAGGCTTATTTGCAACCGCAAAACAAAATACTTTATAAACATTTATCGGACACAATATTCTGTGTCACTGACTAGTATTGAACAGTACTATGATACCATTCTACGTCCTAGTCTAACTCTCTTTCTCAGTCATTACGTAATAAAGCAGGTACACTGGAAGGGTTGATGAAGTGTTATTTATTTTGGTACAGCAGGCATTGAGCCCAACGAAAATATGTGCAGCCTTGCACGAAGGCTGTGGTCCAACTGATGATTCTGTGTATAATGTGGTAATAAGCTGTGCCTGTCAGCGAAGCAGGCTGAAAATATATCTATACAAATAGTAAACAGCTGTGCCTGTCAGCGAAAAGCGAATGCTAAAGTAGACATGCAGGATGAAGAGTTGTGCCTGCCAGCGAGGATGCAGGGAAAGGCAGGCGAAGTGTTCACAAGGTAGTAGTCACTGGCGGGAGACCAGAGATAACGAGCCACAAAGGGATGGTCGAGGACCTGAAAGCTTCCGCCGTTTCCTGGCGACATGCAGCGAGCTGATTGAAGACTTTTCAGCGTCCTTTGTTGCCTAGTTATTGCATAGACTTGGGTCACCTAACAACGTCACGCGCAGGTACGCGTAGACCGATTTCTTTGGTTGCGTAACTCCGTAGACCTCTTACGCCGATGTCTGGGATATAGAGCAGGAAGGCGTCGTCAAGCGTAATTGTTCTGGAATGTCCGTGCGGGCCATTGAATGCGCGAGGAGTGCACATGAGATAACGGTAAGCTTGAAAATAAATAAGTCTGAAAATACGCTTTTTAGCAGGAACTAAAAGCAGGGCTGGCGGCGTGCGCACACAGTACCTTGTAGAAGTGGCAGGGCAAGAAGCAAATGGTCGTGCAGAAAGCTGAGTTACAGTAAGGATGGTCGATGTGTTAGGATGTTTGTAGAGCAGCAAAGTAGACGGCTGTGGGTCCTTTTCCAGGTCGTCGCCAGTGTTATAAAGCATATAGACTGGAAAGGTTGATGAAGCGTTCTTTATTTTGGAATGGCAGGTATTTACATGTAAAACGTCCTACCCACAAAGCGCCAGCAGCAACTGAATTGTGGGAGTTCTAAAGCCACTCAAACTAGGTGAAGGCTCTAGAATGAGTAACATCCGGCAGAATGTGAAACAAGGAACTAGATGACACACAGGTCAAGATGACATGCATGTCATCACACATTACTGAAGCCTATAACAGCCACTGAAATTCAGGAGGAGCTTAAAAGAATGTAAAATGCCAAAGCATGTGGAAATGATGGGTTACCCACAGAATTTTTTAAGATCTAGTCCAAGGAACGTGTGCCACTTCTAGTGGATCTTTTTAACTATACTAAAGAAGGGGGAGATCCCTACAACCTTACAAGAATCAACAATTGTCCCATTTTTAAAGAGGGATAAGAACCCCAAATTGGTCCATGCATATAGACCTCTCAGTCTACCTAAGACAGATGTTGAGGGGGAAGGAAAGCCCTCTGGGGTGTGGTCACGAGTCACAACCTACAAACAACCCTGCTGTGGTCACGAGCCGTGGTCACAGGTCACCGACGCACACTTCACTGAGGAACAAGGAGCAATGATATGAGGTGACAACGATCACATTTAAAGTGGCATTTTATTTGTTAAGTCTTAAGTACATCAGAAAAACGCATTTATTAATTGATCAGCCTGAGCAATGAAATGTTTGAAAGTCTGACTTTAATCTGTCAGGGTTAAAACAAAACGCAAGTTCACATTCAGAATACATTCAAAGAAACCATAGCGCCTACAAAGGTGCTTTTCTGAAGAGTATTACCCATGCAAGTTTTAACATTCCAAAGAGATCCAAGGTGCGAAAAGGACTGAGATCTTTTAAAAGGCACAATAGAAATTAGTTAGGGAAAGCAGAACACTCTATAAAGTCTAGTGCCTTGAAGCACCTTAACCATGAAGACTATCCCAGCAGGGCCTAGTAGTTTAAGGGAACCTAAAAAATGCAAGGAATTGGGTGTGAATGGAAAATACAGAGCAAGGACAGAGATTTAAAAAGACAAAAGTATTATCTGGCTTAGGAAGTCTACCACCTGAGAGAGAGGATTTGAAGTCCCAAGTCAGATAATCGGCTAGCCGGAGAGCTTGCATGCAAAGGTTGCATCAGCAGAGCTCTGGCTTCAGATTTGACGGGCTGAATCTAATATACCTGAAAAATGCAGAACTAACACTGTTCTGACGCCTTTTCTGACGCAGGTGGCTTTGACCGCATTGTCCTAGGACAGTGGGAGTGGTCAGGTGTCCCAATGGTTGGTTGGCCTTGCTTGACCCCAGAACATAGACAAAGACTTCTTGTCCTGTACATTTCTAAAAATATATGTGCGAGCGGAACTTACGTGTTTCAGTGGAAAGTCCCTGAAATGTGTCAATCTACCTCTACACCAGCTGAGTCTCGTGTACGTGTGAGAGTGGGGTGTCTTGAAATGGCGCTTGTGAAAGGCTACTGTACTTTTCCAAAGTTGCTCAAGTTACCTCGCTGTGTCCTGCACACTAGAAAGGCACGTTTTAAAAATGATTTAGGCCCAGTGGATTTTGCTAACATAAGGTGTGACCTTCGGCCTTTCGCTTGGGCCCATAAACCTGAAATCATGGGAATCTGTGGGATCCCATTTGCTGATTATACATAGCAAAAATTGTGGGATTTCAAGCATATTTTCAGATTTACTCTAGCAGGGCCAGTTAGGGCCTTCAAGCTACCAGGGTTGATAAAAAGGCCCCTCTATCATCTCCCTGCTCTTGTTCATTCAATGAACATTCTTTTAACTTATTATCTCTGCGACCCTTCATCCAGTTGCTGTATCCAGGGTATGTCATTAACATAACACTTAAAGCTACCTTGTTGTTGATCTATTTCGTTGGCTTTGTCTTCATTTGGCCTAATGAGTATTTTCGCATACTCTGCAACTTGCTCATTAAGCAGGCGTTCATATTGGGCTGCTGTTGGGCTCTTACTCAGACAGTCTCTACCTGGGAGAAGTGGAGGAGCTATTTGTATTCCATCGTGGGTGCTAGGTGCTGCTAACTCGCTCATCTCCATTCGTATTCCAGTCCCATCCCAATGAACACGATCTTTGTCCTCATACTCAGCTATCTGTAAATCCCTATGCTAGTGTAGTTTGTCCCTACTATCTTGGTGCTAACTTTCTTTTCCTACAATGGCACTCATCTGCGGGATGCAACACAAAAAGAAACAGCAAAAAAATAAAAACTTTTTAGAACTGCCACAAAGGTATCCAGTCAAAGTTCAAGAAATCTGTGGCTCTCTACTATGGCATCTCCTCCAGCAATCCATTTCTTTTCTATCTTGTTCAAGTTGTTGATGGCATTGGTCAGTTGAGCCATGTTCTTCGTTGTTAGTAATGTACAGCTCACTCCTTATCCAAAGGCATACTCTCCTCTTGGTATTTCGAAGCCAGAGTCCTTCAGCCTTAGTCTGGAGCATCACAATGATGGTAAAGGGAAAAGAACTGGACTCTGCTCAACCAGCAAACCTCCTTTGGTGGGACTTTGAACACTGTCCACCCTTAGAACTGAGCACACTGCTCTTGTCCGTGGAGCCAGATAACAGAGCCAGAGATGGGCATCGATGTTGGAGATATTTGCTGGTGGAACCATCATGGAGACTTGGTGCAATGTTCTCTTGAGCTCAGGCTGCTTCTTCGTTAGGGCTATTGGAGATAGAGCCATTCTCTGCAGGCCCAGAAAAAGTCAATTCGGTCAGAGAGTCAGAGATGCCATATTTATTGTCTGAAAAAACTGCTGTTTTCAATTTGAGTGTCGCCCCACAGGTAACATGCCATTCTAGAAAAGAGAGAAGAGGTGTCTTTTAGTTTGAAATCAGTTCATGCTTTTGGACATTTTTATTTTATACACCCTAAGTGGACAACCTGTCTATCTTATTTTATAATCCTAGTCTACCCTATGTTGCCCTAAGAGCGCTTCTTTATACCTTAACTGACCCCGGGCACTGAATTTTGCCATGGGCGTAACTTTTTGCGAATAACAACAGCGCTGTTCTAATCTGTTATGGGCAATGTAGGGTGTGGGGGACGGAGCAATGTTAGTCTAACATAGAACCTGCTATCATAAACCCATTGATGCTGCAAAAAACTACACTATGGGCCATATCATGAACAGTCATCTGAAATAGCCTTGTTGTCTTCACTTCCATTCTGCATGTGTCAGTGATGACCTCATGCATCAGTGAGGTGGAGGGGTTGTCCCTTCCTGTTCTATGTATAAACACTTTAGAGACAGTGGCCTCAATAATCTGACATTAGTTTGTGTATCCTGCAGGAGGTGTTCTATAGTCTGTGGTCGTATCTTCCTAGGTGAAAAAAGCTATCTGTTCTCCCTGCATGGGGAGTGTATGAGTCATGTAACAGTGCCTTAGTCTTCTGTCTACCTATTGTTGTCATCTAACTGTATCTCATACTCTGCAGAGAATCGTGAGCAGGATGCTGTCTAGCTGCTTGGGCACTATTTCTTATTATTGCATTATTACTTCCATCAGAGGAGGGCGATGAGGACACATGTTGCAAATACAATTAATCTGGGGTGCTAACTGTGCTGGTAGAGGGGGTGTTGAACCTTTCTGCATGCTTGCAAGGGCTATTTACTCCATGTGCTAACAGATATATTGGAAGTGACTTTGTTGCTATTGGCAACTTCAAAGATATGAGCAATACAAGTCTTCCTATTAACACAATAAGACAAAACCAATTCAATTTTCCTAATGCCACTTCTGTCAGTATTGCAAAATATTATAATACAAAATACATAACTTTAGATAAGACACTTCTGTGCGGCAGGTGTTGTGGTTACGTCTGAATCCATAAACGACCAAGCTGTCAACGCCTTCTTCCTCTTGGACAGTCAAATGGAAACAAGTTAATCTTCTATAGTTTGCAGAGTTGACCTTGAAGTCTGTTCTGTTATTTCTTTCCTCTTGGCAATGGGGACAGCTGCTGGTTAGTAGTCTATTATTTCAAAAGTCTTTGGGCCAAGATCTGTGTTCCATTATTGATATGTCGAAGCCCAGAACTGATGTGGCCCTTCTTCCTGGAAACCTGACTTTGAAAGAAACTTCGCAGTGCATGTTAGTGTATACAAACTTTTGTTATTTTTAATATTTTTCATTATTTCAGAAGATTTTTTCACTTGTGTTGATGCATAAATAATAATTTTGTGAAACCTTGGAACATCCATTACTTTAAAAAAAATACACTAAACACCTAACACATGATACTGTCATAATTCCAGGGTATTTAAACTTTTAAAGCAGGTAAAAAATATGTACAACCATCTGAAGTCTGCAACTGTACTTCAACCGGCCTGGCAATAGTAGTGCTATTCACTGCTGTATGTTGTGTGTTGGCTAGCTGGGGTATGAAGGGAACTCCAAATGAAGGAAAGAATCTGATACTTTAAAGAAAAATCCATTATCTAAAAAAAGGAACTTTAAAAAATGTTGGGCTATAGCTTGTCTCAACGTCAAACATATTTGAAAATCTTTGTCAAAGTGACACCTTGTCCACAACCTGCCCCAGGCTCATAAACCGAAATTCTAAAACATTTCACTAAACTACCTGAATCAGGAATGTGCCATTTCTTTGCAACATAAAAATAAACAAGCCTTGCCACGTCCAGTAGGCTTCAAATATTTTGTTAGCCTTTTGTCTTTGTCAATGCACAATATTTCCTGCAATTTTGAAGAACCTAGAAATAAAATTATTAATATACCTACATATTACTTCTGTTATGCACATATATTTATATTTTTATATATACACATGTGTATATTTCTCATTTTGTGTGATCCTGCGATCATCGATGTTCCAACTGCAAAAAAATTCTCGTTGCAGACCACAGGAAATGTATTTCCTGCCTGGCTCAACGCCCAGAATCTGTGGTTGGTTACTTCCAACGGCAGAGAAAGCCTGTTAACTCTTTTGTCACCTTGTAACATCTAAAAACATGTGCTTTTTTAATTGTAGGCTATGCTGACCAGAATATTTAACATCACATTAAACACAGGCTCATGTTCTCTATTTGTCGTGCATGCTGAGTAAACGCCGTATATTCCATTCCATCATTTTATCCCCCTATTCTCTCACTATTTCTGTGCATAAGAAATTGTGGGAGATTCTTTTATTTTATTATTATCTGCTCCGACATCTACTTTGCTCTAAGGCCAGTGGCATCATTCAACTTGAACGGAAGCCAAAATTTCACAAACCCTATTTTGTAATGGCGAACATCAACTGTCAGTGCCCTGTTGTAACACCATCCCCGATCTGTTCCTGCATTCAGACCATTGCTTGCCTACTTAAACTGGGACTGAATTCGGATGCTGGTAAGAATACATTTATTTTGTACTTAGTACCTGGGTGCTGCAGCATTTTTTCCTTTTTGGGGCATCATTTTGTGTATAGGTGTCTATTGTTGCTGTTGCATGGGAACGTGCATTCACAGGAACTATTGTTGGACTTGGGCCACATTCGTAGGGGCCATAGGGGCTTAGTCCTTGTTGGGCTGGGCTCATAAGTTGCTGGCCTTGGTCTCGAAGCCTAGTGCGGCACTGTCTTTGCATGTGACCTATTCTGTGGCAATAATAACAAGTGCGCTGTGTTGGCTGTGATTGGAACCTCAGTTGTACCATTCCATTTACTCTTCCCTGTATACCCGATTTTCTGGTGGCATTCTTTCTGTTATTTATATAATAATTTTGTTGGTCATTTCTGTAGGCATGCTGTGCTGCTATGTATGGTACTGGGGGCTGTGGCTGTATGTACTGATCAGCTGGCTGTCGTTGGGCCTGAACGCATTGTGCATATTGTTGTGGCTGGGTCGCTACGTATAATATGGCAGGCTGTAATGGGGCCTGGATGTATTGCATGGTGAGCTGTTGTAGCAGCGCAGGCGGTATGTTGACTGCTGTCATTTGATTGACAGGTGCAGCTATCATGACAACTTATTAGTTTAGAATGACTATTTAAAAGTTCAATAGCAATCAGTCAGAAATCCCTAAATGCAGAATTCTTAACCGTGCACGAATTTACAACTTTAAAGCACATACAAATGCAATGAAAGGGTGAACTATCATGTTCCTGTGGTACTAAACCAAGGCGGCTTTTATTTGAGGGGGTGCTTTGCAAATTTATGACATAAATAGATGTGCACGTTATAGAGAAAATACCTCATTTATATGGTAGAAGAACTGTTTTCAACATTACACTGGGCATTTGGCAAAGTCTTGGCATCTACATGCACATTTCTAGAGTGCAAATCAGACTCATTCAAAATGCAAAGAATAATATCTTGAATCAATGGAACTACTTAAAAAATGTAACCTACAATGAAAAACACACTACATGCTCATGTCAACCACCACTGCTTTGTGATTGCAACAAGCTTCTCCAACCAGTAGCTCTTGAGCTACTGGTAGCTCTCCAGTATGCAGTTCAATTTACGAAATTAAAACCTATTTAGTGCTTTGTTGAATTAATGTATGTATATCAAAATTGAAACGCACATATTTGATATAAAAGATTGGTATATTCTAAACGCGTAATGTTATTTTTGAAGAAACAATTTTTGAATTTGCCAATATTTGTAAAGCTTATTTTGGAGTAATAAATCATGCAGCATTGGGAGTCTTATTCCTCATACCATTTCCTTGGTGCTAGGGTCATTGAAGCTTTAGCTGCTATTTATTGCCCACCTAGAAGCATTCCATGTTAAACGCCCCCCCCCAGTTAAATGTACAAATGCAGGATAATCTTTTAATGGGGGTCTATGGTGTGACACTCTCTGCCTATACTCTTCCTTCTTAGTTGCTGTAATTGAGATCTTCTATAGGTCCCTCTTCTATACCCTTAATGACACAGTGGTATAGACCGTCTTATAATTCTTGGTCCTGTGCAGCGGCACAACCAGGGTAGTGGAGCTGGCTGCCACAACTGGCATAGGCAATCTTAGACTGACATGGGTATATTGTTCAAAAGCTTGATAGAACTAGCAGTCTTTCCCAATTTTCAATTTTAAGATAAAATAATATGTCAAAGTCAGTAGGTATTCTCATATATAGTAGAACTCAGTATCTTATTCATAGGGACACTAGTATCTGTGTTTTTCGCTGTGAGCCTGTGAGGAGAAATGTTATTTGCTTGCTTGGGTGTGCCCTGCTTGTATCTTTATCCTAGATGTTGGGAAAGTTGGGGAATCGATCTAGTGTTCCTTTCTCAAACACTGCCTGAAGCGTCCGCATGGGGCTATTTGTCTTGGTGGTGACGAATGGGTGGACTTACAACAGACTGCATAGAATCTGATGAATCTGTTGAGTCTTCCCCATCAGTGATGCAATGGGGTTTGAGCCGTCTGAGAGACCGGAATGAATCGAATGAGTGGAGTGGGACGTGGGTAGGGCGTCAGAGGTAGACGAGTTGGCTGAGTTGCCAGGCCAAAGTAGGGCAGGGCAAATGGTGTCTGGAGATAATGGGCAGAATAATGTATGTGTAGCAGCAAATATGTCAGTCAAGGAAAGTGTATAGATGTGAACCTGGGAGTGAAGATGACCCCAGAAGGTCCCAAGCGGTGGCTAGGCTCTCTTGGCGCTTGTTATCAAGGTCTGTTACTGTGTTAAAAGTGGTGACTGAGATAGGGACATCATGAACCAGATGGATAGAGCAATTTATAGTACGTGGGGTGGTGTTGGACATCACGGATATAGAGGATGTGATGAGGACGTCAAGGGGCTAGGAGGAATACTTGGATACTCGTCCTCCCTTTTTGGCTATCAGTTGCTTGGCTAATGATAGACAAAAAACACTGTGGGAGGAGGTGCAACTAGGACTGAGGTGCTACGTCACTGGACGCACAGAGAAGCAACTTCAAAGCACATCTACTTACACAGAGCAAGGCAATGGACAGATGACATTGAACAAAACAAATATCAACCATTACAAAACTTTCAAAGACAAATCAAAAACATATGAAGATGCATCATAAAAACTGAAAGCACAGTAAAAAGGACCTAGATATTAAATCTCACTAAACACGGTGGAGCACCATGGTGCGCAAGAATGGGCGAGGAAGGAGGGGGGAATCTGAAAATACCACAAGTTACTTCCTCTTTCTGTACCTTCGCGGAACGAGAGAACACGGCAGCAACTGACAAAGCCAGTCAGTAAAGCAGACTAAAAGTGGAACTGAACAAAAGATATGGACACCCAAACCTTGCTAAAATAAATCGTGAGGAGTAGAAAGTAAACAATGGAAGGGCGTGAAGGCAGCCCTCATGGAAGAGAACGTAGGGGCACAAGTGGCAGAGGAAGGGCGCAGGAGAGAAGAATGGGCAACAAGGAAGTGCGAAGATGAGAACTGAACAGACCAGAACAGAGGAAGAGCACAATATGCTATGTAAATAGGCAAAAAACCGTTTGGAGAGAAAAAAGTAAATAAAAACATACAATATGCAAAGTAGTAATGTGTTATCAACCTAGAACATGGCACAGAACAAAATGCGATTGCACGTCAAACAATAATGCAACAATGGAGAACTAGGGGAGCCTTCAACTCCGACCCCGGACACAGAGGCTCCGGGGGACACCCTGCACACAGACTTGAACTGGAGAGGGATCATAAACCTGCCCACAGATTTGAACTGTAGAAGGGGAGACTCTACCTCCGACCCCGGACACAGAGGCTCCGGGGGACACCCTGCGCACAGACCTTAACTGTCGAGGGATCAAAAACCTAGAACCATTGATGCTATAATCATTCCCTCCGGACCGGAACCGGCAGGGCAAACAAGAGTGCAAAACAGGAAAACCACCAACCTTGAAGGCACAACAGTTATGAACCAATATGCAGCAGAAAAGCCTATACTGGCCTCTGACAAGAAAGTGACAAATCGTGACCTCGCAAAGACAGAAAGAGAGAGGGTTCAAATCGTGACTAGAGATAGTGCTGCAGGGGACAGGTGTCAGCCAGAGACAGTCCAAAAAGAGTCAGTCACACCCTCAGGCAGCAGAAACCCAGGAGAATCAAGGGAAAAAAACCTTGTCTTACCCGTGGTCTCTGCCGCAAAGGAGCGGAGCCCGGACCCTTCAGGGACCTGTCGTGGATGTGCACCGGATCCTCTGCAAACAGTACGTAGTACGATTTTACGTTGGGCGCCAGCTGTTGAGGGGGAAGGAAAGCCCTCTGGGGTGTGGTCACGAGTCACAACCTACAAACAACCCTGCTGTGGTCACGAGCCGTGGTCACAGGTCACCGACGCACACTTCACTGAGGAACAAGGAGCAATGATATGAGGTGACAACGATCACATTTAAAGTGGCATTTTATTTGTTAAGTCTTAAGTACATCAGAAAAACGCATTTATTAATTGATCAGCCTGAGCAATGAAATGTTTGAAAGTCTGACTTTAATCTGTCAGGGTTAAAACAAAACGCAAGTTCACATTCAGAATACATTCAAAGAAACCATAGCGCCTACAAAGGTGCTTTTCTGAAGAGTATTACCCATGCAAGTTTTAACATTCCAAAGAGATCCAAGGTGCGAAAAGGACTGAGATCTTTTAAAAGGCACAATAGAAATTAGTTAGGGAAAGCAGAACACTCTATAAAGTCTAGTGCCTTGAAGCACCTTAACCATGAAGACTATCCCAGCAGGGCCTAGTAGTTTAAGGGAACCTAAAAAATGCAAGGAATTGGGTGTGAATGGAAAATACAGAGCAAGGACAGAGATTTAAAAAGACAAAAGTATTATCTGGCTTAGGAAGTCTACCACCTGAGAGAGAGGATTTGAAGTCCCAAGTCAGATAATCGGCTAGCCGGAGAGCTTGCATGCAAAGGTTGCATCAGCAGAGCTCTGGCTTCAGATTTGACGGGCTGAATCTAATATACCTGAAAAATGCAGAACTAACACTGTTCTGACGCCTTTTCTGACGCAGGTGGCTTTGACCGCATTGTCCTAGGACAGTGGGAGTGGTCAGGTGTCCCAATGGTTGGTTGGCCTTGCTTGACCCCAGAACATAGACAAAGACTTCTTGTCCTGTACATTTCTAAAAATATATGTGCGAGCGGAACTTACGTGTTTCAGTGGAAAGTCCCTGAAATGTGTCAATCTACCTCTACACCAGCTGAGTCTCGTGTACGTGTGAGAGTGGGGTGTCTTGAAATGGCGCTTGTGAAAGGCTACTGTACTTTTCCAAAGTTGCTCAAGTTACCTCGCTGTGTCCTGCACACTAGAAAGGCACGTTTTAAAAATGATTTAGGCCCAGTGGATTTTGCTAACATAAGGTGTGACCTTCGGCCTTTCGCTTGGGCCCATAAACCTGAAATCATGGGAATCTGTGGGATCCCATTTGCTGATTATACATAGCAAAAATTGTGGGATTTCAAGCATATTTTCAGATTTACTCTAGCAGGGCCAGTTAGGGCCTTCAAGCTACCAGGGTTGATAAAAAGGCCCCTCTATCACAGACTATAAATTATTGATGAAAAATTGGGCAACCCGTATAACGCCAGCAGCACAACAGTTAATCCATGAAGATCAAAATGGCTTTGTGGCGGGACACCCAGTTTTTAATTCAGGCAACAGATAACCTCTCTGCAAATTATACAAAAGCCCTAATCATGATGATTATAGCCGAAAAGGCATTCAATCTGGTGAACTAGGATGCCCTGTTTGATGGTCTTCAAAATTTTAATTTTCCCTCCCAGTTTATCGAAATGCTTTCAAATCTATAAAATGGAGCGTAGGCTATGGTGATGGTCAATTTTAAGATGGTTGGCTCAGTAACGATCAAAAGGGGTACGCGGCAAGGATATCCCCTTTCACCCATCTTATTTACATTTTTTATTGAACCCCTTGCGGAACAACTACGCAAAGGCATTATAAGGGCCCCCATAGCAGGGATGGCTAGTCTTAAATTATTTACAGATGGCATTATCTTATATCTTCAGCCTGATTAGGTTAACATCAGCCAAGTTATGCAAACGATCGCATAATTTACCATATTAGGATGATAAGATAAACCATAGCAAAACAGAACTACTGCTTTTTAATGTAATAGCTGCTGACCATCCGATCTCATTACAGCCTCAAGCAAGGATGCAGTCCCCAATAAGATACCTAGGAATATCAGTGACAAATAATTTCTCTTGTCTGTTCCATCGGAACAATGAAAAAATGCTGCGAAAGATAATGGGAATGCTCGATAGGTGGTCACTGCTCTCCTTGACAATAATAGGGCGAATTTCCAGGATTAAAATGTTGGTGCTGGGGGAGGAGCCAAGCCGGCGACCAAGAAGGCCGTTTAGGCTCCTGGCTCCGTCGACCTCCTTCTCCTCCCACAAGATCCTGTCACATATTCTGCGCCTACGCCGTGTCCTCGCATAGATGAGACGAAGGGATGCCCGACCGTGTGATCCCGAGTGATCTACCAGCTCTGATGACGGAGAAAGATCGAAGTAACGTTTGCGGCCTGTACCGGAGTTGGAACCGGGGCCTTGAGTAGTTGAAAGGCCGGGGGCGAGTTGAACAACATCGGCCATGAGAGATCGAGAAGTCCCGGTCAGTTCGGAAGTGAGCTGAGAGTTGACGATTCCAATGGTAGACCTCTTATACATAACAGCAGCCACAACGGAGCAAGGCACTATTACCCTGACTGTCCTGTAGTGCTTTTTCCCATTGATTCCGTCATTGGAAGGTAGGGAGGCTGACGGGATCTTCGCCCAAACGGAACGTGGATTTACAGGAGATAGCCTGTGGTCTCCAGGTCATTCCTGAGTTCGGTCGCTAAATCGGGATGTGTCAGAACCAGCTGCTCTTCCCGCTGGCACACAACACAGGAGCAGAATGACGCTAGCTCCCAACTCCGCAGAAGAACTCCCCAGCGCTCACAATAGATATAAATGAGCTGCCAGCAGAGCCCTCCTGGGGAAAGGGGAATTGGACAGAGAAGAGAATGCACACAATTTCTTGCTGTAAAATAAAGTCACACTTATCTGCTTACAATTCTACTCTTTCTTTATTATCATTTCTATGCATACACATACCCAGTATTCAGTGTGCTTATTCCACCCTTCTATTATTATCTGTTCTTTTGGCTCTTTCCTGGCTGTAATGACAAATACAAATGATTTCTATAAGTACTCTTCTCTTCTATGAGTCTAGTTCTTATTGCCTTCTGTGTTCTACTCTCACCTATGTTTTACCAAGAAGCCGTTGCAAAGGGAGTCCTTATATCACCTAAGCTGTGGTTTTATGCTGGAGTAGACGACTGTTAACTTCACAACCACCAAACTCCATTCATGTAAAAATATGATGTTGGAATATCGCTAGTGAATTCTCAACACTCACTTCGCGAATGCTCTTGCGTCTCAGAATCTTTTCCTCTAAGAGCGCACTCGTTTTTAACTGCGCAACCACCAGAGAAACGGAGTCACTAAGAGCATGCGCAAATCGACTAAATAGCACTAAAGGAATGAACGCTAATCAAACTTTCGAAGAATTCTTATTCTGTCTTGTTCTCTTCGTCGAAAAACTTCAGAAAAAATCGAGTGCACATTAATTCTCTCAAAACACGGATAGTTCGTAATAATTCAGAACAGTCTTACTTCTCGGAGGTTCTTCTAGTACATACTGCAATAACTCTGGTTTTCACGCGACGCGAAATTTCCCTGAACTACGCGCCGCACTCGGATTCACCTCCTGCTACTCCCAAGGCACAGGTGAAGTGGGTAGTTACACACGCGCTTCACCTGCTTGATTCAAACTTGGTAATTCAGCTAGAACGCTAACCTTACCAAGCTTAAGGGATCAATGGCATCCATGTTGCTTCTTGCCTTGCTTCGCATGTAGTTTCTGTAATCGTGTGCTTGCTGCCAAGATTAACCCGTTATTCTTACTGTCTCTTTGCGCTGCTTTAGGGACACGTCTAGTGGGGGACCTGACAGGATGGTTGGAAGATCTTGCCTTTGGGAGAGGCTTCATGTGAATGGATGCAATGTGAGACATGGCCTCCCCAAGTGCCTCGAGTGTTATTCTATCCTGCTTCGCCACAGTGACTTCAGATGCACAAGTGAGTGTTTCGGAGCAAAATATCCTGTCTGAAGGGGATGTGGCGGTGAAGATGATTGTGCATACTGAGTATGGTGATACGAGACCAATGCTGAGTGCTGTACTGGTGGCAATTGTGAGACTTCACTCCTCCGTGCGCATGAAAATGCAAGCCCTGGATTGTAGCGTTCTAATCTAGGATCCTGATCGATACTGTGACCTTATGCCCCTATTCGGCTATAAATCCATTTATTCCCTATATTGGCATAACCGTTCAAGTGCAATATTCAGAAACTCGTCTCTGGCCTCACACGAACAGAGCCACATTTCAGAATAGCTTTCTCTGCCACTTCCTTTGCAACCAATTAGTGCAATGACATAGCAGAAGTTACTATCTGAGATTCCTAGATTAACACTCCGAGTTCTTCAACAAGATAAAAACTCAGCAAACCTGGAAATCCCCGCTTGCTGTGTTTTGATTAGTAATAGAACTCTAATGAGCACTGATAGATGATCACTTCCTAGTGACATCTTTATTGACGTCTTATGTCCAAAAACTTACGTCAAACAAGGCACCTTTCAGGTATAAATATTACCAACGTTGCCTTAAGCAAATGCTGTCTGCTGCTGCTGTTGTGTTGCTGAAGCTGATGCTGCCAGCTATCTCGCTGCTGCTGAAGAAGCTGTCATGCTGATGATACCATAGCTGCTATCGCTACTGCTATCGCTGCTAACTAGCGAACGATGGTGTGGTGAACTTAGGAGCTGAACAGCCGTCCCCTGCAAGAGCCCAGCAGATGCAAGCTGCCCGCGGACGCTGCCCCTCCTCCTCCTCCTCGACGCGCTGAGAAGAGACGCTGTCTTTCTCCTGCAGAGAAATCCAGCTCCGGCGTTTCTAGTCTACCCTTGCGGGTGACTGGGATATCGAGCCCTGAGGGAGATACCAGACCTCTATCATTCTATTCCAGAGGTATGGTGTTGACTAAACCCTTAGAGAGAATTCTTGAAGCAAACCTTGGCAAACCCAACTTAAACTAAAGCTACTTACTTACTCCCCTCCCAAGTATTAGGCTTAGGTCAGGTACACTGGGGTAGGCGTAGTTAGAAGCACCAGTTGAGTATTTTAGCCTAATGTATATATGAATGTATATATGTTTTATTCATTTGAAACCATTGTATGGCTAAGAAACCATATCAATGCTTTTACAGTATTATTTCGCAATACTCATCTTACTGTACGTACTTTTTATAATAACAAGTCTTGCAATTGTGGCAATTCATTTCTCTTGTACGAGAAGAAAGACTGTTCAATAAATGTTACCCTTTATTAACAACGCCCGTCTCTCTATTCTCTACATATTGTGAAAGTAATCTGCACCAACCTGACTGAGTAAAATAACTGTCTATTGTTTCACACGACCCTAGAGATTGACTCTTGATCTGAGGAGCAAAGTTGTCATGTTGCACGGTTGTTGGAAAACTGAATCCCTTCTTGTCTGTGCCAGGGAAGCTGATCACTTCCTATTTCAGTCAAGAAAGTTTCCAGTGACCTCTGAGCTAGTTGCTAACAAACCCAATTAAGTTTAGCATAGTCAGTGGAGGCCTGGAAGATCCGCACTTCTACGTCAATACTACTGTTTATGTTATTCCAATGCGCAGGGCCTACTGGGAAAATAGGAACTACACTACATGGCGCCCAAACGTTTGGTAAGGCGATAAACTAACGCAAGACGTTAGAGTAACTCAGTCGTGCATATTTCACACAGACCCCTTTCTCCCGTAAATACTCCAATAGACGTCTGGAGTGGGTGAAAGGTTAAAATCCGCCCGAACTCAGTAGGAAGAGATTCCTATGTAAAGCTCTGGTTTATTTAACGTTGAAGGATACAGTGTTCCAAAATATTGTGCACCTAATCTTTGTCTCCTTGGAGACCTACTCTGCAAAGCCTGCATTTATAAAATGTCAGACAGTGAAGAAGAAAGGGAAGCAGCTAGGCTGGCAACCCTACTAATAGAGGAAGACTCGAGTCTCCTACGGACTGACCCGGATGCTATCGACATCCCTGTCCACTTAAGAAAATCTATAACGTTAAAACTTATAGAAAACGTACTGCCATCACAAGGTGGTACAGTAATTTTCGTGATAGAGGCACACGAATATCGGCAGACAGAGATGTTCTATTCATGGATAAACTTTCCAGTGGTAAACGCTAGAACAAAAGAGTTTCACTATTACAAAATAGAGAAACCTCCGGATGAGTACGCTCCTTTCGAGGAGACTGAAAACCCACTAAAATTCCAAGAGCACCTGCTCTTGTTTAATGGCGCCCTAAAACATAATGATCATATTACCAGGCTCGGTCCACTAAGTAGACCAGGAGCAACGTGGCCGGTTCTAGCCAGCTACACACCACATCCGGACATTGCAAAAATGTCTAAAGAAGAGCTGTTAGTACAGCTAAAAACACTTATTAAAATACATAGGCAATTAGTGCAATATGTAATGCGGACTGCAACAGTCCAACCAGCTGTTAATGTACCACAGCTGACCCCTCATCAGGGGAACACTAATAAAATTACACCACAGAACATACAGTCATGTCTTGGTAAAACACCCGTAAAACGGGAACAAATTCCTTTCTGGTTAGCACAGAAAATCACTCAAATAGAGGCAGTATTTCCGGATACTACCCCTATTGAGAAACACAGAATCTTGACAATCTGCCTTCCTATGGGAATCGCACCACACGTGGAGGACTGTGACACTTGGGGTACAGTCTTTGCTTCCATTTACACAAAAACACATGGTGTTCCGTCTATGGCGGTAATACCAGAAGTGCTAAAACAGATTCAGAATGAATACGGTCCAGAGCCCGCTTTAACTCTTGGTATGAAATTACTGAAAGACTTCAAGCAGGTCTCGGCTATATTACTAGCCAATATAAAGGGGGAAGCAGCATCTGTGGCGATCCGCCAGAAGTTGAAGGAAACAGATATAACAGATCAGCCAATTGAGCTTGCCAGAATCATAGAAAAGTGCTATGAAGAATTAGGTAGAGACAGCTTGGGTGGAAAACCAGTAAAGCCCCAACTGCTCGAAAATCCTGAAAAATTATTTATTAAAAATAATTTAAACATTCCTAAAAAGAGCTGGGATGGAAATAAACAATCCACTCCCAAGGAAAAAGTTTTCCAGTCCAGAGGAAGGTCTCCTCGACGGAGGGAAAGAACTCTGACTCGAGAACACCAGTCTCCCCAGAGGGAGCCCTCTGAAAAAAGATATAACCTTAGAAATAGGGATAATCTGAAAAAACCTGATAGATATCAAAGTATTGATACACGTCCCTCTCGATCTTTTTCGCAGAAATCGGAAAGAAGAGGACGGTCAGACCCAGGAGAGCACACCAAGTCCAAAGACAAGGAACCTGCTCAGAGTAAAAAATCTCAATTTCCAAAAAAGAAGTTAGCCAGTATTAGAGTAATCAACCATGCCGAGAATACTGAGGACACAGTTGAAAAACGGGGAGTGGGCACAGACAATGCTAGACAGTGCAGCAGAAATCAGTATAGCACGCAAGATCCTGATGAGTCATCTGGAGACAGTGGACACGAATGAATTCATTCAGGTTGAAACTGCCGACACCAAACTTAGCGAGCCCCATAAGATATACGAAATAACATTGCGTATAGAGGGTGATAAGACTAGGAAAATAAAGGGTCTATTTTGGGATAAACTCTCAAAAGGCTATGATATTCTGTTAGCTGAAAAAGATTGGCCCCCAGAGTTTGTCAGGGAGTGCCCTCGTGGCGAAGAAATGATTATGCCTGCCTTCTCGAATCACATTCCGATTCACAAAAAATATACTTATGCAAGGAAATGGGCAGTAGCCGAGGCACCGGCATTATATAAAAATAATGTAGGATGGGATGAGGACTCTCCTTCCCACAAAATCCAGTTAAAAAGTGAACCAACTGCCCAACGGCAGTATCCCATTAAGCAAGAAGCTAAAAAACAAGTCAGGGAGATCTTAGATCAACTTGAATACCAAGGGGTGATTGAAACATGCACCTCTCAAATGAACAATCCTTTGTTTCCTGTCTCTAAGCCAGACAATACATATCGTCTAGTTTTGGACTACAGACACCTTAATGCATGTTGCAAAACATTTGCAGTACAAAATTCGCATAGTGCAGCCCTAATGAATAACATAGTTAGGAAAAAAAATAAAACAACATTAGACATATCTAACGGTTTCTTTTGTCAAAAGATTGCACCAGAAAGCAGATACTTGACCGCTTTCTCAGCATTTGGGTCGCAGAAAAATTTCTGTCGACTCCCACAGGGGTTCAAGAACAGCCCAGGACTATTCTCAGCTAGGGTAACAGAGTTACTACAAATGTATGATGATGAGGCATTATCTTACGTAGATGATATCTATCTCACAGATGACGACATGGATACTCACTTGAAAAGAGTGAACACCATTATACTTGGGTTCGCAGCAGAGGGTTACAAATTCAACTTTAAAAAGTCTCGAATTGCCCATCTGACAGTATTATTTTTAGGATACGAATTATCAAGTGAAGGAAAAAGCCTAGCGGACAACTTCTTAGAGAAGTGCGCTGTACTCCAAGCTCCAAAAACGCTGAAGAATTTACAATCCATACTAGGTTTTCTGAATTTCGGAAGAATTTACATTATAAATTACGCAGAGAGGGTTAAACCTCTTTACGAACTAATTAAACCTGATTTTAAACAAATCGATTGGACTCAAAAATACACAGAAATGTTGAGATCACTGCAAACAGACATGTTAGCTAAAACAAAATTAGCTACACGTGATAACACACGCGATCTTGTAATCCGAGTCATCCCAGGAAGATGCGGATTCACGTACCTAACCTCTAATGAGGGAGAAAAGGTACCAATTTCGATTAAATCTCACTTGTACACACAAGCAGAAAAAACATTCAGTCACACAGAAAGAACTGTGAGAGCAGTGAAAATTGCATTAGCAAATGAAAGAGAACTAGCACACGGCAAACGGATTAATATCCTCACAGCGGAATCCGCCTTCGAGGCCCTATTCAGCCCAGTAAACCTGCCTACAGTGTCACTGGATCCGAAATGGATACCGTGTGTAGATTCTCTAGGAGCGGAAGATGTGAAATACTATTTCGCCCTGCAATTCGAAGAACTGAATGATTTAGAATATGAAGAAGAATATCCTCTGCCAATCGAACTTCTGCCTCTCCCACAATACGCCTGTATAATCTATACAGATAGATTTGTACAGCATTTCAACGTAGAGAGCAAATCCTACGATGCAGCCTGTGCGATTGTTAAAGGTCGTTGGCTGTGCGGTAAATTCAGACCGAAAGTAACAAAAACTGAATCAGTAAGAAACTGCTCGGCTAAGAGAGCTGAAATCAGATGTTTAAAGATGGCGCTCGAAAATGCAGAACGTGAATTCCCGACACTAATCGTGTGCGATTCTCATTTATGCGTCAACTCTTACAATAATAAACTGCAGTGTTGGATTGAAAACGATTACAAAGATGACACAGGTGCCACAATAAATCATAAATTGCTCTGGAAACAGGTAGGTCTTTTACAGAAAGAACTACAAAAGACTCACGTGATACATGCACAGAGTCTTCAATGTGATGGCGTTCACGTTGCAGGGAATTCATTGGCTAATACAGCCACAGCGGAAGCAACTAAACCGGCTTCCGTAGCCACAAAAAAGCGTGCAGAAAAATACATAGACGGGGAAACAATGCTGGCAGTTAAAACGACCGTAAAGGGCGACTGTGCAGCACTACCCGTGAACTATCCACTCAATTATGCATACATAATCGATGCAAACTCCGTTCCTTTTGCTCGAATCCCTGGAGTGGGGGATAGAGTGATTCCAAACAGGAGCAGGAGGGGCTTCCTCTTATTGGAAGCACACATGGGGTTGGGTCTGAGACATCAAACAATTAAGGATTCTCTGAAAGAATTACAATCAGAGTACTGGTGGCCGGGAATGAGCATAGATATTCAATGTTTTGCAAACAACTGTGAAAACTGCAACAGAGATCGCAGTGGAGAACCGGCCAGTATAGTGTCAGGAACCCTGATAGACAGCATAAGGCGGTCTATCTGCGCAATCAAAGAAGAGAAGCGCGTCCCATTGTACATCCTTAAGGCTAAACACACTTAAAAGATGTGGCCCCCGTAGCTCGAAACCATGATGGCCGCCTGATCTCTCGGCTCCGCCGACCCTCTCGCCTTCCTCCCGTTTTCCGCCTCATCCTGCATTTCATCCTACACACGAGTGGCGGTAGCGGAAACGGGAGGCGAACCCGGACCTGCCGATGTGCTCCTCTGCTCGATCCCGGCTGTGAAAGTGCTGAGACGCCTCTGCCTCCTCCTGACGCTGCGAGGCTGAGCCGAGTCTTTGTTCTCTCGCTGACCGGCTCTGTCCACAACGACGGCCGCCATTCCTGGCAGATCGGAATCGACCGACTACATGTGGCAAGCGCGTCTTGCCCCCTGGATCCTGCTCTATCGCTTTGCTGGCTTTGGGCGCCGCCGCCGCGAAGGCAACATTGTATTTAATCCTTAGCCGGGGACGGCTTCCTTGCTACTTTGTTCCTTGGCGAGTGGTGCCGACCGCCATCTTTGCAGCTTGCCTTTCTCTCCCGTGACGGCGGCTCCCGGGCTGCTTCTGAAATCGCGGACGTCTGCCCACACTGCATCGGCACTGAGTGACCATGGAGTCTGCCCCCCCTGTCCCCTCGGATGGGCGCTGCCATGGTATATATCGGCGAAGGGACCAGCTGAATGTGGAGGGGGATGGCGGCTACACCCCGGGTCAGTACTGCGACCATTTGCCCAGTGGAAATACTGTGTCCTCTCTCCCTGATAAACCAGTACTGCTTGGTGACATCCTGGTAGCCCTATGTAACTTAAGAGCAGCTTTTGATATTGCTGGCCGCGAATTGGGGGATCGGCTGGATGGGATTCTATCGCCTACATCCTTGCTTGAAAGCCTCTGGGAGCAGGACACTATGCCACACCCGGCTTCTACTCTCCTTCCCTCCTCTCCGGTTGCTATTGCCACACCTGGGGTGCGAGACCCTACTACTGCTGAAGTGCTAGCTGTTACTCCTTTGAGGAGGTTTGAAATTTCTGGAGATGCAATGTGGCTGAGGAACGATGCCCGGGTGCCACGTTTGGCGACTCCTCGCGGGGTTATTGACACTACTTGCGCATCTATCCTGGAATGGTTTCTACTGGCTTGGCTTGCTGATCCTGGTGGTTCACTAAGGGGCGCTACATCCTCCTGTACTGTGGTTCTCAACACGGCTGTGTGTTGGATGTACTTTGATGGACACCCCCCCGCCCGGATGTGGTCACTTCGCTCGCTCGCCTCCCCCAAGATGTCTACCGTGAGGCCGGACTATGTCGCTGCTTCGCATCGCAGAGGGCAGGGATGAGGTTGTCTCTTCATATGCTCGGACTGTTTTTTGCTTGCACTGCTGGGACACTGATGGGTTGCCGGAGATAGTGAAGATTGGTATTGTATTGGTCGCGGGGTTTGGGATCGGGCGGCCGGAGTGATATGTGATGGTAGTCTTGGAAATATCCGATGGCCCTCCTCCGGTCTTATGTGTAACACGTTTCTTTTCTCTTTTTTCTTGCTTTTCTTTTCTTCCCTTCTCTGTTCTAAATTTCGGGTTCGGTTTGTGGGCGACAGGCACGTTGCTAGGGGGGGGGTCGGCCGTAGCCTCGGCATACGTGCAGGGTGGGGGGTGGGGGGTAGGGATTTTGTTTCAGTTTCAGTTTCTATGGGCCTCATTTTTATTATCTCCTCTTTCTTCCTTTTTCTTTCTTTTCCGTCTGGGTTTTCAGGTGCCTTGGGGTAGTGATACCTATTCTATCCGCTGTTGATACTGTCGTTTTAGTGGATTTGGGTGTACTGAGTCCGTGGGCGGGCGATGGCCAATATGTACTGTTTACTGTGCAACTATTCTGACGATTATTATTCTTTGCCGCATATCATGTCTCTTCCTCGTTTTGTTGCTAACTCGCAGGTTCGTTGCCTGCCAATTGCTCTCGGTGGATCGAATGCATCTGATCCTTCTTATCTACAAAACTTTTAAAAATTAACCTCACTTCTCCTCAGCCTAGCGGTCCTGTTTATTTCTCATGCCTTGGACACTTCTCGTTTGGTTTTTTAGGGACCGCTGAGATGGCCTATCCTTACTTTTTGTGCTACAGATTGCTTTCGAGGCCGGCCTGTATGGTTGTAGGCCCGTATTTGTATGCTTACTATGCACAATAAAGGTTTTCAAAAATTAAAAAAAAAAAAAAAAAAAAAGATGTGGCCCCCAGCGCTCGGCTGACGCTAGAACGGTTATAAAAGATCTGTGAGTCTTTATCGGCACATACGCAATTGCCACGTTCCATTCTGACCAGGGTCCTGCTTTTAGCTCTCGAGCTTATAAGGAGGCCATGGCCAGCATGGGAATTGGGTTGCGGTATTCTTGTCCGTCGCACCCCGAAGGGAATAGTGTGGTAGAAAGAAAAAACCGGGACATAAAGCGATCTATAACAGCGAAGGTATTAGGTTCAGGCGCTGGGTGGGTCAAACATTTAATAAGTGTCCAGACCAGTCTTAACAATTTGCCAAGAAAATCTCTCAAAGGTTTCAGCCCATACGAACTATTGTTCGGAATTAGAATGACAATTCAGGACTTAGATAGTCAGATATCAGTGGTACAAGAAAAAACAACAGACTTTGACATCAAAGATCGTTTGGCTGTTTTACAGGAACTGAATGAAACAAGAAAATCCTTAAGCAACATAAAGTTAAAGCAACAGCCAGATACCACTGACGAGGCACCACAAGCAACAGCCCCAGCAAGGCCTGTCTGGATTCCAAAGATTGGGGATCCAGTCAGAGAAAAAATCGCGGTAAAGAAGGAATTTGGGCCTTCTTACAGAAAAGCAGTACCTGTCTTGGCAGTCACCGGAACAAGATCAGTAGTACTACCGCCCCTTGCTGGTAAAAAGGAGAACAGAGTCGTATCGATCGACCTGGTAAAACCACAAGCATGTGGCCTATAATCAACAGTAGGCCCAGTGGACTCCCAAGAAACAACAGAATTCCCAAACTTGCAACAATCCAAGAGGTTCAAACTGAAAGACTAATCACATTCGATCAGCCTGCAGTCCACAGAGAAGGACTATGCAATAATGCCATGGAACTCGTGCCTCTTGAGACACAGATTGAAACAGTTCGTCAAGAAACACCAGTCTACAATAATGTGGCATCAGAAAATGCAACCGAAAGACAGATTGAAAAAACAATCCCAACAATTGACAGAACTGCCTCTGGTTATTTCATCAACTTCGACAACTTTTCAGAGGATCAAAGTAACCCCGAAGTGATGCCAGAAACAAAAAGTATTCTAAAGAAACTACGACGGAACTCTTTCAACAAATCAAAGAATTATATCTGGATTCACCGTTGATTGAGCATTGGATTATTTCAGGGGTATTCATACTCCTACTATGCCTAATTTTAGTTTTAATTTTAGGAAAGTTTATTACAATTGAATGGACAGAGCAAGTCAGAACATCAACCTAGTTCTCAAACCACACAGATCATCCCACGTGAAGAAAAGAGAACTGTCAACAGTAAATGTCACAGCCATTCCAATACCCGGTGGGGTAGTATGGGAGAAAACTGACTATGAGATCTATGGTCCGGTCGAGATCCTGAAGTATCCTCATCAACTGAAGGTTTCCTTAAGTGACTTTGTAAAACCTAGTACATTCTCTGATGATTGGGACTTTAACAGTATTAATGACATGATGTCTGATTTAGTAATGTTAGCTAGATTCACAGAACATGATTATTTACAAGGTTCGTCTAGTTATGAACAGTTATTCTGTTTTACACATTATGGCGATCATTATTTGCATAAATCTGCACAGCCTAGAAATGTTTTTAAGTATAATCAATGGGAACATTGCGCTACACCACCTAAAAGCAGTTCTAAAACATTCTTTGAGAAATTCAAGTACTTCTCAGGGTTTAACACCAGTGATGCAGAAACGTTTTATTACAAACTGTTAGATAAAACAGGAATGAAAACAATGCTGACAAACACTAAATTAATATATTCAGAAGCAGTTTATGAAAAAATGATGACATTTGGTTTTGATTATTGGAAAAATAACATTGAAACAAAAAACATTTGGGGTACAAAAGATTGGCAGGTACAAGGCCTAGAAGCACTATTCAGAACCTGCATGATACCAGAACAAATGATGTTTTTAAATGACACAATTCACCAAACATCCTGTCTTGGCCTAGCTAAGATTAAAGACCTTAACAAACCGTCTATTCCGAAGCCAATACCTGATAATGCAACAACAGATATTGAGATAGACGTAACTAAAATTTTACATTTTAACAGAACACATCCTGATTGGAAAAAGTGGTTAATCTGGCCTACTGACACAAACAACTGTCAAGATAGATTCCTGAATCAAACACAGGGGTTAAAAATGACCAGACAAGACCCTAGATACTCCCAGAGACAACATCCAGGGATAGTAACAACATACAGTGTAGGGAAACTCTGCCTCGAATGGCTAGTATCATCCACACTGGCTGAAATTAAGCAACACTTGTCTTTACTTAAAGATGGTGCTGATTTGCGCGATTTTATTATGGGACCACGCAAACAGCGTCAAAAGCGTTTCATAGCGACCAGTATCTATGCTGCGTACAACGAGGCTTGGTAAGTCACACAAATTGAAACAGCAGAAAAAATACGAGAAATTGATCGTATTCATTTGGAAAAATCACTTTCTGTAGTGGACAATGGGTTAATGACTCTGTCCTCCAGAATATATTTGTTGGACAATATTGTATCTTCTGCCTTTGACATAATAGACAGAGACTTGCTAATGTTACAGCATGGCCAATCTCAATTACGTTCTATTGTACAATTAGGCTGGACGCTGCAAAATCTTCGTTCAGGATATGTGCCTTGGCGTTTAATCAACACAACGTCATTGTTTTCTATTTTTAACCTTACTGATAAACAAATCAGTTTGTCACAGAAAGGAGCAGACTATACAATCCTGAGCATCGAAAAACTTGAGAGATTACCATTGACAATGTCAGAAAGTCCTGTCATTGAATGGATAATACACGGAATTATCACTATTCCGATAACAACTTTCCGATTTAAAAAGTGCCTTGAATACATACCTACTGGCCAGTATGAACGATTGGGTAAAGGATATGTAAAATCAGAATGGAAATTACCATACACACATTCATGCTATAGTGACAGCGACAAAAATGTATTTCTTAGTGGTGAAAACTGTAAACGTTCGCTAAGCGGTATACTTTTGTGCCAGGGTATTAATTTACACGGAGCTTGTGATGGAAATTCTAACAACCTTTCATGCCACCAGCTTGTCACACCTGCAATACAGATAGAGCCCTTCTTTATGCAACTCGCGAATGGGAGTTACATTCTAAGAACGGATCACAGATGTTGTGGCCTTGTTCCAGGGAAAAGTTATCTCGTAAGCGTAACATCCATGGTCAAATGCTGTATGCAAGCATTGTTCCCGAGCGGGCCTGGACACATAGAGACTCCCATCTGGCCTCGTCTGAATCTCTATTCTATACGAATTGATACTTTAAGTAAAATGAAGTCTGTGCTTTTGCAGACAACAGTGCCCATAACGTCATCAAAAGAGACGTATGATCTCCTAGTTGCAAGGACAGCTACGGAGGTTCATGACCTTTTATCAACAAATTGCCCCGTGCATTTCGTAGAAATGCTTAGCCAACTCCTTAACATGTCTAGTGCCACAGGCATCCCAGGCATATTTAAGACGATTTTTACGGGACTGCTTACACTATTTCAAGCAATTCTGGGAATCGTTCCAAATTTTGTCCACTCTGTTTTTGGCGGCATACCCCTATTTTTGGGACTTGTAGCCGGGATTTTATTATTGACCCTCCTGCTTCGTTATGGCAAGCCACAGCTCAGACATGACTCCTATGGGAATGGAAGAAACAATCCTAGCAATCCGCTACCGGGACAGAATAACTTGAGTCCTTTGATTGGCCAGGCTGAGAGATCTAAACATGACCTGGTTCCTTTCATTCAGACCGATATGGCAAAATTGCATCTTACCTGTACTACGATGTATGCTATGCGGAGATGAGTGCGCGTTGGACATCTGTCTTTCACTTCCATCAGCAGTACCAATGGATGTCGATACTTTGCTCAGTCCAATAACGGCTCACGCATTGTGTTGTCCCCAGCGGCTACTAATCCTGATGACGGCATTCGTTGAGACTCCTGTGCTACGACTAGGTGGTAACAGTGGAGCGAGTGACAAAAGCAACATCACCCAGGTACGACCTTCTGTGAGCATTGCTGATCCCGACTTTGATG
Organism: Lissotriton vulgaris; assembly: GCF_964263255.1. Lineage (NCBI taxonomy): Eukaryota > Metazoa > Chordata > Amphibia > Caudata > Salamandridae > Lissotriton > Lissotriton vulgaris. Next base: position 254,186 of record NW_028244253.1, on the reverse strand, counting down.
ACAGCAATCATTCTCACACCTGCCAAGTTACAGCACTATCGAATTTGGTCGAACTGTCACCTGATTTTGTAGACCAATTCTTTGAGAGCCTGTCTGATATGATGTTCTCACCCGAACAGAAACAATAACTTTGGAGAAGCATTCCGACACACAGCGTTCCCATGAACTCTGAATTCGGCCTTCAGTTTTGAACAACAAAAACTGCTAAAAGCGTTGGAACTCTATTTTCTCCGTTCAAGCAATAATTCTTTTGAATTGAACACTTTTTCAATATTCACCCTTTTTCTGGCACAAAAAATTCTTTGCTTAAAGTAAAAACTATTCTTAGAGAACAGAAGCTTCAACTTCTATTTCTAAACACATCTAGAGACATAGCACCTTTGCACTAGCCTCTAGCACGTTATTGCAATGCATTTATATGTGATGAAATTATCTCGCCCTTCTTCTGTTTCAGAGATATTTCATGTGTAATTCTTTTTGCATAATCGTTCATTGATTTCATATGCTATAATTTTTGAATGATTTCTATGCTTCAAAAACGTACAGTACCTACATTTTCACGTATTACAAATACGCCTATTTCAAATGCATATATGTATTTTGGGGTGGGCAATGTTACACATGCATCTTATTGCTCTAGTTTTAGTAATTTGATGGACATGAATTCGTGGAGTGGGTGTAGCGTTCTAATCTAGGATCCTGATCGATACTGTGACCTTATGCCCCTATTCGGCTATAAATCCATTTATTCCCTATATTGGCATAACCGTTCAAGTGCAATATTCAGAAACTCGTCTCTGGCCTCACACGAACAGAGCCACATTTCAGAATAGCTTTCTCTGCCACTTCCTTTGCAACCAATTAGTGCAATGACATAGCAGAAGTTACTATCTGAGATTCCTAGATTAACACTCCGAGTTCTTCAACAAGATAAAAACTCAGCAAACCTGGAAATCCCCGCTTGCTGTGTTTTGATTAGTAATAGAACTCTAATGAGCACTGATTGACGATCACTTCCTAGTGACATCTTTATTGACGTCTTATGTCCAAAAACTTACATCAAACAAGGCACCTTTCAGGTATAAATATTACCAACGTTGCCTTAAGCAAACGCTGTCTGCTGCTGCTGTTGTGTTGCTGAAGCTGATGCTGCCAGCTATCTCGCTGCTGCTGAAGAAGCTGTCATGCTGATGATACCATAGCTGCTATCGCTGCTAACTAGCGAACGATGGTGTGGTGAACTTAGGAGCTGAACAGCCGTCCCCTGCAAGAGCCCAGCAGATGCAAGCTGCCCGCGGACGCTGCCCCTCCTCCTCCTCCTTGACGCGCTGAGAAGAGACGCTGTCTTTCTCCTGCAGAGAAAATCCAGCTCCGGCGTTTCTAGTCTACCCTTGCGGGTGACTGGGATATTGAGCCCTGAGGGAGATACCAGACCTCCATCATTCTATTCCAGAGGTATGGTGTTGACTAAACCCTTAGAGAGAATTCTTGAAGCAAACCTTGGCAAAACCAACTTAAACTAAAGCTACTTACTTACTCCCCTCCCAAGTATTAGGCTTAGGTCAGGTACACTGGGGTAGGCGTAGTTAGAAGCACCAGTTGAGTATTTTAGCCTAATGTATATATGAATGTATATATGTTTTATTCATTTTAAACCATTGTATGGCTAAGAAACCATATCAATGCTTTTACAGTATTATTTCGCAATACTCATCTTACTGTACGTACTTTTTATAATAACAAGTCTTGCAATTGTGGCAATTCATTTCTTTTGTACGAGAAGAAAGACTGTTCAATAAATGTTACCCTTTATTGACAACGCCGTCTCTCTATTCTCTACATATTGTGAAAGTAATCTGCACCAACCTGACTGAGTAAAATAACTGTCTATTGTTTCACACGACCCTAGAGATTGACTCTTGATCTGAGGAGCAAAGTTGTCATGTTGCACGGTTGTTGGAAAACTGAATCCCTTCTTGTCTGTGCCAGGGAAGCTGATCACTTCCTATTTCAGTCAAGAAAGTTTCCAGTGACCTCTGAGCTAGTTGGTAACAAACCCAATTAAGTTTAGTATAGTCAGTGGAGGCCTGGAAGATCCGCACTTCTACGTCGATACTACTGTTTATGTTATTCCAATGCGCAGGGCCTATTGGGAAAATAGGAACTACACTACAGGATGGTATACTAGAGAATATCGCGCCCGGGAATAGATTACAAAGTGCGGACCCCGTTGATTTGCTAGGCGGCATGGGGGTCCTTGAGTTCGCTATGGATTCACTAACTGACATTGGGAATTCTGTGGAACAAGAGGTGTGAGAGTCTATGGACAGCGGATTCACTGGCTTTGGGTGTGTGAATGTGACTCTCTCTTTGCTCCCGGAGCCTGCTTGAGTCCTGCAACTTCAACATCTGGACTTTCTGTCGGTACAGTGGAACTGTGAAGAGCATGGGGTCAGACATTCTTTGCTATCTCTAGTGGACCGTAACATACCAGTACCGTACTTGGACTATCCTGACATTGCTGTGGATGGGAAGGGAAGTGTTAATGCTCCTGATCGGTCAGGCCAGCTGAGCTGTACAAGATACCTCTGGTACTTTGTGACTCGGTGGTGGCATGGGATCTCATCCTTTTATGTGTAATATGCTAGAGGAGAGGCAGGCGAATTACAATCCCCCTTTGTCTGTGTATTATAATGTTTGAGGATTACATTTGTTTGACGAGGGGAAGCCGAACTGTGGGTGGGGGGGACCGGGGAGCCCGCACCAAGGCCCTCCTCCATTTTCGTCTTTTACAATAGTTAGTTTTGTTTTGGGGCGACAGGCACGCTGCTAGTTGGGGACGGGCAAAAGCTAATGCAGGGGTGCAGGGTGGGGGGATGGGGTTTATGTTTAGTGTAGTTATTTTAGGCCGTGGCGTATATATTTTTGTCATCTATCCTGATCGTATTTTTATGTTTCGATGTTTGTAACTTATCCTGGTCATTTTGAATATATTGGTGCAATACAAGCATTATTATCCTGATTTGTCAGTGGGCGGTGACTGAGGGCTGTGACACTACGGGGGGTATATACCATTAAACTGCTGCATATCGTACTGGTTAATAGCGCCGGGGCCTACGTAATCCCTCTTGTAGTTTCATATGTCTATTTCTGCTTAGACTTGTATATACGGGGGCATTGCATGCCCGAATATCCTGAATTACTGAGTGGGCGGGTCCTGATGGGCGGTAGCGCTTAGATTCGGTCGTGCACTGTATTGAGTGATATAATTTTAATTGATTGCTAGCGTCTGTGTCCTTTTATAGGTATCCTGACATTTGGAAAGGGGCGACCAACTCGGTCCCCCCGAACTTATGGCAGAGTGCCTCGATCCCCCCGGGAAGCCATTTTTGGGCGGGGGGCGCGTCTCGGCTGGTATGCCCGAAGCGGCGTAGCTGGGGCGCGCCCGTTCCCGCCCTAGAGTGGGCTGGCCTAGACACTGACGCAGCCAGCCACGCCCTCGGGGCAGGCAGGGGCGGTTATACGCCCGCCCTGAAGACGGATAAAAAGGGACGCAAGACCAGAAGACATCCTCTTGTTCCTGTGCCCTGAAGCTGCACCTCCTCGCTGCACGTGAGCTCGGGACAGAACGAAGAGCCAATTTTGAGCGTTTTAATCTTTCGTTTTGTCTTCTAGATACTTCGTTTGAAAGATGCCCAAGAAAGGCGCGAAGAGAATGACGACTGACCAGATGGTTCGGGTCCTCATGAAGGAGATGTCCGAAATAAAGAAGCGGTTGGCGGAGCGAGACGGGGAGGAGGGATCGGGGCGTCCACCGGCTGGAGGGAAGCCAAAGAGGCCGAGAAGGGGGCCAGCGGGGGGAGACGTCCCGGTCCCCTGTTCCCCGCTCGAGGCGCCAGCCCCGATACCGGCCCCGGTACCGAAGGAAGGGAATCCGATTCCCGTCGTAGTCACCCCGTCATCCACTGAGGATATGCCTCCTGAGTTGGCGGCACAGTTAGCAGCGTGGTTGGGGGACAGTAGCGAGGGCGCCACGGCTGCCGAAGCGCAAGCACTGATGAAACAGTTGCGCGAGAAACGTGATACAGCCAAGGTACCCGCGCCGGCTGCGGTGATAGACAAGCCACGAGTGGCGGAAGCAGCGTCCGGTGCAGGTAAGCGGCCATTGCCGATCGCGAGGGATGAGTCAGCACCCTCTCGTAGAGAAAAATTGGGGCAACATGTTCCTTTGGCAATAAAGGAGAAGATTTGGGCGGGGGAATATGTAAACATTTTCTCCTTGCTTGTTGATCATTATGAGGTTGAAACTGTTAAGAGTCAAAAGGATCTGATGCATCCAAGTGTTTGGCGCGCAAAAATGGCCGCCTTTAAAGTAAATGAGAATATTGGCAACTGGGGCAATGCATGGGGAATTTTTACGTCAATTCTGGGGGAACGTAGGCCTGAATTGCTCCCTGAGTTTCCAGTATATCAGTCACGAATTATGGGGTACTCGACATCGCACCAAGGTAACCAATGGTTCTGTTATGACAACCTTTTCAGGAAAGCGATGGAGCATAACAAAAGTTTAACCTGGGACTGTTATGATTCTTTGACATGGGATAAAATGAAAGAGTCAGGGATGTTGAAAATGCCGTTGGTGGGGAGTACTGTTGGTGAATCCTCCCGCCAATATGGGGGGACGCCCTTTCGGTCGGGTACGGGTACCGACGATTATCCGAGACCCGCCGGCAACGCAGGGAAGAAGGGTTTCTGTTTCAATTTCAACAAAGGTAAATGTACTAGGCCCCCGGGTTCGTGTAAGTTCAAGCACGAATGTAGTGGTTGCGGGGCACCCCATCCTGAGTCCTCGTGCAGAGCCAAAACGGGTGAGAATGGGGGTAGAGGAGGCGCCAAACAGGTCTAATGTAGTCCGAGGGGCGCCTTTACCAACCCCGATTGATACCTTGGCGATGATTCCATGGCTCAGCGAGTACCCAGATCGTACTTCTGCTGGGGTGCTGCGGAACGGTTTTTCATATGGTTTCCGCATCCCGGTGGGGGACTTTCAGGGTGTCGGGACGTGCAAAAATCAACTTTCCGTCTTGCAGCATACAACTGTAGTGCAGGATAAGATCCGGAAAGAGGTTATCCGAGGTCGGGTTGCCGGCCCGTTTAGTGTTCCCCCGGTACAGAATTTTGTCTGTTCTCCTTTAGGGGTGGTCCCCAAGAAGGACCCAGGTGAATTTCGATTGATACACAATTTATCAGCTCCTCATGGCCTTTCTGTGAACGATGCAATTGATCCAGAGGTATGTTCGGTGCGGTACGCATCATTCGATGAGGCCGTAGCCATTTTGAATCGCTTGGGGCCCGGGACGCTGATGGCGAAATCAGATATCGAGTCAGCGTTCCGTTTGCTCCCGGTACACCCGGACGACCAACGTCTTCTGGGATTCATGTTTCAAGGTTCGTATTACATGGATAGGTGTATGCCGATGGGGTGCTCTATATCTTGTGCATATTTCGAGAAATTCAGTAGTTTTCTACAATGGGTTTACACGAAAGAAACGGGTTTTCGAAATGTGATGCATTACCTTGATGACTTTTTGTTCCTTGGGGCCGCTGGGGATGACGAATGTGCCCGGGCCTTGACTGAATTTTGTGTGTTAATGGATCGATTTGGCGTGCCATTGGCACCAGGTAAAACTGTGGGTCCCACGACTTGCCTCGAGTTTCTGGGGATCGAGTTGGACTCTAGTGAGGGTTGTTTTCGTTTACCAGCTGCCAAAGTGTCGAAATTCAGGGCAGCCCTGCAAATGTGTATAAATGCATCTAAAGTTACGCTGCATCAATTGCAGCAATTGGTGGGGAAGTTGAATTTTGCCCTGAGGGTGATCCCAATGGCCCGCCCCTTTTCCCGTTCAATTGCTCAGGCGATGGTCGGCCTAAACGAGGGTCATCATCGCACGAGACTATCGGCTGAGGTCCGCCAAGACATGCGTATTTGGTTGGCATTTTTGGCGGATTTCAATGGTCGAGTCGTCTGGAACAAACCAGCCTTGTCCTCTGAAGAGCTTGGTCTATGGACGGATTCAGCGGGAAGCATGGGCTTTGGCGCCATCTTCGGCACAAAGGTGGCCAACCTGGTGGCATGAAGAGGGCCTGACGAGTAATATTGCTTTCCTTGAACTGTTTCCCATTTTGGTGGCCCTCAGAACCTGGCCCGATGGATTCAAAAATCACTCTGTCATATTTTGGTCTGACAATATGACCGTTGTAGAATGCATCAATAGTCAGGCAGCACGTTGTAAAATGATTTTAAGGCTGCTTAAAGAAATTGTCTTACTGTGTATGCAACTGAACGTGGTATTCAGAGCGAAGCACGTCCCAGGGGTGATGAATCAGGCAGCTGATGCACTGTCTCGTTTTCAAATGCAGGCTTTCTCGGGTTTCCTTCCCTCAGCGGACCCAGAGCCGGCACCCTTTCCCGAAGCTCTCTGGTCTCTCGGTGCCCCGAACTTCGTTACCTCGTGGGAGAGAGTCTAGCACCAAGGACGAGGAAGGCATACGAAGGGGCGTTTCGGGCCTATTTAGCCTTTTTGGGGACTGAGAGAGGGGGGTTTTGGGGGCATGAGGATTGGGTAGTGCATTTTCTGATGTCCTTGCGTAGGGCTGGGAAGTCGGTGGCTACAGCCCAGAGGCATCGTGCTGCCATTTCCTTTGTTGCCAGGGCTCATAATATCCAGGACCCGACAGCGTCTTTTGTGGTACAGAAAGCGCTGCGTGGGTGGCAACGCCTTGAGGGTCGCAGAGTAGATGAGAGGCGCCCGATAGGTCTGGATAGGTTGTCCCAGTTGCTGGCCACACTCCCCGCCACATGCTCGTCTCAGTTCGAGGCCTGTTTGTTCCGAGCTGCTTTTACGCTTGCATTTCACGGGGCGATGAGGATAAGTGAGCTGGTGGCAAGGAACAAGCAGGATGTGGTGGGGGGTTTGTGCCGGGAACACGTTCAGATCTGGGGTGAGACGATGACTGTATCCTTTGTCAAGTCCAAAACCGATCAAGGTGGGGTAGGAGACTGCATAGTCATTCGCAGGATTCCAGGGTCCTCCATGTGTCCGGTAAAGTGTTTAGAGGACTACCTAGCACGAAGGGTGGCATCATGGGGAGGGACATTGTTGAGACACGCGGACGCCACCCCACTGACGAAATTTCAGTTTCAGCGGGTGCTCGCGATGTCAATTACCGCAGCGGGCTTGGACCCGGGCGAGTTTGGGACCCATTCCTTTCGGATAGGGGCTGCCACTGAAGCTACAGCCAGGGGTCTCAATGTGGAACAAGTGAAACGTGTGGGGCGCTGGTCCTCCAATTGTTATAAGAGGTATGTGCGGTTGCACATGTTGTGAAGCCATGATAATGTACTCACGCTTCTTGTCTTTTGTTTGGTTTTCAGTTACGCAAGCCTTCGAGGCGGGGCGGACTATGCAGTCGACCCAACACCAGGCCAGCGGTCAGACATCACCGGCTGTGAGGAAAGAGGTGTGGGTCGTGGGCCACTCATACGTGAGGCGTGCCGCTGACGTATTCAAAGCAGGTGACATGATTCACGTAGCTGGGGAATACGGGTACAGGGTGTCCTTCTACGGAAGGGGCGGTCTCTGTATTGACCAGTTTCAGGCATTCTTTGAGGGTTTGTTAGGGCGGACGAGGTCACCGCCGTCTATAGTCATAGTACATTTAGGGGGCAATGATTTGGTCTCCACCGGTAGACGACTTCTCCTGGAGGCAATGCTTTCCACTGTAAGTTGGTTGGCGAGGAAAGTTCCGGGGTGCATAATTGCGTGGTCTCATATGATCCCACGAAAAGTGTGGCGGGGGGCTGTTTCGATTCCTGCTTTGAACCATTCTGTTAGAAAACTTAATAACAAAGTGAGTAGGTTGTTCCGTTCCAGGACATTGCATTCTATCTCGCATGGTTGTATTAATGATGACAGTATGTATCTAGGGGATGCTGTGCATTTGTCTCGGGTGGGAAATGAGTTACTCATAGGAGACTTCTTAGCATGGTTGAAAACGTTGAAACATGACCTTTAGGTAGGAGTTTTGTGGGGGTCCGGATAGCCGGTCAACTATCCGGCCTGTGGCGGTAAGGTCATGATCGGTGAGCACTAATTGGTAGATCCCTATGAGTGGGCGTCACCCAACACGGATGGGAGCGCTCGGGAGAGGTGGCCATTGGCCCCTCAATGGGGAGGCGGTCCCTTCTAAGGATGGGTCGCCGGAAGTAAGGGAAAAGGCGGTCAAGGCCCCTTCCTTTGTAGGAGGGGTTACAGCCCCCTCCTGGGGAATTTCCCGGGGCCAGTGACATCTGCGACGGCAGATGCGGTAAGTTGTGTGGGGTTGGGATAAGGTCTACGATACCTTCTAGATACCTCACACGAGTATTCGAACGACCTTTAACTGGCGTCGAGTCTTTAGGTGCCCCCGTCAAGTCAAGGGAAATTGGTAGTAGTTGCACTTGAGGTACGCCTCCGTGCTGTCGCCCCTCCCAAGTGGGAGGGGTAAGTCGGGTTAGGGATCTTGACACCGGTTATGACCTTGCCGTTGGCCCTTAAACGTTAGGATGTACAATTTCAATATGTCAAGAAAATGTTTGTAGGATGCTAGTTCGGCTAGGAGAACCTCTGTATTAGAGAATCTGTTAAGGATAGCCAAACATCGTAATATGGTAATGAAATTGTACATAACATGAAACGTTTAATGTTTTTAATTTTGTTTTAATAAATACGGCCGGGATGGTCACTCCATCCCACTTCCAAAAACTTCAAGAACTGTTTCCGGTTTCCCTCCTTTTGGGGATTGTGTTGAGAGGGGGTGGCGGGTATCTCGGCCATATGGAAAGGGGCGACCAACTCGGTCCCCCCGAACTTATGGCAGAGTGCCTCGATCCCCCCGGGAAGCCATTTTTGGGCGGGGGGCGCGTCTCGGCTGGTATGCCCGAAGCGGCGTAGCTGGGGCGCGCCCGTTCCCGCCCTAGAGTGGGCTGGCCTAGACACTGACGCAGCCAGCCACGCCCTCGGGGCAGGCAGGGGCGGTTATACGCCCGCCCTGAAGACGGATAAAAAGGGACGCAAGACCAGAAGACATCCTCTTGTTCCTGTGCCCTGAAGCTGCACCTCCTCGCTGCACGTGAGCTCGGGACAGAACGAAGAGCCAATTTTAACCCACCCACCAGCCCCTGAAGACAGCCAGTTGTTTGTAATAAAGTGGATTAATTTTGCTTCCATTTCGTTTACAGGTTGTGGAGTCATGTTGATGTTGAGTATAATAAAGAATAGTCGGTTTGAGTACGTTTTGCCATGAAAGAGATTCAGATATAGTGTTGAATTTTAAGCATGCTTTTTCGGTCATAGTGGCCAATGTATTCTTAGGTTTTGTTAGCACTGTCTTTGTTAGCACTGTCGTATTTATTTTGGTAGGCGGTAAGGTCATGATCGGTGAGCACTAATTGGTAGATCCCTATGAGTGGGCGTCACCCAACACGGATGGGAGCGCTCGGGAGAGGTGGCCATTGGCCCCTCAATGGGGAGGCGGTCCCTTCTAAGGATGGGTCGCCGGAAGTAAGGGAAAAGGCGGTCAAGGCCCCTTCCTTTGTAGGAGGGGTTACAGCCCCCTCCTGGGGAATTTCCCGGGGCCAGTGACATCTGCGACGGCAGATGCGGTAAGTTGTGTGGGGTTGGGATAAGGTCTACGATACCTTCTAGATACCTCACACGAGTATTCGAACGACCTTTAACTGGCGTCGAGTCTTTAGGTGCCCCCGTCAAGTCAAGGGAAATTGGTAGTAGTTGCACTTGAGGTACGCCTCCGTGCTGTCGCCCCTCCCAAGTGGGAGGGGTAAGTCGGGTTAGGGATCTTGACACCGGTTATGACCTTGCCGTTGGCCCTTAAACGTTAGGATGTACAATTTCAATATGTCAAGAAAATGTTTGTAGGATGCTAGTTCGGCTAGGAGAACCTCTGTATTAGAGAATCTGTTAAGGATAGCCAAACATCGTAATATGGTAATGAAATTGTACATAACATGAAACGTTTAATGTTTTTAATTTTGTTTTAATAAATACGGCCGGGATGGTCACTCCATCCCACTTCCAAAAACTTCAAGAACTGTTTCCGGTTTCCCTCCTTTTGGGGATTGTGTTGAGAGGGGGTGGCGGGTATCTCGGCCATATGAAATTGCCCATCTTGTTACCGTGACTGACTGTATTGTACCTGATATGTCTCTATTTTTGTTTCTATAATAAAAAGAAATATAAAAAAAAATGTTTGGTGCTACTGCTGATATTTCTTTTTTTAATATCCCAATACAAATCTCTAACAGTTTTTTTCAGGAACTAGACACGGTATTCAGAACTTTATCTGGAATAAAAAATCATCCATAGTGAAGATGGGGGTTATTCAACTACAGAAATCGAAAGGAAGACTGGCGTTGCCCAATATGCAAAGCTATTATCACACTGCTTTGATGGATATTCTCTCTAGCTATTTAAATTGGCACAGATCATTAGATCCTTTTTTTATCATTAAGATGATTCAGGAATCAGAAATCAATCTACCAGCTTTTATTAAAACTGCTAAAATACCAAAATAAAATAGATATACTTTTCTACGGGATACTTTTGTGTGGATGAGTGCTCTAAGCAAACTTTTTAAAACACCTTTTGATGGTTCATTTTTGTTGCTGCAGGAGGGTAGGTACCTGGCGATCTGTTTAGCAGATGCTGTGGTGATATTCTAGAACTCCGTAGGTTTTAAGACTTATGGTGGCTTTATTATACACGTAAATCTATCTCCTGGGTAGAACTAATAGTTAGGAGTGGTCCACAATATATGCAACATTTTTGAAGCTTCAGCCAGATCAAGAATTTTCTGCAGGCTACAATAAAAAGCAAAACTTGTGAGGCCAATCCAATTAGTAATGCTTTGGTTAAGAGCTGATTGCTAGGAATAGGAAGTTGGTAATGATTGCTGAAGGATCTCTCCTTGTGGTTTGATTTCACTAGTTTTCTTTCCAGTGTAGAAGAAAACACACAATGTCATCTATCTGAGAGGGATTGCCAATTTATTACAGAGATAGGAAATTATAAAAGAATGTTGTTCTTGTCCAGATGGATGACATACTATACCCCGGAAACGCTACGTAAAATGTATCCAGCTGATTTAAATAATTGTTTTTACTGTCAACAATAAGGCGGTGGAGGATGTCTCCACACATTTTATTCATTGCTGCATCATTTTAATTTCTGGCAGGAGCTGCTTGAGGCAATTGGTCAGGCTCTAGAGGTAACAGTATTTCCAGATGCCCCCTTGTACTATTTGGTGTCTCAAAAAGAAGCCTAAAACTAGTGAAAGGCCAACAATACTTTATATCCATAGCTTTGACGATTGCTTGTTTATTCATCCTCCAGAATTGGAGGACTGCTAAGATCTCAACAGTCCAGGATTGGAAAAATGTAAATATTTGTACTATGAAGTTTGAAGAGGCATGTGCAAAGTGTGCAGGGGGTCTCAAAAGGTTTAATGCCGTTTTGCAATACTTGAAATATGGTGTAAGGTTATTTTAAAGCTATGTGACCTACCATGAAGGAATAGTCCACCAGTACCCTCTACCAATACAGTAAATTTGGTTCATCGTGTAGACTATAAATAAACATCCACTTGGCAATAGTTTAAGAAAATTGGGGGTAGAGTTTGCTAGAAAATGTCCCAAATCAGATTGTATCTTTCTTTGCTCTGCAATCCAGGGTGCACTTTCCATGCACGAAGACACTTTCCGTTTAGGATAATGTACTCTATGGAGAATGCATTTGGTAATGCAAAATACATTTGAGTAATATTGCTGCACCTCAATATTTGTTGTATTTTTCATGCACTTAAGCGCTTTCTTTCTTTAGGATAGTACATTGTTTTGAGAATGGGTTTGATAATTTATAGTATTTCTAAGTAGGAGGGGGGTTGGGCGTGCACTCCAGCACTCAGTTCGCCCCGATGCATAATAATAAATGTACTGCATGATAACACTTTCTTCAGTGTCAGGCTTTCGATTTTCACCCTTGTTGGTGCTGTCAGTGCTGTGTATCTCTAGACGCGTGTTTCAGGATAATTGTCTTTCTTCAGTAGAGAGCAACACTTTTTTTGGGGGTGCTGGAGATGCTGCCCAAAGTCTTCTCAGGTCTCAGTACCACTCGCTGGGCGCAGGTGCATCAACCAGAGCTTGTCCGCTCGTTAGCTCAAGGTATTTCTAAGTAGCACTATCACACTTTACTTATTGCACATGTTATGGATGATGAATCATGGCTTTTGCAAAGATTGGACAGTGCTTTGCTTCGGAACTGATGCTCTAAATCAGCCCTAATTGAATATACTGCACTTTACCTTTTACTGTAAATGTACTAATGTACTTTTGTAATCTAATGAATGTGGGATGTAATCTGGCACTTAAGAACCTGTTTAGAGCATAATAAATATCTGGCGCACTTTAAATTGTTTAAAATTGATCATGTCTGTTTTTTATACATATTACACTAATGATCAAGATCAGATTGGTATTATCTGTTTGATATATATCATCTTTTGTTTATTTCAAACAACTACTCAATGTATTAAATTTCTCTGCTCGATAAAAATAATTTTAAAAAAATGACTAACAAAAAGTTCTTCTCCCCAAGTTATCCTACTGGCTCAGCAATGAACCATCTACTTATTGCTTATCATTATGCACAGTACATCTGTGGTGCCCCATTACAAAGAATCCAGGATCGAACATCTCAGGACTGCTTCAACGACATTCTCTTGGATAGATTTACAATCACAGACAGCAGCCTGTCCAAGAATCTAAAGCACCAAGATGTCAAGGTAAAGGCAGTGCTAAACAAAAGAAACATAATATACCAAACGTAAACACCCACTTCACACTACAAATTACACCAGGGGAGGATGTTGAAACTTTAAGTAATGCAAATGTCCCATGGCCACAGATCCTCCAGGGGTACCAGTGAGTTTTATAGCTCTGGTAGGGCAGGTAGCAGGATAGACCAAAAAATAACGTAATCCTTTTTCCACTACCAGAACCAAGGTGCATAAAAGTGGAGAAAGTCACGCAGAAAGCTGCATCATGAGGTAGCAATTTCCCAAGAACCCATGGTAAGTATTCAGTGCACTGATACAGTGGAAATGTGGTAAGAGCCCCATCTGACCATCTGCTTCGGGAGAACAATACAACTACTAGCCGATTCTGGAGAAGTATTATGAACATTTATATAGTTCGCTTCTAGCATGTATACGGTCTTGTAGTGATTTTGGGGTTAGGCAGTTCTTTGTGCTGGGACCGGGGTTTCTTATGACTATAGTCATTGTGTTTGGTCGACCTCTTGTTCTTAGTAATGCTTCATATTGGTTGCAAGAAATTGGATTAATAATTGTGGTGCGTGAATACCCACCCAGGATTAATCACAATCCTTGTCAGGGTGAACCCTTAAAGTCACTAAATTAACCTAAAGTCAAATACCTGGTAGCTGTAGCACTTAACAGCCTGGCTTAACTTGGGGCAACATGCAGAGTATTTATGCAGTACTAAAACTGTATTAAAGCCTAAATGCAAAATAATTAAAAAACCACACAAATTTGGAATAGAGTAAAAGTTAATAAACAAAATGACACAAAAACATCCCCACTAGCAGAACAAGAGAAATTAATGTTTGAAGTGTTTTGCAGGAATAGTGCCAAGGGGCACAAAGTGCCAATGCAGTCAATGGTCGTAGCAGACTGGAAACTAGGAGCAATTTGAGGCTGATTGTGAAAGTGCGTGGAAGTATACACTAACCAGGTTTGTCCTGGTCAAAGATTTTACCATCTTACTTAGGGCCAGATTTATATATTGATGAAGAGGGAACTCTGTCTCAATGGCGACAGAGTTCCCTTCCCGCCAAGATGATGGTCCGCCCACCCGATTTAAAAGCATGTGGACCATAGTTTAATGACAGCAGGGAATACTCCATGTCTGCCGTGTCAACTGCTCCGATGGCCCGATGGAGTAAGGGTTGTTTGGTTATTTCCCCCACAGCCTAATTTAGATGGCTGGAAATATAGCCTATTTTCAATGCCTGTTGCGGCAAGGAAAAACCTGGCGGTAGGGGTACTTAAAAGTGGTAAATGCCGCCCTTGCCATGGAAGGAAACTCCCACTGCGAAGGCCGCATTGATTTTTTTTTTAATCCCGCCTTTGGGGTTTTGCTTATTACAGCAAAAAAAGCTCTTTGCTGCCCTTGCCGGTCCGTACCTTTGCCGTCCCTCGGCCGGCGCTGGGGAAGTGGGCTGCTGGCGATGATATTTTGCGTTTGCCGCCCCTGCGTCAAACTCATAGGAGCGGGGAGGGAAGCCGCTGCCCCCAAACTCAGACCGCCCCCCTTGCTACGCCACTGAACTTTGCTGTAATGTTTGACTGAGCCCTCAAACAAAGTTACAATGCTTTGGCAGGTACAACTGTGACAGCGGTTCTTGTGAATGTTTGAAATGTCCACCAGGCAGCAGACATTTCAAAATTTGGAGAGTGGAACCTCCATCAGGGCTAAGAATAATTTACTCTGTCGCCCTGAAGGAGGACAGGCTGTATGCCAAAATATAAATCGGGCCCTTAGAACTTATTGTCCCACTTCACCATAGGAGTACCCTTCTAGAGCCCCCAGGACCTCATGATCCACTCAAGAATCTCACAGGGTGTCAGCAGAGACCGACATCTGGATTCAGTCCAGGTCTAATTGCCACAAGTCAGCTGGGTAGTTGCAGGAAAGTCCTCTGTAGCTTGGTGTATCCCTGTAGCTTGAACAAGGTCAGCCTTATGACCCGTGGAGTCCACTTCTTTGCCCTGGGTACCAAAGACAGCAGGTTCAATCTTTCAGGGCTCCTCTCAGTTCACAGACAGCAGGTTTAGTCCACTTCTGTTCTTCCTCAGGTCCACCAGTTTTCTAAAGGTGGTGCCTGGAGGTGCCACATTTATGCAGGACACAAGATAGTGGCTGGGAATGACTCCTAGACACACTCTAACCCATGGGTACTCACAAACTTTCTCTTGGGGCCAAATTTATAGTGTGGTTTGTGTCCGAGGGCTGCACCGTTGGGGGCGGGGTCAGTGGGTGAGGGGGCGGGGCTAGAGTAACAAACGAAACTGTGACCATGAGGTTGAACAAAGATCCTTGCAGCGGACGTCTTCGTACACAGAGCCACCAGACCCGCATAGACACATCTCTCTCTCTCTCCCTCCCTCCATCCCTCTCTCTCTATCTATCTATCTCTCTCGGTCTCCCTCCCTCTATCTCTCTCTCTCTCTGTCTCCCTCCCTCCATCTCTCTCTCTCTCTCTCTCTCTCTGTCTCTCTCCCTCCATCCCTCTCTCTCCCTGTCTCACTCTCTCTGACTGCCTCGCTCCCTCTCACTCCCTCTCTCTTCCTCACTCTGACTCTCCCTCCCTCCCCTCCCTCCCTCTCCTTCCCTCTCCCTCCCTGTCCTTCCCTCCCTCACCCTCCCTGTCCTTCCCTCTTTCCTCCCCTCTCCCTCACTCCCCTTCCCTCTCCCTCAGTCCCCTTCACTCTCCCTCACTCCCCTACCCTCGCCCTCCTTCACTCCCCTACCCTCACCCCCTTCCCTCATCCTCACTCCCCTTCCCCCGCTCCCCCTTCCCCCTCCCACACCCCCCTTCCCTCTCTCCCTCCCTTTCCTTCCTCCCTCTCCTTCCTTCCCTCACTCCCCTTCCCTCACTCTCTCCCACTCCCCTCTCACTTCCCCCTCTCTCCCCTTCCCTCACTCTCCTTCCCTCACTTACCTTACTCCCCTTCCCTCACTCCCCCTCCCTCACTCCCCTTCCCTCACTCCCTCCCACCCCTTCCCCCACTCCCTCCCTCACTCCACTTCCCTCACTCCCTCATTTCTGCCTCCCTCCCTCCCTCCGCCTCCCTCCCTCCCCTTCCCTCACTCCCCTTCCCTCACTCCCGCTTCCCTCGCCCTGCCTCCCTCACTCTGCCTCCCTCACTCTGCCTCCCTCACTCCGTCACCCTCCCTCTGTCGCCCTCCTCCCTCTGCCTGTCTCCCTTTCTCGGTCTACATTTCTCGGTTGCACTCTCCCTCCCTTTCCCTCCTTCTCCCTCTGTCTCCCTCCCTTTCCCTACCTCCCTCTGTCACCCTCTTCATCTCACCCTGCCTGTGTGTGTCCGGGCTGAGACAGCTTCCCGCACGCACTCACACACACAGCCGCACCCGAGCACTTCACATGACTTTAAAAAGACCATTTGCATGTTAATGGGGCTTTGTAGTATTTCACCTCTTCTTAGGATCATGCAGCTCCACTCTGACTATCGCTGAAATGAATCACCCGGCCCCCACAGAGCAGCAGAGTCTCTCGGAGTTGCGCTCCGGGTGCAGACACTCTTTAAAAATGTTTTTATTAAACTTGGGTACTGCAAGGTCCACGGGCCGCCAGGGAAGGCTTGCGGGCCGCCCGCGGGCCGTGCTATGAGTATCCGTGCTCTAACCAATGGGATAAAAGTTTCCGGGACCAAACCTACCTAGGGCATTTTCAAAATGGTGAAGTCTTCAGACACACTAAACTTGGGATCTGAGGACTGGACTGTGTGTGGAGAGTGCACTATGGTAATTCTAGTGTCCTCTCACATTTAACAGCAAAAATCAGTTTGAAGCAGCAACTGTTTCTACAATAAGAGACAGACTTCTGGTAGGACAAAAGCAAGACTTTCCAACAACCAGACAGTGGCTACACAAGAACAGTCATGGTATCCTGTTTCCTTACTTATTTCTAAAAGTAACTTTTCCTCACTGTTTATTAGAAATCTGACTTCTCCATTGAATTGAATTGGGATTTTTAAAACCTATTAAAAATGTTTTTTTCTAGTTACTCCTAATTCTGAGAGACAGTATAAGGATTTTAATTGGTGCTCTGGTTTTCTACATAGGACAGCTAAGCCTGCCACGGTGAGAAATAGCTTTTGGGTTTTAGTCACCATAATGACATGTTAACATTAATTTCTACATTTCATACTTTTAAATGCCACTATTACAGGCCCCCAAAGCTATAAGAATGGCTTGGGCTGCAGGTAATGGTAATTTTAATGTATATTGAATAAATAATTCACTGTTGTTGTGGTCATCTCTAAATTAGCCAGACAGCACCATCTTATGGCAGACTGTCACAAGCACAGGTGTTGACAATTAAGTACTGGTGCCCAGCACCGGAAATCCACCAGCTCAAATTAAGCACTGGGGTTCACCCAACACACGGGATGCATTTGTAAGACGTCCTTTCTTCTGCCATCCAGACACAGATATTCCAGTTAAAGGCTGCTAACATGGTTCAAGAAACAAATAAACGTGTTCAAAGCAGTTGTCAAAATAATGGAAGGACTTCGAGTTACTGTGGGGACAAAAAAACAAAAAGATACTTTATGGCCAAAAATGTCAGTGGCCAGTACACCTCTATACTTTACATTTTTTTTAATACCATTTTAATTCTTTAATTTTTAATAACTTGACTTGGGTTACTTTGTAAAGGCTTTAATTTGCACCCCTTAAAACACCTTTAAATATCAACAGATAATAACTACTGTTACTGGCTGGCATTTGCAGGTCATGGTCTGATTGCACACTTTATTTATTTCTATTTGAGAGAGCAATCCCACCATGACCTGAGGACATCAGTGTGCAATCATGCCATGGCTGAAGTGCATCAGGATACCATGAGTTTATGGTTGAATTCCATCAATTACATATAAGGCCATAAACTGACTATTTTAGTTCATCAGACTACAATAAGTCCATGGTCTGAGATATTCAGAATATAACCATACCATGAACCAAGATCCTCAGAAACCAATGTCACAGAGAGCATTAGAACACAACCAGACTGTAGACTGAGGTCATAAGATACAATCAGTCCGTTGACGGAGACCACCAGGGTAAATAATACTGTACAATGACGCCATTGGGATACGATTAAACCATGGCCTAAGGTCATCAGAATGGAATTGGATTATGGACCAAGTCAACATGGTACAACCAGATCATTAAATTAAGGCATCATAATGAAATAAGCCTATAGACAGAGGTGTTTAACATCCCTCAATCTACTTTATGGTGTGAGCTCTTCACAAAATTCTGTTTATTAAAACTCACATTGTACCAACAGTCAGAACTAAAACACTAAATACGTTTTTTTGTTGTCGAAATATCATTCAAACGCCATTATCATTCACCTAATTTCCTATTCTTAAATTTAATGTATCACAAGAAAATAGAGTGGATGTTAAAGTAAATGCAAAAACTTAGGACAGTGCACAAAAGCCCAACATGTGTTTAAAGCAAATGTAGCCGGCAAACACTCTAAAATAAGCAATGCAATTCCCTAATCAATGGACCAGAACTTCACCTCGATTAAGTGGGGTATGTAATGCTAAACTGAGGCATGTTGGTGCTATATTTACATACTTCTTCATAATCAAGTGAATGGAAGCGACAACACGTAATAAAATTGAAACCGACAGATAGACACTAATGTGCGGGTTACAGTCTCTTTTAGTGGGAAGAATTTGAGAAAACCTTGATAGAAATTATCTACGTATCACCGGAAACAGCTGGCTCTACAGTGTTCGAAAATCATCGCTTCAGTGACCCAACTTCACATCGAGACAACGATTTACTAAAATGGTTCAGCAGAAATATGCAGCATACAATACAGGATAACAAGATGGAGACTCATTTATCGGTGTATGTATAATCAAACAGGTACATAAATTAAATAGCATTTAATTAATAAAATAAAATAGCACTAGCTAAGGCACATATTGGCATTTGCATATTTATAGTGTATACGCAAGCATTAAACACAAACAAAACACTGGACAAGAGAGTGATTCTTCCCTAGCTCACCAAACTCGGACTGTAGACCTCACACAAAGAGAAGGACAGAGAACAGCTGCCTGTAAAAAGACAGTTGGAAACAGGATACTATCCAAGAAAGAGTAAAACATGTGCATGATAAGGAGGTAACAAAAGGAAAGTAAATAATAATAAACACCAGAACCTTAGAAAAAATCCCCATGGATTTCTTAAAACTGCCCTCATCCACTATGTAGTGGCATGCTTCATCATACAACAACGTTAACAACACCCTGGTGCAGACCAAAACTCAGGGTGGAGTGCTTGTTTTTTTGTAGAGGAGAAAAGAAAAAAGAGAAGGTACTCCAGAGAAGGGATCCCTAATGCAGAAAGTTATATATTAAAACTGGCTAAGTAGGTAGCTATATACTTCTTTACAAATGGTCCCACTTGACAGGGTTACACGTGTAGGGTATATAGGAGGAGTTACATCTCCATTACCCCATCTGCTCGTACTGACATGTTTCAGCCAATCTCAAATGCCCTTATGGGTCACAGGCCTCCCAGAGGATACTGATTCCTTTTGGAAGATCAAAATCGCCAGAGGGCGCAAAGTGGACAGGTTGGAGACACCGACCCTTGACGAAAGTTTGACTACAGGGCGGTGTTCCCACTTTGGCCCCGAGTTTTGAAAAACATAATGTAACTCGGTACAGAATGCAAGTGTGGTTACTTATAAACATAAAGTAAGGCATATTATTTTACTATTGGTTAAATTGTAACAGGTAAGATTTTGATTTTCCATGGTGAAGCATGCCACTACATAGTGGGTGTGGGCAGTTTTAAGAAATCCCTAGGGCTTTTTCTTAAGGTTTTGGCATTTATTAGTATTTACTTTCCTTTCTTTTGTTACCTCCTTTTCATGCACATGTTTTACACATACTTGGCTAGTATCCTGTTTCCAGCTGTCTTTTACTAGCAGCTGTTCTCTGCCCTTCTCTTTGTGTGAGATCTACGCAAGCATTAAAGCACATATGCAAGTGAATTTACTTTCTCAGCAGCTTATACAGCTCATTTATAAAAAAAATGATGCAAAGAAAAATGCTGTTTTATTATAGACAATACAGAGAAATGAGGGATCAGTTGAAGGGCTGTTGCACATTGCAGAGGTACTCTTTCGGACATCCAAGATTTGCCCAGACACTCCCAGTTTTTCAAGGACTGTGTCGTTGTACTGACACTTTTATCTTAAATAAGCCCCTGTTACTGAGAAAGGGTCAGGTGAGGAAACACAATAATTACATACAGTGTAGTGCATGCCCCTGTTTTACCGAGCCCTCTGCTTACACCAGGACAGAAATGTACTTGATTAAAGAGTATCCTGATGTGCTGCTGTGCCTCATTCATACAGCACAATAGGCTTTAAAGATGGATTAATCAGCATCCTTGAAGGGCTCATCGAGGCACAGGGGTTGGAGCGCTTTTATCTAATTGGTTTCTGAGGTTCACACAATTCAGTGGGCTTACAACCCGCCCAAAGCATACCATTTGTACTTTTCATTGTCACTCTCATTTACAATCTTTTGATTGCTTTGCTCCTAGAGGCTTCCCATACTTTTTTGTGTTAGCTCCTCCCTGGAGCATGGACCAAGTATGTGTTCTTTCTCGTCTTTTTGCAATGCATTGTTTTTCTTTATTTTATAAGCGTTTCAGTATTATTCCAGGGCATGCAATATGCTTTCCTACTTTAAACACAGGCATACACCTTCTTATTTCAGTTTCTTTCACTTGATCTGCTATATTCTTTGAAGATTTAGTTACTTACACCCACAACTATACTCCTCAACGCCACACTATTCCGCTTGTCTCTACGTCACTCTACTCTATGCTATTCTCTATACCACTCCATTCCACACAATGTCACTTTGCACCACACAACTACACTGCATGTTACTCCATGTCACGCCAGTCGACTCAACTTTATGCCACTCCACTTTGCTCCATTAATCCTGGACATGCTTTTCTACTTGTAACAAAGGCATACAGCTTTTTTATGTTGCTTTCACCCTATCTGCACTTGATTGATGCTTTACTATCACCCACAACTGTACTACTCTACGATACTCCACTCTACTCCATACCGCTGCACTATACGCTACTCCACTCTACTTAATGCGCTCCACTCTATGCCACTCCATTCTTCGTCATTCCACACTTCTTTAGATTTTAAAAACGTTTTAAAATGTTCAATTGCAAATTTTGCTTCTTTAGTATATATGCTTCATTAATCTGTTAATATTCTTTAATTTTCCAAGCAGTCACTGAGTAGGCGTTGGAGGTCCCTAGAAGTTCCCAAACCATAGGTTACATATCTCTGCCCTAGGGTATGGGTGTAATGTAAAATGTAACCAGTGTAATGGTGCCATGCAAAATGTACCAGGTATATGGATACCAGGCAGAATACAACCAATCTATAGATGTCACTAGACATCTCTTTTAAAAATAACGTTACTTTTTGAGGAGTGTAATGATCTGCGTGTCATTGTGTTCTGTGAAGAAGGGTTCTTGGTTCTAGAGCCTTCTTCGTATTCAAGTGTCTTTAGAATTCCCACAGGTCAGATGCTGCTATGTGGATAGGACGTTATTTCCATAGATGATTTTAATTAAATCTACTTCTCTTAAACTTCAACCAGTGTACCTGCTTTTTTACACTTGCGACGATCCTGAGCCGAACCCTCAGCTGCTCCCTTTGATGACTTCGATCTACTTATTTTCAAGACGTCCTAGCACACTTTGAGTACTTCTCTCTGGATTAAGACTACCTTATTTACATCTTCAATCAAGACTAAGGTACTGTTAACTTTATTTTCTCGACTGCTTGACTATTCAATTTTAAAATTAAAGACTCACCGTTCTTCAGGAGACAATCGCGAGCCTTCATTGCATCGCGCATATTCTTGGCCCCTGCTTTGATGACGCCTGCAAGTTTGATGCTCCCTAGCAACCTTTGACTCACGCAGGAATCGCCTGATGATCTCTTCACTGGGAGCTTGTGAAATCTCTGTTGGCGAGTTGCTAAGCAACTCTAATCGCCGCTCTCACTCCGTAGTGAAATCCTGATCACCGCTGTGATAATTATCTTCAAACCGGCTCGTTGGATACGTTTCCATTTGTGGAAAAGTATGAGAGGTACCCCTTAAACAAGGTCAAGGGAAATAGGGTCAACCAACCAATGTACAAAAATATAATTCCCTTGAACAGAACTAAATGAACAAGGCTCGAAGGTCAAAAAACAATAACAAGATTCACTAATGTAAAAAGAATTCTTAACAATTTATTGAAAATACAAATATTAAAAAACGTGGACAATGCAAGAACCACTATGGCAATGTTTTAAAAAACAAAACAATAAAACTGTTTGACATTCAATATTGACTAGCAAGATTGAAACATAGAGACAGAAAACAGTGAGACATGAAACTTGTACAGTACTAAATGTATATTCCGACTCGGTTTCCGACACCTATGTTATGCACACCACAGAATAGTATATCAACAAGGGTATATGAGTCATGAATTATACTGGGATGGTGCGTCGACGCGTTTCGGTGGGTTTTCACGATTTTATCCACCTTTGTCAAGACAACATTTGATATCTGTTGTGATGTATGGGTCAATATAATCTCCCTTAAAATTCTCTTTTGAATGTAGTCCGATTTCCGTTATTAATCACATTGGAGTGTGATTGAGTAAAGATTTGAGCTTTGTGTATTCCCCTCTTTTGTTAAATAAAAAGTCATATGCAATAGACTCCTGATATTAGAGCATAAAGGCATTGACTTTAGTTGTTGTCTAGTATTTAGGCCTTGTAATGCGTTTTCTTTTGTTTGTTAAAAGACCAGAGGCGCTTAAGTCGTGTCCTTGCGTCGTGAATTAGTGTTTCACACTATGGCGCAGAGGGACTGCTTACTTCTCTGGTTCTAGAGGGTTTAGGTAAAAAGTACAGGAGGCGCATTCGTCATGTCCCTGTGACGCATGAGCGTATATCACTGCTATTCGGTCAGGGACTGCCTGCTTCTCTGGTTACCTTTGACTCACGCAGGAATCGCATGACGATCTCTTCACTGGGAGCTTGTGAAATCTCTGTTGGCGAGTTGCTAAGCAACTCTAATCGCCGCTCTCAATCCGTAGTGAAATCCTGATCACCGCTGTGATAATGATCTTCAAACCGGCTCGTTGGATATGTTTCCATTTGCACATTTAAACCAACCTTAGCCTATTTATGTCAAAGAGTTGTTGGCGCCACTCCCCGCTTTGTACTACCTTCCACCGCTATTCTGGAAAAGCAAGCACTGCCACACGCTGATGGGAACAGCATCTATTTAATTTATAATAAAGCCCGTTTTATGCTGATGGGGACAGCATTGTTTAAATTACAACGAGGACCATTTTATGGACACAACATCTATTTAATTTATAATAAAGCCCGTTTTACGCTGACGGGCACAGCTTTGTTCAAATTGTAATGGGGATCATTTAATGCTGATTGTTACATCCTTTATTTGATTTGTCACCAAGCTCATTCAACACTGAAGGACACAGCTTATCTCTGAGTTTCTCTATTCATTATAACAAAGTTCTTCCCACACTGAGGGCACAGCAATAATTTTAATTTATAGTGAGGCCTGTCTAACGTTGATGGGCACAGCATTTCACATACTTACCTTGTATTTCACGCTGACAGGCACAGCTTGCAATACTGCCTGTCTCCTACTTCCATTCCTATTTGTTTCCACACAAATTTCTGCACATTTTCTTTAATAAGCTTCAGAGTGATGGGCACACCATTTTAGATGTACCTCCGCTCCTAATATTACAGTGCCAAACAAGCACAGTAATTCTGGATGTGTTTTTATCACTTTACTTTCTTCGGTGACTGGCACACCCTTCATAAAAAGGCAAAACGTCACCCCTCCGCCCTTCTTTCTATCAAATCCAGGTGAGCCTTCCATCCACTGGTCTAAATGGAAGGTCTTCCTCAACTAAGCTAGGGTATGCGGAGTGTAATTAAGCGCAGAAAGGAAGTCAGCCTTACTTTTACACTGCCTAGGCTCAGAGGGGAAAGAAGTTTTCGAACATCTACCTGATCTTGATGACTCTGAATCCAACAGCCTTAATGAATTTGAAATCTGTTTGAAACTTGACAAACAATATCTCCCCATGGTCAGCACCATCCTAGAACGTAATCACTTTGGGAAACGCCTACAACAACCTAAAGAATCCATTGAGGTTTATGTTACTCAACTGTGCAAGCTGGCCTCCACTTGTAAATTTGAAGGCGCACTTGAAGAACGCATACGTGACCAATTTATGCTAGGTTGTGCAATAGAAAAGGTGAAAGATGAACTATGGCAAAAGGACAATCCCAAACTTGATGAAGTCACTTTAATTGCCAAACACATTGAACACTCTCTTGCTTGCCTGGAAGTCATGAAAAAAGAAAACGGCACTCTTAACTTAACTAATGATAAAGTGCAAGTTGTAACTAAGCCTAAGACCTTTAAGCAAAATGAATCTGAGTCTTCATGGTCAAAAAAATCTTTTACTGGGAAATGTTATTGCTGTGATAGTGCTGGTCATCTACCCAATGACAAGATGTGCCCTGCTTTGAATTCGAAATGTCTCAAATATGGTAGAGTTGGTCACTTAGCAAAAGCCTGCAGAGTGTCTAAATTTAAGAAAAACAAGCGAGTGAAGGAAGTGTGGTTTCAAATTTTTTTTTTTTTTTTTAAATTTTTGGTAAACCTTTATTATATATTAAGCAGATACAGGTATGGGCCTACAACCATCACGGCTGGCCGCTAATACGATTCAGTCAAGACGAGTCAAAATCACAGAAAACTGTAGTCCGCCACCCGCCGGCACAGTCCTAAAAATAATTAACATTCGCCCACTGCATGTCTCATGTGTGACAGGATCAGGGAAGGTTTCTTTTAAAATGTTTAAAGAAGAACAGGATCCGGAACCGTATATTCGAGCAATAACAAAATATGGGATTGTGATACTATAGGATACTCATAGTCAGGAGAACTATAGTTAAGATAATAGCGTCGGTATGTTCTAGTCAGGAGAAGCAATAAATCCTTACACATTACAACATCGTAGCAATCTGATCATCACGCCTCAGAGTCATAGGAACATCTACCCTAATAGAACAGAGGAAGAAATTACAGGAATACACTACCCAGATCCCAGAAAAGAAGGAAAGGGAAGAAAAACAAGGCCATAGAAACAATAAAAGGACAAGACTAAGAGAACCCATCCCCCGACCCCCCACCCTGCACTCCTGTAGATGGCTACGGCCTACCCCCCCTAACAGTGTGCCTGTCGCCCTAAAAAAACTAAAACCCCCATAAAGAAACTAATCCAGAAAAGAAAAGAAAAAAAGGTTACGAGTAGAATGGAGGAGGACCTCCAGGCCAGCTCCCGGCCCCACCCCACCCCGCGCCTACCCTCAACACCATGAACAATACGAAATTAGATACAATCAGTCCGCAAGAGGGTATAAAAGGATACAGTGTTAGCCCGCCTAGTTACATTGTCAAAATATTTCCAAGACTCAGCCACTTCCATTAGCCCATCAGCAGTCCCTGCACAATGAAGTCCTCTCTACCCCTGAACCACTCTATCAAGCTCACCAACATGCAATAACCAGTCAGTGTCCGAGGAGATTGTTCCAAAGGAGTCCGGCATCCCGAGTGAAAAGAACAACCGGACATGTAGAGTAGAGCAAACACGGGAATCAAGCCAAACCAGAATGTTCACTAGACGTCGTAGCAGGACTAGACACGGGGCCGTCGGCAGTCGAGTAAAGGTAGTAGATCCATCCCACTGTCGAAGCCTCACCGCAGCATTCGAAGGCTTTACATGGTCATCCGACCCCTTCAGCTTTGTAGGTCTCATGTCCCACGACTTAGACGAGACTCCCGGCGGCCAGCTGGAAGTTGTAAAAGACGAGTCACTCACAGTCTCCCTAGTTGGTGGGGCTTCAAAAGCGCAGTCCGTCAATGTGGAGGCAGCCTGTAGCAAGGACGAGGGGCCCCCGGCGGTCAGAAGTGAACCCGTAATGTGTGACCCCCCCCCTTGTCTCCCCAGGCAGCGGACGCCCCTACATGGCACAGAGTGGAAGAGACCTACAGCTGCGACGAGGAGGAATGGGAACACGGACCCTTTAACTGGCCAGGTATGCTGCACGAGGAGGCGGAGCCCACACCTGCCATAAAGGAAGCCCTTCCCCAAGACCAGGTGTGTCTATACACCGGAGGTGCGGTCAGAGAGGATTGGAGTGGCGGTGAGGCGTGGAGCAGTGGAGTGTCGTGGAGCGGTAAAGCGGAGGAGGTGATTCAACTGGAGGACGGAGGAGAGTGCGGAGAGGAGAGTCGACGGACGGAAGCGACGGCCGGTCCAGTCCGAGGAAAAGCAACATCGGAGGACGGAGCGGGAGACGACGCAGGAGGTTTCCAGGAGACGAGAGCCGTGTCCGGACCAGAGGCAGCAGCGGGAGTGACTCACCCGGAGAGAGAGCAGCCGACGCAGGGAAGCCGACGCCTGAGGTTCCTAAGGCGATCATCGGGACCATCAGAGCCAGGAGGCCAACGGATCCACGCATCGCCCAGCCACTCCCCCGGAGGGGCGTGGCTAACAGAGGTGCGTGACAGATTTGAGGGGTGGATGCGGAACAAACGCAGCGTAGCCCCAGAACCCTAGAGTAAACCCCTTCATCACATCCCTCACTGTCACTATAGTTAACGGTGCACTGTGTGTTTCCTCACCCCCTACCCGGATACTGAATACCGGGTGAACCTGTCCTGATACAATCCTCTGTTTTTGCTTCTCTCCTTCGGCGGAGGCGGGGCCACGACGGAGACCGACAGAAGTGGAAGAAGGGGAACCAACCGAAGGCGGGAAGAAGGAGTGATCGGCAAGAGCAGGAGAGAAAGAAGCCGATCTCCGCCACGGCCTACCTCCCGTCCTACTTGTACCGATAGACTGTATCGCTCAATAAAGCCCAGTTTGAACCCTACCAAAACTCGCCTCTTACCTATCCCCGTCCAGCCGATTACACAGGCCGAGCTGTAGTCGCCCAGAACTCGAATGGCGCCTCCTTCCTCGGGGCAGCAGCAATGGCGTCCAGCTTTTCCCCCAGGTTCCGTGAGTCCCGTAGCAGGGCAGTGCGGAGGGCGCCGAGGGCCAGAACCAGGTCACCAATCTTCGGCTGTTCGCAATGCGCCCCGTTTTCTGCACGCCTCCCAGCCCCGGTCATTCCATCCCCCCGGGGCAGCCGAAGCCGGGCATCACCGTCACAAGCTACCTCTCCATCGGCATCCATCACAGTGGAGGAGTGGGAACAGGTCGCAAACAAAGGAGAGGGGAAGTGCGCGGCGCCACAAGCGGGCCAGGGAAACTGTGCACAATAGTCAGGGCCGCCGACACCTCCCGGCGGGCTCCGCCAGAAACAAGAACACTCTCCTGCACAAATCGGGGGATTCCCACAAGGTTCAGGATAGGGTGGGTCCCACGTCCGATGGCCGCTGCAGTGGGAAACCCTTCTCTTGAAAAGCGGCAGCCCGTATGGTGGTAGGTCGGGACCTCTCCGTGACACCGCCGGCAGCGCCAAGGCACAGAAAAAGGATCGGAGCAAGTTCCACACCCGCTCGGGGTAATCATTCAGGCACCACGACTGGTGGTCGCCATGTTGCGTCGGCGGTCAGCGCATCGTCCTACTCCAAGCCCCGGCTCCGGCGCCATTCCAGGCCGCAGCAGTAAACGGATCCTATCTCCGGCATCAGAGCAGGTAGGGACCTCGGAGGCATGGGACCGGCGAGCTCTGTCATTCACCCACAGGATGGCGGCCAGGATGAAGGCGCGAGGTGGGAAAGGTTTACGGAGCCAGGAGCCCGAGCGGCCATCTCGGTCGCCGGCCTGGCTCCTCCCCCGTGGTTTCAAAATTAGTCTAACTCTGACCGGGACGAGTTACATTGTGGAGAGGTCTTGTTTCAAGCTTCTTTGAACACTTGCAAAAATCCCATTGACAGTGTTTGAATAAATGTTCATCCAGTTAAAATGCCCTTTGAGTCTGGGGCAAAAATAACTTTAGTGCCTAACAGCCAGATTCATCATTGTCCCGTTTTGCGAGTC
Organism: Lissotriton vulgaris; assembly: GCF_964263255.1. NCBI lineage: Eukaryota > Metazoa > Chordata > Amphibia > Caudata > Salamandridae > Lissotriton > Lissotriton vulgaris. Next base: position 226,069 of record NW_028244253.1, on the reverse strand, counting down.
CTTAATAGCGATTATTATGGAATCGCTATTAAGGACTTGCAAAACGGGATTCATGTAGGAATCGCTAAATAAATTGCGATTCCTACACATTCCTTATTTGCGATTAGCAAATTGCTAATGTGGAGTTATTCCTTATTTGCGATTAGCAATTTGCTAATCGCAAATAAGGATGCGATTTCAAGGGTGCCAGGGGTGTCCAAAGGACACGCTGTAGCACCCCTGAAATGAAAATGCAGACTGATGTTGCGCACACACATGTCCAAAGGACATGTGTGTGTGTAACATACAACTGAGAAAAATGCACAAAAGTGCATATTTCTCAGTTTTCGCTATTTACCACGAAGTCAGACTTCGCGGTAAATAGCAGCAAAAAATAGCGAAATCGCAATTTTTCAAAGGTTCATGAATAGCATTTAAGGAATCTCAAATTGAGATTCCTTAAATGCGATCGCAATTTGAAAAAAATCGCTATTATTTGCGATTTTTCAAATTGCGAGTTCATGAGCCATTGATGAATTCCAAATGCCATTTTTGCGGGCGCAAACGGCCGAATTTAGCGATTCGCACTGTTTGCGCTCGCAAAAATGCTTGATGAATCTAGCTGTAAGTGTTTAATGACTCATCCTTATTGGGTAAGGTGAAGGTGTTCAAGCCTGACATTAGGCCGCTTGCTTATGGTGGTCAACCTATCAAGTTGTTTGGATACTTTGAGTGTGACATACAATTGAAGAATAAACTTACTGCTGGAAAAATATACATCTCCTCCAGGGGTGACAGTATAATAAGTTGGATTCACCAGGCAGATCTTGAAATCATGTTAATTCCAGGTAGAGATCCTTGTATAGTCTTGAAAGAAGACCTGTGTTCATCACCCCTTGATCCTCTAAGTATACCTGAACCTTCCAAAGTTGCTCAAGTCAACGATCTACGGAGTGAATTCGGACAAGTTTTCAGTGAAAAACTAGGTTGTTTGTCTGGTTATACACATAAGATTTCTTTGAAATCTAATGCCATTCCTGTTACTTTCAAGGTGCGTAGCGTACCGTTAACCATGAGGGAGTTCATGCAAAAAGAACTGCTGAAGTTACTAAAAGAGGGATTTGTCAGATCTGAGGCGAGTGAGTGGTTGGGTCCCGTGGTACTTGCACATAAAGCCTCTGGTGAGGTGAGGCTTTGTGTGGACTTGCGCACACTCAATTGCGCTGTCGTGGCTGACAAGTACCCTCTCCCAAATATTGCAGAAATGCTGACACAATTAGGCAGAGCTGCAATATTCTCCACGTAGGATCTCAGGCGCACGTATCACCAAATTAAAATTGGCCCTGACTCAATAAACCTCACTGCATTTATAATACCATTTGGAACTTTCAAATATAGAAGACTTAATTTCGGTCTGAATTCTGCAGCCTCTGTATTCCAGAGAGCTATGGAAGATGTCTTACATGAGCTACCTGGATGATGTATTGGTATATGGCTCTTCACAAGAGATACATGATGAGAGACTCAGAGCCGTTCTGAAGCGCTTTAAGCCTCGCAGTTTGACCCTACTTGAGAACAAATGTAAATTCAACCTCACAGAAAATGACTATTTGGGGCACAAATTGTCTAAAGAGGATGTCAAACCTAAAGATCATTTAGTAACGACTATCGAGAACCTTCCTGTGCCCCAATCCAGGGATGAGTTGGTCACCTTTCTCTGCATGGGCGAATATTACAACAAATTTGGTCCACAATTTGCTTCTCGTACTTTTACCCTTAGGGCTCTTCATAAGGGTGTGAGGTTCATCTGGTCACCACAATGCCAAGCAGAATTTGATAACATGAAGAGTGCTTTGAGTGAGGCTCCCTCTCTCAAGAGTTTTGACAATTTTGCCAGTTCCATCCTCATTACTGATGCTAGCTCCAAGGGTCTCGGGCTGTTCTTAAACAAGTGAAGGATGGTCAGGAGATAACTGTCATGTTTTTGTCACGAGTGCTGGTGGAGCCTGAAATTCAGTACTCTGTTATAGACAAAGAAACTCTTTGCATCTTTTGGGCTATTAAGAAACTAAAAAAGTTTCTCTTCACTGTACAGTCTGATCACAAACCTTTGAAGGATTGTTTCACCAAAAAGAGTCTTGATGCTGCATCCTCAAGAATCGCCAGGTGGATTGTCGCACTCCAAGACTATTATTTTGTTATACATCACATTCCTGGTGCTCAGAACAAAGTCTCTGATTGTCTTTCTCGCCTTGTCAGGAGTGACCCTATTCACACACTTGACATCTCTGGGGACTCGTGGAGGACGAAGATTACAAAGTGTGTGAGGTCACACCTAGAGTCTTGAGTGAGGGAGAGTGGAATTCTGCCATTGAAAGCGATCCCATTATTCTTGAGGGCTGCAAGTTAGTGAACAATGGTTGGGGAAGTGGCATTAAAAGCTTGAGTGAGGAGACACGAACATTTTGGAATGTGCGTCATCAGCCGTCTGTCTCCTCTGGGTTGCTTTGGAGCGGTACCAAGCTTGTTCCACAACTCCCTATCAGACTTAAAATCGTACAACAAGCACATCAGGGGCACCAGGGCATCTCCAAGACAACAGAAAGGATTTGTTTGCACTTTTGGTGGCCAGGGATTGATCTCTCAGTTGAGCGTATGGTGAGAGATTGTTCTGAGTGTAATGCATCTGAAAGGGTCTATAATACTAGAGTTCACCCTATGGTGGTGTGTGAGGCCCCTGTTCGTTGTTGGCAAGATGTGGCATTGGATCTTTATGGGTCCCACTACTAGTAGCTCTGGTCAATCATATGTTATAGTATGAATGGACATGTTCTCCAGGTGCCAGAGATTAAGATCACTCCAAGTATTGAAACTAAGGAGGTCACCATGTTCCGCGATGAAGTCTTCTCCCGAGGCAGTTTCCCAGGCTGTATTCTTAACGACAATGGAGTTAAGCAGCTCTTGAGAGAAATGGAGGAGTTTTTGTCAAAAAAGGGGGTAAAACATAAGCGGTGCGCCCTCTACCAATCCCGAGACCAATGGCATGGTGGAAAGGTTTAACCGAGTGTTAAAAGAATCCATCCAACTAGCCAAAGCACAAAGACTGGAAGTCAGAGGTTGTGGAACGAGTTACCATCTACCGTCTCACTCATTCTACCACCAGCAAAGTTCCCTTTGAGATCTTTCATGAGCGGAAGCCCAATACCCTATTGTTCCAAACATGGATGAGAGACAAAAGTGCATGTGTTGATCTGGATGCTTGTTCTACTGCAGGTCCTAGCATAGCTTCCTCTGGCGTGGGTCCTGGTGTAACGTCCTGGCAAGCGGGGTAGAAATTAAAGATTGCGAAAAGGAAAGAGTATTTTGACACCAGACATGCCGTCACTCACACTTGTGTGAAAGTAGAAGACAGGGTCCAGTGCCTCTTCCGCAGAGGGGTGTTGGAGTCTCTAAATGCTCCTCTCCTTTTCTGGTAAAGAAACTTTTTCTGAATGTTGTAAGTTGGATGATGGTCGCATCTGGAACTTGAACAGAATCGCTCCCATGCGCAGCAAAATTTACCCTGGAGTGATTGATCATTCCGAAGAATTGCCTACTTTGCGAAGGTGTTCTCATTCTGGAAAGATTCCTGTGAAACTGCATGATTTTGTTCTTCGTTAATGTTATTTTTTCCTTCTTTCTTTCCTAACTCTCCTCATCTTTTTCTTTGTTCTTCTAATGTAAAGGGGAGAAGGTGTGTAACGACCAGCGTGTCGTGTTCTGTGCAGAAGTGTTATTGGCTCTAGAGCCTGCTTCGTGTTTAAGTGTCCTTAGAATTCCCACAGGTCAGTTGCTGCTGGCGCTGTGTGGATGACATTATTTTCATACATGCTTTTAAGTAAATCTACTTCTCTTAAACTTCACCCAGTGTACCTGCTTTATTACAAGGAGGCGGCGGGCAATGAAGGAACAGGAGCCTGGGTTTCATGGCATAACTTTGAATCCATCACCACCCTCAACCATGGATGATGTGTGGGAGGGAGCGTGGCATAGAAACCCAGCACAGTTCACTCAGATGCCCCCCCACTCCATCCCCAAAAAACAAACTGCAAAGGCTTTTGAGGATGCCCCGATGACCTGTGGAGGTTATGTCTTGAGTGGAACCTTCAAACGAGCTAGAAACCTGTTCTCTGCAAGGAAGGTATGTACACTGCGATATAGGAACATCATTGAGTGACCACGCGAAAGCAGGCGGTATGGTGGGAGTTGGCCGTGCCTTACACAATGTCAAATTCATAGGTTCCATGAGAAATTTGACGTGGCAGTAAGTAAAGTCAGCAATAAGTTTGATTTGCTGATCAGTCAGGAAACAATCTTTGTAGTAGCATGGTGCGAATTTGTCACATAACAAAGGAGACATCCAGCATCAGTAGCTGCTAGCGACGCGACAGGTGCCTTAGAGCACCTACATCTCGTATGGTACCAACCCCGGTCGTATCCAATATACGCGTGTAGCAGACAAAAAAAAAGTCTGCCCCGCTGTCAATGTGAACAGACCGTGATATGTCCAACCACCGGTCACTCTGAAACCCCCAGGGCTGTACTCCCCGCTACCCTGTCCTCCAACCTCCCCTCCAGCAAACGGTAGCCGACCATTTCTCACAGCCGAACCTCCAGTCAAGCTCTACACACCATCAAAACTGGGCGGAATCAGCCGGCTGTCGAAAGGCGGCTCGAACAAAGGCAGGTGTACACGTCACAGCCAATCATCATGAGGAATTCTGTGTGGCGCACTAGGATTGGCTAAAATGCACTCAATAGCCCAATCCCACTTCGTTTTATACTTGTCGGTACCTCCTACTCCCAGAAGACTCGGAGAATACGTTCAACCGTGGGATTAGTTGTTTATACGACCCGGAAGTGGTAAGATTACCGACAAATGACATCCGTTAAAAGATCAACAACGGAGGACGGGCATCAGGCTTTAATTCATGAACGGTCCGTTTAAGTAGCGGATTGGTGATCACCTTAGATCGGACGGTTCTGGCACCTAGGATTTCAGGACGATCTGGTGTTTTGTTCGATCCTGGAGGATTGTGATGTTGTTCTATAAACCGGAGGAAAGAGATGTTTCTGGAAGAGCATTCCAGGCTTTTGGTTACTGATGCACCCCTGGATTAGGAAGGAACTTTTTGACAGCCCTTTGTCTCCTAGAGTTTTGGCGAAAAAACTTGGAAACAAGGTGTTTACGGATATCGGAACAAAAATCAACGGGGTATTTAAAGAGACGCTTGTGCTAGATCAGAAACAATGTCTGCTAAGGATAACCCATGCAGGAAATTTCAAGCCAACATATTCAATAAAAGCAAGTGTCAGAATTGTTTTAAACCCAGGGAGTCTCATTTGCTGAACGACGAGGATTTAAATCAGGTGAGTTATTCTTTCCAGCAATCGTAATCTCTTTTTAATCGCACAATTCGGTAAAATTGACCCCACCGGACGTAGCTCTCATAAAAACATGATTATGTAACCGAAAACTCCGATGGTTTTTTTTTTTGGTCCGATTCTTTTCTAAAGTATGTGCCTGATGTGACTTCACTTGATATGCTTTTCTATGGAATATTTTCAATGCAAGACTTCGTCTTTTACTGACTTTATTAAATAGTTGTCCAAATACAGCTTTATGGGAAGTGATTTTTTTAAAAATTTTATTCTAAGTTGAGACAGAAAAAAGCCTTACTCTGGTTTGAGATGGATGTTGCTTTGAAAGGTTTTCAAGCTGACCGTAAATTTTAACTCGCTGAGACGCTTGATCAGAAAATCCAGACCAGTCTTTATATTTTGGCATTTGTGCTCTTGATTATAGTTTGGCTGGAGGTTACTGACAGGAATCGGTGGGAAGATCCTGCTCCAGCCCGCAGGCACCAACAGCCATTTTTGCTTAGACTGGATTTTTCTCCTTAACGTGAAACCCAAGACTTGACTTTATCTGATCGTCAGAGAAAGGTCCCGAGGCACCACTCCCTCAACTGCATTCCCCAGCCGACACCGGAACGAGTGCTGCTCCGTTATTGTACAAGGGGCGTTTAACATCATGTTCACATGAGGTTCTCTAAAATCTCATAAAATGACTTATCTTGCGATTTGCATCCTGTGTGTCCGAGCCCATTGACCACCCACGCGGCTGTCAAACCGCTTGCACTGACCTTTCTGCCTTCGGTGACCTCTAATCAGCTGTAGCGATTGAGGTACGGGATTAGCCCAACCAGTGGTAATCTCTTGCAGGAGAGACTTTGGCAAAGCGCAGGTTCAAGAACAAGTGAACGACTACCGAGGCTTTGATAGTAACAGTGCGATACTGAGCCTGCTATATGTTAGCCGATGACTTGTGTATTATTTCACAAAGCATTCCTCTAAACTTCCTTCTGACTTATCGTGACATTTTGTGCCTTGGCTTTCTAAATCGTGTTCTTTATTTACACCCAAGTTCAGCACATGCAAGCATTGTAATGAGACCACTACGTGCGCCCCAGCACCATTTCGTGTTTAACCCTTAACTGAGGCTGCTTGTTTAGCGAGCATGTGACCTTTCCGCTCAGAGGGCTGCCTGACTTCGAAAGAATGCACGCCCTTTGAAAAATATGAACATTTTATTGTAAACTATCCTATTACGTATTTGCTCTGGCAGTATATCCTCTCCAATAGTTCACGTGCTGTTTTTCCCCCCTCTGAATTTTGTCTTGAATGCCTAGTTGTACACAGTGTTATAGGAGACGCTAAACAATGTGGCTGATTGACCCTTTAACTTTTATGCGATCATTCATTTCTGACCTCTTGTTTGGTGCCATGCAATCCATGTCATCACTCTACCCACAACCAACCTAGTGATTATCTGCCATTATTTGATTGTTTAAACTGCATTATTATAGCGCTGCACTAAATTAAATCCCTTTTCGGTTGGTGTGGCATTGCAATGGAACTAATGTCATAACGCTTGCGAATATAAATACGTTTTCAGAAAAACAGGAGGTTGTTGCATGATTGCATGGATAGTGGGAGTAAATTCTATATTTAGCTCAGATGAAAGGGAATGGGCTGCTACATTGTGGAACAGATGGGTATTTGGTACACCTACTAGGGAAAGTAAGACCAGCTCACTTCACTGAGTTAACCAGTTTATTAGGAAAGCTATGTAGGAAGGCCAGGGTGTTGGTATGTCTGGGATACACGCTATCCTTATTGTGACCCAAAATGATGCTGATACGTGCTTCACAAATGGCTTCACCCAAAAGCCCTTGTAAAAAGTAAGTTTCAGGTAGAGGGTGGAGGTTTGTACAATTAGTTCTGAAATAATTGAAAACCGTATGATCCTTATTATTTAGTTTATTGGTTTTATTTTCTTTGTTACACCTTGTAACATTGAGAGAAGGAAAAGAGGAACAGAAAAAACAGCCAACCCATGTTTTGCCCCGTGGCTATAGGTCGAGGGCTTTTTCAAGGCAAGAATGGTTGAAAATGTCTGTGAACGCTGCAAAGAACGATCTGTAGAGATGTACACATCTCTGCGGTCCTAAAGAATGAAGTAACCACCGGGCGAAACACGTGTCAGCTGTTGTTTTTCTATTAGTAAAGCTAAGCCGGCTGGTTCAATGCCAAATAGATATTTAAGTATTAACATGATGCAGTAGACTTAGACGTTTCTCCAGCCGTGGACTGGGATTTAGGGGAGCTGTTATTGTGCTGGTGTAGCTTGCATACTTTTAGCTTGGCTATTACACATGGTTTTAGAGGGAGGTTTGCATTTAAAGGAGTTTCATCAGGCCAATTGTCAATTGAGTTATGGTGCAGATACTATCGAGATCCAAGGGAGTATTTATGTCCCTTTCTTTATCAATGCTTTCAACCCATACCTTTTGCACATCTCAAAAATTGAACGCATTGTAAAACATGGAAGTTTAAAAGCATGGTTGCTCTCACCTGGTTCTGGTCATGCTATAAATAAAGTCAATCGGGTTTGGCATTTGGGTAATAAGTGGCAGTCTCATGGTTCCTCAGGGAGCGTGATTTCCTGCAAATGCCTTTGGGATTTATCCCCTTAACGTAATTTGCTGTGATATCCAGCCATTCTCCCTGTCATTGCATCTGCTAGAGTGAATGATGTACTTCGTGAAGCATGTGTTTGGGAGGGGAATAGTGGTGGAGGCTGTCTGCTGCCATTAATCTACAACATTCCAGTTTCTCCTTTGCTTTGTTTGGACGTACTCCCTCTTTCATCGGAGTTAGTGCTTCTAGATGGCCCCAGATTCCTTCTCTCCACTGGAGTCATTTTGTTGAAGTCCTCATTATAAAAAAAAAAAATACGTTTTTTTTTCTCCAGGAGGATGGAGTGTTGGCTGTGGTTAAGAATCCGGAATTCATCCTGGTCACATTATTAGTAGAGTTTGTCTTGCTGGTGCACATCATTATGTGAAGCTTCTTCCATTCAATGCATGTTGCACCTGTATATTGTGGCCATGTTGCAAGTTCTATCCTCACCAGCAGTTATTCAGTTGAAAGACTGATCTTAAATATATAGTCTGTTTAATGAAAGATGTTGCCAGGTTCCTTAAGGTCCGACTAAGACGTCAACACATTTGAGCAGTGTGTGTAAAACAATAAAATATGGGATTTTGCCCTGAGTAGAACCCAGCATGGAACGATTAGTCCGATGGTACCTACCAGGGTATTCTATGGTCTTCGATCCTTTGAAACAAAATGCCAGGCGCTGGAAGTTTAGGGCCACGGGTATGTAGGTGTCATTTTGCCATTTCCTAATAGAATTTTTTTTGATTCACTATTAGGAAATCACAAACCCCTATGTGCTAAAATTTGTGTGACACATTTTAGCGATACTTAACCCCTTCGATGCTCATGACGAGCTCAGCTCGTCATGCAGTACTCTGCTCGTGTGCTCTTGACGAGCTCTGCTCGTCATGAACAATGGGAATAAATCAGAGTTAGGGGGAATTGCTGCAGCACTGATTGTGTTAATGAAGTAGCAATTGGCCTACCTCATTAATATTCATGAGTTGGGTCACAATTTGCAGCCCATTGGAAATCGCTAAAAATACAGTGATGTGGCATGCTGGGGACATCAGACCACTATGCCTGTGTTTGCTGTTAAATAAAGCAGCGTTTTTAAAAATGTGATGCGTTTTCAAAAACAAAAATGAAACCTTCAGTTTAATTTTTTAAGAGTAGGCTGTGGTCCGTGGAACCACCGCCTGCTCTGGAAAAAATGTTTTTGCATATATTCACAAAGGGGAAGGGGTCCCCTGGGGAACTTCCCATTTGCGAATGGGTTACTAACAACTTGAAGTAGGTGGCAAAATGCAAATATTTTGTGACCACATTTCATCCATAAAACATTTGTACATAGCAGTGCAAATCGCTATTAGAAAGGGACTCCTATAACACGCTCCTTCCTAATACCGAATCGCTAATCAATTTTTCAATTTGGTAATAGCTTACTGAATCGCAAAACGGGTTAAGTACATAGGAAAATGCAGTTTTTTCGGGTGCAAATGACCCGATTTTCAAATAGGACCATTTGCAACTGGAAAAAACGGACGTACACTTGGCCTTTAGTGATGAATATTTTTGTGCTTACCAAGTACAACATGTTGGTGTAATCCAGCCAAGGGTTTATTATAGAGCCCCGACAAGATGATGTGGATGCTTACAAATCCTATGTTTGATTCTTTTTCAGCTGTGAAATATGGAAGTTATTTAGGTACGCAGAAGTTAAAACCATTAACATAGTTACCAGTTTATAAAAAGAAAAGTATGCAGAAAGTGAAGCAGAAAAACATGAACTTGCAAAACCAATGTTTTCCAGTGGCGAAGTAATGACCTGTTACAAATCCTACTGTAATAAGTTGTAATTGATCATAATTGAAGAAATCCCAAGTGCAGGCCTTCTCACCCTCACTGGCTGTGTGTTTGAGTTGACTGTACAGTGAGCATAGCCGTCCATGTTGAATATGATAGAACGTTCTACAAGTAAGTATAGCCAGATGTGTTCCTCCCACCCCACTCAATCTGTCTAGCAAGAAAGTCATCCAGTACGTCAAAAAGGGTGCTCTCAGTGGCAAAATGTGTGGGTAAGCCTAGTTGTCGTCCAGGATACCATAGAGATCCATGTGTAAGCATGTATAGTATCGCCTTTTTCATGATTTTACTGATTATCTTTTTCGAGCAAGGATCCTTCGAAATACTGTGATAAGTTTTCATCAATGAAGGACATAACACGTTTGAATGAACAGTAAGATTACCACTGTGCTACTCCTTAGAAATATGTACGTTCTTGGTAAAAACAGGTTACACAGCTTGTTTGAGGAAGATACAGACGAGATGTTCGATTGCATGTTCAGCAGAATTGCAAAAAGTTCCTTCGAGGTGTTTTAAGCCACTATGCTTTTTTTGCCTGCAGATGGTTTTGACTTTGAGAATGTCCCTGTCAAAAATTGCACAAGGATTTTTAAGGACTGTCAAATCAGTCTTCTCAAGTATTTGTTGCCACTTATTCAGATTGAAGCACTCCGTTTTAGTAGCTGTAGTGGAAGAAGTTGGATTTGTTTGGGCTTCAGATTTGTTTGTAAGCATGTGATTGCCTATGTTTTTAAATGCATAACCTCTGCAAAAAATCTGAATTGACAGATTTCTTTTCTCTCTTTTTGAAGCTGTGTTGTGAATTTCACTGTTTTTGTTTACAGAGGGTCAGCACATTATCTAAAACTTTGTTCAAACAAGTCATGTAGGTTCCACTTTATTTACGAGGAATATATTCTTGTATAAATGAATGTATGTTTAGTGTGACTGGGGGGGGTTCAGTTGCTGTGTCAAAATTGAATTTCTGGTGCTACTTGTGTTTGTACATTCCTTTCATACAGTGCATATCTATGTGACTTGGGCTAGGCGAGTATTGCGCTCCAGAACTTTGGATGCAGGTTTCCACTGTGCCTTTTACTTCGAGTTTTGTGTTTATTGTAATACACTCAAGTGGTTAAGCTGTGCAAAGTTATGAATGCTCACCCTGTAGATTTTTATTGCTTCTCATTTATATGGGCCAATTTGTCCTTTCTAGGCTACACTTGCACTCAACTGTTTGTCAGATATCTTTTTTCATGGTGACCACGCCATAATTGCTGCATTTTATTGCAAAATCATAGACCGATCACCCAAATAAAAATATAACTGCAAATCCTGTTAGGACTGAATTGTCTATTCTGGGCACACCTTCCTTTTTAGGTCGAGGCTGGGCAGCGCATGCAGCATGCTGTATTGAAGTGTAGAACAGAAGCCCCGCCCAATCTATGCCCATGTTTGTCATTGGCTCTTGTCATTGTCCTTTGTAAATGCTGGCTTATGATGTACCTCCTTTGTATCGCCTTGTCTTAATTTGTAACCTCCCATGATGACTGGTCCTTTTAATTCGGTTTTTACTTGGTATGTCTTTTTTTAGTCTAAAAGCACTATATTATTTAATCAGTTTCTCCTACTGCTGGCACAACATGCATTCCAGCAACATTCAGCGTGCCATGCGTGATTTCACTTTCCGAGCTGCTGGGACAATGGAGGCCACTTCTTTGAATAGGTCTCGCATTTACAAGAATTTGAGCTATTGGCATTGTAAATGACAATGCCTTTTTATTTATGTGTTAATTAGCAAGACAGATAAATAAAAGGCATTGACATTTACAATGCCAATAGCTTAAACTCTCGCAAATGAGAGACCTATTGCATTGCAAATGCTTGTTTAATTCCTATTTAGTTCTGGACAAAGAGGTTCGTACCGGTTGCCTTCTAGAGCAGGAGAGTGATAGAGCTCATCTTTTTCATTGCTTTCAGTGGATCAATACAACCAGTCAATATGAAAGTGCTGTTACATTATCTCTCGCCACCTCAGTGCAACATTGGTTTATCTGGTAATGTGCTCTGTAACATCTTTTCCTTTAGTGCCCTGCGAAAGGGCTCTGTAGTACAACACTATACATTTCCAGAATTAGAACACCATGAGATTGTAGCGGTCGACCTCGAATCTGGGGAATTGGGTTCGAATCTAGGCAACGACGCTGAACATCCTCTGATTCTGGGAAAATCACTTAATCTCCCTGTGCCTACCCAAAAATCTCTGCTGAGATCTTGTTCACGGTCCGTGAACAAGATCTCAGCAGAGATCGAAACGCGTTGGTGTGTTTTCATGTTGGGAATCATATGGAATAAATTTATTTGACATTTTGGAATACAATTATTGGAGTGCGACCCTATTCTTTTCTGCAAGGAAGAGGTTTGGAATATATATATCGTGCACGTTCTTTTGCACATGGTGTGTAAATAAATAATTTTGTCAAAAACCTACCTGTTGCTGTGCCGTGACTTCTATCACAAGGAGCGAGTTGAGAAGATTTCAAGGAATATATATATATGTGTAGACAGTCTGACAGCTGACGAAGTCAGGGCATTATTGCATGGATGGTACACAGTTACTGAACTATGTCAACGGATTTAGACTGTGTTTACCTCACAAGCGGCATGACTTGGCCAACATCCTGCTGCACTCCGGGATTTTGGAACATTGTGAGTTAAAGGGGACAATATGTACAACTGGCGGTGTGAGTACTAACTTGAACCTGCAGTCCCCTTTCTATGACTGCAAGTATCCTCCTAATGGGAGTGAATGTGAGACCATTTAAAAAAAATCCCTGACTGCGTTTCTCTGTCACACATAGCTGCATTGAGGAAGGCAAGGAGCCGAAACGCGTCTGCCAGGTGTTACTGCAAAGGCGAATTTTTAACATAGCATGAAGTGCACAGAAGGTGAAAATAAAGCTTATCTGAAGCATACCTGAGCAAGTGTCAGCCCGTTTTTACTTGGAAGCGGGATTGGTGAAGTATATGTGGTCAGGCGGTCGGCGCTTGAATACTGGCACGCCTCTCGGTTTGGTGCTCCGCGGCATCCCAGCAACTTTGGAATGAGCATATGAGGGTACGCACCGCGGCCACCCCCCCAGCAGTGGCATCCATGTTGTTACGCTGGGGAGAGAGCGGCAGATTGTCTGCTGACAGGACGCTTGAGAGTGAGCCAAATCATCATCGTATTTGCCACAGTGGGGAGAATGCAGCCTGACCGCTGACAAAGTCGGGGCATTATCGTATGCATGGTACACAGTTACTGAACTATGTCCACGGATTTAGACTGTGTCTACCTCACACGCGGCATGACTTGGCCAACATCTTCCTGCACTCAGGGATTTGGAACATTGCGAGTTAAAGGGGATAATACGTACAACTGGCGGTGTGAGTACTAACTTTAACCTGCAGTCCCCTTTCTATGACCGCAAGTATCCTCCAATGGGAGTGAATGTGAGACCATTAAAAAAAATCCCGACTGCATTTCTCTGTCACACATAGCTGGCATTGAGGAAGGCAAGGAGCCGAAACGCGCCTGCCAGGCGTTACAGCAATGGCACATTTTTAACATAGCATGATGTGCCCAGATGTTGAAAATAAAGCTTATCTGAAGCGTACCTGAGCTAGTGTCAGCCCCTTTGTACTTGGAAGCGGGATTGGTGGAGTGTGTATGTATGTGTATACATACATTTATTGACTTTTTCTATGACTGCATGTTTTATTCTTGGAAAGTCGTGTATGTGTTTCACCTCGGCCTGGAATAAGAGGCAACTACTTACAGGAAAAGCTTTGTGAATCGGGCCATTGCAAGCTTTCTGGAACTATGTTTTTGATTGCGAAGGGCTTGGATTAGCTGAGAAGTGGAACAGGCAAGCGTTGCTTATTCAAGGTTCCTGTTTTTCTCTAGATGTGGTAATGCAGTCTGCGAAGAAGACCATCATTCCGCCTGTTACTGTTGATGTGGTTATTTTGCATTCTTTGTACTCTGCATGATCCCTTAAATATGTTAACATTGGTATACCATGTGTTAAATAAAAACAATATATCATTATGTCTCTGCAGTTTGTTTGATTTCTAAACCATTAGGAAGTGCTTCACAACATCGGCCCACTGAGAATCAAAATGATAACACAATTAAGTAAAACAATTTTTGTGCACGGAGAAGTGTGTAATTAAATCACAGATCGGGCTTGCACTTGCTGGGCTAACTGTGCTTCCCTTCCGGTCTGCAGTTATCTTTTCTTCTCTGTATACAAGTTCCTTCCTGTCTGTCCCTATCGTCTTTGTTCCACGCAGGCTGCCTCGCCCATTCAAGAGCTTCTGTGCTCCCAGCAACAAGTAGATCACACACTGTAAAATAAAATGGGTCATAAACAGAACGCATGTTCAGTGCTGTTGTCATGGTATTGTAACTGGCTGAATTTAAAAGCCAAATTGCAATGAAAATCACGTGCTGTTCCTTGAAACAGATGGGAGAACAAAAAGTGGCATTGTGGATTGGAGGTTTCAAAGGCACTGTGGTGCCTTGAAAGGGCCACCCATTTTAGCTATTCTTCCTACATTTTTTAACACCTGGTGACAGACCCTAACAAGCGTCTGCATTTATTTTGACTTTTGTCTCACCCTCTTGTTTTTTTCCCCTATGGCTATATTTGTCCAGTCATCATTGAGAAACATGTCTTGAAATACCATACTTTCTTTAGTGTCTCCAACATTTTTGTACTTGGCTTTTGTTTTGAACAATTTCTCTGAACGAGATGATGTGGAATTATGCGAGAAGAGTCATTCGATATGTTTGTTGCTATTTCTTAGTGCAAAAACACTGCCATGTGTTAATTTTGGGCAAGAGGGGGCGTTTTTGTGCTAACAAATAGCACTAAATGGTGCAGAACAAAAATAGTGAGCGCAAGCAGTTGCTCGCATTTGGTAAATGTGCTCCTGGGATAGGATTTGTTTCTCCCTAACGTACCTCCGGCATTTAGCACAATTCCCTTCGCGCAATAACTGTGCCTCCTTTTAATATGTGCTGTGCATGTTTTCTTAAAAGCTCCAGAGCAAATTTGTATTTTCTACTTCGTCATTTAAAAAAAAAAAATTATGGAGCTTGTATATTCAAAATGAAGTTTTCTTATATTATTGCAACAAAGGCTTAGTGTTTACCTGTCTGTGCTTAATAATGTGACATGTTATGTTATGTTATGTTATTTGTGTCTTTTATAACGCTCGGCTACTCAAAAGAGTGTCCCGGCGCTGACAGCAAAATGACAAACATGAGGTTATTCACTCTATACTACAGTTAAAAAAGAATCTGTATACTTGTAAAACAAAGTTCCGTTTGTAAGTTTCTATAGACTGGAAAGATTGGCCTTGAGCTGAATAGCATGTTTTATATTAAAGCTTTTCTTGTTATTGTTAAGACTTGGGCTTATGTTCCGTAGCTGTCAAAGTCTTATCTCTGTCATGAACATTTCATTTTAATCCTCCTTCGTCCCCTGTTTGAAAGGACTGACATGAACCCCCTTGTGCTGTACTTGTATGCCCTGTATAAAATCACTGGTCTTGCTTGATATGCTCTGCCGAAGGGTGACTCTAGTAGCATCCTGAACAGCAAAATTAGACTGGGTACCAGCCCTCTTCCAAATGTTTCCTAGATCCCAAATATTCAGTGGGAGAATTGGAGAGAATTGTAGTTTGGAGAACTGTTTAAATGGAGTTTCATTCTCAGTTGCGTTTTCGTCCTCTCCGTATTTAATCATTCTACTATTAAGGTTTGTATTGGAGCTTCCAAAATAATCCCCTGCTTTGCCCTCATTTATTTATCCATGCCTTGGCGTACCTGTCTGGCATTACTGCACAATCTTGGAAGAAATTTACATTTGAATCTTGCCTTCTGGATTTCATAATTCTGCTTAGTGTACGGGTTTTAGATGGTTCGAATATTTGGTGCAAACACAAGGAGATGATGGACGGAGCACTGAAACTTTTCAGACACTCGCCCCCAGTCACAGGTTTGGGTTGAATTAATCATCGTTCTTTAGCTCACTTCACCACCCCATTTCATACACAGCTATATGCAAATCAGTCCTGACCCTATGCCTCATGGGAACTGTCCAGCCGGAACTGCCTAGCAAGGTCTTCCCTGGACCGGAAACACGCATCCTGGGACCGGTTTTGGGCTAACAGCCCTCATCAGCCAGGCTAGCACGAATCCGGTGGCCAAATGAGCAACGTACCCACGTCTGGGCATACCCTCCTAACTTAGGGCGAACAAAGCAAACACAAGGAGATGATGAGCGGAGCGCTGAAACTTTTGACACTCACCCCCAGTCACAGATCTAGGTTGAATCCATCATTGTTCTTTAGCTCACTTCACCACCCCATTTCAGACACAGCTGTATGCAAAAATGTCCTGACCCTGTGCCTCATGGGAACAGTCCAGCCCAAATGTATATTTGGTGATCATACATTCCTTTGAGTCTCCTAAATACTTGACTTCAGCACCAGTACATTTGTGCCTGACATTGACTGATAACTTACCAGCGTGACTGCTAGTCTTGTCTTTACCTTCGTGCATTAACCTACCATTTTTTTAATGTTGCTCTGTTGGCGCGAGTCATTGTGCCAAGAAGAATGATCATCTGCAGGAGAGAGGAGTGAAGTAAAGACTACATCTTGATTAAAGACTTCTTTAAATCGAGTCTTGCTGTCACCAGTAGCATGCAGAGATGAACACATTTACACAACCATGTCTCTTTGCCAATCTGTTTTCTGAGCGGAGAATTTGGAGCCCTTTTGTTTTTGTTATTCTTTAATGTTTTGTTATGAAGCGGACTTGTCATTAATAATCAAAGAGAGAGTACATGAGGTTACACGAATACAGTTTGCCTCTGAACCGGAATACTCCTCATGGTGTCAGGCAATGGGCCATGGCATAAGGCTTTGTCTTAAGGTAGCGATTAGTTGTATCATGGGATGTGTGAAAGATGGAATAGTTGTAGGAGTGTCGTAAAGCCTTTTCTGAATAGTAGGCTAGAAACATACTACAGGGGAGATCAATTTCATATCGGAGTCTTTTGGTGTATAGAGTGGAGTTGTCTTCTATTTTACTCTTTATTGCATTTGATTTAGAAACATTCAAGGGGAGAAGTTTCAAACTCTTGAATTCTGTCGCACCTGAAGCAGTGAAATATTCTGACTTGAAACGTTGTTAATCGTGACAACACACAGGGTTATGCAATATTACTAGGAGGAAATCCAATCCAACTTCTTGCCAGTTTAGTCCAGCCTGTCCGTGTAAGTCAGTCAATTGTTCTGCTTATTGTTATGCTAGGCACCTTACATGAGCTCCATAAGACTTGCTTTCTCAGTACTCGCCTTTTTGCAGTATCGACAAGTCAAAATCGGCAACACCCTATCTGTTGTATCGGACATTGATGTTTCGCAAGCATCTACAATTCCACCAACGCTCTTCAATCTATACATGGAACAACTCACTGAATCAAAAATCTCGTAACATATGTACGCTTATGATATGCAACTCTACATCAGAGTCTCATCTCAAGAGGGTATATGAGACTTGATGACACCCTGATAAACACTGGGCTGGGTGGCAAACAACCATCTAAAACTAAATCAGATGAAAACTTAATGTATTTTTTTCTTCCCACCCATTAGACCCCAGCAAATGCAATCATGGTCCTATAACCTCAAATTGCTAAATTGTACCCCAACCATCTGCAACTCCGTAAAATCACTAGGCATCGCACTAGACTCAAAGCTAAACTTGGAAGCTCACTTACAAGCTCACACTAGACGCGCTAACCTACCTGTGCACCTTCTAAGAAAAATAAAACCCTTTATTCCACTTGGAGACCCCAAAACGGCATTTCAGTTGCTAATGCTCTCAATACTGAACTATGGTAATGCCACACCCATAGGTCTACCGAAAGCCAGCTTTGCCCCAATGAAATCGACAATAATGCAGCAGCAAGACTTTTAAAGGGCACACAGTGCTGTGATTGAATTTGCCATTCACCCAGAACGCTCAACTGTCTCCCAATCGAAGCTAAGTTCCAAATGAAGGTTGCATGCATTGTACACAAACCTTTACTAAATTCCGGTCCTAAATACTTGGTGAATAGTATCAAACGGGAGGATGAAGGGCTTCTAGAAGTACTAAATTCCTCCTACTAAAACCAGCCAGTTTAAAAAAAATGTCAGGATCACACTCCGCAGAATCCGCATGTAGAAAAGAAATGCTCCACCTCCGGACCCCCCAAACACCCTGAATGGATATCACAGGGTGTTCAGGCGATACGGTGAGGGAAAAACCCCAAAAGGGGAAAAAACCCAAAAGAAAAGATAGAAGGGAAGGGTCAGCGGGGGAAAAGAAGCTGTAAATAGAAATGCACAAGCATTAATAATACTCTTAATGCTACTCTCATTCAATTCTCGCTAAAGGAAACATAGCCTGGTTTCACCTGTAATAAACCACTTTTCTGCCCCTTCACACAGCAGTGTCTTCATATGTCCCTCCTGCCCCTGCATAACACAATAAGCACAACTTCAGAACAAAGTAATTGCAACCTGATCTACTCAATTAACGACACTCCTCTAGATACCTACCCACACCAGTAATAGGTTACTTTTACAGGAAACCCTTCCTAGAAATACTGAGACTTCAATGAGCAGTTCCCAGCGAAATTCAAAAGTATATTCAAACAGTAAAGTGATCCACATCCAACAAGCAATCCTCCGCTGCTAGATGTATGCCAAAACAAGTTCCAAATCTCTAGTCTCCAAATATAAACCTAATACGGTATGTTGTAGTTGACAGCACTACCAACATCCGCTTAGGTATTTGTAATCCATGGTGATATAAGCCAAGAACACTTTCATTCGTGCCGGCATTGCGGAGGACTCTCCCCCTACAATCCGTCACTGGACGAGAATGCTGCACCCCCCCATCCGGAGGTAACTGACAACCGGAAAGATTAATTTGCAGTACGTCTGTAAACAAATGTTGGAAACCCCTCGCAGCCGCGAGGGTTTCAGTGTCTGTCGCTAAATGCAGATTGAAACGAAAATAGTGAACACAAACAATAGCGCATTAGCGCGAACACATTACCCGGCAGGACCCCTTTCCTAGGGCTACATGAACCGACGTGTTCGGAAGCTTCACGCAAAAGACAGTCTGGAGTGAACAGGAAACGGGACCACTCCCCCGGAACTCACAAAATCACGAGCACTGTTTGCTGGCCCTGCCCCGCTATATCCCGGCGCAGCAAAGGAGTATGGGACCAGTAGTTCTTGGCCCGTAATTCATGGGACTTGTAGTTCTAGGTAGGCGCAGCAGTGGCCTGGATCCTGACAAAAAAAAAAAGAAAGGAAAACACAAGGTTGCACTTTCGTGGATCAGCTCCAAAAATATACAACTCCCTACCACCTTCCCAAGATCAATTGCATTCTTCAGGCTCTTCAAGAATGAAGTAACATCCCTACTATAGAGAAACATGTGGTATAAAAGAACTACCTTAAACTCTTTCACCCGGTTTCGTACTGCATATTAGTGACATTAATCTTTCATATTGTATCCTATTTATCTGGTACCTTGACCGTCATCTGATATGTACACTGTATCATTAGAAATGGGTGCTTTACTGTACTGCAACCCTCATTAGCTCTATCTATAGAGGGCTCTGATACCTTGATGGTCTTGTTCGCGCTTTATAAAGCAAAATAATTAATGGTGTTATCTCCTCTAGATCTGCTCTAAGGTAGATAAACCTTTCCCATCTAGGTGAATGAGTATTTTTACTAATATTATTGAGAGTTCTCCTAAGTATTCTTGCATGATCTAGGAACGTTTTTTTTAGCTGCAAACGCCAACTCTCTCTGCTGGTTACTTTTAGAAGTTTGAGTATCTGAGTCATAGCTGAAGCTCTTCTATTTTCAGGTCTTGCCTTGGTAGTGCATGCGCTGTCTCAGCGAGACTTAAAGTAATCTGTATATTGGCTTCAACTCCGTGTAATTTCTCCTGCCCCTCGCAATTGGTTTAAGTCAGGCATTGCTGTTGTTTTCTTGATTTTGGTTGGTTGTTGGCACTATGGTAACTTCTGTGTAGTCCAGAGGCAGCAGCGCCTAACTACAGTTTTGCTCTGCTCGTACTTAATTGCGTGCAGTGTGCTGCCTGGTTGGTGGCGTGGCCCTCCTCCTCTCCCTCGTTCCGCGAGGCCGCTTGTTATACTTGGCCTCAAAATGGCGACTTCTCTTGCGACTGGCAGGGATCTTTATCTGTATGCAGCAGAGTGGTTCCGTCTGCCTGCTCAGATGTTTTGGAGCCGGCAAGCCTTGCCTCTGCCCAATCCGTCTTGCGCCTCCAGGCTAAGCCCCAGCAGGTAGGCCATATGCCGCGCAGTACTGGCAACCACAACCTGGCACCCTCCTGCGGTCCCCTTCGCAGCGTCGGCACAGCTCTTGGGTCTCTGGCTCTCGATCATCGATCTCCGACAGTGACACGGCACCTCAGCTACAGTTCATGGGCTGCAGAGTTGCGGCTCACCCCTCCCATGTCTCGATACCCCCACAGGCAACACGGGATCATGGACCTGTCTGTGCCCGGTCGCACACACCTCGCGTCCGCAGCCTCTGCGCGCCCTCAAGCAGTGTTTCAGGACAATATTATGCAGCGTTATCCCTTCTGCGCTCTGGTCCCATATTTAGGGGTCGGTGGTCCCCCTTGTAAAGAGGCAGTGTTATAGATAATGGCCTTACTAGTCTGCTGCGCTGTGGTCATTTGTATAGCGCTTACTATCATTACCGCAGCACAGAGCGCTTTCCTAATCTGGGCGCTCAGTTAAGCGGGTAGTGCCATTACTTTCTTTCCTATTTAGCGTCTTACTGAAGCTCTGGACCGAGGCAGTCAAAATTATGTGTTCCTTTCGGGGTTGCTGTTTGTGGTGTCTATTAACACATGTCACTGAACAGCCCACTTCCCCCCCAAAACGGCTATACCCCACGCTTGTGCTTAAATAGTATACAAATGTTTCTGAAACTTTAGTCTCAAGCCAATCGGAGAATCATTTAAATTAAACTGCAGCAAAATTCGAATTATTTGTAAACAAAAGAGCACTGGTTTTTATAAACGTTCACTTAACATGTGTGTTAACTATCGTCCCTGCAGTTTGCTTTTCCAGTTCAATATAGAGAGTCCGGTACTGCGCTTGTTTCTATTGCTCCCGCTACTCATCCCTTCTCTGACGTCCTTCCATCGTTAGATGACATGTGCTTGGACATTCACCCAGTGTTAACTCCCCTTCCTAGTTGTCACTTCCAGGCGGCTCTAGGTATCCTGCTGCTCGCACAGAGCCCCAGCCATAGAGTAAACGGGTCTCTAAGTAGTGCAACCGCCCCAGACTGCATGAGCAGCAATGTAGCGCTCCGTGTGTAATTGACACCCCCGCTTCAAACACATACACAGTGTTTACCCCCTCCACCCTTTCCATGTGCATAGAGTGAGCCGGAAAGAGGTTTGTACTCCCGCTCAGCTCTGGATCACTTTCACTACGCTCAAAGTACTGCATGACATTTTGCTGGGTTTCTCAATTGTGTCCTCCATAAATGGGTCAGCTAAACAGGGGAACGCCAATCACAGTCTCATTACCAGAGTGAAGAAAAATAAGATATGCAGCGCCTACTTCTATCCGCCCGCCTATAAGGTTTGATTGCTCTTTGTACCTTTTGATTTGTGGCGCAGATAGAATCGTGAAGAAAACAAACTGAAAAGGACGTTTGTTTTTGCCCTGAGCGGAGCTATAATTTATTTGCGAATTACAGTGGTTTATTTCTGCCGAAGACATTCTAGTTTGGAAGTTACTTCCTTCTACCTATTAATAATCGCATAATCTCACCTTACTGCTACCTCACACTACTCTTCTACTTCTTGCACTCCTTTCATACCCCTCCTACTACTCATCTACTCCTCTCCTTCATTATGCCTCAAACTGCTCTCCACACTTTCCTTCATTCAAAAGCATGCTAAACTCCTCCACGCTTTCTTCCTTCTCCCTCATACGGCTCTCCCCCCACACCTTTTTTCTGCCTGATGCTACTCTACTCCTCACTATACTTCATTAGCAAAGCAAAAGGCTTTAATTTAAACAAAAGCGAGACCTGTCGCATTTCCAATGCTTGTTCACATGTATAATAAATAAAATATGCAATTTGCCATGAAAAAAAAAGATTTTGCAAAGCCGCAGAAGCATTTGAGGAGCGTGTTCTCTGAGGTTGAGGGCAATTTGGTGATGTCAGCTTTGGTGGATAATGTATACAGCCGAAGGTCCTAGCTGTCTTGTAGATATATAGAATTAATGAGCACTAAGATGTAAAATATCCCCCTGGTTTCGTTAGGACTGAGCTTAAAGGTGGAGAGGGAGAGAATTGTGGCCTTTAAAGGGGGTCATTAGACAAGGAAAAGCATTTGAACAGTACCTACACCATTTCAGTTGTTTTGTCATTTTTGGGGGGAATCTGTTTATTGACATTTACTAACATGGTACACACAGTACTCCAGAAAATGAGAACACCAGGCCAAAGCCGATCAACATTTCATCAGTGAGAAACAATCTCCCCCCCCCCCCCCCCCCAACTCCCCTGACAACGCCCACCCCAACAAACGGCTCCCTGTAAAGCACATATGTATTTTACCCAGGTATCTGACTACTCCGCTCTGTACCACTATTGACGCTCCGGGATTAGGTAACCGGATGTATATCCGAGGTGCATAATCACCCTTCGAAACCAAGAATGGTAGGTCCTTCTACTAGTGCTTAGGCTATCCTCACCCGTGTGTCCTCCAGGGTCCTCCTGTCAGGAAGGATAAGCACCTCCATTTACAGGCCTCTGCCACCTTCCAGGGAGGCAACACCCTCTCATACCTGCAGGGATATCCCCTAGATTAATACACCTGTTCCTCCTCCCGCATACACCAACTAAGATTCGACTCCCACTTCCGCAATGTAGGCAAAACTCGGCACCCCCATCGCTTGGCTATGTCCCGCCGTGTCACCGCTAGGGTCACATTACAGAAATGCAGGGTATACTTCTCCAAAGTCTGTTCCCCCTCAAATACCCAGCGCAACCACCTGCGGCGTCAGCTGTTTGCGGATTTCCACCACCTCTGATAAACGTGACCCCTACCACTCTCAGTACCTCTGTATCAGTGGACACTTAAATTTCGAATGTAGCCCTCGGGACACACCCTCGCAGACAAAGGTCTGAGTCACACCACCCCAGTCTACACAGTCGTTCTCTCGTGAAGTACACTCTATATAATAGTTTCAGTTGAACCAGGCGAAAACCTGCTCTGGTCGCCACCTCTTGTGGATAACAGCAGGCCTCACCCCAGGTCTCATCCTTCAGCACACCCAGGTCTCTTTGCAATCAATCTCTAAAGGGGGTGGAGGGCTAAGTCAGGAGCCTACGAGGCAAGAGTTTGCTGTACGCCAAGAATGTGACGTGCGCATGCAGTGGGGCTAAGAGCACCCTGTACTTTAGTAGGGGCTCATTCAGCAGATCTTCCAACAGTGAGCCATAGCTGCTTCATCTGCAGGTATCTGAGCCACTGACTACCCGACATCTCACATTCGGCCTGTAGTTCTGAGAAGGAGACAAACCTTCCATCTCTCCAGACGTCACCCACCACAGAGATGCCCAGTAGATCCCACTTTTTGTATCCCTCAATATTCTGAAGCTCCCGCAGGCCTTAGCCTCCCTTAGTGGTTTGGCCAGCGTTAATCGTTCCGTCCACCCCATGAGTTTCTCTGCTCTCTTTTGAGTTGTACTAAATATGGTGATTTTATTCTCAACCTTTGAAGTCTCTGATATTTGGATCTTAAGGCACCAAGAGCAGTTAGGATAATCTCTCTTCCCGGCTTCTGGATGTCCCTTCGATCATACTGATAACTCTGCCTTGCTGTTTTATGTTCCCCACCCAGTGGTGAGCATGCACGTCTAACTGTAGCCTGGTTGCTCCATTGCCACAGTTATATGGGTAGCCGTAAGAGTCACATAAATTGAATTAGCAGGCCATGCACTTGCCTCAGACGTCGGAACCCGGCCCTAACACAATTATTTTCTTTAGAGTCCATTACCTGAAGTTCTTAGAAACGTAAACAACGTTATTATTATTTTTTTTCTGTGCCATTGTTCATATATTTGTTAATATGTAGATATTTCTAGACTGTTCCCTAGCTGTGTAGCAAAGGAGAGGTGCACATTATTGAAAGGTACTGGAAGACAATTTAAGACGGTCTTCATCATTTGGGACTTTCATAGTTGAGTTGCAAAAAAACATTACATTTTTCAAATGTGCAATTTTTAAGCACAATTAGATTACGTGATTTGTCTAGGACAAGATGATTTTTAGCAATTCTGTTGGAAAACTGGTTGTGTGCTACTTCGATTTGAGGATAAAGTTTGTGGAAAGTTTCATGAACACTAGACTTCATCATAGTACGTGTTTTGTGCCATGGTATTTGCCTGTTAAAAACACAGATTGTGAACCCATGACACATTCAGCATCTGCATATCGCTCGGTCAGTATATATCTGTATGAAGAAATACGGAAAATAATTTTCTGAATTTGCCACTGTGCACTAAAAATATTACAAATTCCTTACAATTCAATTAAATATTTATACATTCAGTTTGAAATTGGTCTGTCAATGCATATCCAGTTTTGTTTTGGAGATAACTTTTGTTTGGCGGAAAAAAATATAAACTGAGAGAAAGATAATCTACTATGTTATACAAAAGTACATCATTCACAATACTGTGGCTATGTTTTTTTAACGTTTGATATCTAGTATTTGTGTAGCACATGAATTCCAAATGCCACCGCAATAGAATATCACACTTCTGAAAGCAAAAGTGGTTTAATAAGCACGAAAAAGAACATAAAATCTGGGGAATTGCACACACAAAAGAAACCCAGCGGGCAAGGTGTCGCAACATATTTCCTTAAACTCAACAAAGCACAAAGTACTATTGTGTGATAGGTGCCTGGTGCTTGCTGATCAACCTTGTCTTAGAGAACTCGGTTCCACAAAATATTAAAATCATTTCAGTCTTAATAAAATCATTGAAGAAGTCTTCATATTTTTTAGGCACTTGTCTATTCTAGCCAAATTTAATAGCTACTCGGATTTTTGTGGGTTCTGTCTGCATATGACAATTGAGTTCAGTTTGGCAATCTACTTTGAAGACCTCAAAATAAGAGTGCATTCTAGATGTGAACAAAAGGTGTTAATAAGCCTTTGATCAGAACATAAAAAAAAAGTTTACACTGCTTTCCTAATTAAGACCCTGATTAAAATTGAAAGCTTACCAGGAAGACGAGCCTATTTCTTTATACCACGAACATCAAATTCCTTCACAAATATCTTTGAAAACAATGAAAATGCTGTTTCATTTCTCAGAAATAAATAATAATATAAAACAGGAGAAAAAATTCGACTAACAGGTTTGCAGGTTCCTCAGATTTTCTTAATGATGCTTTCCTGAATTAATTTCTAACATTTCGCTCGCTATATTGAAGATTTGGGAATAATTCAGAGTGCATTCTAGAAGCAAACAACAGAACAGAAATACAAGAATAGCGAGGTGTGTTTTCTGGATGTAAACAATACAACAAGCATAGTAAGACTTGGAACAATCAAAAATGTTATTTTTACCTGTGTTTGCTTTGTTCGCCCTAAGTTGGCAGGGTATGCCCAGACGTGGGTCCCTTGCTCACGCTGACCCTGGATTCAGGCTAGCCTGGCTGATGATGCCTGCTAGCCAGAAAACGGTCCTATGAAGCTTGTTTCTGGTCCAGGGAAGACATGGCTTGGCAGTTCAGGCTGGACTTGTTCCCATAAGGCACAGTGTCAAGACTGATTTGCATATGGCTGTGTCTGAACTGGGGTAGCAAAGTGAGCTAAAGAACAATGATGGATTCAACCCAGATCTGTGACTGGGGGGTGAGTGTCTGCCTTTAAAGTTTCAGCGCTCCGTCCATCATCTCCTTGTGTTTGCAATTTTAAGGGAGACCCAACAAAACTATATAAATATGTAAGGAGCCAACGCTGCAAGAAAAACAGCTAGCACTTGAGGGCTAAAGGAGACCATTGCCCAGCATAATAAAGTGAGACTGCAGCTGACCTGGGGTGTGTACCCATTAGTCCTAAAGTTAATCCACCAATCCAACCCCAACCGTACTACACCATATACTGCACTGCAAAACCCATATTCTTCACATAGCACCACATGACTATCATCGCGTCTCTGCAGACGTCGCAGAGACTGCAGGATGGCCTTCTCTCAGGAAAGCCACATGGGTGGCCATCACAGAGTTTGTAACCTTGTTGCACTTTTTTAGCAGCAAATACTCAAGGAAAGGAGCCCAAGGCACTTTTAAGGGTTGGGAAACTGATGGAATGGGGAGGGCCCATTGTTTTCTATATTATCTGCACCCTGACCTGCCTATCAGGGGTTATCCTTTGACACATTTTCCAAATCTTTTCAGAATAAAGTGATTGTAGGATGGAAGATAAGTAGGGTGATTTAGATTAAAAGAGTACTCCCCAGTCAAACCTGGGGATTGTCACAGGGGAAGCAAGATGTATCCTGACAACCGTCCATTCTCTTTCACAGGAAAGAGTAGTAGGTTCTTAGAAGAGAGTGAAGCAGGAGGTGTTAAGATGGTTGGATATAAAGGGCGGCAAATGGCTCCTGAAAGCCTACCAATCAAATTTAGTTTAACTGTCTTGAAATATTGATAAAAATATATAGCAAGTGAGTTATTGAACTATAAAATTCATTGCTTAATGAAATTAAAAAAAAAAAATATATATATATATATATATATATATATATATATATATATATAATTTTTTACTATTTTGCCTACAACTTTTTTTTCCCCCACTGTCTCCAAAAGCTAACCTAGCCTGTACATGTACCATGGATATTTTTTTCAGCAAGCAAGATTTCACCTGTCCGTAACCTAATTTATGCATGGAGGTATGTTCTAGAACAAGTTTTATGGAAACATTGTTTGGCAATGAAGGAGAACATGAGGACTAGGCAGGAGCTCCTCCTTGGTCTCAAATCATATTCTTTAATTCTGTTATTGATTTTCTGTTCCTTTTGTGAGAAAAAGGTGATTGTTTCTTGAGTAACCATGAAACTGGTACAGTTCTAGCTATCACATTCATAACAACCTGCGGCCATCCTACACTCTGCATTCTAATCATACCGTGCTATTATCCAGATAGCTGCACCTCTCGACTGAAATTGATACTATCTTATAGCATTTTTAACATGCCGGCTGTCATTATGAATATGTTATGCTCTTTGTAGAAAGCATAAAGGTAAATATCCATGGGTGAAGTCCAGGTTGAGTTCGCCTTACAAATACTTAATTTTCTTTGAGTAGATCTTCTGAGGCCACGCATGGTGATAGTGCTTCATCTGGCATTGGATAGACACCTAATAGAAATATTGGGATTAAACTGAATCATGTAGGCATTTGTTAGCTTCCCTAAAGTCTTAACAATTTAGACAAAGATCAGTGACTTTTAGAGGGTTTGCAGAGGGCAGTACTCTTTTGCGTTCCGAAGTACATAATCTTTGTTTTATGGAGAGCCAGGTACTTTGTTGATGCAAATGCAAGCCTTAGAGAATCCAGTATACGGGTTTGTTAAAACTGAACATGAAAGGGCATGCTTTCTTTATAGAGGCAGGGCTTTCCACCATGCACAGAGTTTTTTAATAGTTCACTGTACAAGGAAGTGCAGTTGATTGCCTAGCAGAGTTTGAAGCGTCTTTGACTAGCATGTCCATGGCGTGCAGTCTCAGTTGTGTAATCAAACCTATACTTTTGTGCTTTTGTTCAGGCAACCCCAAAATCGCATTGTAGTAATATGAGAGCAGTTTAAATGGTTGGCAAATATTTTTGAAAACAATTTAGCAACTTGCTTCAAATAGTTCTTAATCTCAGTCTTTGATAGATCAGTTTCGAGAAATGGTAAGCCAGTTTTACACCCTGATGTGACCTAAATATATAAATTCAACCTGGCAAAGGTTGTCTACTTTTCCACAGTTAAAAATGCAACTTATTGGCTCCTGTGTCAAATTTACAGACTCACCACTATTAGAGTATGTTCTTTCAACAAGCGTACTGCAAGCTTTGCAACGCATGTATGGTCTATCATCCATTTCCCTGTATCGCCTTGGGCACACACCTCTAGAAAATTTGTCTCCTTTTTTTTTTTTACTCACATTTTCCCTAAAGGGCTCTGCAATAGTTCTCTCTCTTAGTCTCTCTTTTGCACTCCTTTATCTACGCCTGGGTCTTACATGTTTGGAAGTCATAATAGACCCCATCCTGACAGTGATGCGGTATGGATTGTGATGGAATTAAGGGAGGGATATAGGATAGTACATGAACATCTTGTGGATCTATTGGAGAACGTCCTTGGCATGCTGCTAATTAAACCGGAAGTGGGTGGGTGAGTGACTGTGCTAAGCAATACATGTGTGAATCTTTAAGCAGCATGGTGGTCTGTGCTGCTGTACGTTAACCTAACCAGGCACGTGGGACTCAATTATGCATATTTATCTGTATAGAAGAGAAACAGCCAGCATTTTTATTCGCTAACTTGTTGCTGTTCCAAATACTTTGTTTTCCTCCAGCAGTTGCTGAGGACATCATTGGCAGCATGACTGTCTGCCAATGCTGGCCTGTTTCCCCGCCTGACTCATAATGATGTCATGCTTCTCAGTCTGTGGAGGATTGAGGTAATGATCATTGTTAATGGCTGTGGGTTGCTATTTTGCAGAAGTTGCTTTGTGCCGCCTGAGAACATTGTGGTGCGGGAGCTGAGGAATACCCACTAGCTTTTAAGTCCTTTTATTATTATTTTAAAAAACATTTTTTATACAGTTTTATATAGCGCAAACTAGACCCGAAGACATCCGGTATCAGAGCGCTTTACTTTGGCACTAGTTTCCTTACAGATGGACACATTCATGTTTGTGAGGCACTGGGAGATTAAGTGATTTGCCCAGAATCACAGGATGTTGAGCGTCGTTGCCGAGACTCGAACCCGGTTCCCCAGGTTCGAACTCGACCGCTCTAGCCGTAAGGCTACACCCTCTCCTTCTTGTTATATAAAGCTAAAAAACATAATAAATATGTATTTTTTGTGTAAGTTTCTTTTATTATTTGGTTCTTTTTTGTCTTAACTGATATTTTAATTGTTGAGGTACCACAATATCCTTAGTGATCGTCTTCCAGTGATACATAGGAAACGCAAGCATTATCTTAAATTGAATTGTATTCAAGCATTGCAGGCGACAGTTGTGATCTAGATCGGCTTTTGTAAGCTTGGGTGCTTCTCTATTTAAAGAACAGAGCTGGTTGAGATGGCCGAAATAAGGCAGAGAGGGCCTAAGGACTGTAAAGCCATTGGCAGAAGGACTGTAATCCTATTGAAACATTAAATCCAGCTCTTGGGTACAAAACAACCAAGTGACTTGGCTGTTTCTCCCAGAATACCCTTCTAACCCGCACATTAATTATGAACTCCTGAACAACGAACTCCATAAGAACCTGTCCCCATCACCTTCCCTCTTCACTTACTACCATTCCACATGTAAAAACAAGATTTATTTTTTCCAGCTATACATGGTCTTCTCTTAGGACACACCCAAACGGTATCTAGATTCTCTGTTTCCAATCCTATTAAAATAAATCTTATGCATTACCCTGTGACCTAACAAATGGCTTACAAAACACTGATGTTTGTCGTTTCTGCCAAGGAAAAGTGGCAAAACCCCATTTACTGTACGTAAAGTTGAAAAATAATGAACCTTGAAATGGAAAACATTTTTTGAGAAGGGAAATAGCGTTTGGTCCTCTGCTCATAACAAAACGTCATTGGCTAATGTTATTGTTGACATAATGACTGAAAAAGCAAACGCACATAACGGGAAATGAAAACAAGCGAGATGTCATGAAAAAGAAAAATGCCAAATGAACAGCACCCAGCTGTGAAACCCACTTCTGGCTAGAGTTTGAAAATTTGCAATGAAAATGATAACTTTGTTGGAGTATCATTTCTACCCAGTCTCCCTCCCACGCCTGTGGCAAGTGCTTATTTTTTTTTTAAGTGATCATGCTTGCTTTCTAAAGATATTTAATGCCGTTAATATCTCCTTGTGCTTGTGATGCACTTAATTTGTTCTTCTATTTGTGCCACTAATGTGTTTGGGATTCACAATCAGTATGGCCTAGCAATGGTCATCATTATATTTCCTCTGTGCTCCTCTGCAATAGTTTGACACTGTTGTCGGATCACCAGTCATTTATGTCCCCATGTCCGACCACAGATTCCTTGGACCAGCACAATTCCATTGATAGCTTGGCTATGGTGTTGGCTCCCAAATATACTTGACATGTTGCCTGCGTGCTGGTTTATTGTGTGGTGCATTGTTGTATTTTTAATTCTTTGTTTGTTTGGTCGGTGTGTGCGTTTTCTATGCGGTGTGTGCATTTTCTATGCGTTTTCTATTAGATCACATATTCTGCATGCTCGGTCATGTGTTTTCAAGCTGCCTGCAGGTAATTCACATCTTGGTTGCTGATCTGCAGGTCCAGGTGATCCTGGTAGGCCATTGATTTTGCTGGGCCAGTGGGTCTCCAGTTACGCAGGTACCTGTGGCCTGCGGTATATGGCAGCCATCTTGGGCCCCAAGCAGCACTGGTTGTATTATGCCGTTAGACTATACCCTTTCCAGCGTGCCACATGTAAAACCTATGGTTATGTTATTTCTAGTGGGCCATGGATTGAATAAAATTCTCTGAGGTCCTGTTTTACATATACCTTCCTCTTGCAGTGGGAGTATGTAATGAAAGTTGCAATCAAGCGCTGATGGCCTTTTGGCGGTAGGACTGTCCTTTCACATCTGTGAACAGTGAACAGAAAATACTCTGCTCTTTTAGTGAGCATTATTTATCTCCGTTTTCTGGCACCAGTCTTTTCTCCTCAGAACTCTGCTATGGTTGCTGTCACCCCAGTCCAGGCATATGCAAATGCATAATTACAGGCAGTGTCTTATTCGCTTCAACTCTCATACTCGGAACCAAAACAATGTTGAATTGTTGAAGCATAGTCAGCAACAGCGGCTGGTTGCTGTCTTTTGGTTTGTTGTACAGAATCATTGTGCATGGTTATGCAGCCACACTCCCAGGCCTCCCTGGATATTTATCAGGCACAGAAGAGAAGACCTCTATACTGCACATCTTTTACTTGCCATTTGCTGTATAACAAGTAGATTTAACCCTCCAGGTTTGCATGGATGGCACATCTTGGGACAATCTTTGTCCGACTGGCATTTCAAGGCACCTCTTGTATGCCACATAGTTCCCGCTACTCTGTTTACCACTGTACCTATTTTCCAGCTGTCTGGCGCCACTGATAATCTTGCACATAAAAGATAAAAGGGTGTGTGCAATCATTACTTTAACTGTCATCAGTGCTGTGGCTAGTAAAACATTGGAGCTAAAAACACACCTTGAAGAGACCTCTGCAAAAATGTTTTTGGTGATTTAATCGAGCAACCATGTTTGCATAGATTTGTCATGCATTCCTTGAAGAGGCCATAATGAATAAATGATGCGACTTATAAAGCGCACGAATGCCCTGGAGACTAAGCATGGGCGGAGTTTGCGAATTCGCGATACACGAATTCGTAATCGCGATTTGCAAAAATCCCGCCAAATTCAGCGAGCTTGCGAAATTTTTGTTAGCAAGATTTTTTTACCAGTTCGGGAACGAGAACTTGCGCATGCGGTCGCAAGGGTTGCGAACATGTTGTTTCCACTTAACCAGCCTTCTCACAATGCCTTTTTCCTGTTTCGGGTCGCAATGACGTGTTCGAGATCGCGGCATCGCTCGGCCACCTACCAAAACCGCGCCGCGCACACAAACAGAGAGGAAAACTCATCAGCGAACGCAGAATCATGGTAATTCAATGCCACGCGCGAGAGATTGTATTTTTGAAGCGTGAACAGGAAAAAAAAATCCATAAATTTGGGAATTTGGGGCAATTTCGCTCGATTCGCGTATCGCGAAATTGCCAAAAATTCACAAATTCCGCAAGCGGAACAAATTTTCCGCCCATTCTTACTGGAAACGTCTTGGAGCTTTAAGGACCAGAGTAGAGCTGACGATAAACCTAGAAAGTATTAGAAGGAATCACTGATTAAAAAGCCAAGTTTTGAGATTTGAGATTACTCCTAAAAGCAGAGAGAGAGAGGATGCTGTTTACATCCTAGAGGGGTCTCATGTACCATAAAGACCAATAGTGGTTGTCTTCATCTTGATCTTTAGAGAAAAGTTGAGATCTTTTGCTTATGCACTGACTAATATAAACCTGCCCTTTTACGAAGGAGTTCGTCATTAGTTTGATACACATGAATGTTGCAGGTTAGGGTGCGAAATTCCCATGTTTTTTCATTGTGTGGGCATCCCTCAAACTAGTAAGGAGAGCTTCTGCTGCACCAATTAGGCGAATTTACGCCACGCTGGCAGAGCAAGCTTTGTCCCACGATGCACAGCCTTTTTTGGTCTGGCTTTAGCCAAGACCTTTTGTCTTGCTTGTTAAATTATTTATATAATTTACTTACTTGTAGGGCCTTTGAGCCAGCCCTCATCGTGCATTGCTCTGTTATTGTGTCATTCACATGTTTCTTATATCCTGCTACAGCATACAACTCAGGGCAGTGGGTCAGGCCACCTCAGCCATTGACTCATTTCACTGTGAGTGTGACTGCATTCTTCCCTTTCACAAGGAGCACATCCACACACAAAGTAGTTCCCTTATGTGCCTGGGGCTGCTAAGGCAGTGTGTGCTTTTTAAGTCCAAAGTTTTTTTGCTTTTAGTCGATTTTTTGGGGGGGTTTGTTGTTTTGTTTGTTATTGTTGAGGAAGCCCTTGGCTGTTGTTAAAGTTTTGCAGTAACCATGACAAAATAAAACCAACAGCAACACTAAAGAAGCCAAACGGCTGTCAGCCAATGCCAGACCTGTTGGCTTTTCCAATGCTGGTTTCCCTAATAGTCGATTGCGTCAGCATACTTTATTGCTTGTTACCATCTGCTGCTACCTTCCCACCCTGTTCAACAAATGTTCCATATTTTAAAATGGCATGGCTGTTTTGATAAAGTTGTCACTCCAGACCCTACTAAATCCCTCCACAATTCTTGCTGTGATTTAAATGTGAAGCAATCCGTTTGATAAAGGCATTAACTAAAAGCCTTGTGAGCATCACGCATGGGTGAGAAAGTCCATGGTGTACAGTTTGTTGTTGAATACAGGGCGAGGATATTTATGATGTTTAGCCCAGTTAATTAAAATGGGAGTGGCCATGGAAAAGCAGCTCTTGCACCATTTATACCTCTTAGTTATGTTCAGAAAAGGAATGTGCTCAAACAAGCTTCCTGTGCCAGTTCACACGCTGTTGTGGAGGCCCAGATGCTATCAGTGACCAGTGCCTATTGTATGCTTGGGAGCAAGGTGCTTTGTTGATACTGCACGTATTGAATCCATTCATTGTGCAGCTATTACTTTATAGTCTCTTTTGGATTTCTGTGCGCACTCGCCAGTGTCATTATGGAACAAATGCATTGTATAATTGCTGCCATATTGGAAAACCCACTGTCACCCACCTGGAGGGCTGGGCCTCCAACCAGCTCTCAGGAATCCCGCTGAGTAGGACTTACAGGAGGTATGAGGAGGGCTTCTTGGCCCCCAAGGTCCCTCTGGATTAAAGCGGATTTCATTCCCCAACCAGTAGTGCACCACGAGCTGCGTTGGCAAAGTGGTGGAGAAATGGGGCATGGTCTCTGAAAACCTCTTAGCAATCCCGCTGTGTGGGACTTAATGGAGGTAACAAGAGGGGGTAGTTGGCCCTGAAGGACGTCCTTGGGGCCAACTACCCCTCCTGTTACCTCCAGTAAGGCCCACACAGCGGGATTGCTGAGACCTGGTAGGAAGCCACACCCCCTTTCTGCAAACGTGCCTCATGGCGTATTACTAATAGGGGGATGAAGTCCCCTTAGCTATTGAGGATCCTTGGGAGCCAACTACCCCCCTGTTTCCTCCAGCAAGTCCACACAGTGGGTTTGCTGAGAGGTTTTTTGTGGCCACACCCCCTTTCTGCACAACTCTGCAAAAGTGCCTCTTGGCTCAGTGTTGCTTGATGGAAGAAGTCCACTTTTGCCCGGAGGCCCTCAGGAGGCAAAAGAGGACCTCATTCCCCCCCCCCCCCCCCCCCCCCCCCCCCCCCAGCAGTGCGCCGAGAGGTGTGTTTGCAGAGTGGTGGAAAAAGGGGGCGTGGCCTCCGACCACCTTTCAGCAATCCCACTGAGTGGGGCTTACTGAGGTAATAGGAGGACCTGTTGGCCACCAAGGACCCACAGCAGTCGAGGAGACTTCATCCCCAACCAGGAGCACGCCAAGAGGCATGTTTGCAGAGTAGTGAAGACAGGGGGCGGAGCCTCCCGTGAGTTGCCAGCTTTTTTTATTTTTGTAGGAAGGGGAACCACGTGGCCACCCTTCCCTTGATCATTTTGGGTCCCAGGGATCCCATCCCTCGAGGACTGACTCATTTTTTATTAAAATAAAACTGGAGGGGGTCATGCAGCCCTCTCCCTAGGCCGATATCGGCGGCAGGCACCCCATTCCCCGGACCCGGCCTTTATTGTTTCTTTTTAATAGGGAGGGGCCAGTGTAGCTCCCCTCCCTGGGCCATCTTCGGTAATGGGGACCCCATCCTCCGGGGGCTGGCCTCTCAGTTGAAGACCACGGGGGAGCCTCAAGGCCCCTGCGGTCCCTGACAGCTCCCCGCCTCCTGCGGGAGCTAGCATTGCTTTTGGACAAAGAGAGCTGCTAATATACAGTTCCCTCTGCCCAAAAGCAATTCTGCTCTGTTTCGTGGAAGCGAGAGTATTTTTAATGCGCTTGTTTCCATGAAGCGGAGCAGTGTTTGCTAAGGTTTGGTGGGTGTGGTGCTCCCACCAAGCCATAGCAAACTGCAATTTCCAGGAGGTGGGCATCCCGGGACATTGCTGGAGCCGGCCCTGGGGGAAGCGGTCCCCAGGGCCATGTAGGGCTCCTGGAGGGTGGCTGTGTGGCCCACCTCCTTTGTTCAAATTTGTCCCAGGAAGGTGGCAGTCTCGCAGCCGGTGGTCTGCAATGGCCCCCCTTAGTTATTTTATTTTAGCCCCGGAAAGATGACTGTCCCGGAGCTGCGGGGGAAGCCATAGGGCCTCCTCCGCTTTTCTTATTTTTTATAAAGTGTGTGCCCCGGGGAGGTGGCGGTCCACAGAGCGGTGGGAGTCTGCAAGGCCCCCCCACATAATTTTCATTAGCTTTGAAGAGGTGGTGATCACTGGGGCGTGGGGGTGCGATGCCACCAGGCCCCCCGTGGGGGTGCGGTCCAATAGGCCCCCCTCCACATAACTGAAATTAGCCCCGGGGAGGTGGGGATCCCCATGGCTGTGGGCGGGCCCAGTTGGCCCGTCTGCATTCATATTTAAAAGTGGCCCGGGAAGGTGGTGATACCCGGGGCGTTGTTAATCCCAAGGAGGGGGGCCCTATGCCACACCTCCTATATTCAGCATATGCCCATTGGACCTGGCCCACCAGGGGATTTTTTGTCAATTTTTCTTTCGCCGACGAAGCATACTGCTCGAGGCAGTGCTTGTGCCTCCTTCAGCCATTGGTTCCCTTCTGTGTAAGTGACTGCATTCTGCCCAAGCACAATATTGCTGTGGACAGGTGGACCTCAATGTGTGCTGTTTAAAAAAAAAAAAAAAAAATGTAATTAAACATTTGTCTTATTTTTTTTAAACCTTGTTTAACACCATTCATAGGTCCAGCGGGCCCCACTGCTTGCAGCAAACCGTATAAAAACAGGCAATGCATGTGACACTTATCTTTAAATCGTTTTAAAAACTATTCATATATAGCCACCAGTGCATGCATATACATTGCTGGCCATCTTGGAATGGGCCGTAGAACCAGTGCTTATGTGCATTTTTTTTTTAAAAAGACTTTCACAGATGGCCATGCTTGTGCATGTATATACCACTATCTTTCATTTTTGTTTTTCTAACATGTTATTACAAAAGCAATGTCAAGATGCCCACCTGTGTTAGTCCATGTACACAAAGCCATTTTAAAATTACTTTTGTATGAAAAATATGCAGATAAATACCTCGTAAATGAAACCATCACCTGCAAAGCAAAAGGTCTGCAGCCAACACCAGATTTATACTTGTACTTGTTTTTATGGTATTGAGCTCACTGGATTTGACAAGAGGGTGGTGTGTGTGTTTGCCACACTCTTTATATGTAAAATTCACTGTCCTTATTGATGAGTTATGACGTTCTGTGCGGTCCAAGTTATTATATCAGACCGTCAGAGCACTTTCAAAAGTTTGTTAATAGTTACTTTGTCTTACAGGCAGTTTTTATCCAGTCAATGGGTGTCTCTAAAGAACATTCTCTATATTGGGTGCCTGGTTCTCTATATCATTGGAAGTCAGAAAAGGCAATGGCTCATTGGAGCATTCGTTTCCAACAGCCTGGATTCATGGAGATCGAGATTGTTTCAGTGCTTTGGGTGGCTTAGTTCTGTTTTTTTTCTTTCAGGTGGCCTGGTTGTACAGCAGTGATATAGTTCAGTCAGAATATTGGACACTGAGGAGGAAAATCAGTCGACTTTGTTTGAAAGTGTGAGGTGGATTTGAAGACATGACTTCATCTTGTTGATTAACTTGTTGGTGGCAACTGTGGTGGTGTGTATTTGATCACTCTATGCGTCCTGGTTGGTGAACAGTCAACAGTAGTTTATTTATTTTATTTATAAAGTTTTATATAGCGCGAACTTGATCCCGAAGGATATCAGAGCGCTTTACACGAAGTATAGTCTGCTGTACATACCTCGAAAAGTACCCATGCTGACTGTTCAATCAGCATTTGTATGGCTCAGCACTGGCACCCCTTGGGGTATCGGGCACTGATGGTGTCACGTCTCCAGTGAAAAGACAGGTCTTGAGTTTCTTCCAGAAGTTCGCCAGGTAGGGTGCTTTTCAAAGGTGGAAAGGCCTTGGTGGCGATGTAGGCGAAGGCGGGGTCTCCGCTGTTAAAATATGTTTGAGAAGACAAAAGACACACAATTGATGGACGGAATGCAGAACAGATCAAAACATTCACCCCCTGTCAAGAGATCTGGGTTAAATCCGTTGGGCGCAGGGTCAAGACTGATTTGCATATGGCTGGGTCCAAACTGGAATGGCATGGTGAGCAAAAAAAACGATGGATTTAGGCCCAGATCTCTGTACTGTGGTGAATTTATGACATTGTTCTGCATTCTGTCCATCAAGTGTTGTTTTTGCATTTGTCACCCCGAGTGGGACGGGTATGTCCAGACGTGGGTTCTGTGTTCTCCATGCCACTGGAGTCAAGCTATCCTGGCTGATGAGGGCTGAAAGCCCGAAACCGGTCCTAGGATGCTTGTTTCCTATCCAGGGAGGACCTGGCTTGGCAGTTCGGGCTGGACTGTTCCCATGGGCACAGGCTGAAAACTGATTTGCATATGGCTGGGTTCAAACTGGAATGGCATGGTGAGCAAAAAAACGATGGATTTAGGCCCAGATCTCTGTATTGGGGTGAAAGTATGACATTGTTCTTTATTCTGTCCATCAATTGTTGTTTTTGTGTTAAAATATGTTCAGCAGGAGCAGGGATGTTACAAAGCCCTGGGGGAAACCAGTCCAAAGCAGGGGTGGTCGACATTGGCCCACGTTTACAGAATCCCTTCTAAATTTTCAGGCTAACCACTGATCATTAAAGCATCCTTATGAAGGCCTTATTCTAGAGTGGCAATGTTGGTTCTAGTTTGATGCGGTAAGACATTAGGATTAAAAGTTCTTTGAAGAGCCTGTGGGTGAGTTGAGCCTCCAGTTTGGCAAGATTGAATTGCTCCGCCTTGTATCTGTCACGTTTTATTCCCATGCATATAAGCACGCTATCCAAAGGTGATTGGGTCTTTTTCCAGTTTAATCTGATCCAATGGAACGTAAGGTTATGACTCTTGCTGGAAAAGGTTACATTATCTAGTTGCCAGGCTTATGGCTTTCAGACCGACTCTTTCATTGAGATTCCTGTTAGTCATCCATCCATCCAGATATTGCTTTTATTCCGATTTTGTGTCACTTTCGACTTGGGGCAGTGTCATTTGTTGGAAGCATATTTTATGTTGGCTCCATTACATTATTTGCATTGTGTATGCTGTGGATGCAGATTGATAGAGTTGTGTAGTTTCGCAATGTACATATATTTCTATTTAGACTTCCTAACGCCCCGTGGACTGAAATGCTTGAAGCAATTTGAATCACTGGTAATTACTCTGTAAGGATGCAAGTCTACTGTGTTTTTATAGTTTGTCTGGGACAAACACCAAAAATCTTTGCGTGTATGTTTTATAAAGTGCATAAAGAAATAACTGGTGGTTATATTGTAAGAAAGATTGAAAATGTCAAGTTGTACCCGGTCATTGATTTCCCTAAAATGTTTTTGCCGTTCAGCTAATGTTCAGCAAATGAGAACATATGCTGCTAACGTTTGGTAGGCATGCGTAATTTGGTGAGTAACAGAGAGGAGATATAAAAAGCAAAATTAGTTGCAAGTATGTAATTCTGCACTTTTGCTGAGTTGCTACTACCAAGAAGGACTTAAAAATCCTGCACATCAATGTCTTTTTACAAGGACAAGTTTAAATTAACTTTGACCTGCTGCAGAAGAACCCTCTTATTGACCATAAGGATTCAACACCTCTGGTGGCGTTGAGTTGAACCCATGACTTTGTTTATGAAGAATTGTTCAAGAGTTACAAAGTTACTACAGACCGGATTCAGTTGAAACAAAATGATGGAATTTCCGGACTGATAAAGTCAGATAAAAAAAAAAACTTGTTTAGACAATGAGTAGATAGCACCACATTAAAAAGTGCATGTGTTCAGAGGACATTTAAATGAAAAAAGGTAGAAACTTCAAAAAGCGAAACCAGTCCAGTGTACACTTGAGCTGGGTACAGTGTTTGCTGGAGGCTAGACTACTACTGTTGCACCACATCCAGTCTAAATTGGTGAGATCTGCTTACTTCCTCAATGTTTTGACACTATCTCAGAGGGCCATGCCCTCTGTAATGCTGCTGATTTATTTTGCCCAAAGAAAGGGACCTTGAATTGTTCCTTGTTTCATTTTCAGTGGATTTTCCCTAATAATGGCCTCAGAGATGTTTGTATTTTATGCCATCAATTGAGAGTGATGCTTGGCAAAAGTAATTCCTTGCCAATGGAGGAACACTGCAGCTGCAACATCATCGAAGGGCAACACTGGCCATTGTCTGAAGCCAACTCCATTTCTGCACACAACCAAGGCAGCTACCTTGTTCTCCCTGCCGTTGTTGGGCTCAGTGACAGTCTATATAGCTGAAGCTTGGACCTCTAATTTGGCCTCTTTCTGCTCCATCAACACATAGTTTCTAGTAGTTGGCTTGGAAACCTGATTGAAGTTGGTATGGGGTCCTTCCAATCTGTCAATATTGCTAAGCCCGGACTGTGTCCCATGACATACACATGCCCAAAGTGTCCCCACGCCAATATCTGATCCGAATCCAAATCCACACAGAGGTGATAAATGTAAAAAATGAATTTCTCTGAAAGCGGTTCATCTAGCTTCTAACTCCTTCCCGTATTATTTGATTGTATACCTTAGTAGCTATATTACAGACATGGCCATACTGTTGTCTTTTTATGCATGTATTGTCATTCACTGTATATCAACTGATATAGGGCATGCATTGCGATGTCATTGCATCCCTTATTTAATGGTGTTGCCTATGTTGCTCTTCCAGCTGAGTGTATACCTCCTTGTCTCAAACTAAAAAAAAATACTTTGAACAAAAATATAAAAATAATTATCTCCTCTAGCCCTTTCCATGCTGCGATTTTCCCAGTTAGCCGAAGATGTTCTGATCGAAGAACTGGCGAATTTGAAGGATCTTGGGAGCCTAGACTCCTTTCATCTCTGGATCTGATAATAAATGAGGGATTGATTTGTTTCCTAGAAACTTGTCAGATTTACAGAGAAAAACTTCCCCCTACTTGTTAAAACCGAGGAGTTCTAGGAAATACTATTCAGGACAAATTGTTGCTCTGAAGAGCAGGCCAAAAGGGTGGAATGTCACACATTCGTTTACAATCCATGCACTAAAAATCTATGCTTCACTATCCTTCAAAGTCGGGCTGTCATTCAGCTTTTCAAACCGACTTGGCGAAATGCTTTGCCAGCTGGCTTGATGCTCCAGTGACCAGGTTCGAGTTGAGCTACATAGAAGGCGTTTGTTCCCTGGCTTGCCTCGTCTTGAGACTCAGTTTCACGCATGAAACCTGTAGCCCAGGCTTCTACCATTCCACACCAGCAGCACATTAACAGCTCTAGCATATAATGGCATACGAAGTGCTCGATGACAGTTTCATTACGGTCATGCAACCAATTCTTGAAAAAAACTGTTGAACTAATTTGCAGCTGACTTTACTGATGATCAAAGTACAGGCAGCTTTTTCATGAAATCGGGACCTTTGTTTTGCCTTTTTTGATTTACAAAAAAAGGAAACTTTAAGGATATCTAGAATAGAAAGTTTTACTGCGCATGCATGAGCTGTGTTTGATGGCATGCCTTTACATTTATACATATTATAACGTATCAGACACAAAATCGTAGTTTTTGCCGAAGATTTTAGTGAGCACATTTATTTGGAGTTGGGTGTGTTCGTAAACATTTGTTTTAAAATAATTTTTTAAGCTTTTATTTTTTTATTTCCAATACAGTGGAACTGAATCCACACGCTGAAGAAGAAAAAAATGTAGCATATGCACACATCAATATCAGTTGCGGGCACAATCCATCGCATTTAAGAATGAAGAATCTTAAAATGTGATGGATGATATGCTTAAATTAGTCTCAGCCACTTGTATTTACTTGGTACGTTTCCCAGTATATCGTTATTTTGCCCACCATGCCACCTAAATTTGAATCCAGCCATATGCAAATTGGTCTTGACCCTGCGCCAATAGGAATAGTCCAGCCCAAACTACCTAGCCATGTCCTCCCTTTCATCTGAGCTGTTCTGGATACAGTGCAGTTTTGGGCTTATCCTCCAAAGCAGTGAGTCCAGGCTATGACACCAGTGTTTCAGCCTCTTTTCTGGATTGCAGAGAGAATAACTCTGAGGCTGCTGAGCCTCATGGCCTCCTGCATCCTACTGGTAACACATGACTGATGCATATGCGGGC
The DNA here is from genome assembly GCF_964263255.1 of Lissotriton vulgaris. NCBI lineage: Eukaryota > Metazoa > Chordata > Amphibia > Caudata > Salamandridae > Lissotriton > Lissotriton vulgaris. The sequence goes on along the minus strand of NW_028244253.1, from coordinate 184,689 downwards.
TCTGCAGTGGGACCCGAAGTTCCAGTGGGCACAGCACCAGGGGAATCTCTCGGACATGATTCAGATCTAGGAAGGAACTGCAAAAGACCTGCAGTGATGGCTGATGAACACAATTGGGTCAAAGGGAGACCCTTCTCCCTGCCCCATCCAGATCTCACATTGGTGACAAATATGTCACTTCTGGGATGGGTGGCCATCTGGAAGAGGTAGAAATTAGAGGACTCTGGTCTCTGGTATCCAAACTCCACATCAACATGCTGGAGCTCCAAGTGATCCGACTGGTATTGAAAGCCTTTCTACCTTCCATCAAGGGATGGTTGGTACAAGTGTTCACAGACAACACCACCGCCATGTGGTATTGCAAGAAACAGGGTGGGGTGGGGTTGTGGACTCTTTGCCAAGAGTCCCTGTATCTTTGGAAATTGTTGGAAAAGCAGGGGATATCCCTGGTGGTTCAACATCTGGCAGGTTCCATGAATGCCAGAGCAGACAAACCCAGCCGTCAATACTTAACGTCTCACAAATGACATCTCCATCCATCCATCAGAGGCACTTGGTCTCTTTCTGCAGTTGGGAAAGCCTTGGTTAGATCCGCAGGGACGGGCATTTCGTCTGTTCGGTCCTGCAGGACTTTGTAGTTTAGAATTTGTCCTCAGCCCATGACTGGGGATCGTTTCTATTGCTGGTATTTCTATTCAGAGGTACGGAATCTGCGGTTGGATGTCTCTATCAGATCAAGTTAGTTAACTTCAGTAACGTATTTTCTGGTGGAGACAAGATCTAGTTGGAATTCCTTAGCTACCCACCTATCCTCCCTGCTCTGCAGTTAAGTTCCTAAAGTCACGGCTGATCCCTTTCAGGGCCCTAGTTTGGACACACCAGTGTCCGTGCACTTCAAGGCTCCATGTTCCTGGCATGGAAAGTTGTAAAAAGTAACTGAGGTCAGCGCGCCGAGGAGGCGCCTATACAGCTGGCGTGGACGATGCCACGTGAAACTGATCGATGTTACCTACCAGTAGGCAGGGGTACTGCTTGTTCAAAAATCTTCCAGATCCAGTGTGACACCTGGGAAATTCAAAGGTATAATGAATTTGCGGCTAGATCTTATCTCTACCAGATAATGCATTACTAAAGGTAAGTAACTTGTTCATTATTACACATGCCAATATCTGTGGAATTATACAAAATGTCACATATCCAGAAGATTCACTCAGTTTAGGCAAAGTTTGAGACTCCAGGTATGTCAGTGAAGAATTTTGATCTCTAAAATGGTGTCCTTAAGCAATGTGTGATCATCTTGACTTCACTTAGGATATGCGGTTTCAGAGTATGTTGTACCCTCCTAATACCTTTCTATATGTGTGGTGTGTATGTGCACTGATCGATTTAGTGCTCAATAATGAATGAATCCTTGTCTGAGGTCAATTTGTAACTACTAACTTGCGTTACACTTTTTTTTCGGTTGGTGTATGTCTTTCAGTGTTTTGTGAAAAAAGAACTTGTTTTAGTGTTGCTCTACACTTCCGTTTTTTTTAAAACTTTTTGAGTGGTATAAATAATAAATATGTTGTTTCTATTTTAGTGTTGCTCAGTGTGTTGATCTCAGAATGATGAATGACTTAGTTCGCCTCATGGCCTTCAGGTCTCATCAAGTTCAGAAATCAGATTCCCCAATGTACTTTATTTATTCAGCATGCTTTATTCTTATGATATGAGATACTGTTTGATTGATTATCCTTGATTTAGTGTGATGACCGAGATGGTGTATTGTTTCCTTACGAGGAATATTTGAGATCATGCTTAGTAACATATTTCAGTGCTTAACTGGCTGAGCCATCTGGTTGATTATAATTTAATTATTCCTAATGTGATATGCATGCAACATAAAGTGAGGAATGTATAGAATTAGTGTCTTTGTTACATACTTGTGATACAGTTTTTATGGGTTTGCTCATTGGCTTTCCTGAAAAGGAGCTAATCCTTGCAAAAGATTGAACTAATTAAGTGCAAAATCGGACACAATAGAAACTTCAATAGGAATGACTTTGTTTGTCTGGAACATGTAGTTCCGAGTTGTCTGCGTCTTTCTTAGGAAAAATTGAGCTGTGGTTTTCGAAGACGTCGCGTTTGTAGTTGTTTCTTTGTTAAATGCTTTTATTCAATGAAACTCTGCGTTTGTTCCATATTTTGGATCGTATGTTATTGTTGAAAGGGTTTACTTTGTTACGTTGCTGAAATTTGTCTCACATTCTGATTGACCCCAAGCATGTAGGGGGCTGGGAGTGGGAAAGGTATGGAAGAATGTGGATATTGGGAAGGAATCGGGCGGCAGTGACAACTGTTTAACAGTGTTTTCAAAATTAAGTTTAATTTTAATGAGCTTTTCAGAGAGACCATTGCCATGGAAACTGCCTTTGCCTAACCTCCCAGTTTTTCTTAATAATCGTTCTATTTGAATTTCCTATAAATACCGCAGTCTAATTCCACACATAACAGGTGCATAATCTTGCGATCAGTTCAAATAGATATTCCCAGTGAAACCGAAAAATGTGCAAAACTACATACCCATATTCACGCTTCTGCTAAGAAATCCTGCCCATATCCACTTAAATATAGCAATGTTCATACAATTCTTACGTTTTTGCCTCCTTTTCTCCCAGCTGCGTATATCTTTACCCCTGACCACATTTTTGCCGACACAAGCTATGACTCTTTTCCTTTTGTGATAGCGAGCAATAATTATTAGTATCCTGTTGACACTAGTCGAATATTCCCAAAATGTTTTGTGGGCTATCTCCTGAACATCATCCTACTAACAGAGACAGTAAGTGCACAACTTTCCTACTCCACTAATCTACATTTCAGCAGAACTGAATTGTGTGTGTGATGTCACACTTTGCTGTTACGTATCTATCAAAATCTGGCTAGTTATTCCATCCCATTCTCTATACTACCCGCACATTACAAGCTACCCCTGAAGCGAAGATCAACCTCACAGTAGGTGGCAAAATGTAACACCCTTACTACCCAAGGGTTAAAAGGGTTTTAAAAACCCACACCTTTTAATATATCCACAGTTGTAGTTGAGACACAACCGCTTCAGTTGTAGATTTTGAAGGGTGTCCCCCTCTCATTCTAGTAGGACTCTTTGTTTTACCATAGTCTTCAAGAATGCTCTAAGCCCGTTTTTGTGGATTCAGTCCAGCATAGCCCTAAAAATAAGGTCCGCTTTTAGGACTGCAGGAAAACCAATTATCAACTAATACAGAGTCCTTTACCTGACATGGAAAACCAGTTATCCCTTTCAGCATCACAAAGCATGCAGCTTGGAGACTGTAAATAGTAACATTAGTTTATTTTGGGTATTTCAGTGAGCCATTGCTTCGGGTGAAGCTTTAGAAGTAAGTTTTCCAGGACTCCCTCCAAGGGGAGTCTTCCTGTTCATAACCAAATGACTGTGAAAATCCGAGTTCGCTTTCGTAGCTTTTTTAATTGAGATCCTTGGTTTTGTCCCCAGTCAAATTGTACAACCTTAGAAGTCCTGACTGCTATGTTGCAGTGAATGTTACGGGTTCATTGATCTGTAGTGGTTGTAGTTGTTATGGGCATAATTGAATAACTTGATCTGGTTATATATTGTATGAATGGCTCCAAATGCTATTGATAGGGAATCTCAGTGTTTACTTAATCTGGGCGCTCTTTCAAGAGCATCTTAAAAGGCCATCTATTAAGCTTGAGGAAGATTTGCTGGAATGTGCATGGTTAGTAGAGAACTGTTTAATTGTTGCGAAGTTCCAAAATGTGTAAATTAGTGTGAAAGTGAAGTGAGTTTTACACCAGAAGATCTTTGTGGTGTTTTGTGTGTATGAGTAAGTGTGGCAAAGAGCCTTATTGTTTTTATTTGTTATTAATTCTATCAATTGTGTTTTCTGTATATGCATTCTCAATTCTGGTAAGGATCTTATGTTGTGATGTTGTTTGCCTGGCGGTGTTAAGTTCATGCTGCATTTATTTTTGTGTTTTTATGGTGCATGTTATGGTGTGTTGCAGTACCACACTATGCCATTTATATCACTTTAGATAATTTAAGGTGTGCATGTAAAACGGTTCTGCTTTAGCATACTATATAAAATTGACCATTTGTAGGTAGGATTGGAACAGTGGTATGTACGGCAATGGTGGTGATGGGTATAGAAATATGGTTTGTGTTTGTATGGAGAGGTCGAGTGCTTCCTATAACATACTCAAAGACACGGCTCATGTTTATCCCGGACGCTTACAAGATCATCCGAAAAGACCGCACCAACCAAACAAGGAGGCGGCATCGCCATCGTTCATAAGAACACCATCAGAATCACGACCAGCTTCGACGACTACCTTGCAACCGCCGAACACCTCCACTTCCAGATCCACACCGACCCCAGGACCACACTTAGAGGCACCCTCATCTACAGACCACCAGGAACCCGCAAACAATTCTGCGAAGACATCACTGACTTCATCAGCCCACATGCCCTCCCCTCCGAGAACTACATTCTACTGGGAGACTTTAACTTCCACCTGGAAAAGAAAAACGACTGCAACACCACCACCCTTCTGGACAACCTGGCCAATCTCGGACTCTAACAACTTGTTGACACCCCCACCCACTTAGCCGGACACACGCTCAACCCTATCTTCACCTCCAGCAAACACATCTCCTTCAATCATACCACAGCTCTCCATTGGACGGACCACAGCTGTGTTCACTTCAGCTACAAAACTACCACGACTCACAACCCCCCACAACCTATTCCTTGAAGAAACTGGAACAAAATCACCACCGACCGACTGCTCACATCGCTCAACCAAAACCCTCCCGCCCTCTCATCAGACCCAAACGAAGCTGCCACCAAACTCAAACAATGGATCACTCACAGCGCTGACGAATTAGCACCCCTGAAAAACCACCAGATCAAACAAGGTAGCAAAAAGGCCCCCAGGTTCAACGATGACCTTAAGAATTCCAAGAAACTAGGCCGTACTCTCGAAAAAACATGGAGAAAAAACCCAACCACTGACAACCTGACCACCTTCAAGGCAGCCACCCACAAACACCACCAATTGATCCGCGCCACCAAGAAATCAGCATTCAAGGATCGACTAAACAACAACGCCCATAACAGCAAGGAACTATTCAACATCGTCAAAGAATTTACCAACCCCACCGCAGCCTCAAACGACATTACTCCCTCCCAAGACCTCTGCGACTCATTATCCTCTTTCTTCTACAACAAAATCGCCGACATACATAACAGCTTTAAGAACATTTCGAAAGAACAGCCCACCCCACCCACTTCCAAAACCAAACCGCTCTCTAACAACCTTAACGCCTGGAACCCAATCACCACTGAAGACACCATCCGCCTAAGGAACTCCATCCATTCAGGTTCGCCAACCGACCCCTGTCCCCACCACATCTTCAACAAAGCAGACTCCATCATCGCACCCCATCTCCGTGATGTCATCAACTGCTCCTTCAACTCCGCTACCTTCCCAGAAAGCTGGAAACACGCCGAACTCACTGCCCTCCTGAAGAAGCCCACAGCTGACCCCTCTGAACTTAAGAACTACCGCCCCATTTCCCTCCTCCCTTTCCCAGCCAAAGTCATTGAGAAAGCCGTCAATAGCCAGCTCGCCGCCTTCCTTGAATCCAACAACTCCCTCGACCCCCTCACAGTCCGGCTTTCGAGCCAAACACAGCACCGAAACCGCCCTCATTGCAGCGACAGATGACATCCGAATGCTACTGGACAACGGAGCTGCCCTCATCCTACTCGACCTCTCCGCCGCCTTCGACACAGTCTGTCATAGCACCCTCATACAACGCCTCAGCAACATTGGCATACAAGGAAAAGCATTAGATTGGATCATCTCGTTCCTCGCCGGAGAACCCAGAGAGTCCGACTCCCCCCTTTCAAATAGGGGGCCACTGAAGTCATCTGCGGAGTCCCACAAGGATCATCACTCAGTCCCACCCTCTTCAACGTGTACATGAGTCCCCTCGCGCGACAACACAACCTCAACATCATCTCCTACGCTGACGACACCCAGCTGATCCTTTCCCTCACCAAAGACCCTAACACCGCCAAAACCAATCTTCATGAAGGCATGAAAGAAGTAGCCGAATGGATGAAAAACAGCCGCCTAAAACTTAACTCAGACAAAACGGAAGTTCTCATCCTAGGATCTTCACCCTCTGCCTGGGACGACTCTTGGTGGCCATCGGCCCTGGGCACAGCACCCATACCCACAGACCACGCACGCAACCTGGGCTTCATCCTAGACTCCTCCCTCTCGATGACCAGACAAGTTAACGCCGTCTCATCCTCTTGCTTCAACGTACTCCGTATGCTCAAAAAAATCTTCCGTTGGATCCCCACCGAAACAAGAAAGACGGTCACCCACGCACTGGCCACTAGCCGACTGGACTATGGAAACACCCTCTACGCCGGAACCACAGCCAAAAACAGAAAAAACTCCAACGCATCCAAAATGCATCGGCCAGACTCATATTGGACATCCCTCGCCAAGCTCACATTACCGGCCACCTGAAAGACCTCCACTGGCTTCCCGTCAACAAGAGAATAACATTCCGTCTCCTCACCCACGCTCACAAGGCCCTCTACAAACTAGGACCCGAATGCCTCAACACACGACTGTCTTTCTACACACCCACCCGCCAACTAAGATCCTCCAACCAAGCGCTTGCCGCAGTTCCGCGCATCCACAGATCCACCATGGGAGGAAGATCCTTCTCCTACCTGGCGGCCAAGACCTGGAACTCTCTCCCCACTCACCTCCGCCTCACACAGAACCACATTTCCTTCAGAAAGGAACTTAAAACCTGGCTATTCGATAAATAATGCTCCCCCTCCCACAAGCACCTTGAGACCCTATGGGTGAGTAGTGCGCTATACAAATTTCTGAACTTGAACTATCCTGTGAGCCAGAGCTGCTTTGTGTGCTGTTAAGCACAGCTTCCTAGAGTCACATCTAACTCGGCTTCACTAAGCACTGGTTCTATCCTATCTTTACTGAGCACTAAATACATAATTTAATGTATTGCTTGCTTTATAGCTCTGTCTGAAATGTATTGACTTAATCCCTCATCATTTGCTAACAATGTCTATCCAGTGTGCCTTCAAGGGAGTTAGATTATCCTTGTAACTAGTGTGGCTGCAATCCTTGGTGACAAAGAAACAATCTACTGCAGGTTTACTGAGTTGCCAAGTTCCTCCTTTTAATCACTTACCTTTTCAAAAGTTACTCTTGGATGGTGGTGTGGGGGTAGCACAACTAGTTCTGACGGTTATCATGAATTGAATATGCTCTGTAAATATAAGAAATTCTCGCGTAAATGTTATGACAATAGACGACTGTTGTGCTTCTGGCATCAATAGTTGACACAGCACCACATCGAGATTCTTCGCACACATACATTCCCAGCTACATCATAGGGGCTAATGTAATCGTTTTGATCAGGGAATTTGAATTGACTTCAGCTGTTCATAATTCGGAGTGATACGGATAAAGAAACAGATCTGGCTAGTAGATTAGCACAGCGGTAGGGTTGAATGAACATTATAGAGGCAAGTATCCATGTATAGAGCCAAGTATTAATGTAAGAAGTATGCTGTGATTAGGATATTTTGCCTTACCCCAGCTCAATGCTAGCTAAATCATTTCTGAGAAATAGATGTAAATTGGGAAGATAGTGAGATATGAAGGGCTGTGGGTTGAGCAACCTTTGCTTGTTAGCCAGTAGAGCTACATATTTGACTTTTTTGTTGATTGGTTATCTAAAAGCACCACAAATATATGTTGACCATGGACTGTCTGGTCCATACAAAACCAGTGAAACTGTCTGTGAACTGTTTTTGAATAGGTCGAGTCTTCCTCTCTGCTAGATTGAGAACAGAAGCCCTTCCATCTTTAATGCCCAATTATTGGTCAACCAACGGGGGTATTGGACGGGTGGCCTTGGACAAAATGGTTCTGTTACCAAAATGTCTATAAGTTATGCAGAACTTCTTTTGTGCTTTACCAACAGCACTGTTTCGGCGAATTAATGGACCGCTGATGTCTCTGGTCGGGGCGAATAAACACAGTAGAATAAACCCAGAAATTGGATTCTGGAGCAGGGAGGTCTGGGTCTATCCGATCTCCATATTTGCCAACTTGCGGGATACACTTCAGTATGCAGCACTATAGTGTGAGGCAGCCCTAAATTGGGAAAAGAAGTTAATAGCAGGATTGGTATCTTCAACTGATTCCCAATGCTCCTGAAGAGTTCTGACCGGTACACAGTTTATAGTATCACAGGTAGCTCAGGCCTGGTAGAAGTCTGTGATACATGTTCTAAAATGGGCACTGTACGCGATAATGCTCCCACTTGGTTGGCTCATGCCCTTTTTACATCTGAGAGACTCCATGAATGTCGTGCCCTAGATAGCGGGAAACTGTCAGAGCACTGGTGACCTATCTGAATAACACATTTATAATATTAGTTTAAGTGGGTAAGTTGTTTGGTGTTGGTCTGGGATAGTTTCTTCAGTGTGTGCATATCACAAAATATGGACTAGCTACCTTGACAAGCCTGAGGAATCCGAGGTGTTGAGGGTCCTGCTAGACGTGGGTCCACATAGGGGGCTTAGCTCTCTAATCTGCGCAGCCCTGAAGGGGGACAGGCAACTCGATGTCACAAAGTCCCTGCTTTGGTGGGACAAGGACCTGGATACCCCATTGACAAAATCGTGAGTGGCAGAGAGTTAGGGCACAGGTGTGGGAGACTGCAAGTAATGTCAGGTTCAAGCTAACACAGTTCTGCTACCTTCATAGGGCGTATCTGCCCCCACAGTGACCTAGTAGAATCTACCTGACCTGCACAGTCGACTTTGTGCGATATGGTGTTTCCTCTGCCAGTTTTGTCCACGTTACATGGAGTTGCAGGGTTTTACGGCTGTACTGGACTCAAGTCAAGGAATCGGTGACCCGGATAACGGGGGTCTGATCGGCCCAATCCGACACTGCCTCCTGAGCCTTGTCGAAAAATGTATAATAAATGTGCTTTCCCAGTTCTGTTGATAGCCAGATGCGATATAGCCATTCATTGGGTGTGGGCAACACCCGACCCATGACAGATGGCAAATGGATGTACTGGAGTGGGCAGTCGCGGAAAAAGTGTGCCTCCGCAGTGTCCGCATAGACACCCACGCGGAGAGAGACCGTGCGAGATGGTGGACTGAGTGGGAATTCACCATGAGGTGGGGGCAGATGACTCTGCTAAGGACAGTCCCTGAGTTTCCGTAGATTCCCCTCTTCCCCCCCCCCCTCCCCCTCCTCCAAATGACTGAATCGTAGACCAACTGACGCAGTGGAAGGTCTGTACTACCCCCCCCCCAAGCCAAGTGTACAGTTAGCAGTGAATATGAATGATGTGGACGTGAGTTAGTGAGGTGGAGTTAAGATGTTAGAACTCCGCCCTGCTTTAGCATGGTTGGACCAGGAGGTGTTTCTGTATCTCCCAAACCCCCCCCCCCCCCCCCCCTCTTACCCTTGTTCTTGGACTCTCCCCCTAGGTGTACAAAGTACTTCTGTTTGGATATTCCTGAGGTGCGGACACTCCTCTCTCTGTATCCCCGCTGTTCAGTGATTGAATGCTCCAAATAAAGTGCTATCTGTAATCATCATTGTGCACCGAACATATAGCTACTGTATGCCACTGCAATGTGTTTTTATTTGTGTTTATTGTCTAAAAATGTTATTCAAGACATTAAAAAGAAAAAAAAGAACTGGGGCATTCAACACCATTCAGTTTTGTCCCAACTTGTTTTCAACTTCTGTTTGAGCCTGTTGCCAAGCTTTCTTTGTGTTCATGGTGCTTATTTTTTGTGTTATGCAGATGACTCTAAACTAGTTGTTTGACATAAGAGCACCTTGGTTAGTTAAGCCGTCAACCCTGGAAACTTCATGCTGAATTCCTGCCTCACTATTGGTGATTGTCGCTATAAAAATATTTTTGAAAATTGAATCCTAGTTAAAAGGTGCTTCTTCTAGCAAACATATGGTCACTGTTCTTAGAACACCAATATATAGCCGCCCAGCAAGAGATTTTGTCTCTCACTTGAAATTTGAAAACGTTTGGGCTAATAATTAAACATCAGTTATCCATTGAGCCTTTTAAGGCGGATACTTCCTTATGTCGGTGCTGCACTCCATATTCCTTATTTGAATGGCTTTGTTTAGTCACGGTTTTACTGTGGAATCAGTGTTCATCTCGCTGCCCAAGTTAAGTGTAGGTCAAATGCAGATAATTCACAATTCAGAAGCAAGACTGACTACTCGGCTCCGTAAAAGGGAATGACTGACTGCACAGCTACATAAAAGGGAATGACTGACTGCACAGCTACATAAAAGGGATTATTCATTGCCCACATTACTGGCTGGGCACCGATTTACAATGGAAAATATAATCCTGTTTAAAGCAATGCAGAGAAGATGGAGAGCTATTTTTTTTACCAATCTCCTGGTGTCCTTACTGCAAATTTCAATTGGTCCAAACCTGGATGCACCGTTACATTAGTAAACCCATTTACATTGGTTGGCAAGCACAACATTTTAACTAACAAGACTGGAGGGCAGAGAAGCAGCAGAGGTCTACTACAGACCTCATCTATATGATACCTTTCCAAGATTTGGAGCTGAAGCTTGGAAAGGCCTTAAAAGTTTGTCTTTTCAGACAATGGACACCTCGGTATAATTCTTTATACAGATCCCCACGCAACCACGATCTATAGTGCCCAAAAAAGTGCTGTGTCAATTGATCAAGTACATTAGCGTAAGTAGTAAGAGAAAAAGTATTGAGGACACAGAGCAGACATTTCGGGATAGACTGTGGCCTTGAGGAAGTTTTACACTATAAGCAAAAATTTAATTGTTCTATCTTCGGACCTGTGTTGCGAAGCTAATGAGATGCTAGAGCTACAGAAGAAATGAATGCAGGCTAAAAGAAGAAAAAAGAACTGCTTTGCGTCATTGCACCCTCAAATCTTCATAAAATAAATGCTGGTTTCTTTTTTTTATGGATTTGTTGTGGTACTGAATATTTATGGTCATATGCTTTGTTGAACTAGAGCGATATTTATTGTTTGGAGCCCTGCTGTTGATCAAATCAAACAAGCCAGCATGACGTAATCATAAATTGACGAACAGCACAGAAAATTGAGAGAACATTGTGTCTTCTCGCTTTTGATCACAGCAGCTTTAGCATTTGTATGGAGTGGCACTGAAGTATGAGCAGTGACGGCTTATAGTCATTGAGCTAAAGCATGCAGATTCTACAAGCTTGCTTGGACAGTCTCAAGGCCACGCTTGCATTTTCAAAATGCCCGTCTTTTCGCTGCTATTCATGGCTCCCGTGACTCTTTTTTTTGTGCGGTCTCTTCTCTTGTGCTGATCGCTTTTGACTCTTCCTTTTCACTTCAGTATCTGACCACCACAACTACTATGGCATGACATTGTGCATACTCCTTTTTAGTGAGCTCAACTGGACCTGTGTATCTGTGGCTTACCTACCTGGAGCAATGCATGAGCTTGTGAATTTGGACTCTTGCCAACATCAATTGTGATTCTGCTACAGTTTTGAAGTTCAAGCTGTTGCAATATTTACACGAGCAAGTATACTGAATAAAAGGGCTGGATCTAAAACGCTAAATCAACTTGTGGTATCAGGAGATTAATACAGTAGGATTTCCTGAGAGTGAGGGTGTGCCGTTTGTTTGAAGCTTTTGAACAGTAGAACTTGCACAATATACAGTCTTCTTCTACAAGACGTACCCTTTGTAAATTTTAGGATTAATCTTGACATTTATTTCTCCAGTATTAAGTGTACACATGTATTAAGGTGATATGTTGACTATTAGTCTTTCTGTCCACTTTATTGTTTAAAGTGACAAGTAATCCGGAGACAGATGAGGTATCTCAGACTGGAAGTTTGTGCTTCCAAAATTTGAGAAACTAGTATGCTTGTGCTTATAGGTGATGTGCATCTGTTTTCCATCTTATCGCTCATGGGTTTCGAATGTGCTTGAGGTTCATTGGGAATTGATACCACCTTCCCTTAAAAAAAAAAAAAAATGAGAGAGAGAGAGAGAGAGAGAGACCCTCCTATGTAATGTTAGTTGAATTTGTAAAGAATTCTAGCATAGACCCTTGTGTTTTAACCTGAAATATATGTATGTATGTATGCACTAGTCAAAAAGGCTGCAGAGCTCTGTACAGAGTCAAAGACAAGCAAACCATCAACAAATAACTAGAGGCAAGTGGTTTTTGGTTTGTTTCAACATTGTCTTTTTTTTGTTTTTATTTTTTTTATTGAGAATCCATGAGGCACAATAAGAAATCAATGTACATGATTAAAAAGACAAACAACATAAACAAACCACCTAAATTAACATTAAGAAGGTAATGTAGAGGTCGGTTGTCGAATTACATAGCTTAGTGTCTGATTGGATTTGTACTTGTAAATCAAAGAATAATTAATGTTATTAATATGAATGTAGTGTACATTGTGAGGGCAAATATAAACAGAGAGAAAATGAGAAGAGAATATAACAAATAGGAGCATTACCGTAGCCATGGTCCAAAAAAAAAAAAGAAAAAAAAACAATCGATGAATTTGCTACAATCTGCTATCACGCCAGGCAGCAACTGGTGCCCAGGTCTTCAACATTGTCGATGTAGTATTCTTTAAAGAGGCATTTCTTCAAGTTTTTTCTAAATTGGAGTATCTTTGTGGTGGTCCTTATGGATAGGGACTTGTTCCAGAACCTTGGTGCGTAGATGGCGAAGGTCTGCTGCCTTCTTTTTTTTTGTTTTACCTTTTTGGTGCTTCTTAGTCTCAAGTCTGATAATGGCCTGGCTGCAGGTGTGCGAAAACCCAAAGGAGGTTAAGTGGGGTGGAGCTGACTTTGATGTCTTTATAAATAATGTAGTTAATTTGGAAGAAGACACATGTCGACAAGGGGAGCCAGTGGAATGCCATCAGGTAGTAGAACTTTCCCACCATACAGATGTGAGTGTACGAGGACTTGATCAGCAATTCAAAAGTCACTTGGTAGACTTTTTCTTTAGAAGAGGGAGCTGGAATCATGCTGGGTCTTTTTTGGCCAGTGTGTTTCTTGAGCGTGAGATTTGGGTTCAAGGTCAATCCATGTGACTTGGAATTCAGTGAAAGTTTGGATTCAGGGTTGGCTTTAGTCTGTGAGCACTATTTTCTTTAATGCTTTTTCTCTATTCCATTCACGACGTGCTTTCCTTCAACGCAGCACACCTCCCGCTTTTATAGTTTAATTAGTAATGGTGGTCCGTTTTAACTATAGCGACCGCGCTACTTTATTTATTTACTTTGGCAGTACGGTCCGCTTTAAGTATAGTGGCCGCACTTCTTTATTTATTGTAGTTGTCTGCGCGGTCCACTTTAACTTTAGTGCTCCATACCATGCTTTCACTTTAATGGTGGCTGCGCCCTTTCCTTTAAACGCTTCTCGCCGTATTCAGGTTACAGTGAGCCGTGTCTAAGTGGTGCTGCCGTCATTAAACCGAATGCACAGCATGGGGCGCTTTAACAAAAAAATTGTTTCTGACCTTCAATAGCTTAAACTTTCTCAAATGCGAGACCTATTGCATTGCAACTGCTTGTTATGTGTAGCAGCAATGGTGTCAGCTGGTCCTGGTGAAGCAGAATAGAAACACTGATTGGCAAAGCACCGACCACCAAACAAGTGAATCTGTATTAAAATGTACGGTTTCTTTGCTGAGACACGTCCTGTTGCCCCTTTGGCATTTTCGGTCGCATTTTTGGTGGAATGAGGAAAAGCCACTTCCTAAATCAGAGTTATGAACTTTTCCAAGGAGGACCGGGCTATTTGACAATGCAATTATGTGGGAGATGAAAGTGGAAAACGTATTTACATTGCTTAGCGGGCAACTGTCAGCAAACACTTCGACGTATAACTATTTACATCCTTGCAAAATGTATTCGTCGAAAACAAGAAAATGTACCAGTATCTCTGCCCTTCCCTTTTTTTGTGGTAAGTCTTTCGTCTTTTTGAAGCTCATAGTAGCTTGTGTTCAGATGTGAATTGAATTTCAGTTTGGACAGTAAGTGGAAATTGAATCTGCGACGGCCTCCCCTCTGCTGTGCTCCGACATCTTGGTTCCAGCGAGCGAGGGGTCACCAGAGCCAGGCATTTGTCAACATAAAAATGCCAAAACACCTGCGCTCAGCGTGAGGGACCCGCCCCTCGGGGTCAGACGTCAAGAGGGCGGGGCTAGCTGAAATATTTTCCTGCGACGTGACAGCTCGTCTTGTTGGTTCGCTTTCCTTCCTCCGTGACCTCCTCTTCACCGCTTGACAACACACGGCGGATTCCTGGCACCACACACCACACTGCGTACAAGGAAGAGCATGTGGTGTTTATTTAAATTCCAGTATCGCTCGCACACATTTGTGATCTGAAAGGGTGATATGTTTGTTGTAAGAATGCATATATTGTTTCAGAGCAGGTTCGCTAAGGTCAGTTCTTCGAAGAAAGGACATCATTTTATAAAACACCTGTCACGGTGGCAGTCCAAGCATTCTTCTTCGCAGAGAGCTGTGTCGTTGCACATTGTTTGATGTTTGTTCGGAAAACTGGCCTATAGAGAGCTGAGGAGGCTTGCCAACAGATTATCATACTCAGTTACCGGACTGACAGCCTCTATCAGTCCCTCTGGCTTTCCGAGGCACTAGGTTGCCAAATGTGTTAAAACCGGTTAAATTCGTCTCCGGAATTCCTTGCAAAACTGCAGACCCCCTTGCTTATTCCTCTGTCTAGTTTTGCCATTTTTGTACTAGATTTTTCTATCTGGGGTGCTTCAGTAGCACCAATCAAGATTGATTTTTCTATTATAGAATTTTCCTGCTGGCTAAAAGTTGGTCTCGACTCTACTATAAATCGCTGGTGACTCTTTTATCGCAGACTGCCCCAAAACGGGATGAAACTGGTGAAGTGCTTGCTCACTTTTCCGCCAGACCTTATGTGACAAAGCTGTTTTTCAGTAGTGGGGCCCCCATCAGTTCTTAAAGTGCTTCTGAAGAGAGGAAGGGCTGTGATGTGGTCATCCATGAACCTTTACTCCTCCTATTATGTAGCAGTGCCGATATGTGAGTAATGATACTTTTTATTTTGACCCATACATACCTCAATATAGAAGCTGTACCATGAATTCTCACTGTCAGTCGAGGTTTGACCAAACCCAGCATTGAGGCTCATTCTTCAGAACATCGTGGTCTTTAATTGACCCTTGTGTTGTGCTTTGTAATCTACTTTGTGTGCAGGCATCGTAAACTGTGGAAAACATTAGGAAAAGCATGTGCTTAACCAATGACCTGTGAGCCTGTGTGTTTCGCTCCTATTCCTACATATTGGTGGGTCATTCATTACAGGGGAGTATATGAAAGCATACAGGAGACGCACATTCAAGTCCGGGTGAGTTGTAAAGGTACTGCATTTTTTCTGTGAAGTAGAGTGTAAATCTGGGTGTCTTGATTATCGGATATAAACAAAACGTCCTACCAATAAGGGCAGGAGGCATGGCAAATGTACCACACTCTGTATTAACTTGGCAGTCTTTATGCTTAATGTTATTGTAGTAATTTGAGTTCTTACCTGAATATGTGCAATAATTAGTTTAGAATAAACTTTGGCACACTCCTCCATGACGTCTCACACTCTTTCATATCAACAGTGATCCTGGGACGACTACTCACTCACTCACGAGTTGCATTACAAGGTTTTCAGTGCATTTGTGCCCTTTCTTCCTGGTTTTTGGTTGTATCATTATCAACATATGGTTAGGATTTTATGTTGGTACTTTCATACCGAATCTGATTAGCGGTCGTATTGGAGCTGCTAAACATGTAGACTAGGGACCTTCTCTGCACATCTGGCACTATTTTAGAATAGTCTTTCCCACTCATTAATGCCCTTTAAACTCCTGCTTTTTAACCCTGGTCCTTACAGCCTTTGATGAAGAGCCAAAAGTCTAGAAGAGTATCAAAAAGTAGTTGGTCCTTCATCTTTTTAGTTTTTTTTTTCTTCTGCATGTCTTGGGTAGTTCTAGACACATGCAATCTGCTTTTCACTTTTGTTTAATTTGGTTCGGTCTCATATTTCATTGCTTTATGCCAGCCTGCATTATGTGGCTGTTGCAATAACTCTGACATCAGTTTCTTAGGCCTAATAGGCCGACACGTACTACTAATCTCTTGTGTGACTAGTTCTTGATGTTTTTCTCTGTGAACATTAAGTTGTTGCTGTAATATTCACATAAGAAATGTGCCGAATTCACTCAGAGCTTAGTTTCTCGATAAATTCAATATTCTTTGCCAACCATTGTTAGCGACTCCAAGTGCAGTTTTGCTTTCGCTTGGACAAGAAGACACATTATGGCAGTGACAGTAGGTTTGACAAGTCTAAGTGACAATCTACAACACATCACCGGCAGAGAAAATGGTCACACTAACCTGAAAAAGGAAAATGATCAAACGTAGAAATATTTTGGTGTTCTAACAGGGCCGTTCTAGTGGAAATCGACATAAGAGCACGTATAATGACGCATGTGGCTGGACTCCAGATGTTCTGGCACCCTGCATACAATTCCATCACAGATTATTGCACCTTCGAAGGGGTGCTGGTAACTTACTGTAGAGGGAATGGCAGGTGTGGACAGAAAGGTGAAATGAATGAGGTTATATGTTTACTTGATGCAAAGTTCGATGTAGATCCATGCTACATTTTCTGTTGCACAGATCTTGAAGACAGATCTGGTCAACTCAATTTCGGGCATATTGCCAAGGATTCACAGAGAACTTTGCTTGAAAGCATTCTAAATGTCCGATTACCCAGCCCGCTTCTAATTTTAGCTTAAACGTTACATTTGTGCCAAAGAAGACCTCATTCTAATACCAAAGATTTAAAAAAACACCTTTCAAGGATACAGTGTATAAACTTTCATACTACTAATGTCTTTTTATTTTATCTTCAAACCCAATGTATCCAGTATATTTAATACCTTTCTATTATGGGTGTTCTGGACAGACTTCAAACCTGTATTTTTTTTAAATCGGTATGAAGATCGACTGTCTCAAACAAACACATAACGGACCGATCAATACAAACTCCGGGGATTGGCGCCTCCTCCAAATCTAACCCGACAAACCTACACGACCTGCTCTCTGCAAATACCACATTACTCTGTTCTCTATGTTTACAAAATCAAGTACCAAGTCAAACAATTTCAATTATAATTTAATCGCTAAGTAAAAATGGACGGACTGTATCAACGCTATCAACAGAAAAATGTTACTACGTACAACACACAACTTATTCCACCTGCCCGCAGGAAAACCACTTTCATCCATTCTTTTCTACTGTTTATACTTCCACAGATTGCATCCTATTTCAATATTCCCAAAATCCAGTATTAACATTAACCTGATTTATCATTAGGTATTATTATTTATCCTACCTCTTTTTTTGGAATGATGCTCTCCTTATTCTCCATCCTCTGCTTTCTTTCGTACCTCTGAGTATACTCCGGTACTGTGCTATCACATACCTTCTGCCATACTGTCTACTATACTTCAGTAAACTAGCCATATTAACGCCTTGGAAAAAGGTTAGGTAATGCAGGAATGGTTACTCAGAAGGAGAGTCAATGATTTCTAACCTATCCACTTCCCCCACTCCCTCAAATCCCAATGTTCCTTCTGTGTAACCTCTCCTTCTATCCCATAATATCTAGGCTCCTGCGCCTTGTTTACTTATCCCACTTGTTTCCACTTGCATGAAGTCGCTGTAATAGTTACACGTACCCCCCCATTAACTTAAACCACCACTAGAAACTTGAGGAAATGCACCTGTTTCCTCAAGACTAAGCTATTAGCCAACAAATTCACAACAATAATGACCACTGGATTAACCTCTAACTTTAGGATACAGAGTAGCTTGCTATCCACCATGAAGGGCATCAACACCTCGTCTGGGGCAGTACGTGCTGTATGAACGCAATTACAACACAATAGCACATCCTGTGAGTAGCGAAACTTTGATGGAGCTGCAGCACGGAATAATTGTTAAATCTCACAACTCTCAAAGGTCTTCTATTTATTGTTGCCAAACCATGAATATTTTTACAATGAATCATACTTTAATGCTTTACTCACAAAGTATTCTGAAAGAGATGGTTGTGCATTGCTTTTTCGTGGATTTAGTATTAACTCTGTTTTTTTAGCACATTAAGTTCCTTCGGGAAAACTCTTTCATTTAGTTGCAAGCATTCATCTGAAGTGCAAGCAGAAAACAAAAACCTCATAAAATTATAGTTACTAAACAAGCCTAGGCTCCAATTTAATTGCTGAAATCAACATTTCAGTCTTAATATGGAGTATAGTGCTTGCAAGATACACGTGGAAAAGCCTGTGATGATTGTTGGCTCTTTTCCTCTCCTGCACGGCCACCTCTGCATCTAGTCCTTTATGGCCTGCCACACTAAACCTGTTTTTAACATTTCCCACTACCTCATACGTGACATGGGTTGACTTTGGCTCCTTGCACCTCTTTGGCTGTTTGCTTTTTTTCGTGGGGGTGGGGGCGGGAGGGGGGGGGGGCACCTGCTGCATCAGTTGACCGAAGAAAACCGTTTTTTTTGTTTACTGCGCTGGGTGACATGGGGACCACCTTTCTTTGGCACCTGTACTCCAGGCTGTTTCTGTGGTGCTGCTCTTTCTTACCCAGATCTTTGTCTGCCCGCCTCTAGCCTGGCCTTTCTGGCCCTCTATTGTACTTGCAATGTGACCTTTTTTCAGCTGCTGTTGCACCAAAAGGATGCTCCAGAGGCCGTCTCTGTACTGCACATATCTAGAGCAGACCGGTTGAAAGAGAAGAGTAGTTTCTCCACAATACACCGCCTGGTAGTTTCCATAACCTTTAGGTGACCTTGGCAAAGATGAGCTCCATTTCACATGGGATACTAGCTCCGTTTTCTGCTAGGGCAATGACTCATGTTAATCGAGCTAGAACACAGCTGTCTAATTCACAAGGTAAACAGGGTAGTAAGTGCTATATGAAAGTTAATCTGGTAGAAGAAAGCAGGCACTGCCAGAACCAAAGCGCTTGTGGACCAGATGGAGTTAAGGCGATGAAGTGGTATTAAAGAGCTGAAATGTAAAACATACAAGTGAGAGACCCCACACGCCAAGGGACCGGATACTGCTTAGTACTAAAATTATAAAAATCCCCTCAGAGTGGATACAAAAATCACACAAATCAATCAAACTCTATTATTCATACACCCCACATTTAAAGTTCCCACATACAAATACCACAAAAGTTTGGGAAAATATATATGGCTGAAATCCTTCCATAAAAAATATATTTTCATTAATATTCTCTAGTAGATATCACCTCCATAAAAAAACTGATACATCACACATAAATAATGAACAAAATAAAATTCAATAATAAATAAAATCACAATCTGCAGAGTGAATTAAGACCTAAACATCAGTCTTAATACGCCAACAATTCTGCCTATTGTATCAAGGGTCCATGAACATATCAGATTGCATATAGAACTCCCTCCTATGCACTGCAGATTTTGCTAAAATTTTCAGTCAACGCGATTCGGTGGATATTCATTAATAACCACCTTCTTCAGATCTATATACATTTTCCTCCCTAATCAATTCATGTAATATTCAATGGAGATGTCAATCTAAGTGCTATCACTCTCTTAAAAACTCTTAACAAAACGAATATAGAGAACCTATCTCTTTTCTTTACTGTTCAATCAGATCCTGAAGACAATCCATCATAAAATCTAATTTTAAATTGAAAGATCCACTGTATTCTATAGTCGTGTAAATAAACTGCTACTCAATAGGACCTTCACTCTACACCAGTAAGATATTCGGACTCTCTTATACAAAAGTCCT
The DNA here is from genome assembly GCF_964263255.1 of Lissotriton vulgaris. Lineage (NCBI taxonomy): Eukaryota > Metazoa > Chordata > Amphibia > Caudata > Salamandridae > Lissotriton > Lissotriton vulgaris. The sequence goes on along the minus strand of NW_028244253.1, from coordinate 164,609 downwards.
TTTGAAATCCTGTCACTGTGTCTATATCCCACAGGTAATTGCTTATTGCCTTTTGAAGGTTTGTAGTTACGATCTCCACTTCAGATCCAGTGAAAATACCCAAGAACGTCTTAGCCTTCCTGTAGTGTTTTGAAAAATCATAAAAGATTCAAGGGATTGACGTTTTGCTTTGGTACTTATTGATGCTCAGATGCTGCCAGATCGATCACCTCCTGCATTTCTCATGGTACTATAACTAGTAACCTCTACCATTGAATGTCAAGGAACATCTTTCCTCTAGAGCTAAAGTGCCATTAATGGCATTCTCCTCCATTTGTGAGGGGAGATATACATAACATTAAAAAAACCTGGTACATAAGATCTTTTCCAGTTAAATCGCAAAAGGTGTTGAATTGAAAGGATAGCATTCTGTCTCTCCAACTCAGGAAACAGTCTTCTGTGAAGACGAAAACCCTCACCCACCCTTTGGTGGTATGCTTCATCCGAGGGTTCCTCCTCACACCATAAATCAAGTGTATGGTGTGGGCTACAGCTTCTCTGCAGGGGAGGAGCTCTGTAGATTGATAATCCCTATGTGTGCAGTGGTGTGAGTGAGGGGCAGAGTTCAAGGTAAAGGAGTGCGAATTAAATTCCCTGGCCCGTACATTTTGTTTCTTCTTATGAAACTCCACACGAACAATTTCGCCCAGGTTCGCTGGGGGAGAAATGGCGAAACAACAGATAGGATCCCTGTCTGTAGGGGTGTCAGACAGGGTTGCGTGTTAGCTCCCACACTTTTCTCCTTATATGTAAATGGTGTGGTGGAGCATCTCCTACAGGAACCTGCGGACGCACCCTGTCTGGGGGGTGTGCGGATCCCAACATTATTGTTCGCGGATGACACTGCTCATTTCAAAGACCCCCCAGGGGCTCCAGAAGTTGTTGACCCGTTTTCAGGACTTTTGCGTAACCAGAGGGCTGGTGATAAACGTAGAAAAAACAAAATATCTGATACTACGTCCACCAAGGAAATTACGTCGCCCTCCTACTTTGAATTCAGTCCCTCTGGAGAAAGTGACCGAATTTGATTATTTGGGACTACGCCTGAATGATAAAATGAGCTGGCCTTCACATATCGACAAGATGGTCCTCTGTCACAAAAGGGTTGGGGGTGCCTTACTCAAGGAATATCCTGCATCCCCCAGATCTTCAGTGGCGCCTGCAATTGAGATCTACAAGGCAAGGGGGTTACTTCTGCCTTGTATGGCGCGGAGTTATGGGGTCACTGCAATTTGGATTCCCTATCCAAGACTGAAAATAAGTTCCTGAAGGACCTCCTAGCTCTTCCCTTGAGCACTCCAACAGTTCCAGTGCTCTTGGACTTGGGCTGCAAAAGCATCAAAGACCAGGCCCGTCTTCGCCCATTGCACCTATGGTCCCGCATACGGAGGGTCCCGGAATTAAAATCCTATGCCGATGGCCTATCAGAAATATTGAACACTGGGGGCTGGAACAAGATCAAGTGGCTGAGGGACATAAAATCTCTTTTGGGGGAACTGGGCCTAGGAGACTGCTGGACTACAAGATCTGCTCCTCGTAAGGCAGTCCTCAAAAAACTATATTTTGACTGGGTCTCTTCCCAACTAATTGGGAATCCACATCATTGCAATTCAACGGCAGCGTTCCTCAAAGTAAAGGATGTGGTATCATATGGACCTAATTACTATGCCAATGGACAGGGCCCTTTACTTCAAGTTCAGAGTTGGCACTCTTCCCTTAAGAGCAACTGTATCGAAGTGGAAGTCCTATGCTCATTTATCCCCCTTTTGCGCTTGTTGTCCAACCAGGCCTGAGACGGTGGCACATGTACTCTTTGAGTGCCCAGACTATATCCATCCAAGGAGATACTGGTTGAAACCCCTCTTCAAACGCCTGGGAACACTCATGCATTCGGTGGCTCTCCGAATTTTATTGACTGATACCTCTCCACTTATAGTTTGTGGTGTTTCCAAATTTTTAAAACTTTCTTGGTTGATTCGTTGCAATAGATTGACTATATCGATTTAATTCTTTTTTAGCTAATTTATCTCAGGGGGTTCCCTAAAATGTTACCTTTTTAAAATGTATGACATACCTGTACTTTTTCTAAATGTTGTTTTTTAACGTATGTTATGCTTGTAAGATATCTTTGCATATCGAATAAAGCTTTCAACCAACTAGGTATTAAATTCTTCTTGGTGGATCTAAGACTAGCTTTATTAATGTCCCTAAGGGATAGTAGTAAAAATAAAGGGGGGAAATCTTCTACCCTAGTGTGTTGAGAGGGTCAACATTGTTTCATCCTTTTATGTACCCTTTAATAGATGTCTTAGGCTTTCATCAGGATCAATATTCTAGTCAATATGCACAAATGTGTGTAAAAGAATGAGATATAGTAGGATAATGTATTACAACTAAGGGGTCTACATGCTTGGAAATGAACCCACTGCTGTGTGCACCCTATTAGTTAAATTAAATGCCTCCACTCAAGGCCTTCTGGCAAGGATAAGTGAGGCTGCGGCTTTGCTGTCTGCTATGTGTGCTGCTCATCTTGCGGTCTTTGATTTAAAGGCCAGCCGCATAGACCAACCCACATGTATTTTGCAAACACTGCACTCCTCATGCTTCAACCATGAGCGATGCACAAGCTGTCCAGGAGACCTGATGAAACCTTTTTAGCCAAGGGTCTTTAGCTGGCCAATGCTGGTGTTCCTTTTCCCTTTCCTATTATCTCTTGTTGTGGTATCATTCAACTATGCAAAGGTGTCAACAAACAGACTGGAGAAGTCCCCGGTCCTACCATGAGGTGAACGGGTACCCACATTTTGTTAATAAGGGAAACCATTCACATTATCATTAGCATTCAACATGAGAGTAATTTATCCTTTCTCTTTGAGATTTGCACCCCTTTACCAATTCTGAAAAAACTCTCCCATCAGTGTGGAATGTAATCATCTTTTCTCAGGCTTGTATAATTTCACCTTGCAGAGCCCAGTGTCCTGTTTTCTAATTGGATTGATATCCAAGTCCTGCCTTTTTCAGGTTAGTCTTTGTGCATGGGGTTCAAGCCAACTGCTTTCAGAACATCCATTTGATGTATTTACTGTTAAAAGCTTCTCATTTACACTGAGAGGACATTGCAATCAGTTTCTGAACTCAACATGTGCTAGTGTGGTTCTTAGGAAGGTGAAAATACAAGACACTCAAATATTTTACATCCAGTAGTGCCTGGCTTGTTTCCACCGGATTGACTTGTCGAGAAACTCCGAATGAGTGTTTATCTTCCAGGAGCCATAGACTTCCAGGGGGCCAAACCTTGGCTTTTGCGAGCACAGATTTGGAATTCTCACGGTGCTTTACACAAGATATTACTCTTAATCATTCAGTAGTGCACAATTTATTGACCTAGGCTGCACGGACGACTGAGACAGAACTGTTAATTTCAAACCTATGATTTGCGACGTTATACCCTTGGCTCAGGTGAACACTTGTTGCTGAGCTATCTCACTGACTATCCCTGGTCCACACCTTGCACAATTCTTTAAGTACAGACTGTTTACCAGCTGTCTGGCATTGAAGGCTCATATTTTGCTTATACTCCATGCTTGGCTCTAGTTAGCAATCTGTTCTTGTACCGTCAAGTAACATCCTATTTGCGGTGTACTTAAAATATGTAGTTTTGGGTTCAAGGTGAATCATCAATTTTTATTCATATTAAACCTACTCTGCCACTAGTCTGTACATTTTTATAATGTGTCTGGATACATTTAAAATAATAGTGTACTAGTCTGTACCTATCTCCGAACCTAGCTTAGTTTAGTTTAGTTCAAATGGTAACACTGCTCCTTGAATTCTTCCCTGAATTGGTAATTGGTTAAAATAATTTATACCTACGCTGTTAAATTTAAATTTTAAAGTTCAAAGTTGCCTCTTCACTAATTTCCAATTATTTGCATATTCATCTGCTCTTCCAAAACAAAGTTTAAGTATTTCACACCCACCCATTTATTTTTATATAGTACCAGGATCATTTAGCCAGAAATATTTTACGAGGATAACAATAGATGTAAGTAGAGTATGAGGCTTGGGTGGTTAAAGTTTATGCAGTATGATCCCTTGTGGTATGGCTAAAGCGTATTTGTTTGGTCATCATTGACAAAGGTAAATTGACAACTGCCGCATTGTTTGGTGGATAATGCAGTAAATTGAGAGAAGACGCCAAAGTAAAATATCTACCATGCCAATGAAAGAGAGCAGGCCAATAATTATGAGAATGGAAGAAAGTTGTATGATATGCCATGGGGGTAAAGCTCAATTTGTGTAAACGTGCAGAAATGATTGTAGAGCGGAGATACCTGGCTGGAGGGTCATTAGTAGGCTGAGTTTGGTGTGAGTTGGTAGTATTTTGGAGTAAACCAGGAAGTTGATGGACTGGTGGTAGGCAAATTACCCTTTCACTGCCAGGTTTGCATTTTATGACTTGTGTATATACACACAATGTGTGTTATCCTGAGCACTCTTGTAAATTGTTTCAAAGAAAATTGCTTTAATTAAATTTTCAGGTGGGTGCCCTGGTCGTCGCACGTAGCCTGAACGTGCCTTAGAAACTGCAAAGTATATTGAGGTTAGGATCACTAACTTCTAGACCGGGCTCTCCAATTAGCACGAAAACGCTGTTTTCTCTTTAGGTTATTCACATTTATTTACAGTTCAAATTTTTTCAATTTCTATTCGTAGATTGAATCTTTACTGTCAATGCATATTTCCAACATAATCACATCTTATGTTGTATGAACCATAGTTGAATTCATCCAAAACTTTACACTTTTCACAATACCCAATGCATTTCGGGTCCAACAAAAAGCCGTGACCCTTCGTCAGGGGTCTGAATAAAGGAAAACAAACAGGACCAAATTAGTCACCCGGCCACATAAACAACAATATAAGTATCTAGCTTTGCCTTTCTCAACACGGAAAACGAAAAAGAGTGCCATAAGAACCCTATTGAGCCCAAGTTTAACATTACGACTTTGACTAAACGCTATACAAACGAGCCGAGGGAGGCTCCACCATTATATTCGTGAGCAGAGCTTACGCGTTAGTAGTAGGCTGGAGTTTAAACACGCTGGCGTAACAGTGCGCGGAGGGAAACTTACGGGATTGAACGCGCGTGGGCGCCTCAGTGAAAGTCTGTCGGATAAACACACTCCAACTAGCCGCGTACTCATAGGAAGAGCTGTATGTCACGTGATCGCGGTTGCGACCAATAGCGTTGCAACGCAGCGGTCACGTGCTCTGAGTAAGTAGGCTTCAAAACAAACGGTGAATAGCTGACGGGTGCGTGAAACATTACAAAAACATAACGAAATTAAAGAATAAACATGACAAATGTGGTCAAACGTAATTGTGCAGTGAAATAGCAGAATTAAAAGGCAAAGCTGTTGACAAACATCGTCTCATAGCAATTCAACATGTTCTGTAGGGAAATCAGGGTTTAAGCACAAGTCGATGAATCATAGGACCCACGCATGTTCTATTCGATCATTCAACCCGATCGGCTGGGCTGAGTTCAATTTTTTGATCCAAAAAAACTCCGCTTTGAGTCTTTGTTTCACAGGATCCATGTCAGGGCGTTGATGGATGACCTCTAGAACCGTGAATTTTAACTGTGATATTTGGTGGTTAGATTCATTCCAATGGCACGCTATAGCTGACTTGAGGTTTCTGAGCCTGATATTACTTTTATGTTCTGTGATTCGGATCTTCACTTTCCGCTCAGTTTGTCCAACATAAACCTTGCCACATGGGCATTTTATTAAGTATATGCAATTCATGGTGTCACAATTTCCAGAATACTCTAATTCGATGGGAAAACCTTTAGTTGGATGCATCAAGGTGTTGCCACAGATCACATTGTTGCAATGGATGCAATGAAAACATTTGGTCATTCCTTTCCAGTTCTTTTTCTCTTTATTGGGAGTATTTAGCAATTCCTTCAAGTTTTTTGATCTCTGATATGCGAAAGTTACATGATCATTGTATATGTTTTGTAAATCCGGCTCATTTTGTACCAAGTGCCAATGTTTATTGATGATTTTTTTGATTTTTGAAGCATCAGTAGAATATTTCAATACACATACAGTTTTTTGCCTGGTAGATTTGGTCTTCGGTGTCAATAAATCGATTCTCATTATTTTGTCGACTTTAGATAGGGCTTGAATAAGAATATCGTTGGGATACCCTCGTTTTTTGTACTTGGCTGTTTGTTGCACCATAGCTTGTTTGGCTTGTTCTCCATCTGATGTTATTCGCTTTAGTCGAGTATATTGCGAAAATGGCAAATGTTTTTTCAATGGCTCCGGATGGAAGCTTTGAAAAAGTAGACTTGAGTTTCTATCAGTGGGTTTTTGGAACACTTTAGTGGTGATCTCATGATTAGAAATGTTAATGAGAACATCAAGGTAAGATATTGCATCTTGGGATATAGTGTGAGTGAATTTGATCCTTTCATTTTGATCATTGAGTGCCTTGATATTGTCTTCCAATGTTTCTCTTGGACCACGCCAAATTAAGAAAATGTCATCAATGAATCTTTTAAACATGGTGAGACCTTCAGTCCACGTCCGGTTGCTCAGTATATGACCATTTTCAAACTTCTGCATAAAGATGTTCGCGTATGAGGGGGCCCCCCCAAAACCCATGGATGTTCCATTGGATTGATTATAAAAAGCTCCATTCCATTCAAAATAACTGTGATACAGTGCATACTGCATCAGTTCCAATATCAAAACTCTCTGGTAGTCTTTTAGGTCGCTGTTCAATAAGCTCCATTCCAGAGCTTCAATGCCCTCTTTATGTGGAATTGAAGTGTATAATGCCACGACATCAATCGTGCATAGCCAGTATGTATCGCTGGGTGATAGTTTGACACTGTTTAACATATTCAAAAACGCAGTGGTATCTTTGATATATGTGACACTTTTCTGAACAAGCGGTTGTAAGAATTTATCGACGAACTTGCCAATAGGTTCCGAGATCGACCCGCAGGCCGAGACAATGGGTCTGAAAGGAGGTCTCTTGGGGTCCTTATGTATTTTAGGCAACATGTAAAGTTGCGGTCTCCTGGGAAATTTAAGGTGAAAGAAAGCATGAGTCTTCTGGCTTATCCATTTCATGTTCAGAGCGTGGTCAACGATATTGTACAAAATTTTTTGATATTCTTCTGTGGGATCAGCTGTGAGTGGTAGATAGATATCTGCATTCTGAACATGCTCATTGACGCTAGATGTGTAAAATTTGGTGTCCATAACAATCAGGGCACCGCCCTTGTCAGCTTTTTGGAACGTGAGATCTTTGTCATTATTGAGGTTTTTTAGCGTATTCCATTCTTTGATACTTAAGTTTGGTTTCTTGGCTTTGCTGAAGGAAATTTTTTGAATTTCAGACATCACTGACCTCTCAAATGCTTCTAGTGTTTTGTGAGTGGTTGGAGCACAGAAGGTGCTCGGTGGTTTGAATTCTTGATCCCATGTTGGGATAAGATCGGTTTGGCTGGTGTCTTTAAAGAAATATTTCAATTTTAAGTTCCTGAAAAACTTAGAGTGCAAGCTCTGTCTCTCCAATATTTGACCTGTAAGTCGGTACGAATGTGGTACCTTTGTTTAGTACTGCCAGCTGCATAGAGGTTAATGGTTTCTCTGAGATATTGATGACTAGGTTATCTTCTGTACTTGACTGCGTGTTCGCTTCGCGATTTCCTCTGCTGTTTCTTTTCCTTTTTGCCCTTCTTGTTGCGACGTGGTCGGTGGGGCATTTGCTGCTGGACTTATGTCTAAAAAAGATGTTTGCGACCCATCTGTTTGACCAGCTGATGTTGCTTCCACTTGTTTGGTGGTTTTCTTTAAGGGTGGTCTGTTTTGCGCGATATCTCCATCGGATACTACACTTTCTTGAGAAGAGGTGGTTGCTGATTGTTTTTGTTGAGCTTGTGGTTGCCATTTCCTTTTGTTGTAAATTTCAGCCCAAGAATAAACCTCTTCCAATTTGTAATCTAATGTATCACGACGATACTTGCGGATTTTTCTTTCGTTCACTTCCTTAGCGTATCTGTCGAGTTTCGAGTTTGTTTCCTCCAGTAATTTTTCTAAGTCAGGAATGCTGTTCAGTTGCTCTTTCACGGTTTTTATCTCTTCTTCAATTTCTATCAACACTTTTGATAGTTCCTCGACTATTAACAGTATCAAGTCTAGAGAACACTTGTTCAAAATTTGGTACCACTTTTCCAAAAACTTTTTATTGTTCGAACATAGCATCGGCTTGAGCGCTATCCTGAGTCCCCTAGGGATCCTTTGGTTTTTGTGATAATGTATGAGGGTGGTTGCGTGCAACCGTTGGTTTATTTCTTTTTTACTTATATATTCAAATTGCCTGAGAATTTGTGCGGTGGTCGTTTTTTGAGGGGTGATGCGTCTGGTCTCCTGGATGAGTCCGTAGATTTCATTGGCAGCTTCTGTTGTGTAAACTAAAGTTTCAGCTCTATTTGTGGTAGAGAGTGCTATATCATCCAGTTGCATATTTAGGAGTGGTGCTCAAGGATTGAAGAGGCTGAAATCCTGTGGCAAACAATGTGTGTTATCCTGAGCACTCTTGTAAATTGTTTCAAAGAAAATTGCTTTAATTAAATTTTCAGGTGGGTGCCCTGGTCGTCGCACGTAGCCTGAACGTGCCTTAGAAACTGCAAAGTATATTGAGGTTAGGATCACTAACTTCTAGACCGGGCTCTCCAATTAGCACGAAAACGCTGTTTTCTCTTTAGGTTATTCACATTTATTTACAGTTCAAATTTTTTCAATTTCTATTCGTAGATTGAATCTTTACTGTCAATGCATATTTCCAACATAATCACATCTTATGTTGTATGAACCATAGTTGAATTCATCCAAAACTTTACACTTTTCACAATACCCAATGCATTTCGGGTCCAACAAAAAGCCGTGACCCTTCGTCAGGGGTCTGAATAAAGGAAAACAAACAGGACCAAATTAGTCACCCGGCCACATAAACAACAATATAAGTATCTAGCTTTGCCTTTCTCAACACGGAAAACGAAAAAGAGTGCCATAAGAACCCTATTGAGCCCAAGTTTAACATTACGACTTTGACTAAACGCTATACAAACGAGCCGAGGGAGGCTCCACCATTATATTCGTGAGCAGAGCTTACGCGTTAGTAGTAGGCTGGAGTTTAAACACGCTGGCGTAACAGTGCGCGGAGGGAAACTTACGGGATTGAACGCGCGTGGGCGCCTCAGTGAAAGTCTGTCGGATAAACACACTCCAACTAGCCGCGTACTCATAGGAAGAGCTGTATGTCACGTGATCGCGGTTGCGACCAATAGCGTTGCAATGCAGCGGTCACGTGCTCTGAGTAAGTAGGCTTCAAAACAAACGGTGAATAGCTGACGGGTGCGTGAAACATTACAAAAACATAACGAAATTAAAGAATAAACATGACAAATGTGGTCAAACGTAATTGTGCAGTGAAATAGCAGAATTAAAAGGCAAAGCTGCTGACAAACATCGTCTCATAGCAATTCAACATGTTCTGTAGGGAAATCAGGGTTTAAGCACAAGTCGATGAATCATAGGACCCACGCATGTTCTATTCGATCATTCAACCCGATCGGCTGGGCTGAGTTCAATTTTTTGATCCAAAAAAACTCCGCTTTGAGTCTTTGTTTCACAGGATCCATGTCAGGGCGTTGATGGATGACCTCTAGAACCGTGAATTTTAACTGTGATATTTGGTGGTTAGATTCATTCCAATGGCACGCTATAGCTGACTTGAGGTTTCTGAGCCTGATATTACTTTTATGTTCTGTGATTCGGATCTTCACTTTCCGCTCAGTTTGTCCAACATAAACCTTGCCACATGGGCATTTTATTAAGTATATGCAATTCATGGTGTCACAATTTCCAGAATACTCTAATTCGATGGGAAAACCTTTAGTTGGATGCATCAAGGTGTTGCCACAGATCACATTGTTGCAATGGATGCAATTAAAACATTTGGTCATTCCTTTCCAGTTCTTTTTCTCTTTCTCTTTCTCTTGAGCACCACTCCTAAATATGCAACTGGATGATATAGCACTCTCTACCACAAATAGAGCTGAAACTTTAGTTTACACAACAGAAGCTGCCAATGAAATCTACGGACTCATCCAGGAGACCAGACACATCACCCCTCAAAAAACGACCACCGCACAAATTCTCAGGCAATTTGAATATATAAGTAAAAAAGAAATAAACCAACGGTTGCACGCAACCACCCTCATACATTATCACAAAAACCAAAGGATCCCTAGGGGACTCAGGATAGCGCTCAAGCCGATGCTATGTTCGAACAATAAAAAGTTTTTGGAAAAGTGGTACCAAATTTTGAACAAGTGTTCTCTAGACTTGATACTGTTAATAGTCGAGGAACTATCAAAAGTGTTGATAGAAATTGAAGAAGAGATAAAAACCGTGAAAGAGCAACTGAACAGCATTCCTGACTTAGAAAAATTACTGGAGGAAACAAACTCGAAACTCGACAGATACGCTAAGGAAGTGAACGAAAGAAAAATCCGCAAGTATCGTCGTGATACATTAGATTACAAATTGGAAGAGGTTTATTCTTGGGCTGAAATTTACAACAAAAGGAAATGGCAACCACAAGCTCAACAAAAACAATCAGCAACCACCTCTTCTCAAGAAAGTGTAGTATCCGATGGAGATATCGCGCAAAACAGACCACCCTTAAAGAAAACCACCAAACAAGTGGAAGCAACATCAGCTGGTCAAACAGATGGGTCGCAAACATCTTTTTTAGACATAAGTCCAGCAGCAAATGCCCCACCGACCACGTCGCAACAAGAAGGGCAAAAAGGAAAAGAAACAGCAGAGGAAATCGCGAAGCGAACACGCAGTCAAGTACAGAAGATAACCTAGTCATCAATATCTCAGAGAAACCATTAACCTCTATGCAGCTGGCAGTACTAAACAAAGGTACCACATTCGTACCGACTTACAGGTCAAATATTGGAGAGACAGAGCTTGCACTCTTTAAGTTTTTCAGGAACTTAAAATTGAAATATTTCTTTAAAGACACCAGCCAAACCGATCTTATCCCAACATGGGATCAAGAATTCAAACCACCGAGCACCTTCTGTGCTCCAACCACTCACAAAACACTAGAAGCATTTGAGAGGTCAGTGATGTCTGAAATTCAAAAAATTTCCTTCAGCAAAGCCAAGAAACCAAACTTAAGTATCAAAGAATGGAATACGCTAAAAAACCTCAATAATGACAAAGATCTCACGTTCCAAAAAGCTGACAAGGGCGGTGCCCTGATTGTTATGGACACCAAATTTTACACATCTAGCGTCAATGAGCATGTTCAGAATGCAGATATCTATCTACCACTCACAGCTGATCCCACAGCAGAATATCAAAAAATTTTGTACAATATCGTTGACCACGCTCTGAACATGAAATGGATAAGCCAGAAGACTCATGCTTTCTTTCACCTTAAATTTCCCAGGAGACCGCAACTTTACATGTTGCCTAAAATACATAAGGACCCCAAGAGACCTCCTTTCAGACCCATTGTCTCGGCCTGCGGGTCGATCTCGGAACCTATTGGCAAGTTCGTCGATAAATTCTTACAACCGCTTGTTCAGAAAAGTGTCACATATATCAAAGATACCACTGCGTTTTTGAATATGTTAAACAGTGTCAAACTATCACCCAGCGATACATACTGGCTATGCACGATTGATGTCGTGGCATTATACACTTCAATTCCACATAAAGAGGGCATTGAAGCTCTGGAATGGAGCTTATTGAACAGCGACCTAGAAGACTACCAGAGAGTTTTGATATTGGAACTGATGCAGTATGCACTGTATCACAGTTATTTTGAATGGAATGGAGCTTTTTATAATCAATCCAATGGAACATCCATGGGTTTTGGGGGGGCCCCCTCATACGCGAACATCTTTATGCAGAAGTTTGAAAATGATCATATACTGAGCAACCGGACGTGGACTGAAGGTCTCACCATGTTTAAAAGATTCATTGATGACATTTTCTTAATTTGGCGTGGTCCAAGAGAAACATTGGAAGACAATATCAAGGCACTCAATGATCAAAATGAAAGGATCAAATTCACTCACACTATATCCCAAGATGCAATATCTTACCTTGATGTTCTCATTAACATTTCTAATCATGAGATCACCACTAAAGTGTTCCAAAAACCCACTGATAGAAACTCAAGTCTACTTTTTCAAAGCTTCCATCCGGAGCCATTGAAAAAACATTTGCCATTTTCGCAGTATACTCGACTAAAGCGAATAACATCAGATGGAGAACAAGCCAAACAAGCTATGGTGCAACAAACAGCCAAGTACAAAAAACGAGGGTATCCCAACGATATTCTTATTCAAGCCCTATCTAAAGTCGACAAAATAATGAGAATCGATTTATTGACACCGAAGACCAAATCTACCAGGCAAAAAACTGTATGTGTATTGAAATATTCTACTGATGCTTCAAAAATCAAAAAAATCATCAATAAACATTGGCACTTGGTACAAAATGAGCCGGATTTACAAAACATATACAATGATCATGTAACTTTCGCATATCAGAGATCAAAAAACTTGAAGGAATTGCTAAATACTCCCAATAAAGAGAAAAAGAACTGGAAAGGAATGACCAAATGTTTTAATTGCATCCATTGCAACAATGTGATCTGTGGCATTACCTTGATGCATCCAACTAAAGGTTTTCCCATCGAATTAGAGTATTCTGGAAATTGTGACACCATGAATTGCATATACTTAATAAAATGCCCATGTGGCAAGGTTTATGTTGGACAAACTGAGCGGAAAGTGAAGATCCGAATCACAGAACATAAAAGTAATATCAGGCTCAGAAACCTCAAGTCAGCTATAGCGTGCCATTGGAATGAATCTAACCACCAAATATCACAGTTAAAATTCACGGTTCTAGAGGTCATCCATCAACGCCCTGACATGGATCCTGTGAAACAAAGACTCAAAGCGGAGTTTTTTTGGATCAAAAAATTGAACTCAGCCCAGCCGATCGGGTTGAATGATCGAATAGAACATGCGTGGGTCCTATGATTCATCGACTTGTGCTTAAACCCTGATTTCCCTACAGAACATGTTGAATTGCTATGAGACGATGTTTGTCAGCAGCTTTGCCTTTTAATTCTGCTATTTCACTGCACAATTACGTTTGACCACATTTGTCATGTTTATTCTTTAATTTCGTTATGTTTTTGTAATGTTTCACGCACCCGTCAGCTATTCACCGTTTGTTTTGAAGCCTACTTACTCAGAGCACGTGACCGCTGCGTTGCAACGCTATTGGTCGCAACCGCGATCACGTGACATACAGCTCTTCCTATGAGTACGCGGCTAGTTGGAGTGTGTTTATCCGACAGACTTTCACTGAGGCGCCCACGCGCGTTCAATCCCGTAAGTTTCCCTCCGCGCACTGTTACGCCAGCGTGTTTAAACTCCAGCCTACTACTAACGCGTAAGCTCTGCTCACGAATATAATGGTGGAGCCTCCCTCGGCTCGTTTGTATAGCGTTTAGTCAAAGTCGTAATGTTAAACTTGGGCTCAATAGGGTTCTTATGGCACTCTTTTTCGTTTTCCGTGTTGAGAAAGGCAAAGCTAGATACTTATATTGTTGTTTATGTGGCCGGGTGACTAATTTGGTCCTGTTTGTTTTCCTTTATTCAGACCCCTGACGAAGGGTCACGGCTTTTTGTTGGACCCGAAATGCATTGGGTATTGTGAAAAGTGTAAAGTTTTGGATGAATTCAACTATGGTTCATACAACATAAGATGTGATTATGTTGGAAATATGCATTGACAGTAAAGATTCAATCTACGAATAGAAATTGAAAAAATTTGAACTGTAAATAAATGTGAATAACCTAAAGAGAAAACAGCGTTTTCGTGCTAATTGGAGAGCCCGGTCTAGAAGTTAGTGATCCTAACCTCAATATACTTTGCAGTTGTGTATATACACGTCATAAAGGCAGTGAAAAGGATACATAACCATCATTGCTGTTTGCAAGCTAGATGCCTTTTAGTGTGGTTCCTGGTCTTGCACCCAAATCAAGAGTTTTGAACGATTATCTATTTGTTCAGCCTTGACAGCACATATTTATATCTCTGACTTTTGCATCTCAGCTCGTCTAGTGGTTGTCAACAGAGCAAACGCAGAGCTAGATAATGTTACGTGGGTTTTTGCATTGCACAGTGTTACAATTGCTCAGCCTTGTGGTGCTTCTTTTGCCCAATTGCCTCTATTTGAAACTTTAATTTGCAGGTACAGTTGGACCTTCACAGTAGACTTGTTAAGTGTTATTAATCTGGCAGCCTTACTTCTAGCCCACTATTTTGCATAGATCGCGTATATTCTGTGGTAGTCAGGCACTATCCTAAAGCAACCTTTGCCTGTCTTTGCAAACGGATTTCATCATTAAAAATTGCAAAACGTGTTTCCACATTTAAGGTCATCCCCATTTTTACTCCATTTCCCTTGCTCGGATTTTGCGAAGCCATCTAAACTGGAACACTGCAAAATCTGCAACTCAGCTGTACAAGTGATGGAGTTAAGCTTTTGCACTTGGTGACTGTTTAATATAATAGCCACATTCTCCTAAATGGTTCTTCTGCGGTCACCCCGTAGTGTTTTTGCGAACATGAGGCAGATGTCTTTTCTATCGAAAACCCCCAGAATCCTATTTTCCATCTTTTTCTGCCACAAGGTAGTAACCAGAAATAACTGACATTATAGAGAAGAATTGCAAAGATAGCTTGGGATGCTTAGGGGTATGTATGATGCTTTTTAGTTAACAGTTTTTCAATATTACAAAACTAAAAGAACCTCAACCTCGTCTTATCACCTCATGGATTTCACGATTTATGGACAAACGCACCTCGTTTTTGTTTGCGCCCCGATTTTCGACTCTCACTGTGTAAAGATGGGGTGCCGCACTTATTGGGGGAATCGAGTCTTCCCGGGACACTCGGCGGGATGGAGAAATATTTCCAAACATGGAAGTTTCTGGACAGGATCTCCTCAGTGGAGTCTAATAGTGACACACTTAGGCGCTTCCTGTATCGGCCTCCCCTCCCCTGTTTGCCAGCTGGTTTGAGTCAACTCTCCTGTCTTCGATAAAGTGCAGATGGCAAGAGAAAGGGAGGGTTTAATTACTACTATCCTGTGGTGTTTGCCCTTAAAATGTGTCCTTTCTTCTGGAGGAAGAAGTTTGTCTGTTTTATTGTAAAATACTTTTACCAGAGCTCTAAAACTAGGCTCGCTCCAGTGAAAGAGCGACATTGTGCCACTTACTCGTATAACCTCATTGTCAAGGAGTCCCGGACCTGTTTTCGAGCCATAAATCGGCCTCAGTTGATTAAGAATTGGCTCGTAATCAGATGGAATTTTTGTACAAGATTATTTGTAGAAAAGCCCTCCTTAGCCACATGTGTGATAAGTGATCTCTTCAAGTTGTAGGTATTGATAAAGTTGATTAATGGTAGGCACATCCTAAAAGGAGTATGCTTGCTTAAGCTCTGAGGCTTCCCTTTGAGGTGATGGGTAGCACTTTATAAAAGCCGAAATAAATAAGCAAAATACTAAAAGTATATTTTTTAATCGGGTTCTTTTGTCAATCTGGAATCCCCAACGGTTTCCACACGTTCTTTTTATGTAAAAAGTGATCGAGTCTCTGGCCATGTTAATACGTGCCAGGCTTATTCACAGTGCCTTGATTGGTGGTGGTGTTATTTATGTGATTTACATCAAAGTTGATAATGAGACCCCTTACATCATCGACCCCAGTATCAAACTGCCCACATTCAGAGTGACTTCGATGTGCAAGTCATACTTGAGCCACCACCTTAAGGTATGTTGTATTTCATACCAATAACTACTGAGGGAGAAGACTAGTTATTTATTTGACCATTTGTGACTTCCCACACAGTTGGATATGAGGGATTGTGTGTAGCATTAAATCAACAAGTGATTTGATCAGGTCTTTAAGATTTTGCATAGGGACTGTCTACCTTCTTAAAAGGAATGGGAGTCATTTGTTTATGTATTGAGATAATGGAAGTACCATTCACTGACCCTTACCTCCGGACAATTGCACCCGGGGGTGTCTTGGCGCTTAAAGGATTGAGAATGGACAAGTAGAGCGCAGTTAGCAAGTGATATGCATCCCCTCGGCTTTAGAAGTACTGGTTGCTGAGGCAGCCTCAAAGTGTGGACACTCTTCCTATAAGGTCAGGCTTTTATACATTCGACCTTCCCCCAAGCTTCCCACTGTCTATTACTGGAACTGCCGTCGACGCTTGCTGAATGTAATGAGCCATGCACAGAGCGTAAGCTCATGCACAGTGTGCCGGTTGTGAGCCCAGCCTCTACCATGACAGTCACTCTCAGGCGCTCTGGTTCTGCTAGTGGATCGGGTGTTATCAGGATCAAACTGAGCGAAGGAGCTTCTTATATCACATGCCAACATTTTAACAAGTTGTAACTTTTGCTTGTTTTCCTGTAGCTCTCTAATAATCAAACTTGCAATCTCTTTGTTAAAAAATGGTGGCTTCTGTGGCATCTTTTTTCATTGTTCCAAATTAAGCCACCCAAGACGCACATACAAAAGGAGTTGCGAAAAATGGGGTAGACGAACCCTCCAATAAGGCAGAGCACAGCTCTTTGCATATAGCCAAGGAGTATTTTGGGAATGTAGGAATAGCTAAAAACAGTTGACATTGTGAAAGTATAGTTTAGCAATCTATACTTTTTATATTTCAGTTTGTGTGACTGTAATGTCAGCCATGCATAATAATCGGTTTATGACCGTTTACTTCTCACCCTAATATTAATTGTTTTCTAATCATGAACCTTATATACAGAGTTAGTCTTCATGTTGGGATGTGAGGGAGATCTGGCAAATGTGACGATAAAGATGGAACGAAGCTCAAAGCAAATCTGTCACAGTAAATGCGGAGCGACTGAAAACAGACGCGCAGAAAACAATGAAAAAAATAGCGCGCATACACGAACAGAAATAGTCCGAAATGAAGAGATACAAGTAATCTGCTCCTGCTCCTGCTCCTTGGGAGGGGGCATGACACCAAAAGGAGGGACAAAAAATAAAGATTACCTATGCAAAAGCTTTAGGGAAGTAAAAGCGAAAAAACAAATCAAAAGCGATGGGTGGGCTGCAAGCACACAGGGTGGATATAGCATGTCTCGAAGAGCCTTCTCATGCGCTGCCTAGGCAAGACCTAAAAAGAAAAGAGCTTTCCTAATCCATCTTGTCGGAGCTTGACTTCTGTAAAGTAGCTGGGAGATGTATGCAAGGTTCCTTCTATGGTAGCAAAGATTACCCCTTTTATTATTGATTTGATATAAGATGAATTGGCATTTGCAAACATGATGTAGCCTGAACATGGAGGGCTCTTTAACGATCTAATGATTCGCCAATGTAAAAACACTGTGATTTTATGTTTGACATAGAGGAAGTGGTTGGAATGAACACACCTTAAGCTACTTCATACCGTAGCATGACTTCCTAGTGCATATGATATGACGTGTGTTCATGAGAAATTTTGGAAGGGTAGGACTTTTTTCCTTTAACAAAACCTGTCCTTGGTTGCAAGATTGGGGATTTCGTTTAATAGTCCAGTGGACTGCGTATTCTCCGTGATGTTGCTACCTGTCGTAATTGACCACAGTTTGTGATAAATTAGTTGTCGATATCTCGATATTCCTCTGTTATCACTAAATTAAGTTTTTAAAAAAATACTTTGGTCAGGGTTTATGGAAATGTTTTTTGTATTTATGTTGTCCTTTTAAGTTCCTTTTAGAGAGTGACATTTTTACCTGTTACTACTTTTAAACTATGGCTGTCTATTTCTTTTGTTTGAAAATAAAATAAAAAACAATTGCAGGATTACCAAGGCTAGACCTGTTGGCTCTGCTGATACTTGTTAATTGGTTTACTAAGAAAGTAAATCTTTTTAGACTAAATGGAAAGGGTGTCAAACCAGCGTGCAGAGAGCAATAGTTGGACATAAAAATAAATGCTTCCGTGACTGAAAGCTGAATTTCCGTTTTTAACCAAAATTAACTTTTATAGCTGCTTATGCTGAAGCAGTTGGGTGTAAAGAGAGTAGAGCCTGGTTAGTGGTTAGGCATTAAACTGCTTGGTACTTTGATTTTAATCCGATAACCGAACAGATGGTTCCTGTCGAGGATCTGTACATCAACTGTCTAATTTCACAAAGTGACTTAGCTCTCTGCAGAAAATGAAAGAGCAATAGCCACTTACAGGCTCCAATGAACGTAATTCATAGATTATGTATCAGATCGGATGCCCTTGAGACTGATGAGAAATCAATAATGCATTATGACTGCTAAGTGTTAAAATGGAATCCACACTGAAGGCAGCAATCTTGTTTTGGAAATGCTATTGCGTGCTATGGACTCCTGACGCAATGCATGGAGTTTGGTGTTTATCAGACATTGATATCTCGTTGATGAAACCTACGAACACTGAATATACCTAAAAACACTGATGAAAAAGCTGCCAAGTGGGACAAAGTGAGTGCACAGTTCACATGTAGATAAAGTGACTGGGGGAAAAAAGCACTGAGTACTCACTACACTTAATGATTCTGATAACTTTCAGTGAGTTAGTGCTGATTTATGGAGCTCCGTGAATTTGGAGCATGTTGTGTTTGCCATGTGAGAGGATGGGCGATCCATGGCAGGATCACTTCTTGGTTTGTTTGACACTTGCATGACTTGTGCGAAGTTGGTGCCGCATCAAAGCTGCATCTGGTTTGGGTTAGTTCTGTACAGAAAAACCCAACCTCTTTCATGATCATTTTTATTCTTTTAATGGATTGAAGGTAAAAGAGTCTTAACGCAGGATACAGTAACTAAGATTCATTCATCGTCCCAGTACCATGCCATCCAGTTCTAAGATTCTGTTGTCCAGCCAGTATGGAGTAATGCTTCTAACTGAATATGATACAAGTGGAAGCTGAGAGTAAAGCCTGAGACCAGTGAGTAGACTGAAATGGTGGATTCTAGGTGGATCTGATGATTGCTTCCTATTGTTTCTCTCTGCTTGCGTTTCCTCCTCTGGAGGCACAAGTAATTGCGTGAACGCACTGTTAAATCTACCACACTGGCGTATGTTGCACGTGCGCAGGCTGGCCAGCTGCTTTTGAATCCATAGTGCTAAATTATAGAAGCAGTCATCCATAACCTGTGGAACTAAGGCACTATGCCTTCATTCATTCATTCATTCATTCATTCATTCATTCATTCATTCATTCATTCATTCATGTCCCTGATGGAGTGAGGATTGTTCCTCCTTTTGGATAGAGTACATATAATCAATGCATGGGTGTACACGAGTGGAAGATTTTCCAAGTATCAAAGGCAGATTACTAATAATTCTGACGAGGCCTGTTCTCCGATAGCTTCAGTAGGAACCGTGTTAGCACAAGAAATCCTTGAAGCATGTCGGCCATGCCGGTAAACTGAGTGGAAACATTTGACCTTGTTTGAGGACGTTTGTTTTACTTAATGGTTACTTATAGCACAAAGTTTTCCTGCTTTCGGTTGCCCTGGTGATTGAGTTATGTTTACTTGACCGATCTCTCGAGTTCGACTTGTTTAGTTTTTAAAGAGATTTAGCCTTCTCAACATTGTACACTGGGTCCTAGCCATTCGCCAATTGACATTTTTGTAAGTTAGTTGTGTCCTCTGTCGAGGAGTATGGGAAGTGGGCCAAAAGGCACTAGATGGGCCCAACTTTGTGTTGTCAGCTTGAAGATGAGGCTTTAATGCAAAAGAATTCGTAACCTGGTTAAATTGTCCATGAACCTTTTTTAGTAAAATATTTTGTGCCAGCACTCTGAGCGTCTATTTTCTAGCAGTCTGCTCCCTTCCACTTCGTTAGTCTGTCTGACATTTCTAACCTTCTTCCCACCACCCATGTGTCCCATTTGCCCTCTAACTCCCAGCCACCCTCCGTTTTGCCTTTACTCACTGCCTCCCTTCCATACGGCTTTGTGGTGCCTTTACTCACACTCTCTGTTTCTGTGTCCCTTTCCTTGTTGCAAATTCCATGGAGGCACAATTTGTAAAAATACATAACTCTGAGACTATCATTCACTCTATCCCCTTTCCAATAATCGACTCCACCATTCTGCTTCTAGCCCCAGTATTTGGTTTCATGACTGCACCTCATTCTTTTCATTACTCACTACAACTCCCAGAATGCTATTATGTGTTTGTTTGCAACCCCACAAATGGATTTAGTGCCAACTGCATGTACTAAGCCTCTTGAGCCCTGTCCAATTTGTTTTTTCTGGCCTGGAGTTTGGTGGTATGGACTATAGAGCACATAACACAGTAGGCTGCCATGCGTGGCCAGAGTTTGGTGTCCTCTATGGACTATAGAGCTCATAACACAGTTGGCTGCCAGTTTGGTGTCCTCCCTGGACCATGTAGTGCGCATCACCCA
Source organism: Lissotriton vulgaris (assembly GCF_964263255.1). NCBI lineage: Eukaryota > Metazoa > Chordata > Amphibia > Caudata > Salamandridae > Lissotriton > Lissotriton vulgaris. The sequence goes on along the minus strand of NW_028244253.1, from coordinate 143,950 downwards.
GTATGCTACCATGCGTGACCAAAGTTTGCTGTCCTCTATGGACTATAGAGCTCATAACACAGTAGGCTGCCAATGCGTGGCCAGAGTTTGGTGTCCTCTATGGAATATAGAGCGCAAAACACAGTAGGCTGCCATGTGTGGCCAGAGGTTGGTGTCCTCTATGGACTATCGAGTGCATAACACAGTAGGGTTCTATGCGTGGCCAGAGTTTGGTGTCCTCTCTGTACTATAGAGCTCATAACACAGTAGGCTGCCATGAGTGGCCAGAGTTTGGTGTCTTCTATGGAATATAGAGCGCAAAACACAGTAGGCTGCCATGTGTGGCCAGAGTTTGGTGTCCTCTATGGACTATCGAGTGCATAACACAGTAGGGTTCTATGCGTGGCCAGAGTTTGGTGTCCTCTCTGTACTATAGAGCTCATAACACAGTAGGCTGCCATGAGTGGCCAGAGTTTGGTGTCTTCTATGGACTATAGATTACATAACACAGTAGGCAGCAGTGCGTGGCCAGAGTTTGGTGTTGTGTTCTATGGATTATAGACTTCATAACATAGTAGGTTGCCAATGTGTGGTTAGAGTTTGGAGTCCTCTATGGACTATAGAGCGCATAACACTGTACGCTGCCATGCGGGGCCAGAGTTTGGTGACCTCTCCGGACTATAGAGCTCATAACGCAGTAGGCTGTCTTGCATGGCCATAGTTTGGTGTCCTTTATGGACTATAGAGCTCATAACACAGTGGGTTGCCTTGCGTGGCCAGAGTTTGGCGTCCTCTATGGACTATAGAACTCGTAACAGAGTGAGATGCAATGCCTGGCCAGAGTTTTGTGTCCTCTGTGGACTATAGAGCTCATAACGCAGTAGACTGCCATGCGTGGCGAGTTTGGTGTCCTCTATGAACTATAGAGCGTATAACACAGTAGGCTGCCATGCGTGGCCAGAGTTTGGTGTCTTCTATGGACTATAGAGCACATAACACAGTAGGCTGCCATGCGTGGCCAGAGTTTGGTGTCTTCTATGGACTATAGAGCACATAACACAGTAGGCTGCCAATGCGTGGCCAGAGTTTGGTGTCCTCTCTGGACTATAGAGCTCATAACACAGTGGGCTGTCATGTGTGGCCAGAGTTTGGTGTCCTCTATGTTATGTTATATGATTTTTGTATAGCGCACGGATGCCGCAGCAAAGTGGCGTCCTGGCGCTTTGGAGAATAATAACACAACACGACAGAAAAGGTAGAAAAAATGGGCCTAAATTGTGGTAAAAAGGAAGGTTTTAAGTGCCTTCCTGAAAGGAAGCAACTCAGGAATAGGGCAGGCAGAGAGTTCCAAAGAGTTGCCGCCAACACTGAAAAAGAGCGTCCGCCCATCCTAGATTTTTTAAAACGTGGCACCATGGCCAAATTAGATCCGGCAGAGCGAAGAGCTCTGGCAGGGACATAGTGCTGGATAGTCTGTGCAAGGATAGGAGGGGAGGCTGCTTTGAGAATTTTAAAAGTTAAGCAAAGAGCTTTAAACTTAATTCTCTGCCCCACCGGCAGCCAATGGAGATCCTGGATAGTCCGACGGGCCGAGACAAACTTCGGAAGGCCAACAAGCATCCTAGCTGCCACATTCTGAACTCTCTGAAGGCGAGATAGCTCGGCCTGGTTTAGGCCCAGAAACAGGGAGCTGGCATAATCCAATCTGGTAAGAACCAGGGCTTGGACAATAATCTGTCTGGTCTCCGCATCGAAGAACTTAAAGATAGGTCGGAGACACTGCAGAGTACCAAAACAAGTGCCGGCCACTCGTTTTGTGTGGGAAGTGAAAGAGAGCTTGTTGTCGAACCACACCCCAAGGTTTTCTAACCTCAGTCACGGGGGAAGGAACGGGGCCAAGATCAGAAAGCCACCACTGATCTCCCCATAATTCACTTTCCCTACCAAAAATAATGACCTCGGTCTTAGAGGCATTAAGTTGGAGCCGATTGTTCGCCATCCAGCCTGCCATAGCTTTTAAAGCTGACTGAAAGGTGGGGGCATCCATATTGGAGTCGCCATTAAGTGCCACCGCCAACTGCGTGTCATCGGCGTATGACACTAAGCAGAGACCAAAACTGTGGGCTACCTCCGCTAATGGCTGAACATAGAAGTTAAACAAGGTAGGGCTTAGGGCCGACCCTTGGGGAACACCCTGGAGTATGGGGCGAGAAGCAGAAACAAAAGGGGGTGTGGAAACCTTGAAGGCTCGATCCTTAAGAAAGGAGCGAAACCACTCGAGTGCCACCTCTCCAACTCCTGCTTCCATCAGGCGATGTAAAAGAATCTGGTGAGACACCGTATCGAATGCGGCACTGAGATCCAAAAGGATCAGTGCCGCCGTCTGACCCAGGTCTAACAGATGCCTGATGTGTTCCACCACAGCCAGAAGGGCAGTTTCTGTGCTGTGGCCTGCACGAAACCCGTTTTGGGAATTATCCAATATATTCGCTTCCTGCAGGTGAGAAGATAGAATAGCATTAGCATGAGCTTCTGCTAATTTAGCTGGCGAAGGGAGAAGGGAAATAGGTCGGTAGTGTTCAGGCTTGGTAGGGTCAAGGGCGGGTTTTTTAAGAATTGGAATAACCGTCGCCTGTTTCCAAGCTTTAGGAACACTGCCCGTGCTGAAGGACAAATTAATAAGGCCATGCAGAGCAGGATAGCAGCCTTCAGCAAATTCCCGGAATTGAATGGGTCTCATGGGGTCGTCCGGGGAGCCGGATTTAACTTTTGTCGTCAGGGCAAAGAATTCATCTAAGGTCGGACTAGGAATAATCAGTAATGGTTTATGAACCAGTGACGTAGGGCTAGTCTCCGCGATAGGAAGCTGAGCGAATGACTTATAGATAGCCTCATTTTGGAGGCTAAGTCCTCACAGTGCGTCATAGAAGGTTGAAGAGCAGCAGTATCAATCCTTTTACTAGTAAGGTCCTTACACACCCTGAAGATGACCTTAGTGGGGTTGGTGCTGTTCTTTATCTCCTGAGAGTAAAAAGCAGCCCTAGCCGCGCATATGGCCCGATGATACACTCTAGTGCAAGCCCTATAGGCCGCCTTGAGGTCAGTATCATAAGTTTTGCGCCACGCGCGTTCTGCCTTTTTACAGGAGATTTTGAGTATTTTAAGGGATTCATTATACCAGGGGTTGGAAGGACTAGATCTAGTCTTACTCCACTTTGCCGGAATAAGTAAATCTAATGAGTGATTTAGCCACTCACAGAAGCTGTCGTAGCCGCAGGAAACTTCAGTGGGAGGTAGAGGATGACATTTCATCAGGAGCTGATGGAAATGCTCTAAATTTAAGTTTCTCCAAGGGCGTCTAAGACTAGCTGAGGGATTGTTTTTAGGAAGGGAAAAGGAAGTTGTAATACGAAATTCAATGAGATGGTGGTCAGTCCATGCCATGGGTCTGGGATGGAGCACTGAGATATTCGTAGAGAGATTCGTCAAAACGGGATCTAATAGATGGCCGCCTGTGTGAGTTGAAGATTGTACCATTTGGGTCAGTTGGAACGCCTCGAGATCAGCCAACAAGCTATGGATCGAGTTGGAAAGTGGAGCGTCCATATGCAGGTTGAGGTCGCCGATAATCGTAAAGTTGGCAGTTTTTAAAGCTAAGGAGGAAATTACCTCCGGAAGGCTTTGACGAAAAGTGGCGTCAGGCCCAGGAGGTCTATAAATTAGAAGTCCTGTGAAGGTGAAATGGGGATTCACTGAGATGTTAAAAAGAGCACTCTCGCAACCTGCTATGGTGATAGGTTTCCAGATGCAGGGGTAGCAAGTTTTTACCGCAACTGCAATACCTCCACCTCTGGCCTTGCGAGGGAGAGAGTGCATAATGTAGCCCACAGGAAGGGCTAGATTAATGACCGCCATGGACTGGTCATGCAGCCAAGTTTCCGTAAAGAAAAAGATGTCCGGATTATCATCAGAAATCAGAGAGAGGACTTCTCGGGAGTGACAAGACACTGATCTAACATTCAAATGCATAACTTTAAGGGTAGATTGATTAACTGTGCCTGTTATATCGGCTGGTTGATTGTCAGCCGAGTGCCTCGACTGGAGACTATTAATGCACAATGGCATAGGAAGTTTAAAAGGACAAGTGGTGCATTGGAAAGGACCACTGAGAGGATCCAAGGAGCCAAGGCAGCAGTCACATACCTGGTGTCGCAAAAGACGCAGGTTTTCTGCAGATATCATCCTAAGAGGTCCAGAGTCCCCTGCCCTAGCCCTGCCTTAGCGCTGACGGGCGCAGACGGGCAGGACTCTGGCGAGACTCAGGCGTAGCGAAGGCGCGACCGCTGCGCTAGACCGCTACGCTCCAAGCGAGCAATAAGTAGGTGAGTGGCGGAACAAGCGCTAGCGCGCTAACCCCCAGCAGGAAGGAACCAGCCTTCCCAAGATGGCGTCGTCACGACGTAGTCACGTGACTCAAGGAACCCAGGAGCCCGGACCCGCTAAGTAGCGGTGCTGTAATTTGTATTATAGTGCTGTGAGGGCCAGGGGGGGTCGCGGCAATAGCGGAGGTAAAAACAGGGCAAAATAGAACACAGGTAAACGAAAATGCAAAAAGGGTTTTTTTAAAATACGAAGCGCGAGCCACAGCGCAGCGCAGTTCAATGATTCGCTCTGAGCGCAATAGAACGCGGTGGTCACCTTCTCCAGGCTGACCCCGAGTTGAAGCTCACCTTAAGTAGGCGAGTGGCGGAACAAGCGCTAGCGCGCTAACCCCCAGCAGGAAGGAACCAGCCTTCCCAAGATGGCGTCGTCACGACGTAGTCACGTGACTCAAGGAACCCAGGAGCCCGGACCCGCTAAGTAGCGGTGCTGTAAATGTGTGGACTATCGAGTGCATAACACAGTAGGGTTCTATGCGTTGCCAGAGTTTGGTGTCCTCTCTGTACTATAGAGCTCATAACACAGTAGGCTGCCATGAGTGGGCAGAGTTTGGTGTCTTCTATGGACTATAGAGCACATAACACAGTGGGCTGTCATGTGTGGCCAGAGTTTGGTGTCCTCTATGGACTATTGAGTGCATAACACAGTAGGGTTCTATGCGTGGCCAGAGTTTGGTGTCCTCTCTGTACTATAGAGCTCATAACACAGTAGGCTGCCATGAGTGGCCAGAGTTTGGTGTCTTCTATGGACTATAGAGCACATAACACAGTAGGCTGCCATGTGTGGCCAGAGTTTGGTGTCCTCTATGGACTATCGAGTGCATAACACAGTAGGGTTCTATGCGTTGCCAGAGTTTGGTGTCCTCTCTGTACTATAGAGCTCATAACACAGTAGGCTGCCATGAGTGGCCAGAGTTTGGTGTCTTCTATGGACTATAGAGCACATAACACAGTAGGCTGCCAATGCGTGGCCAGAGTTTGGTGTCCTCTATGGACTATAGAGCTCTTAACACAGTAGGCTGCTATGCGTGGCCAGAGTTTGGTGTCTTCTATGGACTATAGAGCACATAACACAGTAGGCTGCCAATGCGTGGCCTGAGTTTGGTGTCCTCTATGGACTATAGAGCTCATAACACAGTTGGCTGCCAGTTTGGTGTCTTCTATGGACTATAGAGCACATAACACAGTAGCCTGCCAATGCGTGGCCAGAGTTTGGTGTCCTCCATGGACTATAGAGCTCATAACACAGTAGTCTGCCATGTGTGGCCAGAGTTTGGTGTCCTCTCTGGACTATAGAGCTCAAAACACAGTGGGATGCAGTGCATGGCCAGAGTTTGGTGTCCTCTATGGAATATAGAGCGCCTAACACAGTAGGCTGCCATGCATGGCCAGAGTTTGGTGTCCTCCATGGATTATAGAGGGCATAACACAGTAGACTGCCAATCCGTGGCCAGAGTTTGGTGTCCTCCCTGGACCAATTAGAGTGCATCACACAGTAGGCTACCAAGTGTGGCCAGAGTTTGGGGTCCTCTATGGACCATAGAACGCATAACCCAGTAGTCTGCCAATGTGTGGCAGAGTTTGGTGTCCTCTATGTACTATAGAGGGTATAACACAGTAGGCTGCCTTGCGAGGCCAGAGTTTGGAGTCCTTTATGGACTGTAGAGCTCATAACAAAGTGGAATGCAATGCGTGGCCCTAGTTTTGTGTCCTCTGTGGACTATGGAGCTCATAACACAGTAGTCTGCCAATGCGTGGCCAGTGTTTTGTGTCCTCTATGGACTATAGAGCTCTTAACACAGTAGGCTGCCATGTTTGGCCAGAGTTGTGTGTCTTCTATGGACTATAGAGCGCATAACAAATTAGACTGCCATGCGTGGCGAGTTTGGTGTCCTCTATGAACTATAGAGCGTATAACACAGTGGGCTGCCTTGCGTGGCCAGAGTTTTGTGTCTTCTATGCACTATAGAGCACATAACACAGTAGGCTGCCATGCGTGGCCAGAGTTCAGTGTCCTCTATGAACTATAGAGCTCATAACACAGTTGGCTGCCAGTTTGGTGTCCTCCCTGGACCATGTAGTGCGCATCACACAGTAGGCTACCATGCGTGACCTAAGTTTGCTGTCCTCTAGGGACTATAGAGCTCAAACACAGTAAGCAGCCAATGCGTGGCCAGAGTTTTGTGTCCTCTATGGACTATAGAGCGCATAACACAGTGGGCTGCCATGTGTGGCCAGAGTTTGGTGTCCTCTATGGACTATAGAGCGCATAACACAGTGGGCTGCCATGTGTGGCCAGAGTTTGGTGTCCTCTCTGGACTATAGAGCTCTTAACACAGTGGGCTGCCATGTGTGGCCAGAGTTTGGTGTCCTCTATGGACTATAGAGCGCATAACACAGTGGGCTGCCAATGCTTGGCCAGAGTTTGGTGTCCTCTCTGGACTATAGAGCGCATAACACAGTGGGCTGCCATGTGTGGCCAGAGTTTGGTGTCCTCTCTGGACTATAGAGCGCATAACACAGTGGGCTGCCATGTGTGGCCAGAGTTTGGTGTCCTCTCTGGACTATAGAGCTCTTAACACAGTGGGCTGCCATGTGTGGCCAGAGTTTGGTGTCTTCTATGGACTATAGAGCACATAACACAGTGGGCTGCCATGTGTGGCCAGAGTTTGGTGTCCTCTCTGGACTATAGAGCTCTTAACACAGTGGGCTGCCATGTGTGGCCAGAGTTTGGTGTCCTCTATGGACTATAGAGCGCATAACACAGTGGGCTACCAATGCTTGGCCAGAGTTTGGTGTCCTCTCTGGACTATAGAGCGCATAACACAGTGGGCTGCCATGTGTGGCCAGAGTTTGGTGTCCTCTATGGACTATAGAGCGCATAACACAGTGGGCTGCCATGTGTGGCCAGAGTTTGGTGTCCTCTATGGACTATAGAGCGCATAATACAGTGGGCTGCCAATGCTTGGCCAGAGTTTGGTGTCCTCTCTGGACTATAGAGCGCATAACACAGTGGGCTGCCATGTGTGGCCAGAGTTTGGTGTCCTCTATGGACTATATAGCGCATAACACAGTGGGCTGCCATGTGTGGCCAGAGTTTGGTGTCCTCTATGGACTATAGAGCGCATAACACAGTGGGCTGCCAATGCTTGGCCAGAGTTTGGTGTCCTCTCTGGACTATAGAGCGCATAACACAGTGGGCTGCCATGTATTTGTATTTGAGCTTATATAGCGCACAGCTACCCACAGTGGGTTTCCCGGCGCTTGCTTAGGGAACCCGTGTGGCCAGAGTTTGGTGTCCCCTATGAACTATAGAGCATATGGCACAGTAGGCTGCCGATTTGTGGCCAGAGTTTGGTGTCTTCCATGGACTATGGCATAACAAAGTAGACTGCCATGCGTGTCGAGTTTGGTGTCTTCTATGAATTATAGAGGGTATAACACAGTAGGCTGTCATGCGTGGCCAGAGTTTGGTGTCCTCTATGGTCTAGAGAGCATATAACACAGTAGGCCGCCTTGTGTGGGTGGGATCTCTGAACTGATGAAGTCCGTGCCATTCCTACCACTGTGCCAGTTCAGCTTTACGGAGAGGATCAGACGCGACTCCTCTGTGCGCACAGCTGCTAACAGTCTTCCCTTTCAAAGTGATTGTTGGCGCAGGAAGGAAGCATATTAACATTTTCTCCGAAATTTTAATCACAGCTGTAAATTGTAAAAAATGCGATTCATTGGGTTTGCTTTTATCTTGTTGACCATTTAAAGTATATCCTTCAGCGTGATCACCCTGTGAAATATCTGAAATGCACGTATTTTTGAACCGTAAATCACCATTTACTTTATTAAAATTGTAACAATATATATTTGTGTAGCTGCATGTAATGTATTTCAGCGGTACAGTCTTAAATTATTTTTTGGGCAAAAATAATGATATGCAGTTTTTTGTTGCTCCAAGTAATAGTAGCGCTTGTTCGACAACACTAGTGCATCAAATTGTTAAATTGATGTGTGTTTATATCATTTATTTGTATTTTACATATATTTCTGTATGTGGAATATTTTATGAGTGTTATTTATAATATTTTGGCGGGTTTTATACCTACAAACAAGCACAGCTATATTATGCGAGTGATATGTACATCATATTGTGCTTTATTACAATATGTTTCTGTAGTGCTATCAATTGTATGCAATATTCTATACCCTGTTATGTTACTCTTAGCATGCATCCTCGTGATTCTTGAATGAAAAGCAGAGTTTGCCTTTTTTACTGCTGCATTCCCTCAACTCGAGAAGAATGCATTTAGGTAACCAGTTGAAAAGTTTCTTTCTTTACCACCCTCCCCTTAAAAAAATGTTTTTTAAAAACATTGACAAAGCCAATAGGATTTGCCTACGCGAGAGGTATTGGCTTTGTAAATGTGTTTTAGCCATGTTGTACAGCTGTGCAGATGCTGTGCAGATGCTGTAAAGCATATTTGAAAGTAAAGGAAAAAAAAGCTCTGGCTCTATCCTTTTTTTTTTTTAATTTGAATTTTTTTATTGTTTTTTTTTTTTTACTTTCAACCATGCTGGAAAAAGGCACACTGCTGAACAAAATATCAAAAAAACACATTGACAAAGGCAATAGTTCTTACATATGTGAGACCAGTTTGGCTTTGCAAATGTTTGTTGTTGGATACTTCCATAGGGGTGTAGTGTCGAAAGTGTATGACATAATTCACTTTATGTGCAAAGATTGTAGTGGGATTCCGTACTAGATGAAACAGTGGCTTGAGATGGACATTTCACAATGATGGGTATGAGCATCGCAAAGTATGTTTGTGTTGCAGGTTCTAATAATGTGAATGAATGAATGAACGAATGAAATTATATTTCTATAGCGCGTTTCTACCCTGAGGCCTCATAGCGCTTGTGGACCGGACAGCGAGAAGCACATCAGTTTATGGCACAGTGCTAAACAGGTGAGTTTTAAGAAGTTTACGGAAGGCCTGTATGTTTGGTTCTCCATGCAGAATGGGGGGGAGAGAATCCCAGAGGTTTGAGGCATTCAAGGAGAAAGAACGTTCGCCCCACCTGGATCGATGAACCTTCCTTGTGGTGGCGAGGAAACAGAGCTGGAGCGAAGACTTCTAGAAGGTTGGTAAGGGGTGACCAGGCAATGGGTGATGGCTGGGCCAGATTTCCAGATGCTCTATGAGCCAGGCACATGGCCTTGAACTGTATCCTGGCCTGAATAGGGAGTCAATGCAGATTCCTCAAAGCAGGTTTTGCTGAATGTCTCCGAGGAATTTGGAGCAGTAGGCGGGCACTTGGAGTTTCTGAATGGGCGCCCAGGTACAACACATTCCTGTAGTCCAGGCGGGAGAGTATGAGTGCTTGCACCATAATCCTTCTCGTCTTGAAAGGGAGCAGGGGAAGGAATTTCCTTAACATCCTCATCAAGCCGAAGCAGGTAGCGGCGAGCTTGACGGCTTGGTAGTTAAAGCGGAGAGAGTTATCCAGCCACATGCCGAGGCTCTTCATTGTGCTGCTTTGGGACAGGCATCGGGGACAGGCATCGGGCCAAGGCAAGTTGGCCATAGGAGTGCCAAGGAGAGAGATGGAGATTTTCCTTAAAACATCAACTCAGTCTTGTCACCGTTTAGCTTTTTTTTTTTTTTTTTTAACTGTTTATTTGCAGGATAGTAAAATTGCACAATCGTTAAGCTTAAGGTGAGAAAGTTCCATCCATTCGGCTACTACCTCCAGGCAGCTGCCTAAAGAGCAAGATGATACCTCAGGGTGGTTAAGTGCCACCACCAGTTGGGTATCATCTGCGTAGGTGATGATCTGTATGCCAAATGAAAGGACTATCTCTGCTAAAGGTGCTATATAGGTGTTAAGAAAGCGTGGGGCTCAGGGAAGAGCCCTGGGGAAAACCATAGCTAAGAGGCCAGCAGTTGGAAGTGGCATTGCCATCCAAGACCTGAAAAAAACGGTCTTTTAGAAAGGACTGTAGCCAAGTGAGTGCTAATTGGGTCACTCCCAGACTTTTTAGTCGCTCCAGCAGGATGTTATGATCAACAGGGTCGAAAGTGGCACTGAGATCTAAAAGGATAATAGCTGCTGAGCTGCCCTGATCTAAAAGTCTCCGTGCCTCCTCTGTTGCTGCCAGAAGGGCCGTCTCTGCAGGGTCCACGGTAGAGCCCGAGGTCACCCTAGGGAGAAGTATATTCAGGGAAACCTTGTCTAATAAGGGGAGCTTCGCTAGAGAGCATAGTAAGTCGGGAGAAGAACTCCCGGTGTTGGACATGATAGACTCAGTCTGGCGGGGAGGAAAGGATTGGCAAATCAGGTGGATTTTTTGGTGGAAGTATTCAACTAGGTTGTTACATCTAGCTAGTGCATCCTCTGAATTGGGGGATGTATGTGGTATGGTGATGAGGGATTTGATAATGCGAAAGACCTCTTTTGGAGAATTTGTGGCTGCACTAATCTTCTCCTCGTAGAAGGAGGACTGGGCGATTTTAATTTCTGTCTTGTATTTCCTGATTGCCTCTCTGTAATCCGTTATCCTCTCTTCTGTTGGATTCTGTCTCCAACTTCTTTCAAATTTCCTACAGGTTTGTTTGAGCTCCTTTAATTTGGGGGAAAACCACGGTGCTGATTTTAAATTGGGTCTTTTGTAGGAAGATTGTTTGTGGAGTAAGGTGTCCAAAGAGCTTTGGATCCAGAGATTGAAGTTGTCATTTGCCCTCTCAGCATCAGAGCTAGTGGACGGTGTGGTGTTCTCCAGGAGATTAGACCATTGGCTAACAGAGAGATTTGACCATTTCCTTTCTAACATCAGAGTGGCGCTCTGCGGGGATTGGCGGCTACAGTTTTCCAGATCAAAGGAATTAATGAATGGTCGGTCCATGGGAGGGGGATAGGCGTGCCAAACAGAAGATTCCGTGCATTACTGAGCACAGGGTCTGGGAGATGACCTTTTACATGTGTGGGTACAAAGCCTTTCTGGTTCATTTGAAGTGCTGAAAGGTTGTTAGGAGCTCTTTGGCCATATGGTCTGAGGGATCGTCCAGATGGATATCGAGATCCCCCAGTATTGTGTAATTAGCTGGGGATAATGCTAGATTAGCAACAAGAGTCGGGAGTGCGCAGAGAAATTGTCCCATGGGTCCTGGGGCGCGGTAGAGTAGTAAACCAGGGAAAGTTTTAGTAGGAGAGAATTCGAGAGAAAAGTTCATACTTTCGCAGTCTGGCAGCCCCTCAGTAGAAGACCGGCAACAAAAATTGTCTCTAAAGATTATCGCCAGACCTCCGCCTCTTCCAGTTTTATGATCTATTCTTTGTATTAAGTACCCAGGTGGCAGGGTTTGAGTAACAGCTGAGACCGTAACCAGGTCTCCGTGAGGAATAATGCATCTGGTTTAAGGTCTTCTATTAGGAGAGCAAGTTTGACTGAGTGTTTAGGAAGGGAGCGACAGTTTAATAGGTAGAGTTTTAAGGGAGGGCCGCCAGAGGGTGCCTCCATACTGTCTGGTTGAAGCTTAAAATGACAGTGGTAGCAGCCGGAGGAACTATTGGCAATGTTTAGTGAGTGTAGGCAGTTGATGCCAGTGACCCCTTTCATACCAAGCAATGTCTGCGCACTGTAGGTGAGATTACAGTTTAGAAAACTGCCACGGTTTGTGGCCCCTGGTCCCGAACGGGCGCCGGCGGCGCGCCCGCTGCGCATAGGGACTGGCATTTTGCCTAAGTACTGCCCACCTAGCACGCTGACCTCCTGTCTCCGCCCTCAACCGGAAGTAAGGAGGCGCCTACACCCTCCACAACAATCAGGTAAAACTTGCGGGGGACAGGGGTGCGACGGGAACGCAAGAGTGCTGCCAGGAAAGTACAGGTGAGTGGGTAGCAGAGAAGAGATTTAAAGAGCGGCGAAAATTAAAGGGAAAAGGTTTAAAATTCAGTAGCAGGTGCGCTTACAGACGTGCATGATTTGGAAAAATTAATTAATTGGAAGTATGGTTGAGGTTTGTGTTCTCATCTAGTCTTATTCCTCTGATGCTCCAATGTACTGCATGTATCAAAAATGTCATTTATGCCTTGTCAAGCCAGCAAGGGCATTTCAGGCGGTTTCTCCCTTAGCCGATGCATTTCTGGTAAAATAGACGGCCCTATTTTATCCCAAGGAAGGTATGTTATCCTTTTTAGGCAGTATTCTGAGGCCAGGAGTGCTGTGAGCAAAAGATGATAAAATGAAGATCCCATTGTAACCTAGTCACAAGGTTTATCATTCTATGGGCACATATCCTCGCAGGGCTTTTTTGTTTTGGCATAGATTTTGAGGCCCTTGTCCTCTCAAATGAATTTTTCGAGTTAAGACCATTGTGATTTGGTTAAAAGTTGCAGAGACTCATCAACTGTTGACTGCTGCACAACAGACCAGATTTTGTTTATGTTGTGATACACAACTTCATTGAAAGGTAGGCCTGCTAGAGTGTGGAAATCATTTTTCCCTCTAACAACGGAAGAAGGAAAAGATGTTTGCTCAAAAAAGGTGTCCCACGATTGGTCTGTTATAGTTTTACCAGTGCCATAGGATTCAGAAAGCCAGAAATCACATTTTCCTTCTCTCCTGAGGTGCAGTTTTCTCATCTGCTTCCAACTCTCAAGGTAGGAAGGACTACTGAAGTAGCATTAGGATCAGATATTCATGGTTTTCTTTGTGTTAAACAACTTAATTTCCTTCATGGTGCCTTCCCTCTACAGAATGCTTTCTTCATTGGCTGTTTTTTTTTAAATTGTATATTTAATTCATATACATATGTGGCTCTGGGATTTTGGTGTACTGAATAACCTTTTGTGCAATGTAATAGTTTCTACCTTGAACTTGTCAAAGGATTGAAGACACTTAGCCTAAAATTCAAGCTGCGTCTCTTTGACGACATACTTATGTTAAGCGTTTAAACGCTGGAACAAATGATTGAGAACATTTACCATTTCCACCTCCAGTTCACTCTACGCCTAGTAAATCAGCAATTCCAGAACTTTCATTAAATTCTCCAATGCTGCATCTGTCTCCACCCCCATTCCCTGCACTGCCCTGCCTCTTTCTGATGTCCGTTAGGGTGGATGTCCTGTCTGGTTGCAAAATACCTTATGTTGGTTTGCTAAGACTTGCAGTGAGCTTATCGCCCGTACATTGCTTACAATTGATTGGCTTTATTTTCACTCTTATTGCTTATTCAGGGCTTGGCATGTCCATCATGGGGTTTGTCCCTCCAATGGACCATAGCCCTTTTGCCGCCTTTTGCTAGGCAGACTTTTATTCTTCTACTGCTCAATAATTTAGAGAACTGTTTGCCTTTTTCTTTCAGCACTCCATGAGAATGCCCGTGGGTTCTAGCTCTCTACTTCATATGCCGCTTGCCTCACCCAACTCCCGATCCCCCCACGAGGCATGTTATTCTCTAGTGTGCTTCTCCCCCTACACACCCTCCATTCCATATTGCTGTCTCCCTCATGCGCTACTTTTCCCCTGAGCTCCATGTTGGTCTTACACTCGTGTTCTGATTTTGCCCTCCTGCCCTTAAAGTACTTTGTAGGCCTATTTTTCACAGTTAATGAGGATTAACTAATGAATTTTACTTGAAGCATTGATTCTCGCCAAGCCTTTTGAAGATTCAAGAATAGGTTACCATAGTGTGCTGTGTGGAACTGTGAGCATTTTTATTTGCTGAGAATGACAGATGGGCAGGTGTCACCGTTCAGGAATGTGGTTTAGATGTTGTAACACATTAAGGTGACACCTGCTACTGTCATCGGTGCCTCTGGTTAAAAAGAAGCATATCTTGAAAGGAGATCTGCTTTCTTGAAAAATAGATATTAAATCCCTTGAAAACAGGATGGTAACACTTATATGTATATATGTCCTAACTCTGGACTTCAGTAACGTCATGATGCATAGGTATGCGTGTGTCACAACGCATGCCTGTACTCCTCATTGCACTGTTTTTCATTTTTTTTTAAATCCGTTTGTCTATGTTGAATAGTATCTGCAAAAAGCATTGTAAAAGCCAATAAGTCTGTGTTGTCTGCTAAAAAGCTGGCTTTACCAGTGCTTGTTTTTCTCTAACCATTAAAGGTATGGGCTTAATTTCAGATTGCAAAAAGCTCTTGACAACAAAAATCCAGGACTGGCAGAACGTGTCACGGTTAACGAGGGCCATGAGGCCAGTTAGAAGCAGCCTGGTTGTGCATGTCTTTATGTGAACTGTGTTTCCTGTGTGTGTGTTGTCTTTGTGCATGGATGACTCTTTAGTCTTGGTGTGTACGTGTGTGAAAGCCTGCAGTTCTGTTGCTGTGTGTGCCTGTGAGTGCATTTGTGCCTCTGAACACACTGTATTGAATGATTCCTTTCCGGCACCAGTGGGCTTGGAGTAAAATCTCATTTGCTCCTTTCTAACACCATAAAAATATTCTTGCAGACATTAGTCGGTTATATAGGTTGTTTTCATTATTGCAATGTAACTGACAATTTTTCCACACCTTCGTTTTAAATGTTGAATGTTAGGAAGCCCGTTTAGACATGAAAAGTGTTCTCTCCAGGGGTGTCCATGTAGACAGTCATTTGAACCTATAGGAAACCTTTTTCTGCTTGATGTGCAAGTCATTTCAGTACCCTAGCATTAATTACATAGTGTGCCTCTTTCATAGGGGTTGAGGGATGCCTCCACAACATCCTGTCTCAGCCTGTTCACTCAGACATGTCGTGAGAGGGGTGAAAGCACGTCTGAAACATGTTGCCAATGGGTGAGGGTAGGAAGCTTTGTAACGTAACTGAGAAGGGAGAACATGTTTGTACCACTGAGGCTTCACCTGACCGGTTTTCTACTGTGTTTTTCAGGCAAAACCCATCTACGGTGGTTGGCTGCTGCTGGCTCCAGAAGGAACGGACTTTGATAATCCCGTCCACAGATCCCGGGTAAGGAAGCCGGCGAAGTAGCATTGTGCGCTTGTGGATTCACTGTCCTTATCCCATTTCTAAATGCTTCCTTCCTATCAATTAGAAGCCTTGAGTTCGAGAGTTGATCCTTTTCCACCAGTTTTAGTTACATCCGAGCAGATGATCATTGCTGTTAAAGTTAAACATGTTATATTACTGGAGCTGGAAAATCGATAAAAGCACATGGAGGCAAAGTATTGTGAAATTAAGGGAGGGCTACGAATTTTACCACAAATGTTGTTTGAGAAGAATCTTGTTCATGTTTTTCAGTTCTCCAAACATTTATTTGTACTTCATTTTTGGAAGTAGTCTTGTACAGTCAGGGCCTGTGGCTCTGCCCCATAAAATAGATGACTTCTGCCTCTCTCCCTTTTCCATTTCACAGCCAAGTGGTATTTTACATAACAAGGTTTGCTTTTCACCTAGTATCTTACTGTAGCATTCTGGTCACTTGAATATTAGACATTTGATGTTTCATCAGACATGAGTAAGGTTTTGCATAAATGCAGCAGGTTAGAACGACTCCCTTTCAGATGTTGGGGGAGACATCAGAAGTCGAGGCAAGTTCTGCTCCATCCTGGAAACAGAGTTTAATAGTTTTGTTAAGAATAACCCTTAGAATGGTTGTTTTATGGAGTGATGTGATGTAATCTCAAAGATGGGAGGTGGTCTTACGTAGTGCATCCAGTGAGTGTTTTGTTAGTAGTTGAGAAATAATAGTCCTTCTTGAAGCAATTGAAATTCGGCAGCTTGATGCGCACCAATGTTGCAGTAGAGGATAGGCAGTTTTCAGGCCTTGGTATGTTGATCTCATTGGTTAATGATGCACCTTTTGGTGTACTTCCTGTGACGTTGGCACGCTTCCTGTGGAAGCTCCCACCTTTGGGCGCCATCTTCAGATTCTTTTTTCCGCTGTTGGGTCTGGATCGTTACCCAGAGGTTCCAGAGTTTTTGGAGAAAAGAAGGAAAAAGCTGAAATTTACCAAAAAAGTTTGGAGAATACATCCAGGAACAAGACCGCCGGGACGACGAAGAAGGAGGAGAACTTTGAATACTTAGACGTCCAGCGGAGAATGCGCACACAGGGGGCTCCCTGAGCGCGGGAATGGACAAGACCCCATTCAAATTCTGCCGCAATTGCCACCACAAGTACGCGCAGAAGGACCTGCACCCGTTTGCAAACTCTGCCTGCCTGTCGACCACGAAAGCAAGGATTGCAACGCCTGCTCCGTCTTCACGCCGAAGACTCTCCGGATTAGAGAGAGGCAGAGGATAGCTAATCACAGCATGCAAGCAAAAGGCCAACCTCCGTCGCTTCGGGACTTGGGCCTCTCCAGTGACGAAGAGGACAACATCGCCGAGAGACCAGATGACTTCACTGTCGTAGAGACCGATAAGAAAACTACAAAAGAGGTAGGAGTGACGTCGCCCCCTAAAGCCCCGACAGACTCTCAAAAGCCTGAGTCAGACGCTCGAAAAACAGAGTCTAAGTCCATGAAAGGAGCACTGGCGCCGAAAATTTAGACGGCCGCAGCTTCATCCAGGGACAAACAGCCCAGCGGATCCTTCGAAAAGGACTCCCAGGCGGCAAAAACACATGAAAAGCCTAGGTCGTCTAAGCACGCCCCCGAAAAGGAGCACTCTGCGCCAAAGGAAAAGGACCCAAAGGCTTCTTCGAAGTAGACGTCTACGTTGACTAGATCATCCGAAACACTCTACGCCGATGGAAAGGAAAAAGAGAAGGCTCGAGACCGAAATAGATAACATCCTGCAAAGGAAAAGAGAGTTGACGAGCGGATGAAGAGGTTCACCATCTCGTCGAAGCAACGACGACTATCGTCAAAGTCGTGGAAGAGGAGTAGTTCGACGCCGAAGAGCCGCCGAAAACTCCCGAGCCCCAGGAACACCAAGAGGAAGAAGGCCTATACTATTTCGAGGAAGGCGAAGAAGACCAGCGAACGAGTTTGGACTTGGCCTACTCAGTGGCGCAGGACCTGGATTGGCAGGACTTCGACGCCGAAAGCCCGGAAGAGGCCGTGGAGACGTACTCTTCGAGGCTTTCGCCGCCAGATGACATTGGGATCTACAACATGGTCATCAGGAACGTGGCAACAGCTTATGGAGTGACTGGAGGAAGAAAAACCAAAAGCCTGCTTCCTCCTAGAGGCCCTGCTCCCCACTCAAACCATGAGTCCATTCCTCCCTATGCTACCAAGTGTCCTGGACCAGGGGAGAGAGGCATTCAAAGAACCAGCAAGCTGCAGCTCTGTCACACCCAGGACAGAGAAAAAATACAAACACTCCTCTAAGGATCCTCCCTACATCCAGGGATCCGTCACAGCTGACTCAATCATTACAGCAACAGCCAGAAAAAGGGCCAACGTTCCCACAAACTCAGGACCACCACCTGACAAGGAGAGTAAGAGGATAGACCTCACTGGAAGGAAGATATAGAGGTATGCAGCAGTACACTGGCGCATTGCCAACTCTAATGCCCTGCTCAACAGGCATACGTACCAGCATTGGGACGAGGTCGGACAACTGATCAAACACCTCCACTGGATTTAAGCAAGCCGGGCTGAAGACGGCTGGAATGCCAGAAACCGGTCCTCTGAAGCTTGTTTCCGGTCCAGGGAAGGCATGGCTTGGCAGTTCGGGCTGGACTGTTCCCATGAGGCACAGGGTCAGACTGATTTGCATATAGCCATGTCTGAACTGGGGGTGCAGAGTGGGCTAAAGAACGGGGATGGATTAAACCCAGATCTTTTGACTGGGTGTGAGTGTTTGATTGGTTCAGATGCCCCGTCCATTACCACCCCCTTTTGTACCGCAAACACCTCCCTAAGCAATACCAACAGAGGGCAATACACCTGGTGGAAAAAGGCAAGAATATAGCCAACTCATGCCTAAAGTCAGCCCTGGATGCGGCAGACACGTCAAGCAGGCTCATGATGATCGGGTCAAAGAGAGAAGGAATACCTGGCTGAGAATATCAGACTTCAAGCCGGAAGTACAGAATAACATCCTGAACACCCACTTTAATGGGGAAACCCTGTTCGGAGCACCAGTGGATGAGAAACTCACCCAACTCAAAAAGGAAAATGAAACTGCAAGGTCTATGGGGGCCCTCCAATTCAGAGGAATGAGGAGAGGCACACCGACACGGCGGCCAAACGGAAGAGGGGGAAACCAGCCGGGAACGTCACGTCAGACATCCCATTAGGGCTACCAGGGCGACAGCCAAGCACAGCAGGACCAGCAAAAACAAACCTGGCAATATCAGACTCTGGGTAAGTGCTTTCGCCGGAGGGCGGATGGACGAGGGCAAACAAGAAGGGGGGGGGGGGGCAGCAACCCACTTCAAAGTGACTCCGCACCACAAACTGTGCCCACCCACACGACACCTCTAGGGGACCGGCACAACAAAGTCAGCAAAATAGGGTCACTCGGACAAAAGATCAACGAACATATAACAACAATAGGAGGCAGACTAAAGCACTTTTTCCAGGAATGGAAGAAAATAACAGACAAATGGATACTGAACATCATACAGTTCGGATACTGCATAGAACTGGAAAAGAAACCACCAAACAGGAAACCGAAAAGAAAAACGCACTCCGCAAAAGAACTAGCGCTACTCACAGAGGAAGCTCAAGAACTCCTCCACAAAGACGCCATAGAAACAGTACCATTCAAAGAAAGAAACAAGGGAGTGTACTCAAACTACTTCCTCGTACCAAAGGTGGACGCAACACTAAGACCCATCCTGGACCTACGGTTCCTAAAATAATACATAAGAACACAAAAATTAAAGATGACATCTCTTCAAGAGGTCATGCCTCAGATAAGGGACGGAGACTTTGTCCACCATAGACCTAAAAGACGCCTACCCACACATTCTCATGAACAGATAACACAAACAACTTTTGAGAATTGCCATCAACAAAGCACACTACCAGTTCACCGCCCTGGCCTTCGTTCTAAAATCCGCACCAAGGGTCTTCACCAAGTGCCTCGCTGTTGTGGCAGCGTACCTGAGGAGGGAAGGGATCCATGTATACCCCTATCTCAACGACTGGCTCATAAAAGCAAGTTCCTACAAACAATGCAAGGAACATGCACAACGGGTCACAAAAACGCTAACGGGACTGGGATTCTCAATACACTGGGGGAAATCCTCAATGGAACCAGAGCAAGTGAAGATCTTCCTATGCGCACAGATCAACACCACACAGAGCAAAGTGTTCCCCAGCAACAAGAGAACACTTGCCCTCCTGAAGGAGACACGTCGGTACAAGAAGGGGTGACCTCTGACAGTGAGGACAGCGAGCAAGATCATGGGGATGATGGCGTACTCCATACACCTGGTCCCCAATATACGGCCACACTTGAGACCATTCCAGGAATGGCTGCAACAACAATGGTCACAAGCTACAGGGAGTTGGGAAGATCTGGTTGTTGTAACGCACGCAGTGCAGAAGTAGATGCGTGGTGGAACATGGAGAACAGAGGGGGAAGCCTTTGACACCACGAAACCCAACCGTGACCATCACCACAGCGTAATCCCAGATGGGATGGGGAACACACATGAACCAACTCAAGGTGCGGGCCTGTGGACTCCAACAGATGTGATCAGGCACATCAACTACCTGGAACTAAAGACCATGTTCCTCGCCCTAAAAGCCTTCCAGAAACAACTGTACAGGCAAAGAGTGTTGATACAGACCGACAACACCACAACGATGTTCTACATCAACAAACAGGGAGGAACACAATCAGTCGCACTATCCAACCTAGCGCAGGACATATGTAGATGGGCCATCCACTCAAAATAGACCTCCTAGCTATACACCTACCAGGGAAGGACAATGTGGAGGCAGACTGGCTCAGAAGACAGACATCGGCATCCCACAAGTGGGAGCTCAGTGCACAAGAAACACAAAGGCTATTCAAGAAGTGGGGGACTCCGACAATAGACCTATTTGCAACACACCAGAATTAAAAATGACGATACTTCGCAACCAGGGGAACAATCACAGGAGAATGCCCTATGGATAAGCTGGTCGAAAACATCTTCAAGCTGCAAAACTACACCGACAGGTAAACTATTCGTTATACCTGCATCAGGAGCAAAAATATTTGTGCAGGTTGGTACAGAGGATGCTTCTGGGTGCGATGCATTTACAGAGGCTTTTGAGAAAGTCTAGCGATGTAGTGGATGAGGTTGTCATTGGAGAGTTGTTGTTGAAGGTCCTCAGAATTTAGTCCTTTTCTTGAATGAGAATTCAGACAAGTTTTTGCAAAATTTGGGATTTCATTGACTGTTAAATCAAGCCTTTCCTAGTAACATTTTTCTCCTTTGAAGGTTTGTGAAGTATTCTTCCGCGGACATGAAGCTTAATTTGGAATGCTTGAGTTTTGAAGTTGTCATGAATGTCTTTTAGGCTGATCTAGCTGGTTGCAGATCTTGCTTAGACTGTAATCTGTTCCCAGTTGTTCTAGATTGTGGATATCATTAATGAGTTAGTATGTTGTGTTATTTTCAAAAATGTGTGTAAGTAAATTGTGTACTGAGTTGTCGTGGAGCTGTGATGTGAATTTGTTCTGGCACAGAAGCCATTGTAGTTTATTTTGTGATGTGGTGTCATTTATCATGATTTGCTGGACTAGCTTAGGTTACTTTAGTGTAAGTGTTGGGAAATGCATATTGTGTTGGAAGATCAGATACAGGTTGTAGCTAGATGTGTTTTTTTTTTTTTACCAGGTATAGTATTACTGATTCCAGTTCACCAGTGATAAAGAAGGTAAAGGTTTTCTTTTTTAAAAGTTTGCTCACAGGTTGAAATTCTGATTAAGAGCAGACTGTTGACTTTTATACGGTGAGCAGAATGAAATATAGGAATGTGATTTGGAATTTGTACTTTTAGCTGTGGTTGAGAAAATGGTCTATGCGATGGAGTATTTGGGTGGTATCAAGGAGCGTTGGGTATAATCGTAGATTTAAGTTTTTCGGACCATCTGGGCAATGTTTATTGTTTGTTCCTTGAGGTTCTTGGTGACTTGTAGATCTCTACCAGGCCTCCTCTTAGGTGACTGTTTCTGTACTCTTTATTGTTTTGTTGTCTGGCACCAGTTCTGTTAGCATGGTGTTGGCGTCTGGTGTTAAGTTAGTATGGTGACTTGGTCAAAGTTGTGGTTGTTAACTGATGGCATTACAAATTTAATTTTTATGCCTGGCTTCTGGTCTTGTGGTGCAAAGAATTCTTGCTAGGTGACGTGTTAGAAGCTGCTGATTAGAAAGCCACACAGTATTGAAAGTGTTAAACAGGCATCGACCGCTTGGCTGATTTATGTTGAGGTCTCACACTTAGAAAGAGGCTGTCGACCCGGACCTTTACAAAATGTAGTCCCTTCCACGCGCACATGGTCTCCACACTCTTTACAAGGATGTGGCTGCACCTCTTTCCCTGGCCTCTCTTCAGTGTTAAATGTTTTTTTTCCAAAAGTGTGGTCTCCCAGACTGTGCTTGTACAGGGTGGGACTGTGCTTTTTTAAAAAATGCCTGGGGGTGACGGATCTGATTTCCAAGATGGCTGAGTTTGTCTTGGGATACTGATGAAAGCTCCTGATCTCATCCCATCCAGTCATCCCTGAGAAGTGGGGGGTGTGAAGTTGAAGATGGTGGTGCACCCTCCGACTCCTCTGCAGTGGTTGGAGTAGCTTGTGGACTGGAATTGTTTATTACCTTTCCCCGAATTTCCACCACCCCCTGACTGCCTACCTGAGTGCATGTTATTGTATGATAGCCCCCTTAATCACAGCACTCTCCTGCTGCAATTGGGTGGCTGGCTGATTAGAATGCCCTTGCAGGCTGCAGTCCTGGAGAAAATGCAAGGAACTGCCTAACGTGACTCAAAGTAATTCCAATGCTGCTGGGATTGCGTCCTGCTGACCTGGAGGAACAAGCTTCTCTTAACTGTTGCCTATTTGTTTGCTTTCTTTTATATTTGTACTTTGTATTTGTACTGATGACTAAACCACCCTTAGCTGGGGTACTGGAACCAGTGAGACATTTTGAGGTTTTACACAATTGGAAACCTATGATGAATTGCTCCTCTGTATCTACCCGTGAAAAATGCCTATCTTTTTAACTTGCTCTTGTTGGAAATTAGCAGAAAAACAGAAGAGATAAAGCAGAGTTCTTCAAACTCTAGGGCTCGGTGCCCCTACAAGGTCTCAAGAGCTTGGCACCAGTGGAGACCCAGTGTGGTGGTGAGTTGATGTTTACAAGTAGAGAGACGCCCTTGCTCAGATCATTTAATGTGTTCCACAAAGACTTGACTTGACAAAGACTTGACATGGACAACTTGGCTGTCCTTTCAAATATTTACCACTCCAAAATAGACATCTACCATTTTGGTATGGTAAATATAAAAAAGAAAATGGCGGTCTCATCATGCCATATGCATGCGCATGGGTTAGTGAATGTGCACTGGTCACCATGCAGGCCTGTTGAAGCAACACATGCTTCTTTTGGAAATGTGAACAGTAGCTGGGTCTTGATCATGCTCTTGTTGAATCTGCTACCTGGGGCTGGTGGCCAGGTTGTAGAGTGGAAGCGGTCTTATGTGGACGTACTTTTTCATGAGGCAGTGGGAGATGGCTCCCATAAGTAATTTTTAGGTCTGGGGTATGGCAGTGAAGTGTAGACCTTTTGCCAACAATGTAAACAGAGTGAGCTTTAGGTTCACCCCTTTCAACGTTTGACTTTCTTCGACCAGCGTCTATCAGCAATTGGCTTGAGTCTTTGTCAAACACTTGTCTTTTATACAGTGTTTCATGCACTGCAAAAATAGATAATACTATTTCTCAATTTATGGTACTTAATTTACAACTTTCGGACAGACAGAAGGCTGAGTGGGTTTTACTGAGATTTGAACTTGCGTTCAACTCCTTGAGCTATTCCTCAAGTATGCTGTTAAAGGTTTCACAACTGGGAGAAGAGTGAAGCAGGACAGAGTTGTTAAATAAACACTGCTCTGTGAAATATGGCATGCACTTGAATCACTGTTTATCAGCTGTGTTATAAACATATTGATTCAAATATGCGGAAGGCAAGTAAAATAATGTCATACTTGGAAGGCTACTGCTAAAATGGATAATCTCCTCTGCAAGGCAGTTCCCTGGCCATGCACCTTAATCTTCTTCGAACCTCACAATGGGATCTTAGTCACTGGCAAGGTTATGCCTTCGATCACTCTCTCTCCATGTCCTTGCCAGGTAGCCTCGTAGGTCTTGGGCAAACTGGAGGTGGGCGAGCCAACAGATGAACAGGGGAAGCCAAACCCAAGCCCAGGCCGGCTCTAGCTCTAAGAGCCCGTACATAAGCAGAGCCTTGAACATATTTGGCATGTAAGATAGGAAAGAAACATTGTTAGAATTTAATAGGGTTTCTTCAAAATCCCCAAAAAGTGTATTGCTTTTAACAAACAGAAGTGCTTCACCTTAGCACTTCATATTGCAACTGTGCATTGAGAAGTATTTTTTTTAAAGTGAGACATTTTGAAAATGACATGAGAAGCATGCCTGCACCCGCCTTGATGACAATTCTACGAGTGAGCTAAAAGGAAAGTCAGAGGGTGTGTGTACCCTATATGCGGCCTATATTCTTATTCTAGATGGAGCAACATTATAGTCTATTAAACCAAATGAGCGTTTTTTGTACAGTGCATATCTTGAACTCACATATTTGAAGTATGATAATGAACTAAAAAAAAAGAGGCTTGGTGAAATAAAATCTTTGCCCAGGATCACACTGTTTGATTAAGCAGAGAAGCTGGCATTGATTCCACAGTATGGGCATCTCTTTCTGACACCAAAGGTTAATGCTTTACCTATTATTCTTGGAAAAAGAAATTATAGTGTGGGTGACAGGCAGAATCTGCATTTTATTTTTGGCAGTTCTACACAACACGAACCTTGCTCAGGGACATAAGATTGCTTCACAACATTACACTTTCTTTTCGGCCCAGGAAGCTTTTCCGGGAATACGAATGTGGTTTGCTTTGTTGCCTGGTCGGCAGCTATTGCCACTGACTAGGCCATATCCCCTCTGGTAAAAACTTGGTTCGTTTTAGGCTCCGGGTGCCAAGAGGACCTCGAGTTGAGCCAGAGCCTGGCTCTACCTTTGAGTGCTCGCCCACCTCCAGGTCAGACGGCCTCACCATGCCCTTCCTGTATACAGACTCTTACATCTTCACCTCTGAGGACTTTTTATCATGTCCTTGCCTGCATTGTCGTAACCTGTGTCCAAGGGAACAATCTTAATTCTCGCTTCCTCTGTCCACCTCATGTTCCACTCCCTGTTTGTCTGCCCTTGCAATCCTTTTTAATGTGGGTTATACCTTTTTTTTCTGTGCCCACTAAATTGTGTTTCTCTGTCTCTTTAGTTTATACCCTTATTAAATTCTTGCTGTGGCCCTGCCCAGGTTTTAAATGAATCTCCGTGACTCTCTATGACCACTTTCTTCCTTAAAGATGTCTCCTGCGCATCTTACAGTGCCTTTATTTTCTGGTCAAGCCGCTCTCACCAGTCAATAACTTAATTGCTATGTTAATGCCCCGTCCCTAAAAACAATGCCTGTATTTCCTTGTCGGTGCCCCCTCTCCAACTGTATTTTTATTTCTCTGTCGAATCACCCCTCGTCCTCAGACAGTTCCCTTACTTCCCTGTCGGTGCCCTCTGCCTCTCTAGACAGTGTCGTTTGTGTGCCCCCTTCCTCCAGACAGTCTTTCTTTCCGTTGCGTGCCCCCTCCCTCGAGACTATACCTTTATTTCTCTGTTGGTGCCCTCTCCTTCCACACAATGCCTATGTGTTCCTATCGGTACCCTATGTCTCTCTAGACAGTCTTTGTGTGCCCTCTTCCTCCAGACAAAGTCTTTCTTTCTGTTGCGTGCCCCCTCCCTCGGGATTATACCTTTATTTCTCTGTTGGTGCCCTCTCCTTCCACACAATGTCTATGTGTTCCTATCAGTGCCCTCTGTCTCTCTAGACAGTCTGTGTGTGCTCACTTCCTCCACAAAGTCTTTCTTTCTGTTCGTGCCCCTTCCCCGAGACTATACCTTTATTTCTCTGTTGTTACCTTCTCCTTACAATGTCCAGTTGTTCCTGTCGGTGCCCCCTGTCTCTCTAGACAGAGTCTTTGTGTGCCCCGTTCCTCCACAAAGTCTTTCCTTCTGTTAGTGCCCCCTTCCTCGAGACTATACCTTATTTCTCTTGTGGTGCCCTCTCCTTCCAGACAATGTCTATTTGTTCCTGTCGGTGCCCTCTGTCTCCCTAGACCGAGTGTTTGTGTGCCCCCTTCCTCCATAAAGTCTTTCTCTCTGTTCGTGCCCCCTTCATCGAGACTATACCTTTATTTCTCTGGTGGTGCCCTCTCCTATTAGATAATGTCTATTTGTTCCTATCGGTGCCCTCTCTCTCCCTAGACAGAGGCTTTGTGTGCCCCCTTTCTCCACAGAGGCGTTCCTTCTGTTCGTGCCCCCTTCATCGAGACTATACCTTCATTTCTCTGCTGGTGCCCTCTCCTGACAGATAATGTCTAGTCGGTGCCCCCTCCCTCCAGACAGTGCTTGGTTTCGCTGTCAGGAAGCGCTCCCTTCAGCCGGTGTCTTGTCGTACCCCCGCCTCTCTCCACACACTGTCTTGCCGGGTTCTCCCACCTTTACTAGGCCCTACCGTGCCGACTTCACGCGGGCCGTCCGAGCAGCCCCGGCTCCGCCTCCGCCATGAGCCCGGCACAAATGCTTTTAATCTGTTTTCAAAGCGCGCGTCCTCCGAATGCCCATTTAAGGCAGTACTGCAGCAGGGCCAGCTTTTGGGGAATGATTGAGAGTTCCTTTCTGAAGGAATGCACTGGAGAGGCGGCCAGATCTCCAGACACGTCACGAGGACTCTTTCCCCGACTCTCTAATCACCTCTGCACTTTACGTGTACGTGGGGCCTCTTCCCTCAGAGGAAGCTCGTCGTTTCTTCCTTTGCTTCCAAAACCGGGAAAATTGCGGAAAGTGGCTCTTGATCTGTTCAGTGCACTTTAAAAAAATATATTATTTTATTTTTAATATGTTCCTATGTTATAAATAAGAATCATCCACCAGCTGCCCTTGTCCAGCCCAGAGTAGGTGCCACCACAAGGTGTTAAATAAACTTAAACAGGCCACAGAACTGACCAATAGGCGCTTTGTATTTTGAGTTGGGAATTATGTCCAAGCTCTTATCCTCATTTTGGAGTTCTTTAGTGCTGTGAGCCATCAATCCCTGCGGATTTGGGAAGGAAAATCTCTTGTCCGTGTAGCTTTAAACCACTGATTTTGCTTTAAATGCTTTAGCAAAGAAAAGCAGTTTGCATGGTTGTTGTCCTTCAACATAATGAATGCCGTTGCTTGTTGTAAATGCGCTTCAAGTGCAGTATGATATTTCAAACATTAAAGTATTTGAATTTAAAGCATCTATTTCTGTTTCGGTAACTTTAACTCCAGAAGCCGGTCATGTAGTCACCGTCACAGGCACACAATCACACACATAGGTGGGTGTGCCTCCATACTCATAGCGATAGACGAGCCAGGAGTCTGGCGTGTCATTTAGAGCCAAACCATGATCTGAGCAGGCCTAATCATGCACGTCACACAATAAATGATGTGTTTTAGTTTGGCAAGACTCGCTATTAAACTATGTAAGAATTCCTTTTTGTATGAGGTTATTTCTATATCCGCCGCAATTGTTTCTGCTCCAAAAAGTTCCAGTTAAGCAGACTAAAGTACAGGAATGTAGACATGTGCCGAGGATCACACAGATAGGTCACACTATCTGCAGTTCTATCACAAGATTTACAGAAACGGACGATGCCACATTTCAGAAGTCGGCTGTTTACTATACATTTGTAACCTGCATTCAGTAATTTCAGTTAAACTGATTTGAAAGGAATACAAATTAAATGTTCGTGCATACCTGGTACTAAATAAGAAACATTCTTAGCAACAGACTATGATTCATTCACAAACCATTATCTGCAAACATCGTAACAGCTACTGCACATATTTTGCTTGGCATTACCAGTACCCACTTGGCAAGCATATATACTGTTTTTTTGCCCAACCCATGGTATTACCTTAGACACTCATTAAAAGTTTGTTGGGTTTTGGTATGGGCTACGACGGTTCCAGAATCTGTGTCCATCCAGTTTCCTTGCAGCAAAATCGGGCAATTCCTAGAATTGTAATGGGTTTAGCTACATGGACCTGGCAATACTGGTTATTTAATTCCAGGACCAATCCACTGTAGAATAGGAGAGTGTTTTTTGGGATGGCGGTGAGGGTATTTAAAGGTGGGCGTCATGTGGTCAGGCAAGGTCCGTGTATGAGTAGCGTTGAAACGGGATGTGTTTTTTGCTGCAGTTTCATCATGGCACGGAGTACCCCCTTTGAATGAACGATCCAAAGACAATACCATCACTCTTATTCATGGCCTTGGTAAATTGATTTGGCTATCTCCTTCATCGCATCCAAGAGATCGGCGGAGACTATTGGTGATGGTTTATTTGGATGACGTAGTGCTGTGATGTTTTTGGTTGTGGGTTACAACTGAACTTGTCTCCTGAGTACTTAATTTTGTAGGTAGACAACCATGTTGCTAGTGTTGGATAAAGACTGGCAATGAAACCACTTGTGAGCAACTGTTGTGAGCAAAAAGTGCAGTTGGCAATTTTACACAACTGTTTTTTGAGAACCCTTGTTGAGTCTAGTGTGATTAGATTTCCGGCATATTTTTTAGTTGCTAATCATTCTAGCCTTAAACTGTGGTATTACATGGTGTGGGTTAAATGATTAATTGCTACCTAAAAAAAAAAAGATCAAATCGGTGCATAAAAGATTTATAACCTCAAATATATTTGAGTACCCAGTGCATTGGCATTGTAGAAAGACCGGGAAGCCGGCAACCCACTCCATGATTTTGAACCATTTCGTTTCTGAACTTTTGCTTCTCTGTCGTAAATCTGAAGCCTGTTGCGTTAAGTGTTCACCCATTAGTGCCAAATCAGTCTTAATGTGGGATGGCCTTTGTTGGCCCAGCAAGGTTCCAACCCCTCCAGCCCTTTCATCTGGAGTGAAGAACCTTGGGGTGACATTTGACAACAGGACTCTATTGTGTGCTCAGATCGACCGCGTCGTGCTAGTCTGCTATGTCCTTCTAAAATCACAGAAGAAATTTCTGTATCTACTACCATAGCAGTATAAAAAAACAATAGTGTAATACCTTGGTTACGTCTCAACTGGACTGTGTGAATGCCTTGTTTTGGGGCCTGCCAGCATCCACACCGAGAAGACTCCAGTTATTTCAGAATGCTGCAGCTCTGCTTTTATTGATAGCGTCTAAAAGGAGTCCTATCCAGCATGATCTGAAAGACCTGCACTGGCTTCTATCCAGAAGAGTCCTGTTCAACAGGCTCATGCTAACTCACAGAGCTTTCTACCAAACAGGTCTCTACTATCTAAGGAACAGGATCAGAACGTATATTCTGGCTTGATCTCTTCGCTCCTCTGATGCTCTGTTGGCAGTAGTCCCGAGATTCAATGGGAAGAAATGGGATGACGCCTCCTTTTCTTTCCTCGCTGCCTCCACCTGGAAAGCCTCCCTGTACAACTTTTGTCAATGAAGGATGACCAGGCCTTCAAACGCCTTCTTAAAACCTGGCTCTTTGGAAGAGCATTTAAGTAACAGTATGTCAGCACTGATAAATCAGCGACCCTAGTAGCCCTCTTTGAGTAGCTGTGCGCTCTACTAATCCGTTAATTTGATTCAATGCAAAAAGTAAAATAGCCTATGGCTGGGTACAGTGTAGTGGTTTTAGAGATGGCAGGGCCATTGAAATGTGCAACAAGTTAAAATACAACTGTCAGTTGAGTTATGTGTAAAGGTGCTTTATCAATTGTCTAAAAGGAAGTAAACACAGTGAAGTCAAAACATTGGTGAAACCGATGCCAAAGTCAGGTGATGAATACCAGAGACCTCTCTGCCTACACTAACTTCCGGGACGCTCTGGCCAGCGTTCCACTGCGGAGTTGAAGGCGGGTATCTTATCGCCTTTGCTGGGAGGCGCCTCTTAATGTCACGGATGTATACACAGTAGTAACATGATTTGTAATAACAAATGTAGACATCCTCACGAGGGCCAAAAAAAGACGATGAACCAACACTGTGACCTGTAGCGCTAGTTAGTTATGAGTAGAATGACGTACCAGCTGGGGTTTGTACACTGTATGTCAGAGGGGATTAGAGAATCCTGTGCTCTTTACAGTGTTACCATTGTGTTTTCAGTCATTTTTTTCTTGGAAAGCATTCAGCAATAGCTGCTTAGGTGTTGGACAATTTGTCATAGCAGTCATCAGCTTCAGCAGCCACAAAACACTTTTCAATTCTGAATCACTCATGGTTAATATTCATATGGAACGGTTGAGCCCATAGCGACAAAGAACATTGGATCTAATTGTGCATGGCAAGTTCCAAGCATGCATGCCAGTCTGCCATCTTCTCGAAGAAAAGCTCAGCAGGATAGATGTTCTTCACTGTTCTAGGCAATCTAGTTCTAACTCAACAATCGAGCCAAATTTTCTGCCTTTGGTTCTGTCCTTTCTCTACAAAAGGTGAGCGCTGTGTAAGCAAGAGGAGCTCGGTTTACCCAGCCTTGAAGTGACTTGTCATCCCGAAAAGTTCAATCATATTCAAAGTTTGGCCCAATCTTTTGGAGGGATCCAGTCCTTACAGCGTGTCTTAACCTATCAGGCAACCGCTTGTTCATGGCAATCAGTTGTGGGTGCAACTGCCACCATACCATGTGTGTATTTCAAGAAGACAGTTCTGCTGACAGCGCCAAGCAAAGGAGGCTGATGTGGTGGCCTCCTTCTAGTCTTTCGGGTGAGGTGTGTGCTATTTGGCTAGGCCAGCCAAACAAAATCTTTATGTTGGTGTTAATGTCTCCTAGGTCATCCCTTGACATACTAGTACTGGTTTGGTGTTTCATCCAGAGCACTAAATGATCCTTCCCGTGAATGTGTTTTCAAAGTAGACCGTGCATTCAACTTTACACTCTCCTGTAATTGGCTATGAGGGTGTGAGGAGACAGCATGGAGGAACATGTTGAAACGGGCAAACCCCCATTTTTATGTATATCCACTTTGAGAGAGTGAGAGGGTAAAGGGACACAAGCACAGCCTCCCTGATTGTTGTGGTATAGATCACAATCGTTGCCTGCCACTACCCTGATAGAGCACTTTACAGACTTGGCGCTTCATCACATGGATGATTTCCCACCTAGTTATCCACCTCACAAGTATCCATGCAGTTGCTTGCATGCATAGCATCTACAGTGTGAATGAGGCTGCCCAGTCGTTATTCACTCCATGGATTTATCAGGGAGAGCCAGTAGTACCAGCTGACCAGTAAACTTCCGATCAGAAATCCTGCATATCACTACTGGAATCTGTTGCCACCAACCAAGAACAGTGGCACCGCTTTGGGTGGTCCCCAAAACCTTTAGTAGAGCGATACACTATGCAGTGAGCAGCATGCCATATCCTGTAGAGTACTAGCCAAGGGGCTTGTTACACCGCTCTCTTGCACCGCAAACACATACCGGGTCTGCCACAAAGTTTAAAAGCGAACAGCTGATCGTGTACCCTGTGCTATGGACTTTAGTCTCTACAGACATCCCTCCACAAGATAATGAAACAAGATGAGTTCCAGAGAGTAAGGCGTTGCATCATCATTTCTGTTTGATT
Organism: Lissotriton vulgaris; assembly: GCF_964263255.1. NCBI lineage: Eukaryota > Metazoa > Chordata > Amphibia > Caudata > Salamandridae > Lissotriton > Lissotriton vulgaris. The sequence continues at coordinate 112,710 of NW_028244253.1, read as the reverse complement.
TATGTTGAACTGAGTTTTCCTTTTTCACTCATATAGAACCGAATCTTGAACGAATGGAATACATTTAACTCCAGTCTCTTCCACCTGGGCAGTCTTATTCTGGGCAGTCATAAACATTGTAATATTTCCAGCATGACTTGGAAAAGCTAGACCTGACATGAATCTCCTCATGATCTCCTCTCTTTCCAGCGGCGATTTGTTGTGTTGTGGTACTTGATCAGGCGCCAGGACGCCCCTTCGCTGGGGCAGCTGTGCGCCGAATAAAAGTTATTAACATAACATAACATGGTAGAGACAGGAATGAAGCTCTGTTAATGTTCACTGCATTCCTTATTTAGGCTTAAAGTTTAGTTACTGAATGTAAGCTTTTCAGGCATTACCTCATTAAGGAATACAAGGAGAGATGCAAGCATCCTTTACTGACCTTGTTACTTATCCCACACGACTGCTGTCTCTAGATTTGCCATGGTCCATCAACACCCCGTGGGCTTCCTGTTGGCGTAGTCTAAGTTCTAAGCCTGCAGCTAGTTTGTGGTAGTTCTTTATGGGAAGGCATTGACCTGTTAATACTGCCTGTACCTTATTGAAAGGCTTCCACACTCCTACCACTAGAAGCCTTTATAGTTTGAATGTAGACACCTGGAGGCAACTTACAAACCAAATCCTCTAACCACAGGGTAAGAGGCCAGTTTGTATGTGCATTTTTCCACATTACTACCTAATTATGTTGATTGAGTGGGTTGCTGCTGACTTTGGAACGAAGGAGCTGGGTTTAAGGCCCAGCATCAGCTCCACATCTTGTTATTCTGGGCAAATCATTTAATCTCCCCCTACCTTTAAAAATAAAAAAGTGACCTTGTGTAATGTAACCTTGTCTTCACCTAAAGTGCTCCAATACTTTTGGTCAGGTTTGTGCTGTATAAAACTGCAACAAAAAGGTAGCAGAGCATCTGTATGAATAGTAAACTTGAATATTTTTTGTAGGGTCTACTTTAATAGGCTGTTTATGTTTGTTGTATGGCGGTTTAGGGTGAGCCTTTATAAGAAGAACCATTTATAAAATGTGTGACTTTAAAATTCCGAGTTTAGAACCCCAATTTAACGTTTTATAATGGTTGTTTATAATAAGTAAGATGACGCCATTGGAGTCCATTCTCTTCTGTGATGTTTTGTTAGGGTGAGTGTTGGACAGGCCTCATGGAGGGGCCGCTCCCTCCCCGCATAATAAGAACCCGAACACCGGCTCTCCCGGTGTCACCCGAAGAACCACCCCGGCAACCCACAGAAGCAATCCGCAACCCGTCCCCAACGGGACGCCTGCTCCCGAACACCACGACATCGGCCGGCCCGAGCCACCTTCAGCAGCATTGCCCCGGCCCAGCCGCCATCTTGGACACTGCACCACGAGGCCGCGTGGCCTCAGCTCGACCCCAACCCTGGGCCTGGCCAGGCCCCGACATCGAGGCACCACCATCCACCCGGGAGGTGAAGAGACCACTTGGCAGGTCAATGGGAGAAAGGAGTGTCGATGGCTCTCCCCCGCCAGGTGCCGATCGCCCCAGCCTCCCCGGGCGCTGGCTCCACCCCCCTGCTGGGTGTCTGGACTCCCTCATCCCGGACCTCCCGACCTCCAAGTGTGAGGGTCCGGACATCAAAGGAGACCAGACCTATAACTGGGGCAGCTCCAGAGCAGGAAGGCAGTTGTATCCTGGAGTCGAGAGACACCTTGAAGAACTCATCCTTGACGGACTGCTGGCGCTGCCGCAGCCCTGCCTTGTGAACCTTCGTCCTGCCTGCTGGCGCTGCCGCGGCCCTCTGCAACCTACACCTTCGTCGGGACCTGCTGGCGCTGCCGCGGCCCATCCTTGTGAAACATTGTTCCTGCCTGCTGGCGCTGCTGCGGCCCTCTGCAACCTACACCTTCGTCGGGACCTGCTGGCGCTGCCGCGGCCCATCCTTGTGTGAACCATCGCCTTTGCCTGCCGGCGCTGCCGCGGCCCTCCTCAAGTGAGACTGATCATCCTAGCCAGCTGGGCTGCCGCGGCCCGACCTTCCAGAACTCCGAGCTCGAAGATTGTGAGCTACCTATCTTACTAACCCGTACCAGACCGGTACCAAGACTGTCCCGCTACCCTTTTCCCCTCAGAGACTAGAATTAAGAGGACCCTCGTGTCCTGATCTCAATGTATCGCTGATAACCTTGCTTCAAGAATCGTATATAAAGAGTGTTGACCTCATCCTTGTGTGGTGTCCATCTGTGGGGGGGGAAATTACTTGTCTGTACGATCGCTGGAGACGGTCCTCACCGGAGGCCTCTCCCCTGTCCTCGGCCGACCCTCCCCGTCTAACATTGGTGGCCAGCGGCGCGATCCGAACCAACGCGTAATCGTACAGAGAGTAACTCACCCCACGACTCAACCACAATGACAACCAAAGAGAGCTGATCCACGGAAAAATTCCAGATGGAGAAATTAGAAGAGTATAACCACAGAGAACTAAAGCAGTTCTGCATAGAACTAGGCATTGCTACCACAGGACTGAGCACGAAGGACGACTTCAAAAAGGCCCTAGAATCTTGGGCAGAGACGGGTACGGTCGTACCCCCAGACCAAAACCTCGAGGCGCCAGAAACGAACACCACTCCGACAGAAGGAAGGAGATCGGGTCTCTCCCCGGAGGAGATCCGAGAACGAGAAAAAAGCAGACTCCATGAACTAGAGCTGGCACGACTTCGGTTGGACGGAGAACTGAAATTGGCGGAACAAAAGATAACATTGGAACACTTGCGGCTCCGAGAGGAGCGGGAAGAGAAGCAAAAACAGAGAGAGTTGGAAGAGAAAAAACTAGCCTACGAACATGAGCGCAATCTAGCCGAAATAGAGCTTCGGAAACAGAATAAAGACCTCGGTGTGCCCGAGCGCCCAAACACTCCTGGCACTACAGACCCTAAAGTCCACATCCCCAAGGATGTCGTCAGAGAATATTATCGGAACGACGATATCCAGCAATGGTTCAAAGCCTACGAGATAGCCATGACCTCCCACCGGATTTCCCGAAGTGACTGGGGAGCCGGGTTATGGGGGAGGTTCGTCAACGAAGGGCGCGACGCCCTGCTGCAACTCCCGGACCATCAGATGACGTCCTATGACCACATGAAGGCCGCCCTCCTCACTCGATACGGGCTCACGCCCGAGATGTACCGCCAGCGGTTCCGTGACTGCAAACGGATCCCGGGTACAACTTGGGTGGAGTACCTGAACTTTTTCAGCAGAGCATTCGAGGGGTGGATCAAGGGCAGCCAGGTAACCACCTACAAACAACTCTTTAACCTCATTGGGTGGGAGCACCTCTCCAACAATTGCTTCGTCGAGCTCAGGCAGCACCTCCTCGACAGTAAACTGACTGAACCTCGGCAGCTCGCCGCCGAAGCTGACCGATGGGAAAGCACTCGAGTTGCCCGAAGCGGGCCCAGCGAGCCAAACCGAACCAACCAAGGTCCTCATCGCCCCCGAGGAGGAGGAGGCCAGGGTCGGGGCAGAGACGCCGTCCCGGCGGCTCCCGCCAGCAACACCCCACCCCCGGCCGGCAGGGGACACCCCCCGATGCGTCCGGGGTTCCGAGCCAACGTTACTTGCCACCGGTGCCAGCGGACCGGCCACTATGCCAACGACCCTAATTGCCCAAAGAACCAGAATCCTATACCCCGCCAGGTCGCTGCCGCCGCCCTGGGAGAAGAGCAAGCCCCAGAGGATTATGAAGAATACGAACAGGAACAGCCCGAGTGGGAACCAGCCGCCATGATGCCTGCCTAGGGGAAAGAGACATGATTCCGCGGGCTCCCCTTCCTGCCAATACGAGAAAATACGGCCAGTGGGTGAACATAAATGGGCGCCGGGCTGAAGCCCTACGCGACACCGGGGCTAGTGTGACAGCAGTCCGCTGTCATCTGGTGACCCCGGAGCAGATCTTGCCGAACGTCCTTTGCCCCGTCCGGTCAGCCGACAATTCAGAAAGCCTGTGTCGGATGGCCTGCGTTCCCTTCGAGTGGGGAGGAGTGTCCGGAATGCTGAAGGTGACTGTCCGTGATGATGCCCAGTGGACTGCCTCCTGGGGAACGACCTCGAAAGTTCCCCCTGGGCAGCCGTTGAAAGAAGAGAGCACCTGGGGATGTTGGGCCTCCCTGAATGGAGAACCCGAATGGCCAGAACCTCCTCCCCCGATCGTCCCGGAGGGAGACGCCCTAAGTGCCAATCCCCCAGAACAAGACGGAGAAGGGCCCGTGCAACTGCAGGACCTCCCCGAACTGGCCCAGTGGCGTCAAGAGGGTGGTCCCACCCAGGAACAATTCCGACAAGAACAGAAGACCTGTCCCTCCCTCGAGGGACTCAGGCAGCAAGCCCTCGCCCAGAGCGCAGGAGACACCGCAGGGGCCCACTGGATTTATTGGGACAATGACCTACTCTACAGCGAGCAAAGAATTGCTGAGCTAGGGGCCAGTCGGGTGCTGGTGGTGCCCCTCCGCTTCAGAGACTTCCTTTTGAACTTAGCGCACGATGTCCCCCTTGCTGGACACTTGGGACAAGACAAAACATACAACCGCCTGGTGACACTTTTACTGGCCCAAAATGCGAAATGATGTCTCCAACCACTGCCGGGCCTGCCCCACCTGCCAGGCCAGCGGGAAGAGCGGCCGAAAGATCAAAGCACCCTTGCAACCTTTTCCCGTCGTCACCACCCCGTTCGAACGGGTGGGAATAGACATCGTGGGACCCCTAGACCCCCGAACGGCCCAGGGGCACCGGTTCATCCTAGTTCTGGTGGACCACGCCACCCGGTACCCCGAGGCCATTCCTCTTCGGACCGTAACAGCACCCGTGGTGGGCCGAGCCCTGATGGGGATCTTCTCTCGAGTGGGCTTCCCCCGGGAGGTCGTCAGCGACAGGGGCACGAACTTTATCTTGAAATACATGAGGTCTCTCTGGCAGCAGTGCGGGGTCACCTACCGGTTCACGACCCCTTATCACCCACAAGGAAACGGACTGGTCGAGCGGTTTAACCGTACTCTCAAGGGAATGATCATGGGCCTGGAAGAACCCCTACGCCGCCAATGGGACGTACTGCTCCCGTGCCTCCTCTTCGCCTATCGAGAAGTTCCCCAGAAATCCCTCGGCTTCAGCCCCTTCGAACTCCTGTACGGACACCCCGTCCGGGGCCCCCTCAGCCTGGTCAAGGAAGGCTGGGAGATGGCCCCCCAGAAGACCCCTCCGGACGTGTATAAGTATCTCCTGACCCTCCGCAATCAGACCCGGCGATTCAGGGAACTCGCCAAAGCCAACCTGGAGGCCAGTCAGGAGGACATGAAGAAATGGTACGATCAACATGCCTCCTCCATCGAGTTCGAACCCGGCCAGCAAGTATGGGTGATGTCTCCAGTCGAACCTTGTGCCCTGCAGGACAAATGGACAGGACCCTTCAAGGTGATAGAGCGCAAGGGCCCTGTCACCTACCTAATAGACATGGAGTCCCCCCGGAACCCACTCCGAGTCCTCCACGCCAACAGACTCAAACCCCACTTCGTGCGCTCGGAGCTCAGCCTACTAATGGCAACAGATAGTGGGATGGAAGAAGACTCCGAGCCCCTTCCTGACCTACTGAGGACCCGTGAAAAAGATGGCTCAGTGGAAGGGGTCAGACTCTCCGAGGCCTTATCCCCGGAACAACGCCAAGACTGCCGGGCTCTCCTGCTACAATTTGCGAATCTGTTCTCCCTCACCCCAGGGGTCACCCCCTGGTGCCTTCACGATGTGGACACTGGGGATAGTCCACCTATTCGACACAGGGCGTACCGAGTGCCAGATCGGGTGCGCACCTGCATCCAGGACGAAGTCTCAAATGCTGGCTCTAGGAGTGATCGAGCCATCCGACAGCCCGTGGGCCAGCCCAGTCGTACTGGTCCCCAAGGCTGCCGCCCCGGGCGTCGCCCCGAGCTCCGGTTCTGTGTAGACTATCGGGGCCTGAACGCTGTTACCCGCACCGACGCTCACCCCATCCCCCGGGCAGATGAGCTGGTTGACCGCCTGGGGGCTGCCCGCTATCTGAGCATCTTCGATCTAACAGCGGGCTACTGGCAGATCGGCCTCACCCCCAGGGCCCAAGAACGATCCGCCTTCTCCACCCCGGATGGCCATTACCACTTCAACGGGGGAACATCACTTACAACGCATTTTTTACAACGCACTACCATTACATCGCAACCATTACAACGCATACCATTACAACGCATTGCGCTGGGGGGCGCTTTAGGATAGGGAATATATTTAATTTACTATCCAACACCTACCCTGCTATCCACGGGGACTGGAGTTGGAATAGTAAATTAAATAATTCACTATCCAGCGCCTAAAAGCATTATGCGTTGTAATGGACTGCGTGGTAAAAACCGCGTTGTAAAGGCATGCGATGTAAAAGCATGCGTTGTAGTGATACCAATCCCTTCAACGTGATGCCATTCGGCATGAAAAATGCTCCAGCTACGTTTCAACGACTCGTGAACCAGGTATTGGCGGGCCTCGAAGACTTCAGCGCCGCCTACCTGGACGGTATCGCTACTTAAAGCTCCTTCGCTCACCCTTCTGTTTTGCAGTGTCGCTCTTACTATCCAATGTTGAATGAACAAATGAGCTTTAGTGCCCTTTGCTCACTGCAATCCTGGCCATCTAGGGACAATTACTTCCAGTATCTGTCACTGCCCCTCGCTTAACTGCCCAGTGCTGAAACAGCTAGGAAGTAAAACGCTGTTAGTAGTTTGTCAGTAAGGCCTTGAAATACCAATACGTGGACAACATCAGTTTTTCGTCGTGTTTTTTCCAGTGGACTGTTTTCCTAGTTGGCTTTTGTAATGTTGCTCTGTGATAAGGGGATGACCTCAGAGTTGGCTTCTGTGAGACTTTTGTAGCAGCAACTTGATGGATTCCTCGAAGAACAAAGTAGCAGTCTGTTATGGAAAAACCAAGTTATGCTCAAACCTTGGATGAATCCACTGAACAGGGTGCGAGGAAGAGGTCAGCAGCGAGTACAGCTGGGAAAGCAGGCCCATGGTACAAACCAACAGGAAGTTCTTCAGCAGTGCGCAGAATTCTGCATTGACTGCAACTACACTTGCTTCTGTACATTTATCTCTAGATGAACTGGGGTCATTCATGAAGCATTTGTACCCGTGCACGGTCTGAATAAACCTTTGTCATGTACTGTAGCGCAAGCAAAGCTAGCGGAGTTGTTTACCCTGCTTACGTGGCTGAGGAAGGATTGACTTCAGCCAGGATGTCTGATAAACTTCTTTGATGCAACTTATTTTTAAGCCTCAAAGGGTTTCAGCTGTTACTAGACCAAATTGTCTTAAAAGGATGCTTTGAGTAAAGGGAGCACACAACTAAACCCTCGCTCTTTGCAACACAAAGTAGTACACTTGAAATTCCACAATCCAGCGTGAGTACAGTGCTGAAGTCTCCAGTTCATAAAGGTCCTCCTTTGGTGGGTGTATAGTGAGTCTTGCACAAACACAACGGATGTGGAATGCAAGTAGAGAGTGAGCGCAGGTAAGTATTATTCTGCACTTGGGGACTAGGGAGTGCACAAGCACTCCTCCTCCCCCTTCCATGCACAAGCTGGCAAGCGAAAAATAAAACTATGTTAAAGCAGTTTTTATTTTTATTTTGCTCGCTCTGCGCCAGGCAGTGGGGACAACACACCTCCGCCATTGCATAGGATCCGCATCACCTTGGCAAAACACTATATATATCAAATTAATAAAAATGAACAAGAGGGCTATTTTCAGCAAAGCTTCATGGTGATAGCAGTTGAAGAACGATTAACAGATAAAAAAAGTGGTAAGTAGACAAAGCATGAAGAAATCGACCCTGAAGGGCTAAGGGTTAAACCCGAATCTATTTACTTAGGTGTATGTATAATCACAAAGAAGAAACAAAGAGTTTTGGAGAGGTATGGGTCATTGGAGATTAAGGGGGAGATGGCAACGGTGTCACTTTGAAGCCCTCTTTCCTGCATCACAACTTTGACACAACCTAGTTTTATTAGTTTGTTTTACATCCCTGAAGGAAAGTAGCTATTTAATGTTCTTGGATCTCTGCGGCTTGTCCCATGTCCAGATGGGTAGCTTTTTCAACGTCGACATTGTTCTTGCTGGTGACGTTTTTTTTGTCTTTGCATTTACGCCATTGTAAGGTGCTGTAATAATTCATAATTACCTTTTGAATTGTGCTGCGTATCACACTAATGCCATTCCTAAACGCTGCAAATGGCAGGTGTTCTTATTACTCTTTTGAAAGGCAGTCAGTTTACCAACCACTTAAGGAAGGAAGCGCAGAGCCTTCTTGATTAGGAGATCCCTGGAGAAGTCGTAGGTGAACAGAAACTCGCTGTGCCATCTTGACGGCATATTCCTTCTTGTTAGTATCGCAGCGCCTTACTCTCCAAGTTATGTCGCCATCTTACATCTTATATGGAATTATCCCCACACAAATACAAGGGTAAAGTGCTCCAGTTTTTACACAGTCCCTCTCCTCTTGCGTACAGTGCTTTCAAATATGACTTTTAAAAAGTGCCCGTATGTGCTGCGACCCCCCCCCCCCCTCCCTCCCCCAGCTGTATGTATCCTTTGTGAACTGTATTCAGCCATGAGAGAAGAGGTGCCATTGTCCGCTCAGGTCTTCATTTCACCCCCTGTGTATTGTTTTCCAGAAATGGCAGCGGAGGTTCTTCATCCTGTACGAGCACGGGCTCCTGCGGTATGCCCTTGATGAGATGGTAAGTGATCTACATCTTTCTGCACGGCACGTTAGCTGGCCCTGGGGCACACAATGGAGCTCTGTACCTCCCGGGTGCCCTTACTTGGCACCTGCAGATGGGCATTGAGACCCCATTCAGTGCCCGTGAGGACATCTGATTTAAAGTTGAGGGGGTGGGTGCTGGGGCCAGCGAAACATTATTTTCAAATGTCAGATGTATATTTGTTTAATGGCGTGCTGAGAAGCGGTATTAATCTCGGTCACACGTGGCCACTTGGCCTCTTTGGAAAACATGCCTGTTGAATTTCAGAAGTGTTGAATTCTGAAGCCTGTTTTGAGAGTCCACCTGATCAGGGGTATATCTGTTACTCCAGTATTGGATCTTTCATAGATTCACATGCCTGAATCATTCCCCGTCGTCGAGACGGGAGTCTCCGGTATATAAAAAAGCAGTGCTTAGTAGTATAGCAAACTGAAAAGAGGCCTAGGCCCATTTCCCTTTTGCAACCCATAGCCTTTGTTATGTAAAAAAGGCCCAAACTTTTCCCTGAACCAATCAGAGCTCCTCACCCTCTAGAACACTCCTGAGAGAACCTTCTGCCCCTCAGATTTTTCTACCGCACGTTGTGCTAGGGAGTCTCCTTTGAGCTCTGCTCAAACTCTGTGTTTTTTAACTTCTTTAAAGAACTTTGTTCTTAGGAATTCTTCTGGATTCTGTTCTACTATGGATTATCTTCAAGTACATTCTTTAAGGAATGTCTGGAAAGGAGAAGAAAGGATCAACCGCAAGATATATCGCATTTTCTCAAGTAAGTTCTGAGAGGTCGTGGAGGGCGCCTTTTAATAGGGTGTCAAACGCTAAGGCCAGAAAGGAGGTTTTCCCCAGTGACAGTGATGAGGCGGCGTCCTCAACATGTAGGAGATCTCATAAGAGATAAAAATCTCCTCAAACTCATTCCTCGGGGGAACGTCCTGAGAAGGCCCTCAAAAAGACCACTCATGGGTCTTATGGGCGCAGTCCTTCAAAATCTCCTCACTCTGTGAAAAAGGAGAAGAAAGGACATGCTTTTGGGGTAAGATCATGTTAAAAAGACGACTTTTGAGCCGTCAAAATCACTTCCTCTGGCCAAAGAACCCTTCATGAAGCAGTCTTTTATACCTCTGAGGTAAAGACTAAGGCAGCCTCTCCGTCTACGACGGCATCGTCTACGACGGTGGTCGTCTACGACGGTGGTCGTCTACGATAGTCGTCGACGGCAGTGGTCGTCTACGATGGCTGTCTATGATGGCCGTCGACGACGGTGGTCGTCTACGAGGGTCGTCGACGACAGTGGTCGTCTACGACGGTGTCATCTACAATGGCCGTCGACGACGGTGTCGTCTACAATGGTCGTCGACGACGGTGTCGTCTACAATGGCCGTCGACGACGGTGGTCGTCTACGATGGTCGTCGACGACGGTGGTCGTCTACGATGGCCGTCGACGACGGTGGTCGTCTACGATGGTCGTCGACGACAGTGGTCGTCTACAATGGCCGTCGACGACGGTGGTCGTCTACGATGGTCGTCGACGACGGTGGTCGTCTACGATGGCCGTCGACGACGGTGGTCGTCTACGATGGCCGTCGACGACGGTGGTCGTCTACGATGGTCGTCGACGACGGTGGTCGTCTACGATGGCTGTCTACGATGGCTGTCTACGATGGCTGTCTACGATGGCTGTCTACGATGGCTGTCTACGGTGGCTGTCTACGATGGCTGTCTACGGTGGCTGTCTACGGTGGCTGTCTACGGTGGCTGTCTACGGTGGCTGTCTACGGTGGCTGTCTACGGTGGCTGTCTACGGTGGCTGTCTACGGTGGCTGTCTACGGTGGCTGTCTACGGTGGCTGTCTACGGTGGCTGTCTACGGTGGTCGTCTACGACAGTGGTCGTCTACAATGGCCGTCGACGACGGTGGTCGTCTACGATGGTCGTCGACGACGGTGGTCGTCTACGATGGCTGTCGACGACGGTGGTCGTCTACGAGGGTCGTCGACGACGGTGGTCGTCTACGATGGCTGTCTACGATGGCCGTCGACGACGGTGGTCGTCTACGAGACAGCAGCGACGACGACTATGTCGAGGACGAGGTCACCAGCAACGGTGACTGTCGTCGACGACGGATAGCTCTTTATACCTGGTGTCGACGATGACCATCTCCTCAACGGGCTCGTCGAGGAAAATTCCAAGATTAGAAATCATCAGCAACTGCTTCAAGAGCAGGATTCATAGGAAAAGAACCTTTTGGGATACGCTATTAGTCCCTCACAATTACATGTGAAGTATGAGAAGGACTGTAAGGAGTGATAGGGGGAGTACCACAGCAACAGCAATATCGCCATGAGTGCCAGGAAGGAATGGTTGGAATGCCATGCTTCATGATGATAGATCTGCAGTTTATGCTGGCAGACTATGGGAAGAGGTTTCCTCCGGCACCAGCTGCTCAGGAAATCCCATCCCTACAACTCAAGTTAGAAACATGGCGCCACTACAAGAAGGTAGGCTGGCAACTCCTCGAATAATACACCACCAGAATCCGGTCACCACAGATGAGGATGACCAGGAAGATGGAGAAATAACAGATCCCAACAAAAAATGGGATGATTGCTTGAATCCATCTCCAGCATCTCCCTCACCAGGACGGGTGGATTCTCCGCAGATTCCATAATATAATGGAAACAGCTGCAAGAGATTCTAGCTTCCTATGTCGACAATACGAACGGATTGCTTCTTATACGATTTCATGTAGCCATTCAAAACCATCCAAAATCTCATTTCGTGTATTAGCAAGTGGCGCAACAGGAATCTTAGAATCCCTCTGCACCTATATCAACACCTCCGAACAGGGAGGGGAGATGCTTGGACAACGCAAGACAGAGATTCTCATCCATGTCTGTTCTCTTAAGCAAAGCAGATAATGCCCTTGCTATTCTGGGCAGTTAATACAAGCATATATGGTGCAATATGGCGCCTAACCTGGATCTCTTCCTAGAGAACATTAGACATGAGGCGAGCGACGGTGCTAACGAGTCAGACGTGGTTAAGGTCGACTGCCTTAAGACCAGAAGTCCAAAATTAGGATCCTGAATCTCCTTTTCGATGGAGAAGATTCATTGGAAAACAAGTGGATGAGGCATTTCAAGGTATCAAAGGGAATACAAATACCCTGGGTACACTATGATACCGTTAGGTGCCTTTCCGAGGCGACTGGAAAGGAGGCCAATCATCCTACAAAGGGAGTTATCAACAAGGGAAGATAACCCCTGTTATTCCTCATCATCACAACCATATTGTCAACAATAGGAGTTACAACAAACAAGGAACTATACAAAGTTCGTCAGGAAAAAAAAAAAAAAAAAAAAAAAAAAAAACATTGGTTAAAGACAATGACAACCTCCGGGATCTAGCTGCATTTTGCTTTTCCTCTCCACGAGTTCCATGGGTGGGAGAGTTGCTTCCCATCTATATTGTGGACAGAAGATGGCAGACAGATGGGCTTCAATATACTAAAATTCACACACTCTTAAGTTTTCTTCAATTCCCTCCTTCCAACACTGCAGACAAGTCAAGAGACTAAAAACATCTAACTCAGATGCGTTTGGAGATTCGGACAATGCTCCGAAAGGGAGCAATAGAACCGGTGCCGATCTTCCAAAAACAAAAAGGTTTTTTACTCCTGTGTTTCTTCCCAGTTCGGAAGAATGCCCTGCAATAGCGCCCTATTCTAGGCCTGAGAGTTCTGAATACTTACCATAAGAAGCAATTTCTTCAAAATGCTATCCCTAGACATTCGGCTACTCTTAAACCCAAGGGATCATATTACCACTCTAGACTTACAGGATGCTTATTTTTCACATCCCCTTCATCCTTCCTTTAAACTGTATCTTCGATTGGCAGTAGCCGGAGGACCATTAATCTTTATATAGTGTCTGACTCCAGCGACATTTCTGGGGGCAATATTGGACACGGAATGCAACAAAGCGTTTCCCTCCGAGGAAAGACAACTGAGGATTGTGTCCCTCTTCCAAGAGTTGGTAAAAAGAAAGTCTCTTTCAGTCCGCAGGTGCAAATCCTTGCTGGGCACGATGTCCTCTTGTATTCCCCTGGTACCTTGCTACAGGCTAAGGATGAGACCATGGCAGAAACAGATTGATCTTCAATGGCATCAGGCGGAGGGATCCTTCGACGATGCAATACGGGTGGCACCAGTGATGATACAGGCAGCAAAGTGGTGGACACAAAAAGCTAATGTGTCTCAAGGACTGACGTTTCTGGCAAGAGCGGCTCCGCTAGTGGTAACGACGGATGCGTCGTTAGAAAGATGGGGAGTTTCCTTCAGGACCTTCAAGTCAGCGGTCGTTGGAAGGCACAGGAGCTGCAGTTACACATAAATCTGCTGGAGCTCAGAATGATCCGCTTGGTATTATTGGCTTTTCTGCCAAGGATAAGAGGTTCGCCGGTGTTGGTAAGAACAGACAACACTACGGCAATACATTATGTGAACAAGCAAGGGGGAACGAGATCTCTCTCCCGGTCTCAGGAAGCCCAGGAGATATGGGAATGGGCTCTTCAGCAAGGAATATCATTGGCAGCAGACCACCTCCCGGGGGATCAAAACGTCAAGGTGGATACTCTCAGCAGGCTAACATTGACCTGCCACGAATGGGAGCTAGACCAGGGGATCCTGGACAGCGTCTATCGAAGATGGGGAACACCGATAGTAGACCTCTTCGCTACAAGGGAAAACAGAAAATGCCAGTACTTCGCAAGCCGGCTTCCCCAGAAGGGATCTTGAGGGAATGCGTTTTCCATGGCATGGTCCGGCATCTTGCCCTATGGTTTTCCTCCAATTCCTCTTCCCACCCGCGTACTGGTGAAGATCAAGAAAGAGCCATGCAGGCTGATCCTAGTAGCCCCGTGGTGGCCCGGACAACACTGGTTCACTGAACTACTGCTGTCAGAGGACCATCCAATTCGGTTGCGCCTTATTCCATCGCTTCTAACAAGGTCCAAGGGGCAAGTGCTCCATCCGGACCCGAAATCCTTGCGATTAGCAGCCTTTCTCCTGAACACTGAGTTTAGCCATCTGAACATCTCACACGAATGTAGGGAGATCCTGTCCAAGGCCAGAGCGGAGAGTACGAACAAAACCTACAGGATGATATGGAAGAGGTTTCGTCAGTGGTGTAAGACATGATGTTCATAATCTTACTGCTGCACCTCATCAAATTATACCTTACATTCTGCTGTTAGCAAAGTCACAATTAGCACACGCCTCCATCGAGGGGCATTTGGCTTCGTTTTCCCGCTACAGGAGGTCATCATCAGGCCCATCTTTATGGTCCTCAAGGACTATCAAACAATTTATGAAGGGGATATTTAGAGTCTTTCCTTCAGTAAAGCCTCCCCACCACCATTATGGAATCTGAGTGTTATACTTTCTCAATTGATGAAACCACCGTTTATACCGATACACAGGGCAGACCTGAAGTTCTTGTCCTGGAAAGTTGCTCTTATCAGTGCATTGACTTCAGCGAGAAGAGTAGGTGAACTACAAGCGCTCACGATTCAGGAGCCTTTCTTACAGTTTCAGGAGGATAGAATGATTCTCAGGACAAACCCGAAGTTCATTCCGTGTTGAAACGTTTCTTTCCTCCTCCATCGACAGTGGCAGAACGAGTATTGCACTCGCTGGACGTTTAGAGATGTATGAAATTTAACTTGAAAGAAACTAAGGCGTTCCGCAAGTCTTCCCAGTTATTCGTCGCCTTCAGCGCACCCAGGAAAGGTTTCCCTCTGTCAAAGAGGGGAATTGCCAGATGGATTTCCAGTAAGATTGTCTACTGTCATCACGATGCTGGAAAGCCTTTAAATGCACGAGTCCGTGCCCATTCCACGAGGGCGATGGCCACATCCACTGCACTGTTTGGAGGAGTGCCAATCCAGGATATCTGCCGAGCAGCAACCTGGGCATCTACGCACACCTTCACCAGGCACTACTGCTTGGAGGCAGCCGCAGAATCGGATGCGATGGTGGGAGAGGCTGTACTGCGGAATACCATCCAGTAACGGTGAGCCTTTCTTACATCCCTCCATCCATAATCTCTTGTTTACAAAGTCACATTTTATATAAGTATGTATATGAGATTATGCCTCATTTTCTAATTGTATTGCATGATTATGTAATGTATCAGGAAAATGTGCTTTGTTTTTTCACTGCTCGCTATTCTGATTCAGGCATGTGAATCTATGAAAGATCCAATACTGGAGTAAGAAAACAAGTTACTTACCTGTAACTTTAGTTCTCCAGTATTGGTATCTTTCATAGATTCACATGCACCCACCCTCCTCCCCTGAGAGGCTCACCTCGGATTTAGCACAAGAAGTGTGTTATATGCACAAGTGCGCGAAAAATCTGAGGGGCAGAAGGTTCTCTCAGGAGTGTTCTAGAGGGTGAGGAGCTCTGATTGGTTCAGGGAAAAGTTTGGGCCTTTTTTACATAACAAAGGCTATGGGTTGCAAAAGGGAAATGGGCCTAGGCCTCTTTTCAGTTTGCTATACTACTAAGCACTGCTTTTTTATATACCGGAGACTCCCGTCTCGACGACGGGGAATGATTCAGGCATGTGAATCTATGAAAGATACCAATACTGGAGAACTAAAGTTACAGGTAAGTAACTTGTTTTCTTCTAGTGCCTCACAAAAACTGTTTTGCCCTCTTCAAGTTCCTACCTGCCTCGCTTCACTTTCTACCCTACCCTGCTGATGTAACTCATTGGTCAGTAACATTGATCAAGTAGCCTTTATTACTGTGTGCTTGAGAACTCTATTTATGGTTCAGATCCAGAATCCAGAATAGTGCCTTTTTTAGCCTGGTTGCTATTTAAATTGTATGTGCTGCATAATTCAGATTTTTGGATACCATGGAATGACATAAATCATGAAAATCTGTTCTGGGAACAATGGTCAAAGAGTTAAAATACTACTGTTTTTCGTTGATTCATGTTAGTCAAAACTTTGTTGTCCTGTCAGTCCAAGACAAACTTCTGTATTTTCTAGGTCATTGTCCTTTTATTGCAGCTGCTAATCTGACGTTAAACAAACATTGAATGCAATCACTTCTGCATCATATTACCAGGATGCTTTTTTGAGGTATTGCCTACAGACCGCTGGGACTGGTTGTTGTTGAAAACCTATTGCTCAAATACATTAAACTATATACGTACATTAGGCTGTGGGTCACCCATTGCGCTTTGATTGGATGACTTTATTGTCTATCTAGTCCCCTGCCTTTTTCAATGGCTACCTGTCTATTACGTTGTATTTTTCATCTTTGAAGCACCCCCTTACTCACTATGCCTATGCATTGAGTGAATGACTTATGTGCCCCCCCCCCCCCCACTGTTTCGATTTGGGGAGCTACTTATTTTTCCTTTTAGCATAGGAGTGCATGTGTTTTCTTCTCTCTCTCTCTTGCCTCTTCACGCTCAAATCCCAGTGCACATTTTTTTGTCCCCCCATTTACTCTATTGCTTCACCTGCTCCTCCGAATCAAATTCGTCCATCGTTTTTTTAGTCATTAAAACCCTCCACCTACTCATCTGCCCCTCCCCCCAACTGTTTCTGCAAAAGTCTTTGGCACAGCAAATCGGTCTACATTGCCAAAGCCAAAATGAGTTACGAATAGGCTTTGCCAATGTTTGTTAAATTGTGAAAGGACTGTAGTTAGAGAGAGTTAATGACATGTAAATGATAGTGGGGCAGGCGGCTTACTATAGGTCGGAGAAGGAAGATAGGCATCAGATGTCAAAGCTAATGGTGGGAAATTGAGCTGGTTATAGGACGTGAGTAATGCATAAAAATATCTCCATATTGAGTATACCCAAAAATAATAATAAAGTGAATTATGTATCATAATGATAGCACTCTATAGGCTGTTAACTTGACATTTAGGCTCCTATGAGGATTGATGTTACGTCTTTTACAGTTATGCTTCAAAATTAGGGTGAGTGTGCGTTTTTTTTTTTTTAAGTAATTTTTGCTTGTTGAAGTGTACTTGAGAATTGGGCATGTCTTTTTGCAGTTACCTAAAACATTGTGGACCCTTCTGGGTGGCCTACTGATACAAATAACCTGTCAGACTGTTCTATTTTTACAGACTTTACCTAGAGTCATTGCCACTTCGTAAATGTGCGTAGAATGCCGACCGGTAGTAAGAAGACTATGCACAGTAAATCTAGCAAAAAACAGACTTTAAAATTGTCTCCTTTTTTGTACTTGTGTTCTGAGAGATTAGCACAGTTATACCAGATGATACCTTGCATGTTTTGTTTTCAAGTGAATAAAAGTAGAGACCGGGGAAAAAAACATCCAGCGCTGGTAATTTAGACTCCTGATATTTCCAAAATGGATTTTTTTCGCTTGAGTGGCAGGAATATACAGGGTTTTTAACAATTATCTTCTCACCACTCCACTGATTTTCCATCTTAACATACCATCATTATCTTGTTTATTTGATCTCATTAAAACATCTTTACTGCTGCTTCTCTACAGAAGTTATTTCCAGAGGTATTGCAATATTCCACACACCCACCACCACACACCTCACCCATCTATCAAATAGAGTTTATTCATTTAAAATGTGAATGACACTCGAACAGACCAGTGGCTGAAAAGGCTGACCCAAGCCCTTTTAAATACCTGTGTATGTATGTATATTCATTATGACTTTTTTGAAAATAGAAGACTGGCGTGCCAGCTAAAGCTGTCTCTAGATCAGACATAAAATGATTTTTAATCAAAGCATACTTAGTGTGATCATGATGCCTTTGACCTGCCCTATGACACACTGCCTTATATAGATTTCCCACGCAACTGCATTGTGATCTAGGCAATCTGCTATCCGTGTTTTTCTAATTCTAAAGCTAGTTTATTCTCCCCTTTTGGGTTGTAAATATACACTGTACAGCATCTGGCGTACAATAAATAGTAAAAGTGTCAGTGTAAAACTGCTCTTTTCAAGGTAGTGATAAAAGCAGCACACTTTGACTTTTGATTGGAGTTTCTCATTCTTATCTGAGATAGATCGGGCCAACATTTGGGTTACCAACACAAGTATAAGATACAAATATAAAAAGCTGATAACTTGGTTTTGTTTCAAAAGCTTATAACTGTGGGGTGGAAAGTAGCACTGAAAGGAAGTAAAATAGAGAAAGGGTACTGGTTACGTGGTTCTTATTATTATAAAGACATGCCCTGATAAATTTGACCGCTTCTACTGTACACTCTTACTAAAGAAAAGCAACATTACATTAATCAAAATGAAGAAAAGACTACATATTCTACACCTTTGATGTTTTCCCATGTTTGTGTTTTCAAACAGCTGTACTTCATACACACCAAAAAGGTCTCTGTGCTACTTGTCAGTGGCATATTTAGAGTTGAACACAACAGAACTTAACTTAAATTTGTTCAAACCGCTAACTTTTGGCAGGGGCCTTGTCAACCCTTTGACACCAACCAACATAAGTCTGCCTTGCTGATGGTACTTTGTGCGACTATCTCAAAGTAGCAGCATTGTATGATTGTCGAGTATGCAGTGATGCTCACATTCATACCTCTCGCTATTCAAACGTTGCTCATTGTAGCAAAATCAAAACAAATCACTGCCTTTGACTCTGCAGGGCATAGTGCTTTGATTCATGGCCCTGAGCTGCTTAAGAGTGCCAGAAGTAAGCCTGGTCTTCTTGTGAAGTCCATTTCTATTGATCTCTTTCCTAGAAGTTTTAGTACAAGGGGCCATACCGGCTTCCTTTATTTGCTAACCCCAGATCTTCGATGTGGTCAGTTTATTTAGTTCCAAGCAGGTACTGTGTATCCTCTGAGTTTACATTTCAGTCCTGCTCAGAATTCACTGTGCCCACGTACAGAGAAGGCTCTGTAGCATTCAGCCAATATGGCTCCCCACCAGGGCCTATTCCTGGGCCAGGAATCTTTGTTGTGTTTCTGAGGCTTGGCTGTGTCTTTGTCATTCATCACAGCTCTTTTGTTCCGAGGGAATTCTGCTCCTTGTGCCTTTGCCCAGTCAGTAAAAGTAGGTCAGCTCGATAAAAAAAAAAAAAAATGTATTTCATTTTTGATTTTACATTAACTTTGCTGCAAGAATTGGAAAGAAATCTTAAACATGCACCCATCGTTTTTGTTTTTCCTTCTACTTTTAAATTGGTGGGAGATGAGGGCATTATGGCAAGCACAAGGAGGGAGTACATGAACGCAAAAAAGCTCCTTTACATCTGTATAAAAACGTGCTTGAGAGCTTTAAGTTAGCTGTACATTCCTGATATGCATGTCGTCTTCGCCTCTCTTGCTTCGCTTACATTGTAATGTGGCTGGCTCCACTCTAGCTCTATCCACCATACAATCTTTTACTTAACTGATGCAGTGCGTTTCTACATAACCTTGCCCGAGGTAAGGTGATCCCTAGGGACTCTTGAACTCTTTCACCCGTGAAGAAAGGTGAGTGTTACCTTTATCCACCCAAAACACTATATATTACCTGTTACACGTTTAAGGAACATTAATCCCCACTCACAGGGTGCTTTGAATCATGGTCTTGAAGAAGACCCTGGTTTGATGAACTACTTACATCAATTTCTTTGTGGTGGAAACTTCGACATACATGGCTTGCTGTATTCAATAGATGGGTTGGCAATAAAAGTGTTTTTTGTTGTTGTTTGTTTACTAAACCAGCTTCAAGCATTCTGTGAACTGTCTATAGATAATTACGATAAGAAATCATCAAACCCTTGCATTGTATTTCACATGCATCTTACTGCACAAGCACTTTTGCACTCTACGTACGGAGCATCCCTCTTGTATATAATTGTTTCTATAATAATACAAACTATGTTTGAAACCTATTTTTGTATAAAACCCAATGGTTTTTGGTTATGCATTTGTACACGTATATTGCTAACCTGAGTGGGCAGATCGTTTTTTCCTGTGACATCCATAAATTTAGATAGATGTTGTAAATTCTATTCGACTGAACCATTTGTGAATATATAACCTGTTCTGTAAGCAGGCCTCTGCCATTCCAATTCACTGCAGTGCTATGGCGCTAAAACCTACCTTGAATGCTTGCAGCAAAGCACAAACTATGCTACTGGTATCAGCACAGACCATTTCGCGCCCCACACCCACTAGAAGCAGAAATGGGCTCCTAATTCTTAACATACACTCAGCCCTCTGTAAGCCCTAGGAAGCTTGCATACAGAACTTTTTGTCAGAATTTTTAACGTGACTGTCACTACACTCTGTTGAAAAACAAGTCTACATCACAGGCTTTTCATTTTTTGTTTTTAGGTCTCGCTATTCGATGCGCATGCGCATCGAGCTTGCGAGACTATGGGGGCTTAAACAGTGTTTAACTAACTTGCAAAGAATCGTGGCGATTCCCTGCAGTGCACGTGACTTTTAAGCTCAATGCGCATGCGTATTGAGCTTAAAAGCGCGTGCACATGCCCCCAGCCGCCTGCCTTGCCCACTCTCTCTCTCACAGCCTCCCCCAGCTCCGCCCCCTCACTTCTTGGTTGCACGGCCGCTAGGCCGTGCCTCCCCTACTCTCCTCCCCCTCCTCCTCCTACTCTCCTCCCCCTCCTACTCTCCTCCCTCCGTGCATGCTTATACATTTTTATTTATTTCAAGTTTCTTTCATTGTTCTACTCGTTTATTTCAAGTTTCTTTCATTGTTCTACTCGAGATTTGCGTCCTGTCTGTTCATGTGCAGTATGACTCTTTTAATAAAGACATGTCGGGTAATTAACGATAGCGGCGCTGCAGTTTGGCTGGGCGTTCATTGTTGACTGCTACAAAGCAGCTTCCGAAGCGGGTAAGAGCATCAGACATACTGCAAGCATATTGCTGCGTCATAAGTGTGAGTTTGCTAACGTCCTGTCACGTTGTGGATTTCGTACTTTTGTTCTTGGCTGTTAAAAGAAAGTTTACAGTAGCTTGCCGTTTTAGGAAGGTTGAACTGGTACAGTAGGTTTGTTTAATCTCCTCCCCCCTCCTCCTCCTACTCTCCTCCCCCCTCCTCCTCCTACTCTCCTCCCCCCGTGCATGCTTATACATTTTTATTTATTTCACGTTTCTTTCATTGTTCTACTTGAGATTTGCGTCCTGTCTGTTCATGTGCAGTATGACTCTTTTAATAAAGACATGTCTGGTAATTAACGATAGCGGCGCTGCAGTTTGGCTGGGCATTCATTGTTGACTGCTACAAAGCAGCTTTTTGTTATTTTATCTGCCTTTCTTTCTTGCATTAACCACTCAGTGCGCTTTTCTTTCATGGACTCCCTTAAATTACCCCGTGTACAGCCTTCCGAAGCGGGTAAGAGCATAAGACATACTGCAACCATATTGCTGCGTCATAAGTGTGAGTTTGCTAACGTCCTGTCACGTTGTGGATTTCGTACTTGTGTTCTTGGCTGTTAAAAGAAAGTTTACAGTAGCTTGCCGTTTTAGGAAGGTTGAACTGGTACAGTAGGTTTGTTAAAAAGTGGGCGCATTATTTTTTGTTTTAGTGTACTTTAAATAGTTATAGCAAGCTTGTTGAGGATAAATGTTTTGGGACAGTCCTAAAAAGTTTAAGGCGTTAGGATTTCGTTTTTCTGAGACTATATTTCGTGCCATCGTTGATTTTTCGTTTCCACCCACTATAATTGTTATGGCCTTTCTACTTTCACAACCTCATCCTCCGCTTGTTTAAAACATTGTATTGCACTTCAAAGTACAACGAGCTGCGTTTCGGCTTTTATTTGTAATTTATACTTTGGGCCTTTTTGGAAGTCGTTCTTACTCTCGCGCCTTTTTTCTCTGCAACATACTTTCTCTTGCCACTTATGTGGTTCCTCTTGGCCTCAAGTTGTAACATAAAGAGACTGGGTTGTTTGGTCAGTTGTGAACTCTCGCTATCCTCGCCTGTTAATTTTGTGTGACTCCGTTTAAGTATGTGTTTGTGTGTGAATATGTATGTATGTGTGTGTGTGTGTGTGTATGTATATATATATATATATATATTTCAGCCAATCAGTCTTTGGATGTATGCGTTCCATAAAGGGACTGACTGGGGTGCTTGGTCAGTTGTGAATTCCCTCGCAATCCTCACCTGCTAAATTTGTGTGACTCGGTTTAATTATATATTAAAGTCCATCCCTGTTGCTGGTAATCGTCATCATTACCTACTTTGCATTTTTCCCTCGGGGCAGTCGGGCTTCTTTTTGTCATATAGTGTTAATGAACAAGCCCGTTAACTTCTGTAAAACCTTACTGGTAGAGACTCTAGCTGTAGATTATTTACCGTATGTTATTCTCCCGGAATCAGACTGGATCTGAAAAATCTTGAACAGCAACTCTGCCTGCTGGTAGATGGTGCTGACCGGCTCCACACCGATGGTGTCCAAACCAGTTGTGACGTGCGCAGTGCCTATACAGGCATCACCCCAGCTAGCTGACCTACGTTTTTGTGTGACCGTTTCCACACCAGAAGCACAGACAAAACAAACAATACTTCAGAAAAGGTTGCAGATAGTGGATTAATTTGTTAGCGAGCCCAGCCACAAACCTGTACCAATGGCAGGCATGTAAGTCTTTTCCAAAGGACGCTTGGCTGCCAAGATGACCTCACAGACCGCAAGAGGACCGCAAATGCTATAGGTGTCACATTTGCCAAAGTTAAAACTATTGACATTGTAACTGACAAAGCTATTAATTTTGCTACTTTCAAAACCAACACAGAAATAAAAAAGTGTCATTTACAATATCAATAGCTCAAACTTTCCTAATGCGAGACCTATTGCATTTCCAATGCTTGTTTAAAGATGCTTCCCTGTGATTTAAATCCTTGATCTTCAAAACCTGGTTGCCATGGCTAGGGTGTATCGTCTGAACCACTTGATTGCACAAGCCCGCGTTTTCACTTATTGTGGGATAGCAACGACGTAAAATATGCAGACATGTGGAAACATGTTCCAATGTAAATTTGCCAACAATGGCGGTGGATAGCATTAAATTGTGACTGACTTTTTGACTTCGTGAATTTAAGAGACTTGGTAAGAGCACAGGCTTATGTAGAGAAAATGGGTGGGCCACAGAGGCCTCCTTCAAATGTGTGGCTGCTCTTTCCCTGAGATTGAGAAATGAGGACTTTTGTTTTTTGGACATCATCTTCATCTTTTTGTTTTGTTCCTGAATTCTTAAAACAAATAACTTTACCCTCACAACCTTTCAGGTGGGTGCGGTTGCACAAGTTGCGTTGCATGAGGCTCCCCTTGTGAGATCTCGGTCAGTTTCCTAGCTCCTTGCACATCTGCTTAGATGTAAGTTTTTCCGCTGGTTTCTTTTATGAATTGTGTTTTTGTCATTTTGCGGAATTGAATGGTGGAGGACTCCGGCCTTTTTAAGTCTCCTTAAATGTGACTGGATGGCACATTTTTCCACTTGTTGTATTTGGCCCATTCCATGTACTGGTTTGTAGTGAAGGAATTAACGCAATATCAAAGTGTAGAACTTAAGTCTACAGTGCCAGGAGAGCCAGCAGTTAGTGAAGTTTTTAAAGTCGTTTAGTGGCCAAACACAAAGTTTAGGTCACAGAGCTTTTCAATCGTCTCTAGTAATTTATCTACATAATAAATATGGCTTTACCAGTCCGCTTCCCTATCCAAGACTGTTTCTATTTTCTATTTCGTTGGCCAAGGTCCAGTTAATCAGAATGCCATTTTTCTCCGAAAAAAATATTTTTGTTGACCAAATCTAGACGACTTTCGCAAATAATTCACTAGGCAAATAGCATGAGCTAAATACAGCTTAGAAGTGCATCAGAGGGAGCCAAACATTGTTTGTAAAACTTAGGGTACAATTGATCATGCTTCTTCTGGGGAGTTAGATGATAAAAGGAAGGGTGCCACGTTCAGCAGTGCTGGCAGTGAAGTTGGACACTCTTTGGGATTTGAAGGTAAGCAAAAGCCATGCAAGTAATAGGTCCATTTGCAATACATTTATAGTAATACAGACTGTAACTTTATCACGAGAAATTACATTTGAAACTGATGAGCACTCGGTACTTAAATATGGCTGCACACTTGATGAAATTGATCAAACTGCATTGTAGCACATAGATCTATTAGTGTTGTTACTCCTATTAAAGAAACCAATTTATAGGCATCTCCATCCTAGGGGATGTCATGTCTGGGGGGGTGCTCAAGTACTTTGCCACATTGGAAATGCCACACGCCCAATTTTACAAATACCTCCAATTCCGACATGCTCTGACCCCGTATCTTCAGGGAGTGTAAGATATACCCGACTTTAGTCCTATAGAGGCCAAGGTCTTCATGGGAGAACTACCAGACAAAAAGATTTCCCGTATATACCAAACCCTTGTACGCCACAGCGCCTCAGACCTTGCCCATCTCAGGACCCAGTGGGAGCGGGATGTTGGAGAGCTGGACGAGGAGGATTGGGTGGAGGCGCTGGAAGGGCCCAGGGGAGCTGCCATTTCCACACGCTTGCGATTGATACAATTCAGGTACCTTCACCGTACATACTATACTAGACAGCGCTTGTGGAGAGCGGGATTGATTGCATCCCCGAATTGTCTTAGGTGCACCACAGAGGTTGGGACGCTGTTGCACACTGTGTGGGGCTGTGGGGTTCTCCAGCGGTTCTGGGACAGAGTGTTTCGGTGTCTGAATGAGGTACTAGCCTGGGAGTTGCAGAGGGGCCCTAAACTAGCTCTTCTCCATGTGCTGGCTGGAGTGGGGGGCAACCGATATAAGCGCCATTTACTACTGTTGGGGCTGACCTTGGCCAAAAGGGACATTGCGAGATCTTGGAAGGCGCCCCGCGCCCCTTCCTTTGTAGCTTGGCAGAATGGAATGGACTTTTGTATGGGCCTGGAACAGCCTGTATATGTCGCACCGGGGTGACCTCTCAAGCATTATAGAATTTGGAAGCGGTGGGCTGACTATCGGGGCCTGGACCTGGACCCACCCCCGAGGAGGAGATCGTACAGTTAATCTGACAATCAGATGACTTATGTTATGGCGAACATTGCAACACGCATAGCGAGACACGGATGGAGTAGGCAGCGGCACGCACGGGTGGGAGGGGGGAGTTGAGGGTGGGGGTCTGTTCAACAAGGCATTTCTTTGTTTGTTAACTCAGCTGCATAATCTCCTAAAAAAAAAAGTTTGCATGTCAGTCATTGAGTATTTGTATCGGTGATTGTCTCTGGAGGTCAGAGAATCACTTTCTGTATTTCTACCATGCAACCAATAAAATCTGTTTAAAAAAAAAAAAAAAATTTTATAACCAACAATTCATTTCATTTAATTGCAAAATTCCTCAGTTAGGCCAACACGTGTTAAGAAAAGAAAAAAAGCTCCTAACTATGGCACAATATTCGAAATGGAATATGAACAGTCAAATACAGTTTTAACAGTCTGCTTTGACTCTATCAACAAGAATCCCAGACCTATAAAGGGCACCCAGATTCTGAACGTGCCTTTTGGACGATACATATTATAAGCATGTGATATACAAACGCATTTTGCTTTATGACATTAATCATAGCTGAATCACTGCAAGTGATAAGAAAACTGACTAGACGTTAGTCAGCATCGAGCAAAGAAAACTGGTCAGGTGTCATGCAACGGAACAAAAGTAACTGTTTCAGCCGGAATCAAATGAACTGAGAAAAGAGCTCACAAGAGGTGTGGTGGCTTAGCAAAGACCCTAACTAGCCAGACCTCCTGCCATTAACAGACAATCAAACAGGTTAGCCCCTTGTAAGTGTAACCGAAAAAAGAAACACGAGGTAATTAGCCCAACTTCACTCCACCCTCCGAACCGAGGATATAATTGATTAGACTGTAGAAGAGAGAGGAGAAGTGTCCAGGCTTTAGTCCTGCAACAAGGTAGCAATATTTATTTAGATGTCCGTAGCATGGCTAAAACAAACCATACAGCAAAAGTAAGAGGAATTATCTTGTACTAGTCACAGGAGTGATGCTGAAACTAACCAGTTCTTACAACTTCATTAACTTGGACGTGAATGACTAGTCCATGCCAGCTAATCTTCCCTAGATCTCTTTTGGAAAGCTTGCAGTAAAGCTCTTCTGGGAAAGTGACAAAACCATAGTTTAATGTGTAGACCTGAAGCACTTGCAGGCGGTTACACCTAGTTGACTCAGGTCCACAAATATTAAGGTGGAACCGTCCACAGTATTCTGCTAAATCGTTTTCAAAATGGCTTCGTTTGCAGGTTGAAAAGGGACGTTTCTGAATGCCTGACCTTAGTTGCTTGCATAGAATGTCATTTAAGACTCGTGTCAATACCCAGTCCCTACCATGCTGGATTGGTTGTTTGTTGCAGGTGTCCATTTCAGGCAAAAGCAGCACATAAACAGGGCACAGCTCAAAAAGGCAGTTTTTCTTGTTGGACAAAAGCTCCCTGAATAGGTTCAACCTTGAGATAAAGACGTTAACCTGGTCTACTCGCGCTCTGGGGAGGTTATTTCTGAACCTGCAACATAAATTCCTGTGCTCTTAATGCCAAAGACCTCTCCTGCCCTTAACAACTCATTGATTTTATTTGCGCCTATGCAGCTTGGACGCCGTTATATTTTCCTCCTGGAAGTAACAAAGATAAATCACACAGCGGCCCAAACCAGTTTCCTTAGTTTTGACAGAAACAGTTTAAAACTACCTGGAAGTATTAACCTGCGTGTAATTTAAATGAATGACAAAGAATGTTATGTTTTTTTAAAATACCACTGCTCCTGTTAATCCAAAGACAGAAATCTTTCCTAACAAATACTAGTTCTAAGGCCCCAAAAATGTAAAAAACTTTTTCTCAAATTCACAAATAACGGCCTTCAAATTAGAGCAAGTCTTTGAGCTCGTTCTAAATACAGACTGTTTCACCTCGATCTGACCAACGAGCAAGCATTTGCCTGGCAGATATGTGAATACAGGTAGTACAGTTTGATCCGAGATGAAGTAGTCTCTTTCTTGAATGGGTAAAAACCCATCTATGTGGATTGTTTTGAGCCGCTCACTGGTGAGATGGCACTAGGTGTTTTAACACGTATCTCCCGCTGGTAGAGCTGCAGATCAGAGGCTTCCATCCACTATGTGTTGCTTAACACCAGGTGTCTCCCTACTTTTTCTGTTTATAAGAACTACTTCTGTGAAATAAAACTCTTTAAGAGCTACTAATATTATTAGTGTAGTTCTAGTGACCATCTCGGATAAGATTACATTAGTTGGCCACCATATTCTATATTACTATTAGCGTTCAGCTCTGTGCATCAGGCATGGTTACTAGCACTAATGTAAAAAAAATGTTTGTCAATTTGGAATGCCTCTCTCTACATGGGTAACACTTAACAGCCATAGCTGCAATGCCTCTGGCACCAATGTAATAACATTTGTAAAAAGTGTGCCCGCTGCCACATGATTTATCACTCAAATATCAGCTTTACATATATTTTGGAAATTCTGTATTCTGAAAATAAACACATTTGCGGCTCAATTATACAGTCTCAATTTCGGTATACTTAAATTAATGCAACCAAGCATAAGATTCTAATTTAGTAGGCTGAGCTACACACAGGAGAGCTACTTAAAGGGAGTTTGAGAGCTACCAGTAGCTCACCAGATACTCGTTCGACAAGCCTGCTTTAAGGCTTGGTAATGGACTTGCTTACCATACCAGAAGGTCTACAAACAATGTGTACAGCCCTCCTGTGTTTCCTATCAACGACAAGGAACATTCACCTGCAGCTCACACATTCACCTAACAAGAACATACCCATTCACGCTACTGATAGAACCCATTCATAAGCCAAATCAAACTCCCCTATGTGGTGGAATCTTCATAACTGTTTCAAAAGTAATTTCTGGACTGCTGAGATGGCAGCACTGCAATACTGTTGGCAGTCAGTGCGCCATGCACGTTAAAAGAACATAATGTAGTGAACCAGTTTTATTACTCTTACATACAAAAGGGTGGAAAACGTGAAATTTCGACTGAGACAAACTCTAAAGCTGGGGTTCAGATTTAAAGACGAGTACATTTTAATTTCCTGTCTGTTCCAGGCTGCATTAAGAGCTCATTTTTAATCTCTTTCAAGAGAGTAATGATAAAGAGAGGAAAAATATGTAATGATTGCATGCCGTTTCAGGGTCAGCGGTGAAGTCTTGGCTCTTAGAGGTGATCAGGCTTGCAATGCTGTCCATTACAAATTGTTAGCCACAAATTAGGCACTAAATGGGTTGGGTGTAGTCCTGCAAGCTGAAGCGCTTTAAAACCACGTTTACGTTGACCCAGTCAAATGTGCCACAGCCAGCAAGAACTATAATTTCTCCCAGGAACAACACTGCAAGGAACTTTTATTACCTCTTGACAACCTTTTAAGCGCAATAACTAATTTCAAGAAATGTTAAATAGCCCACCGGAAGGTCCTATGCACTGCCTTATGCCTTGTTGTCTGACTTCTTGCTTCACCCACCTCTGGCGCATAATATCACTCATTTAAAATGTAGTTGTGAAGCACCTCCAGTTTAATGCTCCATGTTAGAACTTCTTAATTATTTAAACATGGTAAAAGCAGCAGCGCTCCAAAAATAACTTCTTAGCAGCCCAGCACCGTGGGCGCTCCAGAGGTTGACATTTCCAGTGGCTGTAAAATCAGAGGGATATTGAACCTGAAAAAAGAAAGGACCGCCCAGCCTCCTTTCCTCTTGCCCTGACCGCTACTATATTGAGTCTAGGTAGAAAGCCTTACAATTAAAGGTGTAACCTGGGCCCAACTATTAAGCCTCTTCCTGGTTCTAACCCGAAGACTTTTGGCCTGATTCACAAAGGGACTTAAGACTTGTAAAGTTACAAATGCGGAGTCTCCGCAATCATGGCGGAATCTCTGCACTCGGGCGGAATCAACGCAACGCAGTGGTCAGTGCGGAGATTCCACCCCAAGTGCAGAGATTCCCCTATGAGTCCGGAGACTCCACACTCTTAACTTTACAAGTCCTAAGCCCCTTTGTGAATCAGGCCCTTTGTGTACATATGAGGCAGGCTGGGGGACTCCTACCACATTTTGCTGCTGGTTCCATTACATTTTTGTTGCTCCATTTGCTACAGATGGGTCTTATCTTGACGATTCTGGGGTGGGGAGGTTTTAGTTCGTGCTCTGTGTTTTCCATGGATGCTGAGGTGTCTGTTCTTGTAAGAGGTAACTCAATAGTAATTTGGAAGAAACCAAGTACCATGATGCGCTGTGCATCATTCTGACGTGAAGAGCTATGGTAACTTTGTAAATAGGATGCTACTCCTTGCACATCATTCCTGAAATGTTTCTTTGGGTTCGTTCAGGACATGGGGCCAGCTGCTTTTGTTTGGTAAGAGAGCACCTCCTTAGATCCCATTTGCATAAGCCAGGAACAAGTTGTATTCCTGATTTTGGGGAGTTTAAACAATAATGCATTAACTGCACTTTCGTGAAATTTTGGTGGATGTATTCAGCCTTGCAGTTCACAGCTTGATGTGAGGTATTATTGATTATGCCCATTCAATTCGGGTTTTTTCGTGGTTCATAATAAACCCTTTTTTGGTAAAGGCCCACACGATCACAATCTCTAAAACTTGTCTGCACTCCATCTAGAACTCTGCATTCGTGGAGCACTTCTATCCTTGGCCTCCACTTCTTTGGCTGCAGATCTATTGGTGGTTTGGCATTCCATGCGATGTGCCCAGCTTTTCCCAGTTGTCTTTGGCCAAAAGAGGATTTAGTTCCTTTTAGGTGACTATTAAAAAGAGCTATTTAGAAGGCTATTAAATGTTTTTCGGTGACTTAAATAAAAATCAGAGACATTTTCATATTTTTTGATGCCTAGCCAGGCCATGGGTCACATAATCATCTCAACGTGTACTACTAGGGCAAAGGCTTGTTCTATGTCTGACATTTTGTGGCACGTGGAGACTGCTCGATAACAACCAATCACCGAGCTGTCTTCCCATTGTTGCAGTAGCGTGCGCCGTGCGTAAAAGACGTTGCGAATCACAGCAGAAGCGCGGCCTAAATCTTGCTGGATTGGTTACTGTGACGCAGCGGCCTCCGGAGGCTGCTCTGTTTCTGTCCAGATTTGAACCTGTCTGCCTGCCGCACAGTGAAGCTTCTACTGGCAGACACTGACGGTAGATCGATGCCCTTCCGGCCTTTTATTGACCACTCGGAGTGCCTCTTCCTTTGCATTGCAGTGCACTAAAAGCATCAGCCTCACTCTGCTGCCAGATTGCACTTTGCTTTTTTGCAGTGTTGACACCTACAGCAGCAAATTCTGTGCTGAGAAATTAGCTTTCTAATTGGAAAGGCTGCACCAGGAACGAGATGCGAGTATTTAATTCGAAGATAAAAGCAATATCGCAGCAACTCGCCCATCGACCTACTCCTTCTTTTTCTGGTTTTACTCCGAATTTTAATTACCTGTTCATGCGCTTCATCATGGTTTTCGTTCTTGTTGTTGCCTCGCAATGTACGTCATTTGTCTCCTTTCTGCATGTCTATTGTTGAAGCATCGCCCACCATCTGATCTTTGTACTGACTTGAGTGCTTGGCATTTAATGTCGGAGTCCATTGGGACGCTCCTGTGCTGCTGGTAATAAATGCTGTTCCAAGGAAGGTTGCGCTTCTATCATGGAATTATTTTATTTTTGACATTTTAAAGCACTATGTACTTGAATCAAGGGAGATAGTTCTATTCTTCCATCCGCGTTTCTGTATGTTGTAGTCTACTCTTTATTTATAATTAAACCAAAAAATGTAAACTTGTTTTTTTCACTTCCATTCTTACACTGTATGTCGTCTAATGGAATTTGAGATTAAAAATGGATTGTGATTTTCAGAATGTGAAGGCTGATCAAGCGTGGAAGTCTGCGCGTCTGCCTGTCAACCTTTCTACCTGTTTGCCCGTCTGTCCGTCTGTCTGCCAGTCTGTCTTCGTGCTCACCCCTTCATTTCTCCCTCCCTTTCAATTTTCGGGAGGCTGAGCCTACTATAATTGCTACAATACATTCTTTGCAAATCCTATTTCTACATTTAGCCTTTCCTCATGTTTGAAATGTGCGCTTCCAGTAATTTTTATTTAAAGTCTCGCCCACCCGACAACTTTTTTATCTTTTAGCGATCCATGGACCATACCGAAAACTTACAGTGGGATTGAAACCCTCTCATTGCCTACAATTGGTTGCCTTTATTGTTACTTATTTGCTTCCTTCTAATTTGTTTGCCGCCGCCTTCTTATCTTATACAGTAGTCTGCTTTCTTCCCAACGAGCATTGCCTCTTTACCATCATTTTGTGTGGATGGATTGTATTTCTTTACTGCTCACATTCAGGGAACTACTTTTAGTTTCTTCTTAAGTACCCCAAGAGAGTGCACATTTTCTAGTTCTCTCCCTCATGTGTGGTGCTTCCTCCACCTTAAAAGCATGCATCTCATGCACGATCAATGTTGCTCCCTCATTTCTCCGGAGCTCATATCCATTGCTGTCTTCACTCCATTGGAATTTCTTTTATTTATAGTGTCTTCCTCCACTCTCAAGGGTCCATTTTTCCCCCTCCCTCACGTGCAGCCTCCAGTGCCTTTGTTATTCCTTTGCTGACATCCACTCCCTGTTGCTTCCACTCATTACCTCCACCTGCTCCTCTCAGAAACCACAAGGTTATTTTTTTAAATTACATTTTTGTGGAGGTCCCAGCAGCTGCCTTTTACTGCCTGGCTGCTCCTCCTTGAAGTGCCTTAGTGCAAGTCTGATGCCTTTTTAGGCCTCGCATAGGCAGGGCATGCGATGGCTGTTTGAGACCTTTTGTTTTCTAGCAGTGGGCTCTTTCCACCGGCTTGTCCCCACCCGCCCGCCCTCTTTCCACCGGCTTGTCCCCACCCGCCCGCCCTCTTTCCACGGCTTGTCCCCACCTGCCCGCCCTCTTTCCACCGGCTTGTCCCCACCCGCCCGCCCTCTTTCCAGCTGCTTGTCTACACCCGCCCACCCTCTTTCCAGCTGCTTGTCCCCACCCGCCCACCCTCTTTCCAGCTGCTTGTCCCCACCCGCCCACCCTCTTTCCAGCTGCTTGTCCCCACCCGCCCACCCTCTTTCCAGCTGCTTGTCCCCACCCGCCCACCCTCTTTCCAGCTGCTTGTCCCCACCCGCCCACCCTCTTTCCAGCTGCTTGTCCCCACCCGCCCGCCCTCTTTCCAGCTGCTTGTCCCCACCCGCCCGCCCTCTTTCCAGCTGCTTGTCCCCACCCGCCCGCCCTCTTTCCAGCTGCTTGTCCCCACCCGCCCGCCCTCTTTCCAGCTGCTTGTCCCCACCCGCCCGCCCTCTTTCCAGCTGCTTGTCCCCACCCGCCCGCCCTCTTTCCAGCTGCTTGTCCCCACCCGCCCGCCCTCTTTCCAGCTGCTTGTCCCCGCCCGCCCTCTTTCCAGCTGCTTGTCCCCGCCCGCCCTCTTTCCAGCTGCTTGTCCCCGCCCGCCCTCCTTCCAGCTGCTTGTCCCCACCTGCCCGCCCTCCTTCCAGCTGCTTGTCCCCACCCGCCCGCCCTCCTTCCAGCTGCTTGTCCCCGCCCGCCCTCCTTCCAGCTGCTTGTCCCCACCCGCCCGCCCTCCTTCCAGCTGCTTGTCCCCACCCGCCAGCCCTCCTTCCAACTGATTGTCCCCACCCGCCCGCCCTCCTTCCAACTGATTGTCCCCACCCGCCCGCCCTCCTTCCAACTGATTGTCCTCACCCGCCCGCCCTCCTTCCAACTGATTGTCCCCACCCGCCCGCCCTCCTTCCAGCTGATTGTCCTCACCCGCCCGCCCTCCTTCCAGCTGCTTGACCCCACCCGCCCGCCCTCCTTCCAGCTGCTTGACCCCACCCGCCCGCCCTCCTTCCAGCTGCTTGACCCCACCCGCCCGCCCTCCTTCCAGCTGCTTGACCCCACCCGCCCGCCCTCCTTCCAGCTGCTTGACCCCACCCGCCCGCCCTCCTTCCAGCTGCTTGACCCCACGGCCCACCCTCTTTCCAGCTGCTTGTCCCCACCCGCCCGCTTTCCAGCTGCTTGTCCCCACCGTCCGCTTTCCAGCTGCTTGTCCCCACCGCCCGCTTTCCAGCTGCTTGTCCCCACCGCCCGCTTTCCAGCTGCTTATCCCCGCCCGCTTTCCAGCTGCTTATCCCCACCCGCCTGCTTTCCAGCTGCTTGTCCCCGCCCTCTTCCGAGCTGTTTGCCCCTACCCTCTTCCGAGCTGTTTGCCCCTGCCCTCTTCCGAGCTGTTTGCCCCTGCCCTCTTCCGAGCTGTTTGCACCTGCCCTCTTCCGAGCTTCTAGCCCCCCCTCTTCAGAGCTGCTTGACCCGCCATCCCACCCTCTTCCGAGCTGCTTGCCGCACCCTCTTCCGAGCTGCTTGCCTCCGCCCTCTCACCCTCTTCCGGACCGCTTGCCCCTGCCCACCCTCACTCCTCGGAGCTGCTTGCCCCCGCCCACCCTCTCTCCTCGGAGCTGCTTGCCCCGCCCACACTGTCTCCTCCGAGCTGCTTGCTCCGCCCACACACTCTCCTCCGAGCTGCTTGTCCCCACACACCATCCCCTTCTTACATTGTTATTCATATTATTGCTTGCAACCCTCTCACCAGACTTCCTTGTTTTTTGCTCCAGCCCCTGCCACCTTCCATTTTCCATGTTGCCTACCTGTATCCCACCCGCCATGACCTATCATAGTGCTTTCCCCCACATCATCCATTGTCCATGTTGCCCACCCACACACTCCCCCCTACCTCCCTACCTCCCTACCTCCCTTCCTGTTTCCTCCCATCCTGCCAGCAATAAAAAAAAAGGCGCTATGACTAGTGCCTTTAAAAAAAAAAAAAAAAAACATACTCATCAATGCCAGCACTTTTAATGAGCACCAGTTAAGGACACATTCATTTACGGGGAAATTAAGTGATTTGCCCAGAATCACAGGATGTTGAGCCGATGTGGAGACTTGAACCTGATTCCCCAGCGCCAAAGTCGGCAGCTCTGGCCATTGCATCACAACCTCTTCCCCACTTTAATGGTTTGTGGTTGGTTCTGTTTTAGGTGGCGCTGACAGGAAAAATGGGCTGGTATAAGCTGCCTCCTGACGAAAGACTTCTTTTTTCAAAAAATTAACCACTAGTATGAACCCAGCTGAGAGGCGGCAGAGCACTGTACAGGGTCAACAAAGGCAAAAACGTAGTCAATGAGTGATCGGAGGCGTTGTTTGTTTTTAAAAGGGGAAGTGGACTGAAAGATCCGCAAATGACTCTACCAACTTTGCGCTTTCAATTTATCTGCATTCGAGGTGTGATTTAATAATAAATAAAAACATCTTAAGCCATGTAGTGGTGTGCTTTTAAGACCTTCTCTTAGTTAAGGCTTCAATTTACTTTATTTTTTATTTTACTCAAAATGTTACTCTGCTCCAACAAAAATACATTTATTACAAAAAAGGTTTAATTTGTTTTGTTGGGTGAACATTTGTGAGAGTAACCGTAAGTTGGCCTTTTGATCAGTTAATGCGATCCTGGTAGCTAACGAGATCTGATTTCCTAAAAGCTCCTTTAAGCACTATGCGTGCAATAGGATCAAAGAATTTGTAATAGCTTTTTGAGTACTGTGCATGTCGTTTATTTCTGGATACACACTGAATATCACTTCAATCCTTCTGTACACAGTGACTTACATAAACATTGAGGCACTCTTCATACTGTTCTCCCTCAAACTGCTGAATCATTTCTCACAATTTTACACATTTCCCAAATTCTACATGCTTACTAATTTGTGGTTGATTTGTATGTGATCTGTAGAGACGTTAAAGGAAGGCGTTCAATGATATCAGCTCATACTTAACCTATAAAATTATTGACACATTTTTAACAGACTTTGCATGACTAAGCCGTATCTGTTCCGGGAGGCTACTCAAAATGTAGGGGACTTAGTTTAAAAAGACATTTCATTGGTATGTAAAATGCAGTGTTGCTGAATCCTACGTGAAATAAACTTATCTGAACTTAACACTCTCGTGCTAAAATTATACATACATTAAATGTGTATGTAGTCGCATAGTGCCATTGCAAGGATTTGATGATTTGATGCACAGGAAGACTGCATGCTTTGTAAATGTCATCAGAACGCGAATATATCATTATTAGAATGTAATATTTAATTTACCCATTAAATATTTTTCATGACTTGTATTTTATTGCTTCTTTCCATTTAGTCACAGGAATTAGCAAAGCCATTTAAAGGTGTGGGTAATTGATCGGGTCCCCTTTTTCCGAGGGGCCCCTGTGAAAGTGAAATCTTTCTCTAGTTTGCTTCTGTGCTTTATTTCTATCTTCGCCTTTAAGAAATAATTAAATATTGTTAGGTAACAAAGAGCTTGAATGTAAAATAGGTACCAGAATTCCAAGTTGTTCCAAACCGGGGCCCCTCAAATATTTCCTGCCCCTAAAATCATTAAGATGACAATGTAATTACATAATTATACATTTGAAACGAATAACGGCTGACTGTGCAAGGTTTTAATACGAATGTCTAATTTGTGATTTAAACAAGGAAGTGGAGATGGAATAATTTTGATGTAGAGTGCCCAGCGTTTCATTCATTCTTTACTCAGCCTGCGCCCTCCGCAGCCCCATCTGGCACTCCCTCGCCATCTTCAATTGTGTGCTTAACTAGTTCCACGAGCGCCACCCATGCCCGATCCATTTCCATTGATTGCTCGCTCTCAGTGCACTTGGCCTGGTGTAGCCTGTAGTTCCCTTCATTCTCTGCCCACTTCTCAAACTTCCTGCGGCAGCGCATAAGAGTAGGCCCTCTATGTGCCTTCCAATGGGTAGTAAGTTCCCTTTTTGGTAGTACCAGCTCCAAATCAATGAACTTGCAGGTGACCTTGGTCTTAGCAGTGTGTGGAAACCAATGGAGCAAACAAACTTCTGGCGTCATGGCTATCTCCCTCTCAGTCACAGTTGTCAAGGTAGTAGTCACCCCCACCAGTAGTCCTTCAACTGTGGGCAGTCCCAAAACATGTGTAGAAACCCCGCCCCCTCTAGAGCACACCAGGGGCATGCGGTCGACATCCAAAAATAGTCGTTGATCTTGCCGGGAGTTAAGTATGTCTTATGTAACACATAGTATTGGATCAGCTGAAAGCGTGCATTCCGAGCACTTTTCCATGCTCTGTCAACAACCTCCCCCCATGGTTTCTCCGCAATGGGTATCCCCAAATCTGCTTCCCATTTAAGGAGTGGCTCCGTCAGCGGTTGGCGCAAGTCCTGGGTAATCTTCCGGTAAAGACAGGTCACTGCTTTAATAGTTCCCGCTGCCATCAATATGTGTTGACAAGCGAGAGACCGATTAGGCTCCACCATCTCTCCCCGCCAGTGCCTTCTAATAGTCGCCTTAAGGGCGGCATGAAATAACAAGTCCTCCCTCGGGAGATCATGACGCTCCATGAGGTCATTGAAAGGAACAAGGTTTCCATCCTCATAGAGATCCCAGATTGCGATTACCCCGCCTCCTCCCAAGTACGCAGCTTGCTCCAGTCCCCTCCATGGGGTAGCACCTCGCACTTCTCCAGCGGAATCTCGGGTGCATACGGGACTCGGGACGGGCGCCCTCCGGGTCAGTCAATTTCAGCATTGTCGCACCACATGCAAATCCAGCGGCATTTTCCCATCTCTCAGCGGCACCCGCAACAGTACACAGGACAACAGGCTCCAACTCTGATCTGGCCCCTCCACTTCCTCCGGTGGCCGTATGTGACCCGCCACCCATTTTGTGAACCATTGAAGCTGCGCCGCATGATAATAGGCCTCGAGGTCCGGCAGGGCAAGGCCCCCTCCCGCCCTGCGCCGTTACATTGTGACCAGGGCAACCCTCCTTCTCCCGGCCCCCCATAAGAACACTATGATCATGGTGTTGAGCTGCGCAAACAGCCTACTCTGTATCCAAACAGGGAGTGCCCCAAAGTAATAGAGGAACCTTGGCAGGGTGACCATCTTCACCAAGGCAACTCTGCCCGCCACGGATAAAGGAAGAGTCCCCCAAAAATCGAAACAAGTCTTGGCACTCCGTATCGCTTGCCCCACGTTGCCTTCCAAAATTTCCTCAGTCATGGTAGATCCGGGTTCCTAAATAAGGCAAACAGTGGGCTTCCCATGGGACCCCTTCTGCACTCTACAGATCTACCCAGCCTGATTTGCTGGAGAAAAAGCACGACTTGGCCCAATTCACGCAGAGTCCCGCAGTTCTCCCCAAAGTTTCCAGCAACTCCTTCGCTCCCCGTAGTTCTTCTCCCGAGTTGGCCAGGAACAGGAGCATATCGTCTGCGTACAGTGCTCATTCATTATTCCTCTATGATTGGTGAGGAAGGAAGAAGAGTTGTTTGGAACCCCAGAAGATGACAGTGGGCACTTGAAGTGAAATGATGGAATGCCAATAATCCTGAATGGGTTCTCTCCTTTTCACTCTTCATGTGAACTTCTACTCTGCATCTTGACCTTATTTGTTTACACTTAGTACACTAGCACGATTGGCGGATTGTGACTCCCGCTTTGCATCTAGAGTAACTTTGTTGTTTATAGACCACAGATTATTTGGTTGTTATGTGTTTAACCCTTTCGATGCTGATGACGAGCTCAGCTCGTCATCACCCACGGGTGTCGTGTGCTGATGACGAGCTGAGCTCGTCATGGTGCCACTAAAATGGCATTTTCCAGCACAGGGGGGGGAAAACGCCCAGCAGCCATGTGGTTAAATACCAAGACCTGAACAGCCTACAGACTGTTGCCTTGGTGTTTTGCAATATTAATTCATTTTTTTTGGTGTGTTCCTTGATGACTCTGATATTTGAGAAATGAAGATCTTCAACGCCGTGCACCACCACGGACCAATTCTCTACTTCTTACTTTGCCATTGTTGCGTTCCCATGAGCATCAGGCCTTCCCACTCACTCAATGCTCAGAGAGGACTTCGTTTTCCCCCTTGTAAACTGATAGCCTCCTGCCGCGTTTGCAGGGTCATTTGAACAGTGAAGGTGGCATAGGGAGATCTCATCTATTTGCCGTTTAGTGTTTGTTCTTAATATTCTGGTTAATAAGTGGGACAGGAGCTTGTTAGCCTGTAGTCTGTTCCAGAGGCAAGTACGGCAAACCTGATCAGCACTGATTGATTATGAGGTGTTATAAATACACACTTCGGTTTGTCAATTCTAAAGCTTGGCCTTTGTGCTGATATGTGACTGCTCGGTTTTACAACTTACCTTAACTTAATGTTATATACACAAAGTACAATGCATCACACGTGAGAGTATTTGGTGTTACAGACTTTGGAGCTGAGGAAGGAATCCTATGATTCTGGACAAATCACTCAATCTCCCCTTAATATGAAGTTGTCCTTGTGTAATGTAACTGGTGCTCCTGGAAAGCACTCCAGTACTTTCGAGTCAAGTTTGTGCTATACAAAACTGAAAAAAGAACACTTAAATATAAAACGTAACACGCAAAACAAGCACTGGCAAAATCAATTGGTTCCGCCTATGCCGGACCTATTGGCGTTTTCAATGTTTTATTTTTTCAAATATGTTGCGTAAAAGCATATACTGCTGTGCAACATGGCTTAACCCCTTCGTTGCAGGGCTTTTTCACCTGCTGTGCGGGGGGAGGGGGCCTGTGCGCGGCGCCGCCGTGCTTGTGACGAGCTCGGCTAGTCACGCTGCACGGCGCGCTGGGCCCATGACGAGCGGAGCTAGTCATGATCACACCCGTTTTCGAACGTTCAGCACAGCGGGGAAATTATCCCCGCGTGCGAACGTTCCAACGGTCATGACGAGCTCAGCTCGTCATGAGCACAGCTCAACCGTGCCTCATAACGAACTGAGCTCGTCATGAGCACGGAAAGTGTTAAAAGCATTTAAAAAAATCATTGATGTGGGCATTGCTGACCACGCCATAGTGGGTTTGTTTTTATTTACTTTAAGTCCTGTTGAACAGCAGCTCCCGCTGCTGTGCGACACCTTTAAAAAAACATTGACAACACCAGTAGGTCCCACATAGGCGAAACCTATTGGCTTTGCCAATTATTGTCATGCTAGTAACCGTCTTGTCTTGTCTTGTGCTTGTGTTGGTCTGGGATGGCAGGGAACATTGGAAGCCAATGGCAGATACTCATTTGTTCCTTCAAATTGTTCTTCTATCGGTAAAGAAGGAAAGAAACCAAATGCTAAAATTAGGTAGACATAGCGGCAGATGAGATTCAATGTGTAGACCGGTCCTAGCAAAAAAGTCAAACGAAAGTGAGAAAATAGTTCAGTGGTTTGAAGGCACTTTAATGCAGACCTCTGCATGACCCAAGAGGAGCAGATTTGATGCAGGTGAACTCCATGTTTGTTTGTTTCTTTCTTTCTGGGTTTCTGAAGTTTTTGCCTCGGCAATATTTAGTGCTTTCTGTCAGTTGCAATACCCATAAACGACTCAGCGGTGAACATATTTGCTATTATTGAAGTAATTTATCAATGAGCCACATACGGCTACGCTCACCTAACAGCACCTCTCTTTAGGTTCATATTTTCTTAATAAGAAGTGGAAATGGTGGCTCAGTGTTGCTCTCTTAGGGTTAATGGGTACTTTCTGGAGTAAGCCAGTAAGAGTCTTCTGGACAGGAACTGTTCCTGTGCATGCGTTATAAATTGTACCAAAACACTATGTGCATTTTGTTTCTTGCTAGTAATTTTATGAGGTTTGAAAAACTCTAAAACGTAATTTTTCAATATATGAATAGTTGTAGTTTTGTATATTGTTCATTTTGGTAGCGCTTTCAGTGTCAACATGTGGAGGAACCAATCTTGTCTGCAGTGAATATTTAGGCACTATTACTTTTGAGGAACTTCAGGGCTGTGAAGAGTGAAGTGACTTATACTACTGCAAAAGTTAATTCCTTAAAGCACTATACTTATGGAGCAACAATGTTTGTGTAGAATTCAAGTTGAGGTATACAACTTGGCAACCACTTGTTCTTTGTTGGATTTTAGGATTTACAGTGGAACACTGAATTTTTGTTTAAGGCTGGCGTGAGCAGCAGCTTTTTTATTTTAGGTTTAAATCATTATTATGGATGAAAAACATATGGGCAGCAGAAGAGTTATCAATAAAAAAAACAACCCCTGATGTGCCCCAAATACCTGTGCAGAACATTACAATTCCTTGAAATGGGATAATCAAGTAGAAGAAAGGCCTGTGGTCCTCCTGGACCAATAGGGAAAAGGGTAGACTAGATGGTAAGGCAAAGAGAGACAAAAAAA
The DNA here is from genome assembly GCF_964263255.1 of Lissotriton vulgaris. Taxonomy (NCBI): domain Eukaryota; kingdom Metazoa; phylum Chordata; class Amphibia; order Caudata; family Salamandridae; genus Lissotriton; species Lissotriton vulgaris. The sequence continues at coordinate 72,446 of NW_028244253.1, read as the reverse complement.
ACGTAACCTTATACGGGCATCCACAGATGTGCACTCCTCCAATCCCAGTCCATAGCCCTCCTCCAAAAGAGTCCCTGCCCTTCATAGGAGCCTAAGGACCAAGCCCCCGGCACAAACTCACATAAACAAGGCACCTAAAGTCAGAAAAATACACTGTTCAGTTCTACACAACATTGTGCCACCCAAAAAGACCCGACCGTCACCACCTCCTGAATAAGCTTCTTGCTTTTGTGTTCTAATTTTAGCTTAGTTGAAAGGCTCAGCAAAGGATTCTGCTTGCTAGAGAGCTTATTTGGGCCTAGATCAGAATGCAGTAGCACACAGTGATCGCTACCGAAAACCTACTTTTGGCAGATAAGCTATTTCAAGAATTGGTTCCTTAAGTCTTTAGACTCGATATTCTCCATCCCCATCCCACTGGTTCAGTTGTGAAGAAACCTCTTCACTGTTCTGTTGTCAGGGTTCTGCAGGGATCTCAGGTAGAACAACCAAGATCCTAAAGTTGACTATTCCTACTATCTAACCCCTCAAGTTGGGCATCCATTATCAACATGCTTCACTTTACTCAGCATATAAAGTCCTCCTTAATTCCAGTTGTGAATTTTAAAGCCACTTTTTGCCACTCCATGTTTGAACCGTGACATTTGACGCTCAAGGTCCTATTCAACCCACAATACTTTCCTCACTCATTTCTCCAATGTCACTTCCTCTACGTAGACTGCACTGTTGCGGAGGCCACACTGACATTACCACTCATATCTCTATAGGGTTGTTGATAGACCGCAGCAGTGCTGTCTATTTGATTGAAAGTGCTTCTTCTTCTTCCATCTGTTGTTTCTCTTCTGCAGGAATCTAATGCCATTACAGCGTATCGTACTGCGAAGCTTAAAGAACTCTGATGCCAGGTCCCGTCTTCGTTTCAGCCATATTTCCACATTATCACAACAGTCCAGGATCGCCACTACTCCACCCAAAAACAATCAGAGCCTTATCTTGTTCACTTTCATTTGGGACTTCTCTTCCTTTAAGTGGCGCTAAATGTAGATTACTCAGGCCTGCACTCCACTTTAGCCTTGGAGCCTGCCGTTGCGGGCTCTACCGATCATTAAAGGCCCTCTCCAGCGTTAAAGGCCAGAGCCAAAGGCGGGGCATTTAACAAGGGAGTGAACCTTTAATGACTGGCAGACCATGCTACTTAAGGCTCTAAGGCTATTGGAACCTTCCTTCCCTAGAGGAAAGAATGTTCTAATTTTTAAAACAAAGGCCTCCTAGCCAGAGGGGATGGGATTGAAATCTCCTCGGGCTCCATGAGGCAATTGTTCACAGCAACAGCTGTGAACCAACATTGGAATGTTGGAGCTCCGGACCTCTACTAACTGTTTAGAAGCATGGAGCACTCCACTGTTTTCAATGGACCTCCCAACATTCCACTGTTCTGATATTCAGTTAAACACTGCCCTCTGAATGAATCATGGCTCAGAAGCGACCCATTCCTCTGGCATTTTCACCTGCTCTTAGCCACCCTGTGTTAGTATACACACTTTCTCAAGAGCTGCTTTCACTCTGGAACTTTCAGAGGATTGTTCTCCCCACAGCTCAACTCGTGGGCCTCTTGGCTTCCTTTGGAGGGTCTCACACACCCACTTTGGCAGGTATGATTTGAATAGTCATCACAGCTGTCCCTCCACGATCTTTCAGCACAGCCACCTCAGAAGAGAAGATCTACAGGTCTAGTCCTACAGGCCACCAGGACCCAGCCACTTCTATCTCCTGCACCTCTGGGACCATCTGCTTGCTGGGGGCAGAGACCATTACTGGCAGCGTGAGAATAATGCAACACCACTCTTGCTATTACCAAAGCTTTATTGTAATCGGCATTAAAAATACCACATTGAAGCCTCGTAGTTGCTGTGTTTCTTTTTCATCTGCTCTTTTCACCTAATGAATTGATAAGGCCACTTTGTTTGTGGTGCAGATATGTTTTCTGAAACGGTCTCTGGAAATGGCTTGACAAACACAAGAGAAACATGCTGCTTTCAGTGCAGTACAGAGTGCTCCTTCCTACTTGTATATAATGGCATGTTTATAGGGTTGTCAGGTGAAAAATCTGTCCCCATGATCTTTATCTAGCAGCCCCCTGAAGTTCTGGGTAGTGTCCGCACCACAATTCAGCCAGGCCAGTCATGCAAATCCATATTAACAGAGATTGTTTATTAAAACTGGCATTTTTTGTAAGTAGGGTGAATCTATCCCGGGTTGGGGATGGGCTTTTCTAAAATGCTCTAGGTTATTATTTGGCACATCCCTTCCACTGCTGTTATAGCAATTAAATTCTAGAAGACTAGCTGAGTAACATAAAATAGCAAAGAAAGGAAAGGAAATCGCAATGCTTCAGTTAATGACAGCACCTAGTAAATGGCAGCATGTTCAGGCTTGTGCTGTTGTTCACTTATAGAGTATCCTCTAGGCCACGATAAGTAGGGTACTCCAGGGATTTCTTAGTATTTTCATACTGCACAGACAGATGAGAGTTCCAGTCACTGAAGAACAGCGGGGAAAAGGAGAGATAATCCAATTGTACATCTAATGACTGCGAACGGCAGCTAAATGGGTTAGTGACGCTTTCACTACAAATCCTGCCCAGTGCCTTCTAAGCAATCTAGCTTGACAAAGCGGATTATTTAAAGTAGGTCTCTTTGTCCTTGCCATATGTGGGCCATTGTCCGCATGAGGGCTTCAAATTAATGTGTGTGTGTGTTGAGTGGGAAGTACCAACATACTACAAGGGTGATGAAACCACGTTTATGGAGATGGTAGGAACATGCCCTACTCTTGCAACTGTGTGAGGGTTGCCTGACTGGCATTCGTCCATAATTGAGGGCAAGTGACAGTTTGTGTATACTTATCTGCTGCTATGTATTTATAATTATTTTATTTTGCCAGTCTTGTATTAGGACCTGTTGTCTTAAGTGGCTTAAGTTCTAATTAGTTAATTAGTTCTAGTTGCTAACTTTCTAACAAACATGGAATTGAGGCAGCGTGGCCAAACCCAGCAAATTGGCGGACGTGTAGTCTCCATGCACCTTAGCCAGTTTGCCTCCCGTTCAGTGAATGGCCCCCTTAGCAGTGGTCCCTGACCCAACCTAACTGCTGTACTAACAGGGTCTGGGTGCTGCACACTGCTCTTGACATCCCTGTAGTGGTGGGTGGCGGACGTTTTCTTGATTGGGAGCTCCACTGAGTGGCAGTCTACAGCTGGTGATTTGTGGGGCTAGAGGACCTGCTCTCTCCAGCAGTGACTTCAGAACTCGCCTTCACGGGGCACTATGTACCTCCACTTGACGACTCCCCGGATGCCCCATCACCCTACCAGGAGAGGGATCTGGTCACTCAGACACCTTTGCACAACGCTATTATCATGCACCACCTCCTAGACCATGGCCAGGGGCGGGGACAAGTTACTCCAACATTTAAAACGTTCCTCCAGCAGCTGCCTCGGCACCCCTTGGGAGAGGGTTGCACCCCTGCCGACTGGAACGGGCGGCCCTGAAAGCCTGCTCAGTGGCTAGCCCCAGCAGGTTACCAGGGACCTGCTACTCCAACTCTTCCAGGAGCTCCAAGATGACCTCAAGGGAGTCCAGACTGATCTCTAGCAGGATCTCTGCAACCTCCAGCTGGATGTTGATGACCTTGTAATGAGGGTGGCCCAGACCGAAACCTCCAGACACTCTACTGTTCACCACTCCATTTTACTTGTTAAATTTTCGAAAGATATTCTGATTTTGTAAATTCTAATATTGTCAATTCCAGCCTAAAGTAAGAATTGAGTGGTTAGTGAAGAGAAACTGGGCATGACGTTAGAATTTCCCAATGGCTCCCTAGTACGCACCAGAGGTGATTACGACTGGAATTAATTATATTACAGTGGGTAATTAAATATGAAGTGTTTAAACGTTTAGTATTTTTTATTTTTATGATTAATGCAATACATTTGAATTTTTGTGAAATGTACAGTGTGTTTATCCCACCGATTTAGTTGAAGGTTTCCTTAGTTCCCGTCTGCAAATACAGCGAAGGTGGCAAGTCATGAATACCCATACAGAGTGTTATCTTAAGCTATTCAAGGCACTATTACAACATAAGTATAGCCATGAGATATACAGACCCTCAATTTTTTTAATGGTTAAACTTCATTTCCCTTAGCAAGGTGAAAGAAGTTACTTATCAAAAATAGATAATTATTTTACATAAACTGTTAGCTTTTTGATCTGCGTTGCTGTACATTAAAATAACACATTTGGTAAAGAGAAATCCTGCCACAAAATGCTGAAAGTGTCTAGTGCAAGAAAATATACTGTGTGTAAAAACTAACATTGTTTCATCAAACTCCCATCAACATTTATCCATCATCTCAACACGTTTCTAGGAAATAAGTTCTCCTATCTGTCATCTACAATTCTTTTTATTTATTCTTGCAACATTAGAGGACAGATAATCAAGTAGCCTCTTAGGACAATGTGGCCCATTCAGAGAGCCCGTACGGTTCGTATTCCAGAACCTACGGTTCTGCTCTTCTTGGTTGGAGGAATAACCCTTTCATGGCTATGGAAAGTTTGCAGGTGCAATCCACGTTCTTAGCTCGCCTCGATGTCTTGAAGAACCCTTCGGCAAAATTCTGCTAGGACGAAGTAGTGCCAAGGCCTATGCTTCCAGGACCTTGGGAAACTGATGCATCAATGTGATGGTCATACTTTTTTCTATACTAGACAATTTTTAGATCCTAAGTGTTAGTTGCATTTCTCTAAACATAAGTGTGTTTTGAAGATCTGTCTAGTTTCCAGCCTTCTACTGCTGCCTCACCCTTCATTCTAAGATGTTACATGCAGGTATTCTGTTAGTAAATTCCTAATGCAGTTTTCTTTTGTTGCTGCTCTCTTGGACAAAGATGTGTCCACCATTGCAATTGTAATTGCATTTATATAGCGCTTACTACCTCTGGGGAGGCATCAGAGCGCTTTTTGGCTTGTAGCACGCTACTCTGTAACCCAAAAATATAGTGGTGAATTAGTATAGGGAAATATGAGTTAATGTGAGCAGTGGACATGGGAGTCTGTTAGTTGGATTGAAAAGGATACGTTGCAAGAAAAAGGCAACAAAATCTAAGCCATTAAAGTTGCTTGCATTGCCTTCTCGTGTGAAATCGCCGCTTCCCCATGAAGAATTACGCAGTGGGAGCTCTTCCAAGCTGGAAGAGTGTTAATTTGTGTCATTAGATTCCTCAGGCGGGCGCGCCACTGTAAGTCTCCGAGCTCTACTCCCACCACTTGTTGGCTGGCCGCGCCAACAGCTCTGAACGAGGTGTGCTGCTTGGGCAGCTGAAGGCAGGGCGCCAACCCACATTTCCCCGCTTACACCCTCACTCCCCCAAGCCACACAAGCAGGCAATGTCATTAGAGAAACAATGCAGGGAAAATGAGCCTCCTCGAGCTGATGACACCATTCTCCAAGGAACATGTAGTACCTCAGGGCTGGGGATTGGAGAATTCCCTGGCTGTTTCAACTTGCAGGTCTCTTGTGGCTGGCTTCTCCAATGGAAACCCCGCAGAAGGGGCGCTTCGCTCTCTGTAACAGCCCGAAGCTTTTCTCTCGGATGCCAATGTGGCAGCCAAGGCAAGTTTCCAAGAGAGGCGGTGGAAGGAAGCACCGACAACGTCTGAGTAATTTGCCGTCTAATGCTGTGGCCAGTCTCTCTGTAGACCTAGCCTGTAATGTATGAAATGTGTTAGAAATGGGCTTTCTTCTGCCACCGTCCTCCACGGTGGTTGCGTTTAAAATGTGTCTTTCTTTACTTAGCGTTCGGAAACAAAGTTATTTTCTGTAACTAGGATTTTTTATATACATCGCCATAAGAAAAGAAAGTTTTACATCAGCCTGAAACAACCATAGCTAAAACAAAACTGCAGAGTGCCTGTGTTAGTTCTGAGGTTGAGTCCGTATCCCATTTCTCTTTAAAATATTTGTAAGGTCTAGTCTGATTTCTTCGAAAGCATGAAAGGATAATGGCTTTCTAGGTGCTTGCCCATCTGCTACTTCTATTCTGGAGGTGACATGGGGGATATAATTAAGTGGCGAATCCAACAGAGACACAGGTTTAGTATGTGGTCATAGTAAAAATTCTGTCAAGGATAACAAATTAGCAGAAGTACAAAGCGGAATCTCTGTATATATGCCAACTTTCACCTGTAATTGACCTAAATCAAGAACACATCTGATGTGTGTGCTTTTGAAACGAAACCTCTAGAGTCTAGACTGAGACTACAAGACCTCAAAACTAAATAGTATATGTTGCAGTGCACACCAAGCAGGAGAGCATTTCTCTGTCTGGAGTTTTGTATTGTAAGATCCAACACTTCCTGATTGACCATAACAGCCTTGTGCCTACTGGTTTAAAAATGACTTTTTCGGATTTACATTTGCAAGTCCAGTTTAAACAAATATACCATGTGTTGAGTGGAAACGCCACCACCGCCTTACAATCCTTTTATTCGAATGGGCAATTAACGGATAGGATACACCTATCCTGTTGCGTAAAGATTTTCTTTTTGGCTTGAAATGAGGGACATTCAACTTCTTAATCGCCCCACAAAGAACATGAAACATCAAAAGGCCTTACTTTTAGCTGCTACTGAACCTTTGTTGAATATAGCGGTTCATGGAATTAGTTAAGACAGCCCCAGGCTGAGGCCAGATAATGCGTACATCTTCTCGTCAGTGTTACTCTGTTGGCAAGTGTCCGTTATGCAGTACTTTTGCTGAACTAGCTAGCTGGTGCTTGCTTGTATACGGCTCTGCGTCCTAGGAGTCAATGACACTGAATTGATCCCGTTTCTGAGGATCCTGAGAGAAGGGAAAGTGGTTCTAGGTGTCGAATGTGTACACCTTGTACAACAAGATCTATTTCCATGGGTATTAAATGGGTGTATCCTACATGTGCTATCCAGACAACACCGCAGGATTGCCGTCAGGAGTGCTTCCCAGTGACTTCTGCATACATGTACGTACTGTTGATGCCAAGAACTGAAAGTATAGCCCTGATGTGGTACTACAGCAGAAAAGGCACTTGTTTAAGTGGGAAGTAACAGCCTTTTAAAACTGTGCTATATGAGAAGCATGCTGAAACCACATAGGTATAGGACCTGAGGGGCAGCATTGCATCTTTAATAAACCAGAAAGAATGGGTAAATCGTAAGCCTGATATTTATTTACATACTTTTATCTCGTCTTTACGCTCTAGAAATGTTTTTCTAATAACTGATGTAACTGCTAATTGATGTAATTTTGTAACTTTGTGGAACCTTATGTAAAGCTCTCTGATACCTCCGGGTCTAGCCAGCGCTATATAAAACTCTAATAAATAAATAAAAATACAGTAGTTAAGTACAGAACCAAACGTCTTTCTTATTCCTTTAAATATTTAAATCCATTATATTCTTATTTGGTTGTTGTTTTATAGTTTATTTATTTTTTCCACAAAAGGTGCAGCATGTTTTTATCTGTGTATATGGCTGTTCTATAGAGTTGTATCTTTTTGTGAGGCATTCCTATTTTCCTTTTTTCACTAAATTCCGCATGAACAAGAGTTTGACCATCCTTCTGTGAGTGCTACAAATCAACTTTTCCAAAAATTCAATTGAACTTTTATAGATGCCACTTCTAATAGTGTGCTATCTTGCAATCCCTGTTTTTTTAGTAAATATGGGTCCATGTTGTTACTTCCAATTTTCTCCCACATCCCAGCCCACAGGTCCGTGTATACATGATCCCTGTTCTATATATGTTTTTTAGGTTGAGCCTAAAGCCAGCGCGCATGCGCTGCCCTGTGAGACTTGTTGCAGTGGAGTAGGGAATAGAAGCCCCGCCCTCTCTCCGCCCATATTTTCCAATGGCTTGTCATTGTCCGCCCTAAATGCTGGCTTCTGATTAGTAAATAGGGTTTGTTTGTCCTTCCTTAGTACCACTTCCTCTTCATTTGTCACCTCACATGGTGACTGGCCCCTTTACTTCCGTTGTTGCACTGTATGTGCTATTTAGATTGTGAGCACTATTTTCTTTATCCAGTTTCTCATACTGCAGGCATGACTGGACGTGTGTTGGTGCCTTCTTTACAACCCCCTCCCCCTCGTTGTCGTGCCTTCTTTACCCCCTGCATCCCTCCTGTTGGCCTTGCCTTCCCCTCTGCCCTCTCTCCCGTTGTCTTGATGCCTACCATTTACAATGCAATAGGTCTCGCATTTACGCGAGTTTGAGCTATTGCCATTGTAAATGACGGTGCCTTTTATTTATGTTTTGGTTTTTAAAACCTAAATAAAACGCATTGTCATTTACAATGCCACTAGCTTAAACTCACGTATTGCGAGACCTATTGATGGCAAATGCTTTTTTTCTTGTCTGATGGGTGACTCCTAGTTTACAGTACCATCACTTGTGTGTCTTACTCCAGAGCTAGGAAAAAAGCCCTGTGCCTCTGTCTGCAATCATTTCCGGATTTCTGATTCTTGATTTCTTTGAGAATTGTTATGCACGCATCCACATCGGTAATCCGTATGAAAAGTTAAATTAATTAAAGTATTTACAAAGTGCATGGCTGCCCAAAACCGGTTGTCCAGGAGCTGAGGCGGACACAGAAAGACTAAGGAACTAGCTGTAATAGAACTACTAAGTTTTCAGATGTTTCCAAAAATAACCATGTTTCCTTTGACGTTGTATATTCCACAATTTGGTGTTCACTGTAAAAGCACCACCACCTAGATTACTTACACCACCTAGATTACTTACGTTATGACAAAGTTACAATAAAAGTAGTAGGTCTAAAATGTATTATGGAAAGCATTTGTTAAAGCCAATAGATCTTCACAGTAGATTGTTATTGCATCCTTTTAAAGATTGGCTTGGGTATTCTTTTACACGGAATCTCATTTACTACGTTGGTATGCCAGGGTTTTTGTAGCAATTTACCCCCTTTGACAAAACATGGCTGTAAAAGGTTTGCACTGTGATACTCCTTGCTAGACACTCTTACGAGGACCTGAAAGGTTTAGTTTTCTTCCAAGCTCTGGTGATAAAATCAATTCAGATTCATGCTTGCATACACGTTTATATAAACATACGTAGAAGGGCTTTTGATCATCCCTGTTCTGCCATTGGCCTATTTGAGTGTCATTCTCTTTCTACTTCGAGCCATAGCAGCATACATTCTGGGTCATCTCGCTTCAACAATTGGCTCGATTGCCCTACGAGCGATGGTTTTTTGCCTGATCAGATCTTCATCTCTTCTTGAAAATGATGCGCTTCAGTGCCACGACTGGTGGACCAGTCCTTTAGTTTTCTCATTTTATAGGTCCCTGTTTATGTATTTCATTCCCCTTTTTTATTTTTCATTATGTTTTTGGAGGTACTTTAGCTCCCCAGATGGTACTATTGGGCCCCTTGCTTGCCTCTCATCCAATCTACAATATGCCATATCCCTCACAGCTAGTGTGCCATTGTTTATCATTTTAAGACGGCCAACACATGCTTCTAAACGTGGCAGCAGTGCCGAAACATTCAAACACTCCTACACTATCTACAATATCATTGTAAGGCGGCCACCTTCTGCTATATTTAATTTAATTTTTAATGCAAGCACACTATTTACATGGCAGCATGTTTTTTCTGCTTAAATTGTTCTAATTTATCTTGCATATGCTTGTTGAGCTTTTGGGTGTGAATGAAATAATGAGTCAGTAGGTAAATGAGTGAATGCACGAGCGCAAGGATGGGTCTCATAGTGCATTATTGGTCGCATATTGAGTGTCTAAGCTCACCTGAGACTGAAGAGGCACTTTCTGCTATAAGATAGAGCTATTGGCATTGCCAATCCTGGTTTCTCGTTGCAGCTGAGAGGCACAATGAATGGTTGCAACTCTCTGCACTGGCATGCTCTACCCTGTCCATACATCGCAGGTGTCGGTATGCATAGTATTCTCTGGGGAGGGACCACTTGAGTGCTGTCCATTTTCAGAGCAGATCCAAGGGTTTGGTTGTATGCGGGAGATGGAGTTTGACTTGTTCCAGGTTTAGGTCATTGTCTGCACCTAGTTCAGATACTGTTGTATGCATGCAGCTGGTGTGCTAGCCTGAGGAGTATTTATGTAAAATAACTCCACATTTGTACTTCGTTCGTACCCAAGTATGAAATGATGATTTTTGTAGGAACTTTTTTGGCAACAAGTGGTCTATCGTCACGAAAACGTTGTTGGAGGGTAGGGGTTGAAAGTAAGGCCCCCCACAACAACACATCGCCTCCTCTGCTATGACTTCTAGAAGACCTTGTGCCCTTGAAGCCTAACCAGATTAATGGCCGCATGTGCCTTTTGTTTTCTAGGCGCTCTCTTTGATTTAACCCAGACTGGACCAGGCTCTGCCAGTCTATTATTGTCTACTTTGTTTGCTTTGTCTGAGGCACCGGCTAAAAATATTCTTCTGACACTTTTACCAAGATAAATCTGTGCCCTAGGACTGCTGGCTTCGGCTTTTTGTTTTAAAAATAAATGTGTAGTCATTTATGGGTTTGGCCCCAGCCTGTTTAACTGATCTGGCTGCTGTGCACACACAAGGGAATGAAGAGTCCTGCAGCCTGTGTTCGCAACCTGCCAAAATACAAATGCTGGAAAAATTATAACAAAGGAGCGTACCGTCATGAGGCAAGCGTCTTGATTTGGAAGAACCACACAAGCATATGTAAAATGCTGTCCAGGGAGGTGCAGTCTGTTTCTTATGTTAAGGTTCTCTGTCGGCCTCCTGCCTATGAATGCTGTTCATTTCTCTGTAAAATTGGGGAAATCTTCCCCTGATTTGACCAGTGAGCATAGAATTATTTTTTGGCTCTTTGCCCTCTTTCCTCCGATCTCCAAACTTTAAGTGACCTTCCATAACTCCTGCTCTTTGTTCATCCAGCCTCAGTAGGTTATAAAAATCACCCATTCTATTCGCCTTTATAAATTTCATCCTCTGTTCTTCTTGTTGTGAAGCGCTGTTTTTTTTTTAATTGTGTAAGAAATTGGAATATTAAATGGGATGGTTGACTAAATACCTAAAAGAATAAGCACAGTCCTTTTCAGGGTGAACCAAATCACAAAATGTACCTGAGCTCCGCCTTCTGGTAGCTATGGCACAGAGCCAACAGGCTTAACATATGCCAAAAGCTATGGCACAGAGCCAACAGGCTTAACATATGCCAAAGTATTTGTGCAGTACTAAAGCGGTAATGGAGCCAGAATGCAAAATAATAAAAATTCCAAACCAAATTAGATAAGTGGAGTATATTTGAATAAACTTAAACAAAATGAGAAAAATAAAGGAAACCGAAGATAAGAATTTATAATGTTTTAACTAGCAATAGTGCCAACAAGCTTAAAGTGGCAATGATAGTTTTTGCAATAGGCCGGGGCCTAGGCACAATTTGAGACTGGCCATAATAGAGCATAGGTCGGATAACAACCAGCTTTGTCTTGGTCAAAGACTTTACTGTCTGACTTAGTCCTTTAAGTTCCAGTCCACTTAATGAGCACATTTCTAAAGCCCTCAGGAACTCGGGGAGGTGCCAATACCAATGGTCAGATGGGGAGTTGCAGGAAAGGCCTCTTGTAGCTTGTTTTATTCCTGTAGGTTGAACAGGAGGTCACCCATGTGACTCTTGCAGTCCACTTCTTTGTATTGGTTTCAAGAGAGAGCAGGTGGTCCAGTCGTTTCAGGGCTCTCCTCGGGTCTCAGACAGCAAGTTCAGCCTTCTTCTGATCTCCCACAGGTCCAGGAGTGTTCTGACGTGGGTGAACGGAGATGCCACATTTATGCCTGACACAATCTAGTGGGTGGAAATGACTCCTGGGCACGTCCTAACCAATAGGGTAAAGATTCCTGGGGCCAACCCTACCCACTTTGTGCATGGGTGGCAAAAATCTTCAACACTGCACTTGAACTCAGATGGCTCTGTGTGTGTGGGGGAAGTATAGTATGCTAATCCTAGTATCCTCCCACCTCTAAGACAAAAATACAGTATGAGGGAGCTACTGTACCACCAAGAAACCAAAAGACAAACCTCTAGTAGAATAAAGTTGTTATTTCCAGCAATCAGACAGTGAATGCGAAAGAATTGTATTGGCATCTCGTTTCCTTCCTTCCAGGTGTACCCCCAGCGTTCTATGCAAAACTTGGATACAGAAGTTTTGGTAGGCAAAGCAGGGTTCATGTTTAACCAGAGAGTAGATATGCAAGAATTATCTTGCCATGCTGTTCTCTGCCTTTCAAGTGCTTCTCAAAGTGTTCTATTTAACCCCAGCAGACCTATATCAAGTAGGGCTTGTCACTCTAGAAGAATTTGACACTGTAATGTCGAAAAGTATGCTCACAGCATCCATATTTGATTAGGTTCAGGAGTCATCTCTGTCAATTCTGGTCAGCCTACTGTTTGATCCCGAGAAGCACTTCACAGCTTTTGTACACCTATTCAAACGCTAATCTTTGATTGGGAGAAGTTTGAAAGCTTATGCAAATTAGCCTCCAGTACTTCCAATAGGGAAAATATAACTTTCTAACAGCGACTTTCCCTTCATATTTATTAAGAATACAACTTCGCCATTCAATTAGATTTTTAATAACCATTCAAATTGTTATTCATTTATTTTTCTAGCTAGTCCCATTCCCAATATACATTATTAGGATTTTATTCTGTACTCGGATTTTCTATATTAGACAGTCAGGCCTACCACATTGAAAAATAGCTTTTGGCTGCTAGTCACTTTAAGGGCGTTAGCATTACATTTCTACATGTCCTACTTTGTCCTACTTCGAAACACTGTACACCCTAACTTGTTGAGATTTTGGCACGTCAAAAGTGATTATTTTGACAATTCGAATGACCGTGTTTAAACTGCCACAGTCAGGCTACAGTTGTGGGTCCAAAGCCATGTTTCAAACTGTGACTGTAGTGGATGCACACTAAGTACTGCAGTCCACTTGTGACATTTAACATACAGGCCCAGGATACATTCTGTGGCATATATTAGGGACTGATGTGCAATTTAAATTACCAATTAGGAATATGCTAAATAGATCATGTTTAATGGGGTGCGCAGGCACTTCACTGGTTAGCAGGGTGAAAATGCACAGAGTTATAACACTAGCAAAAGTATGGGGTACAGCAAAAAAGTAAATTCCGGGTGACCGCGCAGAAAAGTGTGATTTTTTTTTTTCTCAAATCGCATCTATTTTATATCTTTAGGGCAAAGGCTGTCTGGACATCGGAGCACCTTTCAAATTATGCATATATGTGTTACGTACATAAGTATAAGAGTTGCCAAACGTGTGACTATTTACCATGAAATAGCATATGTAAGTGCCTATCAAGCTACGTGGTTGACCATAGACAAATCATTCTACAATATTAAAATATTCCTTTAGTGGTCTGATATTTAAAGATTATTTGAAACAATAATTAAGTTATTCCATAGTCGGTGATAAATGCGGAGATACATAGGAGGAAAACTATGCCTAAAACATAGCTTGTCTGATGGATTGAGACAATGCGTTCGATACCCTTAAAACGTGACCTGACTAACTCTGTGATGCAGTGGATTTTTTTAACCAAAACATTTTAATTTGAATGTTTTCTCTACTTCTGCTCTGATCCACTGGTTTTTAGGGGTCTCAAGAGATGACCATTGCATAATACACATTTAGATGCGTTTACTTGGAATACCTTGTAAGGATGACCGTGGCTTTGTGACATTCATATTTTTAGGTCGAGCCTAGAGCCAGCGCGCATGCTCTGCGAGACTTGATGTGGTGAAGTAGCGAATAGAAGCCCCGCCTATTCTCCGCCCATATTTGCCATTGGCTTGTGTCACTGTCTGTCCTAAATGCTGACTTCTGATTCTTAAATACGCTTGTTAGTCCCTCTTTAGTACCGCCTTCTCTTCATTTGTCACCTCCCAAGGTGACTGGCCCCTTTTCTTCGGTTGTTACACGGTACGTGATATTTTAGACTGTGAGCACTATTTTCTTTAATGAGGTTCTCCTCCTTAGGCACAACATGCTTTGCTGCCTTTTTTAACCCCCCCCCCCCCCCCAGCCCTCCCTTCTGTTGTCTGTGCATTCTTCCGCCCGCCCTCCCTCCCGTTGTCCGTACCTTCTACAGGCCACCCCGCCTCCCCTCTTCTGTGTCCATGCCTTCAAAATCCCCCCCCCCCTCCCTTTGTCCATGCCTTCTCCCCCAGCCCGCCCGCCCTCCCTCCTGTTGTCCGTGGTGCCAACCATTTACAATGCCATAGGTCTTGCGTTAATGTGAGACCTATTGCATTGTAAATGCTTGTTTCCCAAGCAATAATTCACACGTGCCAGTATAGTTTTCATGGTGTATGTTTGAGCTATCCTCTGTGTGTGATTGGTCTGGATTACAAAAAGTCTACAGTTAAAAGCTTGAGGTATTCAAAGATCAATATTAATATTGAAAGAAGTTTGTCGATACCTTCCCTACACAGCCAACATGGGAGGCTTCTTGAGTTTGCAAACCTTGTTGCACCGCTTATCCGTGGTTGATTTAGCTGAGTGTTAGAACGTGCAGATACATGTGTGAATATGATTTACAAACGTTTGTAAATATAGACAAAGTTAGGATTTTGTGTGTCTTAAACATTTGTATTGCCCCTCTCTTTTTACCAACCTAGAACCGCCCACTTTTCCCGACCCAAGTTTCCACATTTATTGAAAAACCTACACATCTTGTAGGTTTTTCTTTCACGAATGACCCGTGGGTACATATGAAGTCTGCAGATCCTGAATGTATGTATAAGGACACCAATTTTACAAATGTAGTTGCTGCCTTTTCTGTCCCTCTTGAAGCACTGCTGACATCCTATTTCATCTGCGTACACCAAGAAGATGCAGATGATGGAAAGTCAGAACGACTACTATTGTAGTTTGCTGAAATGCTAATGGGACCTGCGCAAGAAATTGGGACCTGTTAAAAAAATATAAGCCTTTCACGGTAGCTTTTGTGAATGTGTAATCAAACCGAAAGGGGTTTGAGGTTTACAGTTGGAGGCGGAGTTTAAATACCATACAGTTCACTAGACCCTCTTGAGTAAAGGAATTTATTTCCTAGAATCCGGGTACGTTATGGTGAATTTAGTGCATTTATAGCCACACTTTACTGTCTACGAGTCCCTGGATGCACATTTCTGCGATTTAATTATGCAGGTCAATTGAGAGCAAGGAGTTTTGGCCGGCAAGAGGCAAACTGATGCAGTCTAGAAAATATTTGTGAAGCCCTGTGCCCTAAGCATTCCGCACAATCCAACCAAGTGAGGCATTTATACATCATTTGGAACTCTGCTGTTCCATTATCCCATAGATGCGTGTATTTGGTTCCAATACCCCAATTTCTTGTGAAATACTTTGTAGGCAGGCCCAAAATATCACTCTTCTCCCTCCCCGCCTCCCCCCACGAAAAAAAGCAGAACCTGAAGCTGCACAGATGGTGTCCTTTCCGTTTCTCAAAGGGGAAAAAAGGAAACGGCACCAAAGGGCCCTAGTTGTGTGACCACGTGTTCTGAGGCTGGGAAAGTGGGTTTTTAACGACACCCTAGTATTTTGGCTTTTAAGGAAGAAATACAGTGCCACAAACTGTGAAGGAAATTAACACAAATAATCGAATTCTGAAATTCTTTGACATGTTGAAAGGCATTCTCTTTTTAGAACTCTTTTTTTTAATTGATTTTCTGAATATAAAACCTGCATCGCTAATTACTTTTGAAAGGCATCTTGACCAGCTCATTTGAGTGGGTTTCCACTGAGAAATTCGCATGGGCTGTTGCAGAGCCATGTTCATTTCAGAGCGAACATGGACACTCAATTTCCCTACTGTATACGTTAAAGTCCAAATTTAGAATAATAATACTGGCGGATATCAAATGCTTTATAGAACAGTATGCTGGCGGAACTCTCAATCTCCATATTAGAGCATGGAATTTGACTATATGTAGTCAGGCTAGTCTTGCGTGATCTTTTTAACTGTACTTGCCCCAGTTAGTTTTTTCAGATAATTCGAAGGCTTAAAGAACAGCGGTGCAACTCATTTCCCAGTTCTTTCAGGGAGTCTAGGGTTATCAAACCTCCTCTGCTAAGCCCAATGTGTTGTGCACCATGCGCACTCAGCTGTTGGAGAAGTTATTTAGTTTAACTATAAAAGCAGGAAGTTAACCAAGCATTGGCAAAAACCTATGCGTCTCCGCTTTTGGACCTACTGGCGTTGTCGGTGCTTTTTGCCAATGCAGTGCAACATAGGGGTAAAAGAAGACCGTTTGACATGCGCACATGTGCTTGCATCATACCGCTATGGCGGACGAGCATGATGAGGTATGCATGCGCATAAATAATCATGCGGCTACCAATTTGTTACTTTTTTGTTAATTTTTCTGTTCCAAGATGGGAGACTCTCCTTGGAACTGTTTGAAAAAAAAAAGATTTAAACATGCATTAAAAGTGCAGGTCCAGAATTACGCAGCCTGAAAGTAAATGGCATCTGTCCGGCTCTTAAAAAAAAAAAAAATTGTACCATGACTGATAGGATGGGTGTGCAACAGAGGAAAAATATCAGTATGCGAACAATGCAATTAATATTTGAATTAGAGCACTGCATGTTTTGTACAGTTAAATACGTGTTGCCAATTAAACCTATAAACAGAGATTCCCTTTTAAGGGTGTATTCATGTGTAAGGGAGCTAGGCCTCCCAAATTCAACTTCTGGTAAGAAGAGAATCTAAAACATTGGCTTTATGTCAAGGAGGTAATCAGGTAGTAGGAGGGCGAGAGAAATACTGGAAGTATGTAGCAATATATTCATAGTTGTGGACAGGTGAGTCGAGTTAGTCCGGTAACAGAAAGTGATTGATGTTATGCAGAACCCAGTATCTGGGCAAGTATGCCAAGATCAGCTATATCGAGAATAGTAATTGGCTTTGTCAGATATGATGGTGAGTCTGCTTTTCCATTTATCCATCTGTGCAGCAGGAAAGCT
The DNA here is from genome assembly GCF_964263255.1 of Lissotriton vulgaris. Taxonomy (NCBI): domain Eukaryota; kingdom Metazoa; phylum Chordata; class Amphibia; order Caudata; family Salamandridae; genus Lissotriton; species Lissotriton vulgaris. The sequence continues at coordinate 55,333 of NW_028244253.1, read as the reverse complement.
TGCATGCACCATGCAACTTTCCTCCATGTAATTTGAGCATTACCTCTGTTTCACCCACTGGCCTGGAGATTCATTCAGAGAGGTAGCTGAAGGAGATAGTCTTAATCTCAGATATGTTGCCGGCATCTTTTTAGCACAGGCAGTCCTTTAAATATTTCATTTTTGAATGTCCAGTTCAAATCCCAGATTGCGCATCATCTCCAGCTATTGTCTTGTTGTTGTTAGCTAGAGCTGTTTCTACCCGTCTTTTAAGCATCCCTGGCACTGAAATGTCTCAACTGGAAGCAGCTGTTACGTGATATAGAGCATGCAACCTTCTAATGTCTGCAAATATGTGTTGTGTTCTGGCTCCAGAGCCGGCTAGTAGTCAGTGATTAGCCAGTAAGCTAGTTGGACTCAAGTGGGCTGTGCCAGATATGGAACACTGAATGTTGCCCATGCACCTCTCAAAGTGACCGTTTCCCTGCCAAAGGTTTTGGTGGGCAGCTTGAAGTTTACAAGGGATCGGCATGTAGTTATGAGGACCCAGAATGGTTGTATGATGGATACATCGAAATCTCAAATCACGGCTGTGCAAAAAGAAAAAAGGCATTTGACTTTGAAGTGAAACAAATGGAAGTCTTGCCCCTTCCAGGTTGATTGTAGCAAGGCTGTCTTTCTGAATTTTTTTGCTGTAGCTTCCTGGGTCCTTCGGTAAAGTATGAGTGAGGGCTTTGGTCTAAGGCTGTGCACTCTGACTTCGTGAACATTGTCAATTGGATAATAATGTCTGTAAGCAGACTGACTTTTTTTTTTTTTTAGTGTGTATATGCTAGCGTTTGGGGCCATCCCTCTGGCTAGGAAGAAGATGGAGGTTTTTGGTTTTTTATAACCCTTAGTGTGTATATGCTAGCGTTTGGGGCTATCCCTCTGGCTAGGAAGAAGATGGAGGTTTTTGGTTTTTTATAACCCTTAGTGTGTATATGCTAGCGTTTGGGGCCATCCCTCTGGCTAGGAAGAAGATGGAGGTTTTTGGTTTTTTATAACCCTTAGTGTGTATATGCTAGCGTTTGGGGCTATCCCTCTGGCTAGGAAGAAGATGGAGGTTTTTGGTTTTCTCTGTTTCATTGTTTTGTGTATTTTATATTTTGCTTGTGCATATTCAGGTATTTTTCTTCTATAAAGTCCAACATTGACTGGACATCTCTTAATAAATAGTATTATGTGTTAGAACTTACCTGTACATCCATATTCATTTTTGTTTAAAAAATAGTAGTGACTTGACTTGATCTTGACTGGAATGTTTTGACTTACTTTGAAATGGCCTACTGGTGCCAGCTTTGGCCCGCCTAGACTATACATGGCAAGGTTTTCCTTGACTTTAGCAGATGTTTTACTGAGATCCTCTCCCAAAACAAAGAACCCCCACTATTACGAGTTCTCAACTCGGTGGCCTTCTGTATACTGCAGGTTATGCTATAAAACCTCATTACACGCTTTGTCTTAGTGCTGGCTACAGCAGTTGGCTTTTCAGAGACCTGTAAATTCAAGGATTTGCTATTATTCTGCTCATTGCCACTCCTTGCTTTCAGTCCCCTCAGGGGCATACAAAGGAGTTAGACCTTTAAGGATTAGATCGAGTGTCCTTCCAGATTCCCTAGTCCAAACAAGTGACTTACTTTGTCTTCAGAATGCCCCATCCTCTGGCTCAACCATTGCTCTACTAATGTACTCAATGTCACTGCCTTGTGAATGTTCTTTCTAGGACTCTTTTAATATTAGTTAGCCCAGGAATGAGATGGGACATGCTGGAACCTAGTTTTTTTTCTAGCTTTTGGGCAAGAGATGGCTTAATCCAAACATTCTGATAAACCACCTGGGGGCAAATGACCTTATCTCCTTTGGGAGGGGACACTTTTGCAGGCTATGTGACAGGGTCTTACCAATATGACCACTGTAATGGGAGGCGGCTAGATAGTTTGGTCAGAAATCGTCCCACCCATGGTGTGCAAGGGAACTATATCACCTGCGGCTTTTGAAATGTCCAGGTGTAGAATTAATCTATCCTTACAAAAATTCACAATGCAGCATGGATTGGGTTTCATCAGGCAGAGCCTGCTCAGTAGGCACCTGAGTGGAAATGTTGTGCCAGATGGGATACACTTGTCTAATGTGGGTACAGACTTTTTCCTGCTAAACATTAGGGATGCCCTGGAAAGGGATGGCTGAACTTAATGGTGATGTGAGGGAAGCACAGGTGGGGGGCCTTGGTTATCCTGAAGTGCCTTCCCCGAGGCTTTGGCAGAGTAAGAGGGCGATCCTAAAGCTTTAAACAACTAAAAGGCCTCCAGATAGCGGATCTTGGAGCCAAAACCAATCCCTCAGGTCCCTGGGAGTCAATACACAGTGGGGCCTGAGTTGATGTGACAGCGCTCCTTATTTCCGCAAGGGGCAGTTGAAATTCTGAGCAACTGTGGAGACTGGCCGGGGTCTTGCTCTGTCTTGTCAGTAACATGACACAAAAGTTAAGAGTAGGGTGGCAACCCACTGTAAATGAACGAGCAGTGAAGAAATAAAGTGTGTTGGTGCTGATAACACCAACCGGACTGCTCTAGCTTTCTAGGGATGGGTGTCGGCTGTTCAAGAAACTACCCGTCAACACCTGGATTGCCCATAAGCTAACCCATACAACTTAATCTATAAACTTGTGACATATTTTATCCACGAAGTGTCATTTATTATGTTTCATGGATTGTATTGTTGTAATTACAAAGGTCCTCTCATCCACATAGGGTAGGGGTAGCAATACTATGTCCCTGCCCTGCTGGTGTTCTTTCTAGGACTATTTTAATATAGGTTTGTTTGTTTGTGTCTCTTCCCTAAGCAGCTTGCATGGTTAATTGATCGGCCTTCCTTTGAGGTGTTGCAGCATTCACTTCCCAGGCCAAGCACAACTGAGCGATTCAACAGTGAAGTCAGACTTTACGCAGGCGCCAATTTTAAGCAAGTGGTTTACAGATGGAGCGAAGACTCCTTCGCTCAAAGAATGCCGCATTCCTTTCTCTGATGCTTGCCCTACATGGGAAAAAAGAGGAAAGTGTGGGTGAAGTTTCAAGTTTCAGATTCCATGATGAGTGCAGTTTCCCGCAGCACGAGAATGGCCAAATATTTGAAACGAAATAGTGGCTTACATCATTACACCGTGGTTTGACTGCATCCTTCTTTTCTGAGCAGGCAGATTGGTCAGAAAAAAAAATCAGATTCTTCTCCGCTGCTTTTCTACTGCGCCTCTTTTTGGTGTCGTATGCTTCAAACCTTGAACACCTCTCAGTAATGCAAAGTTAGGGCAGGCCGAACTACTTTGGAAATCTGTTACCAGAGTTATCCAAAGGGAAGTGAATAGGGTTGGATATAGCTCAATCTTCTGTTTAATGTGTCGTTTGTGTTGTGCTCTCTCCACAAACCTTCAGTGAAGAAATGGCTGCACTTTGCAGGAAGCCCTCTGGATTTTTATTGGAACTCTCAAAGTTGCAGGTTCAATTCCAAACAGGTACTTCTATTTCATGAGGGACACCACAGTTAAACTCACATACAGTATATGTAAATTTCTGTAAGTGTTGGTCATACCATGTATGCAAGACCTCAAATAAATTGCAAGTCTTTGTTACCGTGTTTGTTCCAGGATATAATTCCAGCGACTGTTTCTTACGTTATGTGGCATCCATTGTTTGTGCGGTGGAAGTGGTTACACATTGGGACGAGAATGCCTGTGCCATGCCAGTTTTGTGCGAGATAGATTCTAAAATCTTGTTGGGAACCCTTTACTTAGGCTGCAGTAATCTTACAAATCTCCAACTTTCAACCTCCAATTTCAAAACTTGTGTACGATTCTTGGGCACTCCTGCTAACGGGTATTGTGTATGGTTTGAATTAATGATAACCCTTTAATTCTGTGGGATACCTATCTGCAAATAGTGTGAGGTTATATAATTGTTACATTGACTATGTGGTCCTGAAATTGAAACTAATGTTTAACATGTTATCTTCCAAAGGGCCTTTTATGCAAATACATAAACTTTTTGGGTTCGCTTTTTTCTAGGATTTTTTTCATTCAATACATATGGCAGACCATCCTATCCTAAAGGATCGGGGCTCCCTGTCACCAGCCTCCACTAATTTTACTGTGTCTCCTATTTCCATTCTAGCTCAGAGTAGAGCAATTTGACCTATTAGTTTGAATATATAGTTTTCTTGGCGTTTCATGATGTAACGCATACATATGTTCATTGGATTCCAACATTTTCAGTGTATCATCTTCTGTCATTGGAAGGCTAGATATGTTATTTTGTATAGTTGAGTTACGAACTGCTGGATTTGAATTGCAAACGGTTGCTGTCATCTACAGTATTGAGGAGTGGACCTGTCAAGCCTGTTGGAATGGTGAATAATATTCATAATTTATAGTTGTAAAATGTGAGTTCTTTAGTGATTGGAAGGGGTATCTTATTGAATCCAAGATTGCTGGTGACCTTGCCTCACATGAACTCCTTGTTAAATCATCCTGAACCCTTCTTAATACACATTTGTGATAAATTGGCATCTTAAAGACTTCATCTAATGTGATCAATCCTTACTGTTTCTTCCTATCCATGGGTGTGGTGTGTGCAGCTAGTATTGTGAATGATCAGCCGATAGAGCAGAGCTTACTGCTAATAATGTTGCGCCTCAGTGATGATGAGCTTTGTCAGTAGACCTTTGAAAAGACATGACAGTGAACTAGCCTGTTGAAACCATTTAGGTTTGAATGAGCAACTTTGGATGGAATAGTATCTTGTTGACCATTTGACTATTGCTTACAGTGTAGGAGACACCCTAAACTGATCGATCACCCAGTGCTAAACTTGCTCATTGTATTGCCTATAGAGCAAATAAGCCGAAGAACCAGTCCACAGCATGCCCTTCTTTCCAAGCTTGTACTTCACATGCATGCACATTTCCTTCCTAAGGTTTTTCTTTTTTTTACACAAAGATGGCACTGAATTTAAACTGAGTGATATTTAAAGTTGTTTTCAAAAAGTAGTCATTGACATTTTTCAGAGGTGAATTCAGGATTCCAGCAACCTCAATTAACTTGCTATTTAATACATATTTATATTGAGAGTAACCAGGAAATAGAGAGCCAGGGTGTATCTAGCTGTCCCCTCCTGCTGTCCAGTGCTTTATGTCCGCCGACCTGTCAGTGCCGCTGTTTCCCCAAATGAGCAGGTGAGTCTATGTAGCGTACTTTTCCATGGAAGACTTTAGCCTTCAACATATCATCCCACCATCCTGTTCTGTTATGAATGAACATGAAACTTCAGATACTTTGGTTCATTATGTGTGCTATAAAAATATACTCGTAACATGTTTTTGTAACAATACTCCATGTTAATTGAAATATGCTGTTACAGTATTATTTGAAGCTAATAATTTGAAATTAATCTCAGACTCTACTACATACGTTTTTAGCACTGGTACTAGTGTCTTATTTTCTTGTTCATTTGGCTCTCCCATTGTTGCAGTGGTCTCCTGAGAAGTCTGATTTTAATTTTCTTTAGGTCGTGGCCTGTTTGTGGCATTATATGTCTATGGACCTCATTTAGCAGGTTATTAGAGTCACCATCTTTTGAGGGACAGTGTGAGGCTTGAAGAGTGCTTTCCTTTAGTCTAATCCAGATTGCGATGTGTTAAACAGGTAGATATTTGGCCTTTCAGCCGTCTCTCGTCAAGGCTAGACTAAATGTGGTGATCTGACCATAATTATGTTGGTGCTTAAAGGTAGGTGTAGTTCATATTCTATATGATCTAGTATACAAGCTCCCACCGCGGTAGTGGCCAATTGGTGCATATTTATTAACAGGATTGTGGTACATGCTTATTGGATAAGAATCTAGTTACCAACACAACAACTCTTCTAACTGTTGAATGAGAGCTAGAGGTTGAAGACACTGCTTCAGGTTCACCCGTAGCTATTAGCGGTTAGTAAATAGTGTTGGCATTGTAGTGAGGGTCACTTTTTAACTGCCTTTTTTTGGTAGTTGGTAAGGTGGGAATGCTTAACATCCTGATAGTTTTGTATATCGGATCATCTCCACTCTACTTTGTTCTGCTGACAATATCAGTAGCATGGCTTTTGTAGTCCCATGGGGCAGGCCTGGTCTAATTCACCGTTCTGCCAGGACTAGCATGCAGGAGCTTAAACTGGCAAAGCCAGTTGGTTTGTTGATGTGTGAAGGCTTTGCTAATAATTGTATTGTTTGTGAATGGTATGTGTAAAACTTTATTTCAAAGAGCATTCAGAGATGGCCACCTATGAATGCAAACATATGCGTGTGACACCTGGGAAATTGTTTTTGTAATTAAGGTTTCCAAAAACTATTGACAGAATAATTCAGTTGGTGTCCGAGGTGCGGATGTAAAGATATGGTGCAGCCCGGTAGTTCTGTTGGGGCAGCCATCGGGCCCTCACAAAAGAAGAAAAAAGAATTCAAAGCGAGTATCTCCCAGTGGCCCCTGGCACTGAAGGGGAATACTTTTTATGTGGAAGTGCACTTGGGGAAGGAGCAGAATTTTTTCATTTAGTGTCAGGTAAAGGCTTTGGCTGAAGTGGGCTGAACTGTGCCCCATGCTGTATATTATGGTAGACAGAAGCTGCATGTCTGACACTACAGCAGAATATTAAGCGGTGAAGGCAGACCTACAGTCCTGGTATTGCAATTATGTATAGATTTCTATATTTTATTAAAATACAAAGGATTTAGCCAACATCAAAAAAAAAAAACTGTTTGTTATAGACCCATTTACCTTTTTGTGATTACATAGTGTACGACAAAGCTCCACAAAGACAAAGTGATTTGTACTTTTGATGGTGCATTTGAAGAAATAAACGTATTGCCACTTTACAGAACACTTCAGCTCCAAATATTTGGAGGACATAGAGCTGCAGTGTCTTTTGTACAAAAAACACTCTACTACCTGTGTCTATAGTGTCCCCTGCCATTCAGGGAGCGCAACACCGGAAGTTAGTGGTAGCACAATTTAAAACCGTGTGTTTAGTGGTGCAATGTTCAAGAGAGCACGGATACACGGAAAAACTGCACCAGTTTAGCACTCATTATCCAGAGTGTTAATTGTAGGTCTAGGGAAATGCTTCACAGCCTCTTTTTGTAGACATGGTTGCTCTTGGGAGATGCAAGCCAAAGACTGCATTACAGATATTGTGGTTGCAGTCATCCGACAAGAATCCGAATACCATCATTACTGCGCATTAGTGCTCGTAAGACTGTCTGCTTTTCTTTTTTTAGAGACTGTGGTGTCATTTTTTTTTTTTTAAACACAGATTTTATCAGGAAGATCAAGGATAATAGTGTGTGCCAAAGGATTGGGAGGATGAATAATTTGGCGTTGCACAGGTTGCTGCTGCACTATTAAGCTGCCACAAATAAATGTCATGCAGGTGAAGAGGGATTGAATCTAATACAGCTCTAAAGCGCACAGTGACCCATAAGTATTAACCTTGATCCAGCTGAATTTTAACCAAAATAGGCTGAACCTTTGCAGAGAAAAGCCATTTCTTTAGACCTTTCGGAAACTGAAGAGAGTGTTGTGCATGGAGAAGCTAGTTGGTAAACCATTTCAGTAATAGCCAGCCAATGAGTAATGAAGCAACCTCGCAGTCTGGTCTCCTGTCTACACAGAATAGCCAGTTCCCTATCATAGGGAAATAGATTAATCTAGTTGTAATATAAGGTTTTAAATTTGGAATAAAGCTATCCAGGACCGCTCACATGGATGGCCACAAGGCAGACATAAAATCTTGAACATTGACCAACTTAGCCACTGGTAGCTTTCTCAGTGCCACAAGATGGTGAGCATGTGTGTCGAGCAGAGTAAAACCAAAATAAAACTGTCTGCCTCATTCTCCATAGTCCGTAGTCTGGTGGATACTAAGGAACCCCTAGGTATGAATTATCATAACCTGTGAAAATGCGAATGCTTAGCTGATTGACACGTTTCCTGCACTCTTCTTTTCCTGATTAAAAAGGCTTAGAGACTTATCCTTATTAATCTGTGTGGAGAGTGAATTTTCCTAGTCAAACATAGATGCCACAACAGATTGTAACAGGTATGTATTTGTGCCCAATCTTGAGCACTTTTATGGATCCCCCCCCTAGCCTGGCTGGTTTGCACAAAAGGTGGCAGCTTGTATATGTTTTTAGATGTATGTAGAAGAAAGCAGGCCTAGCTCTAAAGAAAGAGCATAAAAAAAGAGAAGGCAGTGTGGTACTATAGTAATAGTGATGCAGTGAGACTTTGCAGCTAATTAAGAGGGAAGGTATGATCATAAGGTGTGTGTGCAGCGAATGGAGATCTGGGTGACTACTGAAGTGGAGGAAGAAGGGTGCTAGTCTCTGATCAGGGTTGAGATGTAAAGCCAGTTTATCACAGTGTGGCAGGTGGCGAGTGCAGTTCTAAAGCATCAACATGTTTCAGTCTAATTTTCCAAGTCTTTTGAGCCATGGGGCTGCATGAAGGATACTTCACATAGGTGCAAAATTGATGTCTGGGAAGTAGGTGGTAGTGCTTTGCCTTCCTCCAGGTGCCAGTGTGCCAGTGCTTGAAAAACTGCTATGAATCTTGTCTCGGATAGGTATGCCGAAAAGAAAGAAAATCTTTGTAACGCTTTGAGTTTTTTTAAGCAATGGTTTTGTTGAAAGGATTGTTGGTGCATTGTGAGCAATCTGTCCTCATGGGTGAAGCTGCGGTGCCTACAGCAGGTTTATTAGCACTTTTATTTTTGTACTTCGAATTGCCCAGCATAGTTCAATCTCCCAAACTGGACTATCGACAAATAAAGAATGGCTAAAGTTTGTTTTTTTATTTAACTCTGCAGCCCAAATGTTATTGGTGGTTAGACTAATCCTGCTTATGATTGATCCCCATCCTCCAAAAATGTTTGCTTTTCAGCTACCAAAGTCTCCTGTGATTTTCCTTACACGTGAAAGGGGAGACCAGATCTGAGAGGGAGAAACTGGAGGATCTTAGAACCTCTTATATGAGCCTTAAGAAGAGGTGACTGAACCTCTGCCCACCAGATATTCTCAGAAACAAAGTAATATCTGCAGACCGACATTTTTATGTGGGATCAATAACAAAACACTTATGTCTACATTATCCACTCATCAACAACCTTTAGTGACCTTATACGTGTTGGCTGACCGCTGTGGTCCACGGCTAACGATCTAGAAGTCCCTTATGTGATGATTTTTATAAGGTCTGAAGCACTCTGTGTGCGCCCTCTTTCTTAGCAGTGTTTCCAAGATGAGGGATATTGGTGTTAAAAAGAGTCTTGAGCATGCAACACAATCTTTATTCTCTACTCATTGGCATACGTTTAAAACGTGGTTATTTTTTTAGTGACTTAGGTGAATAGTGAATTCGTTTCAGCACCTATGCTGCAAACTGCCTAGCTCTTCTTTTTTTTTATAGAAGAAAAAGAGTTAAAAATAACCTGTTCTTTATTCTGGAGTCATTGTAACCATCAGTCAGTACTTTAACTATCTCACCACTAACCCTGTGCTGCATTTTACTTCTGGAGAAAACTCGACTAACCCCTTTCAATACTGTCAACGTGTGGAGTCTAAATGCCCCTCATGTCTCTCGCATCTGTAGTTTGTGTGGGAGACGTCATTGAAGTTCTGGCCAATTATGAAAAGTTTCCGCTTAGCTGTGGCAAAACAATCTATTGCATATTTTTAAAATCTCTGCAAACTATATTCCAAGTGTCATTGGTTTACCAGCACTAATTGGAAATGGTAGCTTGGGTGTTCACTGTTCCCGCCCCTCGCTGCACGTGTGCCCTTCTGAGAGTCAACCAGCGCCGCAAGCCCATACGAAGGGTAGAGTGTTCCATACAATAGCTATTGCGGCGCCCTCTCTGCTCTTTAGCTCCCCCCGAAGCAGTGCACTCTGGGAAGATTTTGCATTGGAACTGCCCACGCTCTGCAGCGTGCTGTCGCTGCTAGGTTGACTCAAAGCCTCGATTTTGCTTTATCGTGTGGGAAAGGTTTTTCACAGTCTTGGGGGCCAGCGTTGTGTTTTGTGTTTCCCCGTTTCTTTCTTGAATGGCAAGCTTGCGCGGGGTAGTGGGATGTAGACCCTGTGTAGCAGTGTGCAATGTCCATCACATGGGTAAAACACTACGGGGCAGATTTACAATAACTGGGGCATTCCTGCATATTAGGGAGGCGCCAGTTATTGTGCGTCACGGCAGACCCCTCTTGCGCCACCATGGATTCGCCAAGAATAGACAGATGCGTGACGCATCTGCTGCCGTAAAGGTGACCCATTGCTGGCGTTGCATCGCAAGCGCGACGCAGCTCCAGCAAGGCTCGGGGTGCTCCTATGCCTAACATGCTGCGTCAATCCTTAGCCAGCTTCAAGCAGGCGCAGGGTTTTGACGCAGCATGGCCATAAAAGTGAGTGAGTGAAATCTTGTAGATTTCACTAAGCCACTTTTAGGAGGCCCCCCGCGTCGGAACACCCACATGTCGCGCAGGGCTTTGCAACGTGATGCATCTCCCAGATGCGTCACGTTGTAAATATCCTGCAGCATGGCGCTGGCTTTGCGCTGTCGCTGCGTCACAAAAGTGGTGCAACGGCGGCGCAAATGTGGCGTACGGGGCTTGAAAATCTGCCCATACGTCCATAGCCTCGCCACTCCATGCATGTTTAAGTTGATATTACATAGCGCCCACCTAGCCAGGAAGCAACGTAGGGCTGTACATTACACAGGGCTTTAAGTGGGATGAAAAAGCTGAGGGTCTCTCATAGGGGCGTGGCCGATGTAATTAAGGGCCAGGCTTTAACACTTAAGCTAAAAATGTGTACTTAGGATAGTGTGCTGCCCCACTGCTATCTTGCTGCTTCTGTCCGTTCATCCAGATATATAACACGACAAGTAACATTACGCATACAACAAGCCAGGACTATTGGCTTTGTCGATGGTTGTAAGTTGCATAAGATAAATAAGCAGCAACTATCACTTTGTTGTATAGAAAATGTTAAATGCTACTCGCTCTTGTGGGCGAGGTTGTGACTAAGGCTAGAGCAGCCGGTCTTCGAGTTGAGAAGACAGGTTCGAGCCTGATGTCCTGTGATTCCAAAAAATTAATATGCCCTTGCGTATGAGTAACCTGTGCTCATGTAAAGCGCGCCTAGTTTCTGCTATATAAAACTGAAAAACATTCTTTTTGTTGTTACATCAAAGGCTTGTGACGGGTTGTACTATTGAAGAGTTACGCTTTTCCTTCACCCTGAATGTAAAAATGGAAAACCTGAAAGTGACCCATCTCGGCACCTGTTTTTAAAAACTGCTGTTGCTGAGCACCGGGACCCGGCCCACTTAAATCCCTTACTTTACATTTTAGTTGTGCTCAGTTGAATAGAGCACGCCACGTCCTTCACCTCAGAGGGTGTCGTCACCTTAAGGTGGGCTTCCCTTCTAGTAGTAAACATTTGGAGGTCAAGGTGACGATTGGGGGCGGTGGCGCCGCCACAACTGCACTCTTAATTATTTTTCGCGTATTGTGTGAACCTGCCGCGTTGGACCGCAACAAAAGCTCTACTTTCTTCGACCGAGAGGCGCGCGAGCACTTTTCTCGGAACCGGGCCTGGTTGTGGCAGTTGACGGGTGCCTGTCTTTCATTACCGCCGGCCCCCCTCCGGCCATGCAGGCTCTCGGTGACAGCTGTGTTTTCAGTTCTGCTCACAGCTGGCGCGGCGCTTTCCAAGCTCTTTGGGGGCCGGTGCGGGTTTGCGCGGCCACAGAAGCCGTCTGAGTCTGTGCTGGGCCACGGGGAGATCCGAGTGTGGGAACCAGTGGGGCGGTGGGAGCAGGGAGGTGAGGTTAACCCTCTGGTGGAGGGTGCTGCGGCTGTTCAGCAGGCCATCGACGAGCCTCTTCTATTGTGGGCACTGTATCGTTCTTCAGGTTCAGTCTGTTGTCATTTTCTGGTGCAAGAGGGCATTTTACCGACGATTCTTCAGTCACACAAATATCTAAGATTCATTTCCTTGTAATGTAGCAGAGTTGTTGAGCCTTGCGCCACTTCCACTGAGACCCATATTCTAATTGACGTACATATCCCTGAAAAAAAACCTCTTGTATTCAGCCACAACTTTCCTTATGGTTATTCTGGTATTTTATTCTATTGAAGGGAGTTAAAATGGTGGATTTACACGCGTTTCCTTGGGTTCCGGGTAACATTGTTGTTCTCATGTTGCTGTGCGGCTGAAAGGATTATTGAATGCAAAACATGTTGGATTTTTATATAGGGGAGAACCTTTACCCAAATGCTATTCAAGGTATTAACATTTCTGAAACTACAGTGTTTGAGAGAAAGCAACAATTCTGGTATCTTAAGACCGTTAACTACTCGAGGTAAGTACTTTTGTGCTTGTAAGCTGTGTAGCACGCTGGTGGAGATTTCAGTTGACAAGTAGAGCCCTTGGCACTTTTTAAGCACTGCAACTATAACTATTTGCTTCTGCAGTCTTGAATCCTGGTAGAGAAAGAAAATAGGTTATTTTTCTAACTTAGTTCTTTCTCTTACCTCTACTCCCATTGTTTCCCCTCACTTCTATTCCCTACAAGAAATTAATTTGTCACTGTATGTCTCTTCCTGACCTCTTCTTCTCAGTGTCCTTTATTCACTGCCTCCTGTGTTAAAGGTGGGCTATATTAAGGAATTCAGCATTCACCCTTGGAATTTCTCATGTGTTCTTCGTTCTGGATGTGGGGAGGAAGATCATGATTCTTGGAATGCTTCCCCATCAGTCACTAGAACTGGCAATGTCTGCAGCTTTCACAGGCGTGCCAACTGAGGCCAATGAAGTGCAGATCTCGGTTCACTCATTTTAATCTTCCATCACGGATACCAATGCAAAATCCAAAATGCTAATTCAAAGCCTGGAATGGCTAGAGCAGCACACAATGTTGTCTGTTCTAAAACCCAAGCCTAATCTTCCTTGTATAAATCGAATATATCTACCCACTATTTATTAACACTTTCCTCCACTTCCACCTTACCTTCCCCTCTGTGAGATTTCTCTTCCTGGACACCTCTGGATTCTTTAGCTTGCTTTATGTTTCAGTTTTAGGCTAGTGATATCGTTCCACCATGGGGACAGAGACTTGGGATTGCAACACAGCAATTAATACAGTTACCAGAATAGCTCTGGTCTTGGAAAAAAGCCACTTTGTGAGGAGCAAGAAGCTGATTACATTCTCGATTATTTTGAAGTGCCAGTCTCTGCTAAATTGCAGATTGGGCCTTGGTGAGATCTCTGTTCCATTTCAAGGCTGAAAGTCAAAATGGTTCTGTGGCACGCTCCTGTCAACTTGAACTTCATCAATTGCGGAAGATAAAGAAATGAATTCATTATATATAGTTTGGAAGCAAAAGTACAAGATCTTTGGCTTACAAAAAAGAAACAAAGTGTTTGATTGAGGTTCAAACACCACGTGTTTGGGTTCAAACTAACTGAAGCAGCTCCTTGGGTTTCCAAAAGAACACCATCCCCCACGCTTCAGGAACGAATTTGAAAGGGATGGGCTCCGACATAGGAGACACTATACTATGCCTTAATTGGCACGTGATAGTGATACGGCCAAGCTTGATGTTCTTCTCCCTTCCTCTGAATTAAGGAGTTTGGCAGCATACAAGGGATCACAAGAATGTACCTTTAATAAATACCAGTAGGATACAACTGCCATTTATAAGAGCCACATTTGGACCAAGTCAGTCTTGAAAACAGTGTAGTACCAGGATATGATACTAAGCCCTGAAGAAGCCCGTGTTTGGGCGAAACGCGTAGGCTGTGGATTTTGGCTGTGGATTTTATGAACACAATAAAGGCATTTGAAAATCACGTCACCGTCTGGACAACCATTACTCCTGTCATCTATTTGATTTAAATGCATGGCATTTGAAGCCATAAAGTACTACTGATACGCTTTCCATGGGTCTTTGGAAAATTCCCTGTACTCAATGTGCTTCGATCTAGGGTTACTTTGGCAAACCCAGCCTCAGAGCACTTGAGAACAGCAATAGCTATTACATATGTCATGGTTTTGAACCCTCATCTCAGTAGTAGTCCCCATCAGAAAATTGTTCCATCCACTACTGGCCCGATGCAGCATTCAAGAGTCCTGTTTAGGGCCCCATTCATGGGCGACCCCACTGAATCTGGAAGCTGCAGGCTCTCATCCACTTCTGTAATCTGAATGAATTTTGGCATCTTGCATTTAGCTTACCAAATTCCACCCCCTCCGTTGTACTGTCCTCTTTGAGTCGCGCAACCCCGGCCCTTTTATTTCCCTGGAGATCCAGTCACTTAAATAATATCAAAATACTCTCCATGTGCTGACGTAGTTGGACTTATTGAAAACCAGGAAAGAGTACGATTGCAACAGTTTGTAAAGCACTGTTCCTTGCTGCCAGAAACACTCTGCATTTGTTGTGACCAACCCACACCCCACCTCCCAAAAACGAGGGGTACACCTGGAAAGATTTCCTTAGCCCCAAGGATTGTTTTCTTGCTGCCGCCCTTGGGGGAAGTAACAGGCATGTGTCTCTCACTCTTCTCTACAACAAGTTAGAATCCTCTAGATCTAGAATGTTATCAGTCAGAAAAGCCAGTCACAGATTCTGTTATGTGCAGCAGTTATTGTTAGTTGCGTGGACCCTCACCCTGATTCCCTGAAAGCAAGTTGTCACACACAACAATTTGTGTTAATAATGATTGTATATAATAAATTACCAATCCGCACACTAACATTATCGGAATGATGAAAAGTATTTTATCTCCGCAACCATAATATAAAGCAAGATTAATATAAAAAAAAAACAAAGCATCTTTTATCGCACATCCCTACTATCTGTAATAATTAGTATAACCTCTGTCTACGTTTTATATCTTTGTCAGCCTCCTAATTATGGTATTAGCTGAATGATCAGCACTTTTCCTCACTTTTTTATGCCACGCCATGTATTATCTCTGCAAACCTCTTGAAACATTGATGTCTACAGTCTGATAACAACTCTCCAGCATTTTCCCCAAGCAACCAGTCTTCATGTCTACTCCTGCCAACATCTTAGGTCTTTTTAGGTCGAGCCTAGGCAGCGTATAGGCTGCTGCTCTGCGAGGTATGCTGTCTTCGTGTATGTACTTGAAGCCCCGCCCACTCCGCCCATATTGGTCATTGGCTTGTGTCATTGTCCTTCGTAAATGCTGACTTCTGATTCGTTAACCTTTTCGGCGCTCTTGACAAGCTCAGCTCGTCATGAGGCACAGTGGAGCTGTGCTCATGACGGGCTGAGCTCGTCATAACCGTGTCCTTCGTAAATGCTGATTTCTGATTCGTTAACCTTTTCTGCGCTCATGACGAGCTCAGCTCGTCATGAGGCACAGTGGAGCTGTGCTCATGACGGGCTGAGCTCGTCATAACCGTGTCCTTCGTAAATGCTGATTTCTGATTAGTTAACCTTTTCTGCGCTCATGACGAGCTCAGCTCGTCATGAGGCACAGTGGAGCTGTGCTTGTGACGAGCTGAGCTCGTCATAACCGCCGCGGAATGCCCATGCAGGGACAATTCCCCTCCTGTGTGGGGCGTTCCATTGTGTGGGCGGAGTTGTGACGAGCTGAGCTTGTCACAAGCACTGCGGCGCAGCGCACGGCCCCCCTCCACCCCGCACTGCGGGGAAATTAGCCCTGCTGCGAAGGGGTTAATAGGTTTGTTAGTCCCTCCTTTGCACCTCCTTTTCTTCTTTTGTAACCTCCCATGAGGACTGGCCCTTTTACTTCTGTTGTTACATGGTATGTCTGACTTAGTCTGTAAGCACTATTTTCTTTAATGAGTTTCGCCTACTACAGCCATGATATCCTTTCATGCAACATTCAGAGTGCCATCAGCCTGGGACAATGGCAGCTCCTACTTTGAAATGCAATAGGTCTAGCATTTACAAGAATTTGAGCTATTGTCATTGCAAATGACAATACCATATATTTGTGTTAATTATCAAAACCGATAAAAAAAGGCATTGTCATTTACAATGCCAATAGCTTAAACTCTCGCAAATTAAAGACCTATTGCATTGCAAATGCTTGTTATACCTTCCTTCCAAAGGATTCCAGATTGGGAGGGGAGCAGAAGTCGATGTGCAGCTCTTAGCATTTGTATCCCTACATGAACAGTGCATACATGCCAACATTTGTGAAGTGGAAGTTTGAAGAAAAAAAATTGGGGGACAGTATTTTCCCTGTTGGCTTACTTTGAAGTAAATGCATTTTCTGGCGGGAGGCAGCTAAAATAAAGCCATTTATGGCTTTAAAAATAGCGAGTCTCTCTCCTGAATTGGGTATTTTGGCATACATGACAATGCCTCAGTTAAGAAATACATCCAAAAGGTAAGTAATTGTATCAAAAACATGCTTCCTTGCACAGTACCTCCGTGCTCGACCAGATGACCTTGTAATGTTGCTCCCTTCTAGTGGCCTTTTGAGCTTCAAAATAGAAAATTTCTTTTTTGCTGCATTTCTGTCAATTTTGTTAGCATGACTAATATCAGCCTGCTAATAGGATGATATGATGATCTTGCATACTTTGTTAGCTATTATATTTCAAAATGTTAGTCTTCTAGGCCCTAAGCCTTTCATATACATGCTCTAAAGGATTCATGTTCTATTATTTATCAAAAATGTCATTGTAACATCATCAAAAATAGCCTTACCACTTACTCCATCCACATTCTGTTGAGTAAGTGACCTTTTTCATAGCATCATCTTATTTGCTGTTGCTTTTTTAGTGGCATTCCTTTGTGTGAATCTCGCCCTTTATGAATGGTGAAAGGTGCTAGCATCTAGATTGTTTCATGAACTGAATGAGGTATTGATTTGTTTATTCTCTCTCTTTTTGTTCCCCTCTTATCTGGGTTATCTGATTCAAACCTGTAGCACCAGGATGCTCCATTGCGAGTGGCAGTACACTTTATAAGTTTAAAGTTAATTAATTCATCCATTCATTAAGTAAACACTATTATCCATGACGGGCCAGCTGACCCAATGGACCACCTTGTGCTAGAATCATAATCGCCGAGCCCCAAATGAGAGTGAAGTGCTCGAACTCTCCTCTAATTGAAGGGAAGAAGCTGAGTTTTCGGTAGGCTGGCAAAAGAGCAGACTTTCTCCAACAATGCAGCCTTGTGTCATTACAGCTGGTCTCATGTTGAACCTGAACTCAGTGCTTACCTCTTGTTGGGCAGCGGAAAGGATGGCTGTCTAAGACACTAAGTCCCTAGCTTGCCTACCTGGGGTGCATGGTGCTGTGGAAGACCCACCTTTCATTTAAACACAATCTGTGGTCTAAGTGCTTGACAGCAGACCTGTGCATAGAAATGGTTTTACAATTTTTACTCGCGGATTCCACTAAAATAGCACAGACTTGCTTGTTACGCGAAGGAAATTCGCCAGCCTTAGGTTTGTTTGCTTTGTGTTTTTTAGCAGTACTGGTTATTGTAATCTCTGGCATGGTGGCGTAATGGCACAATATCATAACAATCGTAACCTGCAATGCCAGATATTAAACGAGACTACACCGGCGTAAACAGAATTTTGCTCTTGTTTACTCAGTATAAACTCTACGCTTACACGGAGAGTCTAAGACCCACCCACCGAACCACATGCAAACAACTGGCGACAGCAGCTTCTCGTGAGCAGCCTGCAGCTCATGGAACAGCATGCCAAGGCAAATCTGTCTCACCCAATCACTGATGCAGTTCAGAGCAATGCTTAAAACCTATCTGCTTAAGACCCACAAATCCAAAACTTATGTGTGCCTCCTCACTCCGCATCAGACTCGAGCAGTGTAATCCAGCACCAGGCAGCTAAGGCAGCTGACGGAAGGTCAAAACGTGGTCTCATCCCACAAAAATGCTGTCCAATGCGCATTTCATGTGTACCTTGCCTCTCTGGGTTACAGTATGCTTTGTCAATACCTACTTACTATAAGTTGTCATTTTAACCAGCACTGTGGACCGTAACACATTAACCACTGTCAGAGCTGTCCTCACTCTTTCCAACTGCTTTTCCTTGCCAATAGCATACTCGCTCAATGTAACTGGAACTGACCGGTTTGATGCTACCCATAGTCAGCAGGCTCGCAGTGCCTGGAACCTCCTACGATTTGTAGTGTGCACAATAAAAGAGTTAACATGAACCTAACCCTGACAACCTCAAAGCAGTAATGGGATACTGAGAGTGACTTGGATGACAGTGGACTGAGTCATGCTGCCCCTGACAGTGGTGGGCTTGGTTCGCTCTTATTGGTGAATGGTGAGGAGTTGACTTCACTCAATTGATTGAAACAAACCATGCTAAGCCAGTATGCCTGTTTCTTTGCATTTTTTTCCGATTAGAAGTTCAATGTAGGTCATACTTAGTGCAATCTTTGTATCTGTTGCTCAGTGCAACCAGAATGTAATGTGTTTTTGCTAAAGCTACGTGTTTACCCCTTGGGGCATCTCAGAGGTGAATAACGTGTATTTTCTGTTACCCTACTCAGTGATACTTATTTTATCGACAACGTAAGGATAACATCCCAAGTGGATCCGCCAGGGTTTAAAACTTTGCCCATGAAGTCAGACAGATTTCCGAAGATGATGCATTAGTCTATTGAGCCACCAGATCGGGATGAAAACCCTCGAAAGCCTTGCACTGTATCCCATAGATAGTTCAGACAGATATGAATCCTACACTATTTGTATTTGTTTTAACATTGTTTACAACAATAAAGTAAAAAAAAATTGCCCTTCATATAAAATGTAAAAATGTGAAACCTGTACTCCACCAATACAGTTCCTGTATCCATTAGTAGATTTCACATTCCATTAGTAAAAATAACAGCATACAATGATTTCTTTATTTACGAAATGCCCTTAGTTGGTACCCAGATAATCAATCCAGTTGTAACATGCACTTGCTCATAAGATCTATTTGATCGTAACCAAATCTAACTTGGGAAGTTTCTCTCGCTAAGGAAAACACACTAAGCAATTTCACAGAAAAATTCTTACTAATCTTTCTTATTAAATTCTTTTTTATGAAATCCACTTGTTTCGCTTGTATTTCTGGGCGTGGCTTGCCCCCTCACACTATTTTAGGTCGAGCCTACCAGACATTATCTGCTTGCAATAGACTTACTGTCTGCTTACTAAGAGCGTGTATGGGCTTAAAGCTCGCCCTTGGGTTACCCACAATGGATCGTGCTACACTTTTATAAATGTGCTTCAGTTCTAAATCAGGGATATAAAGCACTTTATAATGCAACAACAATACAATTCAGTAGTGCAGCATTTGCCAGCTCCGTGCCATTTTTACAGTCTCAGACTGCAGACTCTTGTCCGGAGATAGTAGATTTTACTAGTGGTGTGAGATGTTCTGCTAGGTCTGGTCTTCCTGCCTTCCGGTGTGAGGGTGATCAACGGTGGTCTCGTGTTTATGGTGTATGTTTGTTTCCCAGTGAGTGCACCTGCATTCCCGTGCTCTCTGTCTTGGTGTAATAGTAATCCCTCTGACTCCGCTTAGTCTCAGTCTGTGTCCGTTTAATCTGTTTTTTTTTCAACGTATTACCTGTCTGTGTCAGTGTAGTCCCATTCCGTGTCAGCGTAGTCCCTTTCTGGGTCAACATAGTCCCTTTTTGTGTCCTCATATTCACTTTCTGTGTCAGTGTGTTCTCTGTGACAGCGTCCTCCCTCTCTGTATTCTCTCTGTGTCAGAGTGCTCTCTGTGTATTCCTTGTCACTGTATTTCCTGACTGCGTTCTCCCGCTGTATTTTAGCATACTTCCTGTCTCTGTATTCCTTATCTGTGTCAACATAATCTCTCTCTGTGTCAGTTTATTCCCTCTCTGTGTCAGCGTTTTCTCCCTGTCAGCGTATTTCCTTTCTGTGTCAGTGCGTTCATTCTCTGTGTCAGCGTAGTCCTTCTTTTTGTCATTATACACCCTCTGTGCTCCCTATTTCCGCATACTCCCTGTCAATGTATTCCCTCTCTGTGTCAGTGTACTCCCTTGCCAGCGTCCCCAAAGTCCCTGTCTGTGTATTCCTTCTCTATGTTAGCGATTTCCCTCTGTGTGTCAGAGTCCTCCCTGTCTATCAGCGTCTTACCTCTCTTTGTCAGCGTCCTTCCTCTATGTCAAGGTCCTGCCTCTCTGTGAGCGTACTTCCTGTCTGTGTCAGCTTACACTCTGTCAGTGTATTTCCTGTCTGTCAGCGTACTTCATGTATGTGTATTCCCCTCTCTGTGTCAATGTATTCCCTCTCTGTGCCCGTGTATTCCCTCTCTGTGTCCGTGTATTCCCTCTCTGTGTCCGTGTATTCCCTCTCTGTGTCCGTGTATTCCCTCTCTGTGTCCGTGTATTCCCTCTATGTCAGTGTTTTCCCTCTTTGTGTCAGGGTATTCCTTGTCAGTGCTCTTCCTATCTGTGTCAGTGCTCTTCCTCTTTGTGTCAGTGCTCTTCCTCTTTGTGTCAGGGTATTCCTCTTTGTATCAGTGATCTTCCTCTCTGTGTCAGTGATCTTCCTATCTGTGTCAGTGCTCTTCCTCTTTGTGTCAGTGCTCTTCCTCTTTGTGTCAGGGTATTCCTCTTTGTATCAGTGATCTTCCTCTCTGTGTCAGTGATCTTCCTCTCTGTGTCAGTGATCTTCCTCTCTGTGTCGGCGTTCCTCCCTCTCTGTGTCGGCGTTCCTCCCTCTCTGTGTCGGCGTTCCTCCCTCTCTGTGTCGGCGTTCCTCCCTCTCTGTGTCAGCTTTACTCCCTCGCTTTGTTAGCGTTCCTCCCTCTTTGTGTCGGCGTTCCTCCCTCTTTGTGTCGGCGTTCCTCCCTCTCTGTGTCGGCGTTCCTCCCTCTCTGTGTCGGCGTTCCTCCCTCTCTGTGTCGGCGTTCCTCCCTCTCTGTGTCGGCGTTCCTCCCTCTCTGTGTCGGCGTTCCTCCCTCTCTGTGTCGGCGTTCCTCCCTCTCTGTGCTGGCGTTCCTCCCTCTCTGTGCCGGCGTTCCTCCCTCTCTGTGCCGGCGTTCCTCCCTCTCTGTGCCGGCGTTCCTCCCTCTCTGTGCCGGCGTTCCTCCCTCTCTGTGCCGGCGTTCCTCCCTCTCTGTGCCGGCGTTCCTCCCTCTCTGTGTCGGCGTTCCTCCCTCTCGGTGTCGGCGTTCCTCCCTCTCGGTGTCGGCGTTCCTCCCTCTCGGTGTCGGCGTTCCTCCCTCTCGGTGTCGGCGTTCCTCCCTCTCGGTGTCGGCGTTCCTCCCTCTCGGTGTCGGCGTTCCTCCCTCTCGGTGTCGGCGTTCCTCCCTCTCGGTGTCGGCGTTCCTCCCTCTCGGTGTCGGCGTTCCTCCCTCTCGGTGTCGGCGTTCCTCCCTCTCGGTGTCGGCGTTCCTCCCTCTCGGTGTCGGCGTTCCTCCCTCTCGGTGTCGGCGTTCCTCCCTCTCTGTGTCGGCGTTCCTCCCTCTCGGTGTCGGCGTTCCTCCCTCTCTGTGTCGGCGTTCCAGTGTTCCTCCCTCTCTGTGCCGGCGTTCCTCCCTCTCTGTGCCGGCGTTCCTCCCTCTCTGTGTCGGGGTTCCTCCCTCTCTGTGTCGGCATTCCTCCCTCTCTGTGTCGGCATTCCTCCCTCTCTGTGTCGGCATTCCTCCCTCTCTGTGTCGGCGTTCCAGTGTTCCTCCCTCTCTGTGTCGGCGTTCCAGTGTTCCTCCCTCTCTGTGCCGGCGTTCCAGTGTTCCTCCCTCTCTGTGCCGGCGTTCCTCCCGCTCTGTGTCGGCGTTCCTCCCTCTCTGTGTCGGCGTTCCTCCCTCTCTGTGTCGGCGTTCCTCCCTCTCTGTGTCGGCGTTCCTCCCTCTCTGTGTCGGCGTTCCTCCCTCTCTGTGTCGGCGTTCCTCCCTCTCTGTGTCGGCGTTCCTCCCTCTCTGTGCTGGCGTTCCTCCCTCTCTGTGCCGGCGTTCCTCCCTCTCTGTGCCGGCGTTCCTCCCTCTCTGTGCCGGCGTTCCTCCCTCTCTGTGCCGGCGTTCCTCCCTCTCTGTGCCGGCGTTCCTCCCTCTCTGTGCCGGCGTTCCTCCCTCTCGGTGTCGGCGTTCCTCCCTCTCGGTGTCGGCGTTCCTCCCTCTCGGTGTCGGCGTTCCTCCCTCTCGGTGTCGGCGTTCCTCCCTCTCGGTGTCGGCGTTCCTCCCTCTCGGTGTCGGCGTTCCTCCCTCTCGGTGTCGGCGTTCCTCCCTCTCGGTGTCGGCGTTCCTCCCTCTCGGTGTCGGCGTTCCTCCCTCTCTGTGTCGGCGTTCCTCCCTCTCGGTGTCGGCGTTCCTCCCTCTCGGTGTCGGCGTTCCTCCCTCTCGGTGTCGGCGTTCCTCCCTCTCGGTGTCGGCGTTCCTCCCTCTCTGTGTCGGCGTTCCTCCCTCTCGGTGTCGGCGTTCCTCCCTCTCGGTGTCGGCGTTCCTCCCTCTCGGTGTCGGCGTTCCTCCCTCTCGGTGTCGGCGTTCCTCCCTCTCGGTGTCGGCGTTCCAGTGTTCCTCCCTCTCTGTGCCGGCGTTCCTCCCTCTCTGTGCCGGCGTTCCTCCCTCTCTGTGTCGGCATTCCTCCCTCTCTGTGTCGGCATTCCTCCCTCTCTGTGTCGGCGTTCCAGTGTTCCTCCCTCTCTGTGTCGGCGTTCCAGTGTTCCTCCCTCTCTGTGTCGGCGTTCCAGTGTTCCTCCCTCTCTGTGCCGGCGTTCCAGTGTTCCTCCCTCTCTGTGCCGGCGTTCCTCCCGCTCTGTGTCGGCATTCCTCCCTCTCTGTGTCGGCATTCCTCCCTCTCTGTGTCAGCGTTCCAGTGTTCTTCCCTCTCTGTGTCAGCGTTCCAGCGTTCCTCCCTCTCTGTGCCGGCGTTCCTCCCTCCCTCTCTGTGCCGGCGTTCCTCCCTCTCTCTCTGTGCCGGCGTTCCTCCCTCTCTCTCTGTGCCGGCGTTCCTCCCTCTCTCTCTGTGCCGGCGTTCCTCCCTCTCTCTCTGTCTCTCTCTGTGCCGGCGTTCCTCCCTCTCTCTCTGTGCCAGCGTTCCTCCCTCTCTCTCTGTGCCAGCGTTCCTCCCTCTCTCTCTGTGCCAGCGTTCCTCCCTCTCTGTGGTAGCATCCTCACTTCCAGTGTCATTGTACTCTTTCTCTGTGTATTTCCCTGATTGTGTCGGTGTCCACCGTTCCTGTGCAAGTGGCCGAGCCTCCCTGTCTACGATAAGTAGTTGGTGCCCCAGTCCCCCCACGGCCGCCACTCTAAACCTTTTTCTGCAGCATGGACCACGGTTCACAGGAGGACATCTGCTGCCCAGAGCCTGAGACCGACAGGGAAGCCAGTGCGACCCACCGGGACCCAGCTGCTTCTATTCCACGGCGGAGGTGACCCTCGGCCACTGCTATTTCTGGGTTGCGACCAAGAAAAGATCCCAAACTACTGAAGATGCTTCCGTCATCCTTTCGGCTTCCTCACAAACGGCGCGTTTCTCAACATCCCTCCTCCTCCCCTGGGATACAGGAATACAAGACTGCGGTGCGGAGACGGGGAAGGCCTGCAGGCCTCAGACCCTCCGTCCGATCCCCCGCCAGCACCACAAGCCGGGAAAGGCATATAAATAACCACTCAATTAGGCGCGCATCCAGCATTCAGGAGGGAGAGAAGGGGGTCTGTGTCCGGATGTAGCAATGCCTGAGAAAGCTGCAGGAGCCGAAGGCGAGCTCGGGGTTGTGGGCTTCCCACAGACTGACGGAAGCGCGCACGGGTTGGGAAGGGCCAGCGGCCTGAGAGCCAGGCCTCATTCCCACATTCGATGCTAATAAGGCACGAGTCAGACTTTCAGCAGTGCTCTGCCACACTTCAGTACAAACCACGCCTTTTCAGAAAGGCGCAAACAACACACACTGTTAAAGGCCACATGGAGAGAAAAACAACTCCCTTTCACTCGTAAAACGTAGTTACACAGCTATCGGAAATGATATGACAACACAGAAACAAAGGAAGGAAATTTGTATTCCTTGAAGATCCTTTTCATGTAGTAAATCAGTGGTGCAGAAGGCCATGATTAGCCCAGAAGCACACATTTAGCACGGTGGAGGATGATAGTTTAGCCGAAGACACAACTACTTACACCGAACAAAGTACATCATTTGCAAAAGTAAGAAAGAAAAGTTGTTTTAGATGAAGAATTATGGAACCAAAGAAGCAAGTTAAAAAGCAAAGAAGGGAATTAAGTAGGCAGAAAGTAAGTAAAAAACGTACCATCAGAAAAGAATGTACAAAGTGCTCAGTAAGAGAGTGAATTTTCGAGCGAGGGTGTGAAGCAAGTTACAACAAAAGGCAGAACAAAAAGAAAAAGTAAATAAAAAATCAGCTGGGCAGAGAGCAACAAATATGCAATTCCTTAGATCAGTCTTGCATAGATCCACACATTTTAAGATGTACATACTCTTTCTCAGGGGCTCTGCAAAAACAGGTGCTGACTGCATACATACTATTCGGCTTCATCTAATAAGATGTCCGCATCCTGGAGTAAACTATCTTTCTCATTAAGCTTCCACCACAAATGCAAATACCCCACAGGCAGTGTAGACGTGGAGACCAAGAGCAAACCATCCCTCCTGCCTGTCTCAATCAGCACAATATACAGAATTTACACAACTCGTCTTCCAAAAGTTGCTCAGACATGGAACAGATCCTATAGGGGTCTGACTCGATTTGTACATGTCCTGTACAGAGTATTATATAGAGGAGCAGTATGAGAAAGGTAATAGTCATTTATCCTGACCAGCCACAACTTCACTATCCTATTTGAATAAGAAGGTGGTCTCGAATAAGCCATATGTCTACTACAGCCCAATTAAAGACCTGTCTTGTGGAGTTTTTTTTTTTAAACCTATTCTAGATGGCACTTTACCACTTCATCAGCGAATCATATCATATCGAATTGTCAATGCTCATCATAGCTAGCCTATAGACAATAGTGAACGGAGCATTGTGTGAGGTGCATCTAATTCTTCTTGTAACACGTGTTCTGGGGAGTTCTATAGTACTTGCAAAACGACCCATCTTTAGCCTGCGCAGACTCGTGCATCTATTGAAAATAGTACTTTGGGGATTTTAACACGTTGCCTGCTGCCTTGATTCCTCCCCGGTGCAGGACATCCCTTAACTGGGTGTGGTCATGACGGAACCATTCCGTCATCAGCACAGCTCAACCGTGACTGATGACGGAATGGTTCCGTCACCAGCATCGAAGGGGTTAAAATGTTCTGGGGCATTCCTACTTAACATTTAGGCAATAATTGTCCCTCTCCCATTGGCCCATTGTGTTAGTCATCTAAACCCAAGCCCACCACTAGAATCCGCAGATCAGTTGAACTGTGGAAAGCCCAGTATAGAGGTTTGTTCTATTGGTGAACTGATTAAATGATTCTTTGTGCCATTTTGTTGGCTCCGTTGGCCTCTTTTAGAAGAAAAACGTTCCTGTAGTTATTGAAAGTATGATAGATATGGTTTTGCCATATACAAATTCTCTTAACAAAAGAGGAATGAGGGGCACTTAAAGGTCCAGCATACGTGCCCCAAAGAATACGTATAGGAGAAGGAGTATGCAGTTCCTATGGGGAAGGAGAAGGAGGAGGAAGAGGAGGCTGGGTTGGTTAACACCCCTACTCTAAAGTGGAGGCAGGGTGTCCCCCAAATTGGGAAGTGGGTCCCTTACACACCCGGTTGGGTGTCATGCTTCATCATAGGGCTTGCTTCTCATCAGACCGGCGCTGCAATGCCTGATGGGCAACTTATGAGGGGCTATTTGGCGGAGATCTTTTTCCCAAGCAGTTTGGGAGGTGTGAGGCCCCGTGGTGTAGGTGTGGGAAAGTGTTTACTGAGATAGTGTGTGGAAGGCTAAAACGTGGCACAGTAGGAAATCAAAGTTCCCACATTCAGGGTGCTCACAGATTAAGACCAGCCTCAATTGTGTGTCCAAGGGGGCCATCTTGCAAACCACTCTATCAGACATAGGTGTTTGTGGGTGTCCTTTGGCTTCTGGTGCCAAGAAATAAGTCATATCCACTACAGGGCATATTCAGAGGCCTCGCCATGTCATTTTCACCTATCAGAACATGTGAAAGACTCAAGACAAGTTTTGATGGTCTCTGACACGCTTAGACTGAAGTAAGCTTCACCGACTTGGCAATCAGAGTATAACTGTGGTTCTTTGTGCCTGATGTACATATGAACATACCCTGCTCCTCTGCAGCATTAATGGTGGCTGCTAAGCCATTAAAATAGACACAGCCTTCGTCCTGTAGTCCCCTAAACTGGTACAAACTCCCTCTCCACCTGTTACCTCTTGATGAGTGCTCCAATCTATGAATCGATTGTTGAAGTGGCTGCAAGGTGCCGTGGTCACCACTCTTAACTGCTCAAATAAATAAACGCAGGATGTGAAATGCGTGACTGTTTCTTATTCCTTTAAAGGCATTTTTGATGCAAATCTAATCCTTATTATCTCGATAGTAACATGTCTTTCCTTAATTATGAGCACAATACACTGTTACTTACCCTAAGACGTATACAAATGCTATTCACCAAATATTATAGAACGGGTAAGAAAGTCGGTGGTTGTGTTGCTGCCACCTGCCTGCACTGCGCTAGGTCAGTTTAGCACACCCATGTTTCTGCCTAGCAGTGACTGTAGCGAGTGACTTAGTGGATGGAGACTCATTTAAAGGAGGTTTACTAGAATATTGAGCTATCTGTTTAAACTGACATTACAGTGTTTACATGACTTTAGTCTGGTTTTAGCTTTATACAGTCTTTGACCCTAACACTACCTTAGACCAGTGACCTTCGTGTCACAGAGGCATCCACTGAGCACAGCCTCACCAGGTGTCACCCTGAATCTTGGTCCTTACTTGAAGGCAAAGAAAACCTCTCCCGTTTCAGGAAGCAGCACTCCCTCTCCTACAAATTCCCAGAATTAGGCTACTCTGCAGGCTAAAATAGACCCTCAATACAGATGCAAAGACAGACAAGCATAAGGAAGGTTGACTTTGGTCCCTTGATGGTTGTGTTCCTGCACACTTTAGGCTTTCTTGGTTTCTCTCTCAAATGTTATGGGCCTGCAGGAGAAACCAGCTTTCCCAACCCTCCCTCCGCCGATTCTCCTTTAACAAGTGGGCTATAACCCAGACGATAGTAAAGTTGACCCAGCTGATGTTCCTGGTTCTTCAAACAATGGTGATTCTTGGACAGCAGCCTCTCCTGGCTCCTGTGGTCTGTAGGAAAGGTTGTCCCTGGCTCTGAGATTCCTTAGCCATTGGAAACCGCCTCACCAGCGCCCCTTTTCATCCCTAGGTTTGCCTATTCTAGTGCAGAATAATCAGACCCTGCTGTGGAAAGGAAAGTCTTGTCTAGGAGCTCTTTGCTGGGCTGACATTGTTACATGGAAACTTGAAAAACGTAATTGGGGGACAATTGCATCCTCAGAGGCTAGAGTACTTGGCTAGTTCAGCCCAATTCTCTGAGAACTAAATACCCCGACTTGCACTTCCCCCATTGACCCACTCAGTCTCAAGTGCTATTAGTGGTACAGAAGCTACTGTGAGATGAGCTTGGGATTTTCCTGCAGGTTGGGCCTATTTTCGGGTTGTTTGTTGGAAGTCTTAACCTGTTGTGCAGTGTTAGGAATTGTTCCTTGCTAGTGCTGGGGGAAAAAATTCCATCAACCAACTCCTTCTCTTACCTCGGGGTCCTGATAGATCACAAGTTATCATGGGGGCCAGCAGTCTCCAAAAAGAAGGGTGAAATTATAAGGGTCAATGCGGCCATCCTTGGCTTTGCAAAAAAGATCGGCAATTGCCCGTTGGCCGCACTGCTTAAATTGTACCAGGCAAAAAGCGTTGCTATTGTCTGTTACGGGAGCGAGCTCTGGGGCTATCGCAAGGTTAAAGACCTAGAGGTCGCAGAAAATAACTTCTTAAAAAAGATCTTAAGACTGCCCAGGGGCACTGGGAATTACTCAGTACACGAGGAGCTGGGGGTCCCCTTCCTTGGTGACAGAATAGCAGTAAGCCCAGTCTTATGCTGGCTGAAATGTTGGTTAAACAATGAAATCCCACTAACTCATGCCCTACTGAAAGAAGCTCTACATTTAGATGGGAGATTTAATGTACCGTGGGTAAAGTACATTAAGGACAGTTTAACGGCAATAGGCCGATGCGATTTGTTTTATGCCCCAAATACAATTAGAAAATCTGATGTGAACTTGGTCAAGAACGCCATAGTTTTGTTAAGATGTACCGATAGAGAAGAGGTTGAGACACAGAAGGCCAGTGTTAGGAAACATCTAGTGCTAAAAACATGCTTGCATATTGAACCTTATTTGACATGGCCTATGTCCAGCTATGAATGGTTTCTTTTAATAAGGTTCCGCTTTGACCTCTATCACCTTCTACTGGCATTCCCAAGTGGTGCTCAGCGGGGCGAAGTGTTGCCAGCTTGTGGCTGCGACGGAAAGTCTCCTCAAGATCTGGCACACTTCCTTTTTATCTGCCCTTACTACTCTACCCCACGGAATTTATACCTTAAACCGTGTCTTAAAAAATTGAGCTTCACACAAATTAAACCCGCACTTTATTACTTACAACTACTGAATATTGACTGTACCCTGTTCATTTGTAATTTTTTTTAAAAAGCCATCTGCTTTAGGAAAAGCATGGACGGCTAACCATGATGTAAAAATGTGCTGGTGATTTTTAAGTCTACAGTTATTTATATTTTTAACTATATACTTCCCATGCTTTATTGTCTGATATACTGTACTGTCTATTGTGTCATTAATTGCCTTTGATAATGAATTGTAACTGCTTTTAATTGTGTGTTTTTAAAATGAACTTTTATGATTGTAAAATCTACAATCGAATAAAGATTTTGAAATGAAAATAGTGCTGATATGTGCTATGTCTTGGTGGGTATTATGCTTGCCAGATGCTAGGTCTTCAATTGTGTTTGTCTTCTTATGCTTTGCTCAGTTATGCCCCTAAAATCCTTCATTTGTTTGCTACTGTGATAGGTTGTCCATTTTAAATGTTGATGATGTATTACGCAGTACTGTGTTTGTTGATTTGGTTCTGCTGATTTGCAATATGCTTGAAGTTGACAGGTGTCATCCTTTCGTTATTTTTTGTTCTTGATCATGTTTTGGCTCTTTTTAGGCGTTGACCTTGTATCACTACGCATCGATGTTCGCAGACATTGGATCTAGTCTGTAATGCTACAACAGCTTTTTTCTTGGCTTCCTTACTTTAAACACCCATGGCACTTAATTTATATGAGGCAGTTCGGTAGGGCTTCAGGTCGGCAGTCGCCATAAGTAAGTGGGCATCTCAGTTATACACCGCAGTGGTATATAGCTCGCAGCAAGTCCGACATAGATGGAGTAACGGAGCGAGCTCTAGTGAGTCGACATTCTGCCAGATATTTTTTGATTGCTCTATGCTTTTGATGGATTTAGGTGCCTCAAAAAGATTAAATCAAGTACATGCTTGTTGAAGCACTTCCACGGTTTCTTTGACCCATTCCTTCAGTGAGAAGAACAAATGTGAAAAGACAAATATGTGAGAATGTGGTTTTACAAGTTTTCCCCTCTTCCAACTCCTCTCAGACAAAGGGTGCTGTGTGTACTATCTACCAGATTTCCTGGAAAAGTCTTTTTCAGTTCCTAACAGGCTTTGTGTTGGCAGTCTTGCTGCGCCTGTGTTTTTAACCAAGCCACTTATTTTTCTTTAAGTTCATCTTCCAGCCGACTCTTCTCAAAAAGAGGAAAAAGCAGAGAATGAGATAATTCTTTAGCGAACAGATGTTCACGTGGCAGGAAAACGGATATGGTGTTTACTGGGCACAGTTCTTAGAAACACGGGGGCTTGAGGCAGTAAACTCAGAGGAAGAAGCAGAAAAATAGCTTTTTTGGACAATGAGCTATTTCAATAGCTGTACCAACAAGAGCGTGTTGACAAGCGAGGGTTGATCAGAAAACCCTCGTAATCCGGGAGCTTAAGTTGTACAGTAGACATTTTCCATACTAAGTACTGTGCCGTGGCCTCTACCTGTAGCTGTGTATAGCACTCTTTTTATCCCCGGTTTTTATTTTGTTTACACTTGAGACGCCTGCCAAACCGTGAGACGCTTTTCATCCTTCATGAGACTAAAATAGCTTTGCAGTTCATGGACATCATTTAGGGGTCGCCTTGGTTGGCAGTTGCGAGCCATGGCTTGCCCCTTGCGACACATGGCTTGCCCCTTTCGAACCTCTGCCACTGCCTTTGCGACCCCTGGCCTCAGAAGTGGCAAAATTAATGCCTGGAACCACAAGGGCAGCTCGTCCTAATGGATGTCGGTTGGGGCTCCACTTTCCTGGGTTTCTGTCCATTTTCTTAATTGCACAAATAGTGAATAATAATAATCACGGTTAGTGTAATAAAAATGGAGTAAGATTAGCTGGAATATGATCCTATCAGGCATCTTGGGTAAGTAAAAGATACTTTTAAATGTATGTTGTATGCCCTCATTATATCTGAGCCTGGTTCAGATTCTTGCCTACACTCACTTCTGACAAGAGCCAGTCCAGCCTGTTACTGCACCTGTTTGAATACCTGCCTAGTGATCCATTCTCCTCTTTGGCTTTCCTCGCACTTGGCTTTTAAATGTGCACCTTGAGTTTAAAACTTAACTTGAAAATGTACTCACAAAACACGTGTTTCTACAGTTGTGAAGATCAAATGGATGCTCTAAGGCAGTTATTCTTAACCTGTGGTCCGGGGACCCCTGAGGGTTCGTAAAGCCTACCCAAGGGGTCCGCCAGTGTTACACAATCAAATAATATTAACTGGTAAATAAAGTGTATATAAATAAATAAGTAAAATGCAAAATTCAAAAATTAAAACGTTCTGTAAATGTGAAATAATTTGAAATTGGAGATTAAAAATTACTTTAGTATACTCAGATTGATTTGTAGGAGCAATGGAAATGCATCAAACAGGATATAGTATGGACTATAAGAGAACTCAGTTGAATTTAGAAAAGCTCTAACATTCCCATTAACATTTTTAAAAAAATGTGTTTGTGATTTAAATAGTATATTTAATAATTTGTGTATTTTTTTGATAAATGCTTGTATTTTGTGTGTGTTGTTTTGTGGTTCAAATCAATGAAAATTGTTTTCCGGGATTCCTGCCTTCCAATGTTGACTCCTGGGGGGTTCCCGGATTCCAATAATGATTCAGTGCGGGTCCCTGGGTCCGAGTAATAATTAAGTGGGCATCCACAGAAGTCAAAAGGTTGAGAACCACCGCTCTAAGAGTAAATGATTTGCACTGTTGCAAGTACCATTTCTTTCATTTCGAGCGCCTGATAGCCTGGCTACCTGTATTGAATTTGTCTAGGGCATAAAGTTTGGATGAAGAAATGGGTTGTACTGAGTCAGTTTATGAGACGTAGAACAGTTCCAGAGAATGTGATCCATCTCCTTTTAGTGACAGGTCACAACGACACATCTTGCACACCCGTAGACTGTTTCCATTATTGAAAAGGGTGACATGGGGAAAGCATGGGACAAGAAAATAGGGCCGGATTAACACATGAAATGTTCTAATGTAGGGTTTTCTTTGACTACAAACTGTTGGGTAAAGAAAAGTATGTTCCTAACCTGATAATTGGGCACACCATGAGTACAGCTTACTTATGCTGAAGAAAGTGGGATAAAAGGGGGGAATGCCCTGTTTTTTTTTTTTAAGCGACCTCTTCATAAGATGACTAAACCTGGAAGCATCTAGAAGTGTTATGAGGAAATCTTTGCATGTGCAAATGACATGGACATCCAAACTCTGGAACCCTATGACTTGGGATATGTTGTCCCTGAGGCTGATTTTCTGGTTAGAGATCTTTGTAGCTGAGCTGCCATTGCAGTGTTTTCCCTTGTCCTTTTTAGGTCTCGGAACTAAAAACAGATTGCGAAGCAATCTGTCGTTCCAAGACTCTTTTGTAATCATTCTGGCTTTCGAGGAGTCAAGGGAGACAGACAAGCGAGGTGCACGCGCAACCTTGGAACTGGGATCAGGTCGCGCGCGCTTCCTGTCTCCCATGGCTCCTTGGAAGCAGAATCACACGCACGCACACACATACAGACCCCCCCCCCCCCCTCGCCGCACATACACACACTCACCCACACACACTCACACATACAGAACATCCCCCCCTCGCCGCAGCGCATGCGCAAGCACACACAGAGACACCCCCCCCCTTCCTACCTCGTCTCGGCGTGTCTTTGCGCTCCATGGTGACGTTCGCCAAATGAGGGTGAGCACTGGACAGACTGTCTTGCACAAGGACGGGCAGGTGCACAGTCGTCAACAGGCCGCCAACAAGTCACCGAGCACCTAAGGAGGGGTACCCTCTTTCAACAGGACACACGGCTTGCCCCAGTCGCGTGCCGTCCCTGCCTCTCAGATTGCGTGCTAGTGCTCGCGCGCAGCCGCCGTTCACGGCTGCGCGCGCCCCCCGCAGCTGAAGCAGCAGGCCTAAGGTCGCCAGTACATAGGGAGAAGCAGGTTGCTTTGCTAATTGTGCCGGTGCTTTCTGGTGCTTAGCACCGGCACTTACCTATCAGGGCCGTGTCTACTGCATGTCACATTTATTCACATGCTATTTATTACCTCACTGACTGTTGCTGTTAGTGCGCCCTCTGTCGGCTCCCAGCCGCTACAGCATTGATGCCGCCCGAGACGATTACTAAGTACCGCTGGAGCGATGAAGAAATGCTCCCCCGGTGTCACTTAGCCACCAGAATCAAACTGAGCTGAAAGAATGGGTGACTTAACTGCTGGCGAGCGGGAAAAGAAAGATGAACACTGACTCACTGCCTAATAGTATGGAGACCCGGGCAGTGGTTATGTGTGTCGTGGCTGTGACCTCGCATCCTCCTCTGGAAGGAAGTGAGGTCGGATATTCAAAAAGTTGCTGGACCCGACTCAAGTGAGTGGTGTGCTCTTCACGTCCTAGCATCCAGCAGCATTACCGGCAGCAGTAACGAAACATTCTGGTGACAACCAACACGTCTGATTGCAAGTAGGTTCCATGCACACGTACACCAGCATTCTGGTGACAACCAACACGTCTGATTGCAAGTAGGTTCCATGCACACGTACACCACCACTGCCATGCACACACAGACACCACCACTGCCATGCACACACAGACACCACCACTGCCATGCACACACAGACACCACCAGCTGAGTGCAGAGTGCTGAGTGCTGAGTAGTGAGTAGTGAGTTTCCAGAGTGCAGAGTAGTGAGTGCTGAGTAGTGAGTAGTGAGTTTCCAGAGTGCAGAGTAGTGAGTGCACAGTAGTGAGTAGTGAGTTTCCAGAGTGCAGAGTAGTGAGTGCAGAGTAGTGAGTGCAGAGTAGTGAGTAGTGAGTGCAGAGTAGTGAGTAGTGAGTGCAGAGTAGTGAGTAGTGAGTGCAGAGTAGTGAGTAGTGAGTGCAGAGTAGTGAGTGCAGAGTAGTGAGTGCAGAGTAGTGAGTGCAGAGTAGTGAGTAGTGAGTGCAGAGTAGTGAGTAGTGAGTGCAGAGTAGTGAGTAGTGAGTGCAGAGTAGTGAGTGCAGAGTAGTGAGTGCAGAGTAGTGAGTGCAGAGTAGTGAGTGCAGAGTAGTGAGTGCAGAGTAGTGAGTAGTGAGTGCAGAGTAGTGAGTAGTGAGTGCACAGTAGTGAGTAGTGAGTGCACAGTAGTGAGTAGTGAGTGCACAGTAGTGAGTAGTGAGTGCAGAGTAGTGAGTAGTGAGTGCAGAGTAGTGAGTAGTGAGTGCAGAGTAGTGAGTGCAGAGTAGTGAGTGCAGAGTAGTGAGTGCAGAGTAGTGAGTAGTGAGTGCAGAGTAGTGAGTGCAGAGTAGTGAGTAGTGAGGGCAGAGTAGTGAGGGCAGAGTAGTGAGGGCAGAGTAGTGAGGGCAGAGTAGTGAGGGCAGAGTAGTGAGGGCAGAGTAGTGAGGGCAGAGTAGTGAGGGCAGAAAAGTGAGTAGTGAGTGCAGAGTAGTGAGTAGTGAGTGCACAGTAGTGAGTGCAGAGTAGTGAGTGCAGAGTAGTGAGTGCAGAGTAGTGAGTGCAGAGTAGTGAGTGCAGAGTAGTGAGTGCAGAGTAGTGAGTGCAGAGTAGTGAGTGCAGAGTAGTGAGTGCAGAGTAGTGAGTGCAGAGTAGTGAGGGCAGAGTAGTGAGTGCAGAGTAGTGAGTGCAGAGTAGTGAGTGCAGAGTAGTGAGGGCAGAGTAGTGAGGGCAGAGTAGTGAGGGCAGAGTAGTGAGGGCAGAGTAGTGAGGGCAGAGTAGTGAGTAGTGAGTGCAGAGTAGTGAGTAGTGAGTGCAGAGTAGTGAGTAGTGAGTGCAGAGTAGTGAGTAGTGAGTGCACAGTAGTGAGTGCACAGTAGTGAGTAGTGAGTGCACAGTAGTGAGTGCAGAGTAGTGAGTGCAGAGTAGTGAGTGCAGAGTAGTGAGTGCAGAGTAGTGAGTGCAGAGTAGTGAGTGCAGAGTAGTGAGTGCAGAGTAGTGAGGGCAGAGTAGTGAGGGCAGAGTAGTGAGGGCAGAGTAGTGAGGGCAGAGTAGTGAGGGCAGAGTAGTGAGTGCAGAGTAGTGCGTAGTGAGTGCAGAGTAGTGCGTAGTGAGTGCAGAGTAGTGCGTAGTGAGTGCAGAGTAGTGCGTAGTGAGTGCAGAGTAGTGCGTAGTGAGTGCAGAGTAGTGAGTGCAGAGTAGTGAGTGCAGAGTAGTGAGTGCAGAGTAGTGAGTGCAGAGTAGTGAGTGCAGAGTAGTGAGTAGTGAGCGCAGAGTAGTGAGTGCACAGTAGTGAGTGCAGAGTAGTGAGTGCAGAGTAGTGAGTGCAGAGTAGTGAGTAGTGAGTGCACAGTAGTGAGTGCAGAGTAGTGAGTAGTGAGTGCACAGTAGTGAGTGCAGAGTAGTGAGTAGTGAGTGCAGAGTAGTGAGTGCAGAGTAGTGAGTGCAGAGTAGTGAGTGCAGAGTAGTGAGTGCAGAGTAGTGAGTGCAGAGTAGTGAGTGCAGAGTAGTGAGTGCAGAGTAGTGAGTAGTGAGTGCACAGTAGTGAGTAGTGAGTGCAGAGTAGTGAGTGCAGAGTAGTGAGTGCAGAGTAGTGAGTGCAGAGTAGTGAGTAGGGAGTGCAGAGTAGTGAGTAGTGAGTGCAGAGTAGTGAGTGCACAGTAGTGAGTAGTGAGTGCACAGTAGTGAGTAGTGAGTGCAGAGTAGTGAGTGCAGAGTAGTGAGTGCAGAGTAGTAAGTGCAGAGTAGTGAGTGCAGAGTAGTGAGTGCACAGTAGTGAGTAGTGAGTGCAGAGTAGTGAGTGCAGAGTAGTGAGTAGTGAGTGCACAGTAGTGAGTGCAGAGTAGTGAGTAGTGAGTGCACAGTAGTGAGTGCAGAGTAGTGAGTAATGAGTGCAGAGTAGTGAGTGCAGAGTAGTGAGTGCAGAGTAGTGAGTGCAGAGTAGTGAGTGCAGAGTAGTGAGTGCAGAGTAGTGAGTGCAGAGTAGTGAGTGCAGAGTAGTGAGTGCAGAGTAGTGAGTGCAGAGTAGTGAGTGCAGAGTAGTGAGTGCAGAGTAGTGAGTGCAGAGTAGTGAGTAGTGAGTGCAGAGTAGTGAGTAGTGAGTGCAGAGTAGTGAGTGCAGAGTAGTGAGTAGTGAGTGCAGAGTAGTGAGTAGTGAGTGCAGAGTAGTGAGTGCAGAGTAGTGAGTGCAGAGTAGTGAGTGCAGAGTAGTGAGTGCAGAGTAGTGAGTGCAGAGTAGTGCGTAGTGAGTGCAGAGTAGTGCGTAGTGAGTGCAGAGTAGTGAGTACAGAGTAGTGAGTACAGAGTAGTGAGTGCAGAGTAGTGAGTGCAGAGTAGTGAGTGCAGAGTAGTGAGTGCAGAGTAGTGAGTGCAGAGTAGTGAGTGCAGAGTAGTGAGTGCACAGTAGTGAGTGCAGAGTAGTGAGTAGTGAGTGCACAGTAGTGAGTGCAGAGTAGTGAGTAGTGAGTGCACAGTAGTGAGTGCAGAGTAGTGAGTAGTGAGTGCAGAGTAGTGAGTAGTGAGTGGAGAGTAGTGAGTAGTGAGTGCAGAGTAGTGAGTAGTGAGTGCAGAGTAGTGAGTGCAGAGTAGTGAGTGCAGAGTAGTGAGTGCAGAGTAGTGAGTGCAGAGTAGTGAGTGCAGAGTAGTGATTGCAGAGTAGTGAGTGCAGAGTAGTGAGTGCAGAGTAGTGAGTAGTGAGTGCAGAGTAGTGAGTAGTGAGTGCAGAGTAGTGAGTAGTGAGTGCAGAGTAGTGAGTGCAGAGTAGTGAGTGCAGAGTAGTGAGTAGTGAGTGCAGAGTAGTGAGTAGTGAGTGCAGAGTAGTGAGTAGTGAGTGCAGAGTAGTGAGTGCACAGTAGTGAGTAGTGAGTGCACAGTAGTGAGTAGTGAGTGCACAGCAGTGAGTAGTGAGTGCAGAGTAGTGAGTGCAGAGTAGTGAGTGCAGAGTAGTGAGTGCAGAGTAGTGAGTGCAGAGTAGTGAGTGCACAGTAGTCAGTAGTGAGTGCAGAGTAGTGAGTGCAGAGTAGTGAGTAGTGAGTGCACAGTAGTGAGTGCAGAGTAGTGAGTAGTGAGTGCACAGTAGTGAGTGCACAGTAGTGAGTAATGAGTGCACAGTAGTGAGTGCAGAGTAGTGAGTGCAGAGTAGTGAGTGCAGAGTAGTGAGTGCACAGTAGTGAGTAGTGAGTGCAGAGTAGTGAGTGCAGAGTAGTGAGTGCAGAGTAGTGAGTGCAGAGTAGTGAGTGCAGAGTAGTGAGTGCAGAGTAGTGAGTGCAGAGTAGTGAGTGCAGAGTAGTGAGTAGTGAGTGCAGAGTAGTGAGTGCAGAGTAGTGAGTAGTGAGTGCAGAGTAGTGAGTAGTGAGTGCAGAGTAGTGAGTGCAGAGTAGTGAGTAGTGAGTGCAGAGTAGTGAGTAGTGAGTGCAGAGTAGTGAGTAGTGAGTGCAGAGTAGTGAGTGCAGAGTAGTGAGTAGTGAGTGCAGAGTAGTGAGTAGTGAGTGCAGAGTAGTGAGTGCAGAGTAGTGAGTAGTGAGTGCAGAGTAGTGAGTGCAGAGTAGTGAGTGCAGAGTAGTGAGTGCAGGGTAGTGAGTGCAGGGTAGTGAGTGCAGAGTAGTGAGTGCAGAGTAGTGAGTGCAGAGTAGTGAGTGCAGAGTAGTGAGTAGTGAGTGCAGAGTAGTGAGTGCAGAGTAGTGAGTGCAGAGTAGTGAGTGCAGAGTAGTGAGTAGTGAGTGCAGAGTAGTGAGTGCACAGTAGTGAGTAGTGAGTGCAGACTAGTGAGTGCAGACTAGTGAGTGCACAGTAGTGAGTAGTGAGTGCAGACTAGTGAGTGCAGACTAGTGAGTGCAGACTAGTGAGTGCAGACTAGTGAGTAGTGAGTGCAGAGTAGTGAGTGCAGAGTAGTGAGTGCAGAGTAGTGAGTGCAGAGTAGTGAGTGCAGAGTAGTGAGTGCAGAGTAGTGAGTGCAGAGTAGTGAGTGCAGAGTAGTGAGTGCAGAGTAGTGAGTGCACAGTAGTGAGTGCACAGTAGTGAGTGCACAGTAGTGAGTAGTGAGTATAGAGTAGTGAGTAGTGAGTGCAGAGTAGTGAGTGCACAGTAGTGAGTGCACAGTAGTGAGTGCACAGTAGTGAGTGCACAGTAGTGAGTGCAGAGTAGTGAGTGCAGAGTAGTGAGTGCAGAGTAGTGAGTGCAGAGTAGTGAGTGCAGAGTAGTGAGTCCTGAGTCCAGAGTAGTGAGTCCTGAGTCCAGAGTAGTGAGTGCAGAGTAGTGAGTGCACAGTAGTGAGTAGTGAGTGCAGAGTAGTGAGTGCACAGTAGTGAGTAGTGAGTGCAGAGTAGTGAGTGCAGAGTAGTGAGTGCAGAGTAGTGAGTGCAGAGTAGTGAGTAGTGAGTGCAGAGTAGTGAGTACAGAGTAGTGAGTCCTGAGTCCAGAGTAGTGAGTCCTGAGTCCAGAGTAGTGAGTGCAGAGTAGTGGGTAGTGAGTGCAGAGTAGTGAGTGCACAGTAGTGACTAGTGAGTGCAGACTAGTGAGTGCAGAGTAGTGAGTGCAGACTAGTGAGTGCAGACTAGTGAGTGCAGACTAGTGAGTAGTGAGTGCAGACTAGTGAGTGCAGACTAGTGAGTAGTGAGTGCAGACTAGTGAGTAGTGAGTGCAGAGTAGTGAGTGCAGTGAGTAGTGAGTGCACAGTAGTGAGTAGTGAGTGCACAGTAGTGAGTGCACAGTAGTGAGTGCACAGTAGTGAGTGCACAGTAGTGAGTATAGAGTAGTGAGTATAGAGTAGTGAGTATAGAGTAGTGAGTATAGAGTAGTGAGTATAGAGTAGTGAGTGCAGAGTAGTGAGTAGTGAGTGCAGAGTAGTGAGTGCAGAGCAGTGAGTGCAGAGCAGTGAGTGCAGAGCAGTGAGTGCAGAGCAGTGAGTGCAGAGCAGTGAGTGCAGAGCAGTGAGTGCGCAGGGTGAACAATTCCAATCCATACCACATAATTCCATTACACACCACATGCATACACTCCATAACACATGGCTAAAAGACATTGCCATTTACAATGCCATTAGCTCTAACTCAAATAAATCCGAGACCTATTGCATTTCCAATGCTTGTTGACTGTCCTTTTTGTCTGTATAGATAAAGAAACACATCATTTAAATTTCTAAGGGGTGTCCCTAAAACCAAAGATCGGAAGACAGGTTGCCTAGAAGACCCACACTCGTTCTTTTAAGTAGGTGTATAAATAAATGTTTTTTTTTTATACATCATCTTTAGAGAGATTGCGTAGAAAGCAACTCATGCCTGGTAACTCTTTTAAATAAGTGTTCACTTGGGTTCCTCTCTTCAATGAAATAGTATTACGGTAATAAATGTTGACTCACTTGAGCATTCCTTTTGCTGTCACAAAAATAGTACAGTGTGGATTTGTGTTTATTTTAATGGGTGGTGGTTATGAATTAGAGAGAGCCTGTACCAATTTCTGAAGAAGTGCACAGATTCCTTCCCATTTAACTCTTTGTTTCCTTGAACCTTCACGGCTGTGTTGCTCAGTGGGTTATGGCTTACAGTCTTGGGTGAGGAACTGTTGAGATCATGGCTTCAAGCACCTACTGTGCCCAGAGCAGGAGACTGAGTGGGGCATATTGCAACCAATGACCTTAGTGAGGGCAAGGTTGAGGCAGATGCTCGCCTGAGTGTATGGAAGAGTCCCTGATATTGATGGAGCACAGTGCAGGATGGGTTTCACACTATTTCTGTGTGTACTACTATCCATTGGAATCAGTCTTTCTACTGTCCTGTTCCTGGTCTGTGACTCCCTTTTAATCCCACTGTGCTACTTTAGACCTGTTTGTCATCTACTATAATGGTGCACAACAGTCTGTTTCCACTTAAAGAGTTGTATATCTTTCCTTCCTTTACTCCTTCTTCAAGAATAGAATTTTGTTCTGATTTGATGCTAGGATTCTCGCATCGTAGATGAATCTCAGTCCCACCAGTATAAGTTAAATTGAATCTAGTTTAGGGAATGGGCCTCTAGTTTGTTCTCCAAGTCATCGTTGCCTTTGGATGTTGCGAGGCTGCATACTCAACGTGTTGAGTTCTGTGTGAAAGTAGGAGGGGACATTGCAGAGCTGGCTACACCCTCGTTGGGCTCCCACCACCTAACATTTCACCTGCTATTGTTAGTGCTTTCAGGAGCGTCTGGATTCCAAGAAAAGCGTCTTTACAATGAAAAACTACCTCCGTGGCCCCTCTTTTTGTCCACCGGGTGTGCAGCTCGTCATGCATGCTTGTGTACAGCTCCTGAAGTTTGAGTTCGTGACAGGGTGATGCATTAACACGTCAAGCCAAACAAACCTGTCTGGAAACATGCTTTGACGCATACAGGTTTCTGCCGTATGAGGTTTGTTGAAAAGATTCTGCTTCGAGGTAGAAGTTATCATTTGACAATCAGCACTTGTCAGAGGGGTTCAGGAAGTTGCCCGCTACCTGCATAACTAAAGAGGAACGCTGTTATGACCCAGGTACGAGCTGATCCTCTTAAGCTGAGACAGGATGGGGATGAGTTGAAGGCCCTCTGGGTTCGGAGAATTATCCAAATTCTTTTGTTCTGGAGGCTTTGAGGATTATTCTCCTTTGCAACTCCTTCCCCAGAGTGAATTGTGAGCTTTTTAGGGCATCCAAATGAATGATCTTTTTTAAAAATTTTACTTCTGTTAAACCGCCCACCTATACAACGCGCTGCACATTAATGGCAATACGTTGAGTTCAATTCAAGGTCCCAATCATAGATAATATATCAACATTGTAAGCAGGGTTATAGACATGATGACGTTGCATAAGAAACCCAGGTTGTTAGTCTTGTACTTTGCAGCATTCAACCAGAAGCGTAGAACCCTTTTTATAGAAGAGGTCTTGCGTGCAACGGTTTAAACCCATAAGTAGAAAGCAGCATGCACTTTGGAGAACATTATGCCATATCTCTCGCTCCCTCCCTGAAGAAATGCTGTTCTATTGCTTTCTAAATGCCAGTTGGCTCCCACAATTAGCTCAGGTGACTTTAGGAAATTGGTCTGTATGCCGGAGACCTGAAGCACTACATAGTCTCTTTGCAAGAAGAAACGTCCCGCAGTTGTTCCCATTAATTGGGAAGACTGTGGTGGGGTGTGGGAAGGTGTGCTCGAGGTTTAAAGGAAGAGGGAGCTAGGCAGAACCTGTACATCTGGTGTAGGGCAGTGCACCACTTAGTCAGCAGCAGAACTATTATCAGATTTGGCTTTGCTTCATGGTAGCTTTCTTTCCCGATAATAATGTAGAATGTGAATGCATGGGAATTGAAAAGCCTAAAATATAGTTGATATCTAGGGCAACTACCAACCTAAAGAGGGCACAGTTGGGCTTTCCCACAATTGCAACTGAGCCGCATTAGAATATCCAACGCTTGCCAACATTGGATTTGTCTCCCATTTGAATTTATGTAGAGGGTGTGAGGTCATTTAGCTTCACATCATGATTGTGTAGATGATGAGTTGACAGTCCCCATTGAAGGGGCTCCCTTAGCCATTGGGATACAGCGGGAGGTTGGCTAGCTCTCCAATGTAGCATGAGGAGCCACTTGGCTAGTAGTAGGGCCATGTTTGCAAATCGTGCTCACACTTTGTGATTTATTTCCCCATGCTTAGGAAGGAGCAGGACCATACCATGTGTTGTAGGTCGAATACGATGGATTGACATCTGGAGCGGGTGAGGTGTGCTTCTGGAAGTATGTGATTCAATCTAGATTGTGCGAGATAGGCCCTACGGAGAATCATATATTGTATATTTTTGCATTGTGTATTGCCATAAACACTGCCTGTGCAGGAGTGATGCAGGTTAATCGAGAGAAGAAAAAGAAGCTGATAAATGACGTTGGGGTGTTGGGGACCATTTTCTTTTCTGGTTTCGTATAGAAATTTGCCTGCCAGCCAATAGGGCACCCATAGAAGTTGGGCAGCGAGATTGTAGGATTCACGTCAGGGGAGCTGCCACTCTCCACATTTGTAATGAGGTAGATAACCAACCAGAAAAAATATATTATTTGGAATATCTCACCTTTTTTAACACACTCTCAGCACTTCACTGTATCTACACTTACACGGGCCACACACCCCCTCTTCATCAAACGGCAAAGGAACAAACGATCTCTGATAAAGAGCCCCTTCGCGGGTGTCCGTTGGGTATTGCAGTGCCGACCCAACGAGGAGAAGGTCCAGATGATGAAGCATGACACCTAGCTTGCTGGGTGTGTGAGGACCCTAGTTCTGCAATAGCGGGATCCCTTGTGAATCCCCCTCCACCCTCCTAGTACCCCTTCACCACCAGGACCTCCTGTCGGTGGATGGCACACAATTCTCCATTTTAGTAGACTGCACTACTAGAGGAACAGCATTCACTTTTGACATTTATTAGCGTTTGTTTACCACTTCCCGGGTTCTTAGTGGACAATTTTCCACAGACAAGCATCCGAAATTAAAGGGGCACTACGGTCAATTTTAAATACATAAATCTAATTTGTGTAATATTCATGTAGTATGTTAAGGCTCATGTAGACTATCTGTATTTTTCCATGCAGCTCAACTGGCTGCTATTGTGCTTAATCTGTAAATTCATTGGAGCTTATGTATCATCCAGAAACTTTAAGCCGACTCTCCGTTTGCTTCAACAAGTGAGAAAATAGGCGGAATCTCCTTGTAGTCTTTAAAACATTTCATAAAGTATCTCCTAGAAGTTATACCTAAAATCATGTTGGTATCCCAGCAGCTATTTACAAGATAAAAAAAAAAAAACCATTACCTCTTTGCATCTCAAACTTCTAAAAAAAAAAATGGTATAGTGTGAACACAGTCATTGATATCGATTAAACTAAATTCCAGGAGTAGAAGTTACATCAAGCATCCTTTGACCTCAGAGGACTGATTCCTTTGTCAGTAGCAATGAGTTGGAACTACAGAAAGTGAACAGACTTCTGACCTTTCAATGTTTCTGTACCTACCACTCCTTCATGACTCCTTTGCCCAGGGGTGAGAAGGGCATTGCAAGGGGTAACTGCTGCTACCCCTGGTTACCCCTTATTGATTTCCATGCAGTGCCCATGGGATTAAAGACTAGCAAAACCAATGGGTCTGGTTGCGTTTAGAGTCCTCATTAAATTCTTTATCAATGCTTATTCTTCATCATGCTTTAATGTGTGATGAGGCAGTGAATTTTGGAATGTAAAATAGCCCCTCGTGCAGTGCAGTGTAAGTGCTCAGTTGATGGCGAAATGATAGACCAAACGGTTAATGGCATGGGATGAGAGAATAATACCCCATTGGGTGAAGCCAAAGCCCACTCGGTCTACATTTTTAGGAACAGATAACATAACGTCATGCGGACAGTTGTGCTGTCACAGCAGATCTAAAAACAGTGTTTGATTAGAGATCTCGGTAATTAGGTAGCCTTCAAGCTTACGCAATTGTGTACAGCAGCAAAGGACTGATATACAATCTCTTGCAGGTATTTAACAAACAGCCTAGAGCTGATTGCTATCTTTAGGTCTGGAGTTAACCTGAACCTTTTGATTTTACTAAAAATATATATATATGTGTATATATATATATATATATATATATATATATATATATATATATATATATATATATATATATATATATATATATATATATATATATATATCGGGATAAAGTTAAAGTGACTTTCTAATTAAGTGCGGAAATAAAGTAAAAACTACCCTTAAAAAAAAAAAAACAAACTGAAATTCACCAGTTCTAGTTTACGGAGCTAACTATATCTTGCACTACCACTATGCACTCTTTATGACCTCACATACTACATCACTAATTATATTTAGGTCTGACTTGCAATAGAGTTCTCATAATATTTTCTTTTACCTCTGTCCTAGAAATTTTACAGATTTTGTTCTGTCTCTGACCTCCAGTGAAATCCAGTGTTCCACAGCCTTTTTGGCAGCTTGGAAAATGGAAGCAATATATATATATATGTGTGAAGAGTTAGGTGTTGAGGTTCGGTACCCACATCGATGGCTGTAGTGCGACTGTAGATTTGCCTTCTTTATCCCATCTACCAGCACATTCTCAGCCCTCACCCATTTTCGTTTGAATATCTCTGAAGGCCATACCTGTGATAGACACAAATGTACTCTATCTTTGTCCTTTTACTCTCTTTTGCCCTTTCCAGTGTCGTAGTGTTTCCTTTTCTTTCTCTGTCGTATGCACTTGTTGTGTCCTGATGGACACAGTTTAGTGTTTTAACAGCCACTCCCACGTAAACTGGTTCTCACACCCATCCAACTCCTATCGAATACCCACACCACACCCATCCAACACATCCGGGAGTCACCGGTCAGGTGACACTGCCAATAAAAGGAGCCCAAGTGCACGTTGGAAGCATTATACCCAAGTGTCTGTGTCATACTTATCGACAACGTATGTGTGCCTAGAGCCCACCACTTTGCAAAGCTACCAACAAGCTGTAGCTTAGATTCATCTCTGCTCTCCTTTCCTTCCCTTTGCCTATCCTTCTCGCTTGTTCCACGACAGTGCTTTGAAGCTATTTTAGTGTGATGTGCTATGCAAGCAGCTAACTTGACATGTTCCCTCTCACTCGGTCACTTACATCTTCTCTCCACGTCCAGATCACAGGTGCATCCTTTTCTTTACCGACGCAGGAGCATCCCAGGAAGCAATCCCATTGAATGCATTCATTTCAGCAAGCTTTACATATCTGATTGAAACTCCTTTCTGTATTATTACTCCAGTCCTAATGTATTTGACTCATGTCTGCTCAAACAGGTCTGTTAACCGCATCGCTGCGGCGGTTATTTTTCCGCTGTGCGGCTTTTTTTCGAAAAGCCACGTTAGATGACAAGCTCAGCTCGTCATCCGCACACGACCACTGTGGCTGAGGGGTTAAAGTAGGTTACAAATTGTTCACCCTTGTCTCCTGACCGTTTTAGTGCACCCTGGATAATGTGTAGCTTCCTCAAATGAAATCCGTGTGAAGATGTATGAAAAGTCCAGATTTTCTTTCTTTACTACCTCAAGCAGGTGAGAAACAATCATTATACGAATTTCTGTTCTCCTCTTATAGGGGCAGGTCTTTATGGCGTACTCCTATTTAGCTATGTTTTTAATCTCGGAGGAGAGAGA
This sequence comes from Lissotriton vulgaris, assembly GCF_964263255.1. Taxonomy (NCBI): domain Eukaryota; kingdom Metazoa; phylum Chordata; class Amphibia; order Caudata; family Salamandridae; genus Lissotriton; species Lissotriton vulgaris. Next base: position 10,464 of record NW_028244253.1, on the reverse strand, counting down.
AGAAAGCGTTAACTGGACCATTTCCACCAATGAAAGGCAAACCATGCTGCTTGGTCACATTTACCCGAAGACTGAGGTACGGCTCCATTCTGCTGCAGTTTTACTGAATTCTTTCTCTCTTATAATACCCATATAAGGCCTGGAACACACAGACTTTGCAGCTTAATATCTGCAGGCAGCTAGGAATTTTTTTGTTTGAACCACGCAAGATTATTTTTGTGGAACAGATTCATGCTTTACTAGTAGAACAGAATAATTCTTAATCACCTGACAATGCATAGCTGATGACTAAACCTGTTCTGATATGGCTGGTGTCCAGTTGCCATCTTGACCCAGTGTTTCATTGGTTATTCTGCGACAAGTCCCTCATTGTTAAGTTTGGAGTAATGTTTAGGCGCAAATTATGGAGGATTTGAAGGAAAATCTGGGTGCTCTGTGATGCTTTGCAGTTCAGTCCCGAATGCCTCCTTGATAGCATATAATCATTCCCGGTTTTATTACAGAATGTTTAATACGTTTACACCGAGAACCAATCATCTCTAGGTGTCTGCGCAATCCGCCAAGTGGGCAGAATTTTTAAGCTTGTCCAACCGAATACTCCCGTTTCAGTGAATGCCTCAATACAGGACTCAACAGAGTACTTTAAAAATAAACCTAACTAATGTTTTTTATCATATTGACTGAGTTCTGGAGCAGCATTCACCAGAAAGGAGTTGCCTGTGTCCTCTCCCACTCTCCACGGAGTACTGTTTGATAATCTAGTAAACGATTTAGATCTCTGCAGAACACAACATGAGTGAGGACAGCATCAGATTGTTTAAATGCTCACAATGAGCGGTGAGTTTCACAGGTGCAAAGTGTACACCTAGCTCCAAGCCAAGACTGGAAAATATTTGTCTGATTGGTACTGTGATACCTGCACTGGGCCTGTCAGTAGGTATTACAATGTAATTTGTTGCTTTTTCAAACGCTTCATTGACCGTGCTTTTGAAGCACAGAAAATGAGAATCTACAGGTATTTATATTTTATACTGAGAATGCGGAATGTTCTTATTACTATATGTGTCCGCTAGTAGTGATGGTTTTTAACAGATGCCTGTTGCCTCAACATGCATCACGTCAATCCCTCCTCATTTTTAATTTCATATGATGACGCCTTTGTTAATCTTGCTGACATATCATCTGTAGTGCCTCTGTCTGCTTACTTTGTCATGTAGGTAGACGAGGGTATTTCAGCGGTGTCAGAAGAACCACATTCACTTCAGCGTGATATTCTGTAATCCAATGGGTGTAATAATGCCTATATTCCCTTTTACCTGGCCTTCATCTTTGACCCTTACGGATTTGCCAAATGTTACAGATCCAAGTACTCCTTAGGCCCACGAGCTTGTTCGTCATCCCCTTTGGAACACCCAACCTGTTCCCCTTCAAAAGACGGGCATTAAATCTGACTTTTCCGAAAGCAAGTAAAATCAGTCTTTTGAAAGGGAGATGTGATCTAATCTATAATAAGCCATGCTTTCAGCTTAATACTGACTGCTCACTGGTGACCTCTCCCTTAGCCTCTTGGTTTGTATTTGGGGTGTGGGTTGGGTTTTTTGTCTGCTTTTTCAACTATAAACTTAATAAACCTTCTAACACTGTACTTTCCAAAATATAAGAACAAGGCACAAAGAAAAAAATTCACGTACAAATCTTCTCCAAAGGCTAAGTAAGTTTATTTTAGTCTTTCTGCACCCCTAAATAGGGTCTGTGCTTTCTGAAATTGTATTGATGCTCATGATCAATATAGGCCAAAAACAGTTGTGTCCATGCATCCTTTTAAATCTGAGCAACTGCCACACTTGCCTGTCTTTGGATCCCTCTTTTCAAATGTGAAATCAACAGATTTGTCCATCATCAAAGTATAGAAGAAGATTGTCATTCAAAGCTGGTGTAAGAGGTTTAGTGCTTATTACTTCTGTTCTGGAAGATCATTCTTTGAATTCTTCTTGAGAAGTCTGCAGTGTTTGATGCTGTAGACTACGACTTCCTTACCCAGGGGTTAGAACAAGACTCCAATATCTGAGCGGAAACCTTAACAAGGATTGTTTTCATTCTCGCAGGTCTCTAAAAACTGGTAACAGTGAATGAGTTCATGTCATTCCTCAATGATCCACAGCTATCTGTGTTATTTAATGCAAAGTGTACGTGTATTCTTTGCCTTGCTGAGTATGAATTCACACATTAATTTCCAAATGTGTACTATTGACTCGTGTCCTTCCATAGAGTAAGTGTGCCACGAATCCTTGAGTAGAGTCTGTCTTTCCACAACTTAAACTTAGATGACTGGGAGTAGCTCGCAGAAGCTGTGTCGGAAATTATCCTTCTCTGTCATGGACACAACTATAGTTGGCCTCTCCTCCTGACCAACTGATTTAGGCCACTCCTCCCATGCCAGCAACCAAAGGTAAACTCCTAAGAGTGATATTTTCTTCCTTCATTCTTTTAAACCACAAATAAATTAGCCAGTTCAAAATACCTCCCGTCAACTAAAGATGGTTTGTCAGCTGCTGACTTTTTATCCCCCACAACAGAGCCAGTTTGATATAATCATTTGTTTCTCTCCGTGCTCTGCTATTGCATGGCTTGCACTTGGACAAACATTCTTAAATAAGGTGTACAATCAGGAAAAGCATGGTGCCTTGCTCTGATTTGGCTTATCCTTCAGAGAAACCATTTCTAGAGTGCTCTGAGGCCACCACTGCACCCAGCTGTGTAGAGTCCTATGCTTCACATTTAAAACGTACAATATTCAAATACCTCACCCTTGCACCCCCTTATGCGTCAGTGTGTAACGTCTCTTTAAGAAACTTCCACTACCTAATTATAGTCCATGCAAAGTCAACGAGAAACTTTTTTGGGGGGAAACGATTTGTGGCCAAAATGTGTAGAACGGCAGGACGCTCTTCCATCAAGTTGTCGTGAAGGTAAACTTAATCCCTCCTTTCATTCACGGACTTCTGACTCTGAATCCACCTGTCCTTCCCTCCGCAGTGTTTGTTCAGCCTCCCTCAGTTTCTTCTGTTGTATCCTGGATAGTTGTCCTCAGCTACAGCCTAGCTCCAGTGCTGTGCTCATCTTATGTTCCTCCCCATTGTCCTTTGAGAAGTCCTGGCGCTCCCAAACTGTTTCATTCTGCAACACACACTTCCATGGAAGTGCATCACTACATAACGAACCAAGAATTTTGTTAATCTGCCACTCAAAACAAGAGGTGAAGGTAAAATGTTAAAGTCGGAATCAACTTTTTCCAAGAACTTTAGTTCACATTTTTTACGGGTCTGGTAAGGTTACTGGTTTGTAGTGTCTTTCATTTAGGGCGCTGTCGGTTGCAGGGAACTTTTGTTGTTCTCTGGGGTGCTCTACAGTTTACTGTGGGACAATGCACCTATTGGGCATTTCCCATCTTATTTTTGCCTTGGCCACTCACATTTTGATGTTCAAATAAAGCAAATTCTACAACGACTTCTACTTTATGTGCAGACGGCTTGAGAATGTATCTTTAATATATGTAGATGTTTTAGATTGAAGGAAGTTGTATAGCACACCACCACCTCAAGGGGCTCCTGGCTCAGTAATTGGCCGGGGAGTTGGCAGCACAGGGGCGTAGAAGAAGCAGCATCTCATGTATGAAATTGTCCACGATTCTGAGATCCAATGCTAGTGTGAGGAGGAAATGTCTCATAAAACGTTCACACTTAGAAGTTATAACGTTTTTTCTCTTACAAGACTCTTGCTTATAATTACTTGCGGTTTTGCACTTTTTTTGAGTTTCACTACAGCGGTGTCCAGAACGTCCCTTTCCATCATCTTCCCATTATCGTCCAAAGGTGCAAGTACACACATTTGCAGAATGGCAACAACTAATTAAATGCGATCAAAAGTTCCGTAAGTGGAAGAAAACACCCACGGGAATGACTAATTAAAGCAATTACTCTTGCGCAAGCAGTACAATTAGTGAGCACCTGGAGCATTTCAGGTGTTTGGCGTCACTCGAACATGATCAGGGAAGAAAGACTGCTTTGTTATTTGCAATTGTGTGGCCTTCGAGTGCTTTTGGTAGTCCGGGGCCCTCCCCTTGTGGTTCCGGATTTAGCATTTCAGAACTGAGTTGATTCATGATGTGTTACGGGTATTGGGTCCTGGTTAGATAGCTTTGTCGTATTTATTGACCAGTGGGTGAAATATATTTTGTTCTGTGGCTTGGGCATCTTCCGGCTCGCTGGGCAAGCCCTTTGCCCAGCAGATGCAAATAAACAGTGTTTTGTTTCTTGGTGGTGAGTGCTGTTGGGTACCTTGATAGCCTGTTTGCGTGCGCATCAGGCCCCTTTTGGGTATATATTATAAGTTATCTCCTATATGTACTGCTGAATGTTCGAGTGTGGTGTGAAAAGCTATTGTGAGCACAGTGATAGCCAAGTACATGACATATCTGCTCTGCATATAAACCGGTCTTTTAGTGTTTTCTGAAACGGTTTTTTGCTTGTTTTCACTTGAGCCATAGCAAGTTAATTGGAGTGGCAGAGCAACAATTCGCCATAGAATAATGGAAGGGTGAAAGGATGTTTTAAATAGTTCACTTTGTAGCATCACAAGTGCTAGTTTTGCTCAAATTAGGTGTGTAAACACCCTACCTTCCCATTTCGCTTGTCATCACCGTTTTTGACCATATGTAGATTTTGGAGAAAATATGCAAGATAATGGAATGAGCTAAAGGTTGCCCATGATGCTCCTGGCTAGTCTGTCTGATATGCATGATCTGCATTGAAACACACACAGGTCTGATCTGTAAATCATCAAAAACAACAAGCAACAGTATGTCATCCCCTCCGACCGCCATACAGAAAGTAGAGATAAGAATGTGAAGCTAGAGATTGGTGCCAATGGGAGACTCTTTCAGGCCATTTGGTTGAAGGCAACCAAAGCACCAGTAAAATAATGTATTACTATGAAAAGTAATGGGAGACATTTGAGCACCCATTGATTGAGCACCATTGCTTTGATAGAATTAATATGCAACAGCAATTTATCTCTACTCCCCTAAGGGAGACGTGTGGCGCAGCAGCCAGAGCGACTGACTCCTGAGCGCGGTGCCCGCAGTTCAATCCCCAGCGCTCGATCTGGATTGAGTTGCTGAGGGGAACTCGCCCAGGCCTTTTGTGGTGGGGTAGCTGCACAGTATGAAACCGGAGGTAATTCATTGGGAATATTCCTTCCTGAGGTGGTTTATAATGGAGCTGCTATAAGCTAGGTCACATGAACCTGTCTAAAACACCTCTCACCAGTTCCTCACCACTGTCTGATTTAAATCCGCACGCAATTCACTAAGTTAAGTTAAAGTGCAACTTATGCATTGTTGGTACATGTATGTAACATGTAGCCATTGTACATTTTTAGAGCCCTGACGAAGTCGAGGGTAAACCGCCCTGACTAAACACGTGTTGGCTGGGCATTGCAAAAATTAAAATTGAAGATCACAACAATCAAGACTGAATCAACAAACTTTTTTGTCTCAGAATTGTGTACCTGAACTGTCGATATTGTGCAGTTTAATAATTGACGTGTGCACAGATCCTATGTTTTGTTGTATTTAGGACCAAGGTCCAATTTGGGGGTTTCAGGCTATTCCTCCTTTCTGGGGCACCGTCATAGATTGAACTACGGAAACCATAATACGTGACACACAGCAGGCGCCACCATTGATCGTACTTCAATTAGCCTCTTCTAGTTTGTCATAAACTTCATCCTGAGGTCATGGACAGAAAACCATCAGAGAGCAGCAATTTTAAAGCCAGGATACACACCAAAAATGCAGTCCTTAGCAGATACTGGCCAACACATAATTTGTGTACTGTAGAGCATCACCATTAAAGACATGATATCCTGCAAAGAGACTGTGGGAGATGTAAGCTCTTTCCATGGTAGATGAACACCAGGATGATAAGAAAGAGAGAGTCCAGTCCTTGGAAAGGCTTGGGAAATAAGAAGTCTCTATAAAGACGCAGGAAACACGTTTGATTATTTAAATGACCGTGTCGTGCAATTATAGGAAAGGATGCCTTGAAGTGAACTGATCAACAAAAGAACAAGACGTCCCACAGAGTAGATTTCCCAGAGAAAACAGTGCGTATCCTTGTAATGGAAAACACATTTCTGACGTCAGACGAGCCTCGGCATGTAGCTACCAAATGTGGCTTTTTGGGCTCTGTTGTGAAGGAAGGGATTTGGCCAATACATTTTGTTACTAAGTAGATACCTCATTATCTGTGCATAGATGTCATGCATCACCCCACATTGATTGGTCTCTGCTCTTTTATTAAGGTTCTTGCATCTCAAAAGCCCAGAAAGACAGAGTAGCTGCACTTCAATCTCTGTTGTAGATGAGAGTGACAAAGGGAGGCAGCTGGTGAGTGATGCACGACAAACAAAATCCGTGTAATTTCAAACCCTAGCCCCAGGAGTGTGGAAAAAAAGCACTGGCAATGCCAATCGTTCTCACTTCCCATTACCTACAAACAAAGCAGAGTGACGTTGCCAGTACTTGTTTGCAGCAGTCTTCAGTTCCTGTCAAGAACAGTATTGTAGCATCCACGATTCTGCTGCAATTTTTCTAGTGGCCACTAGGTACAATGGTGAAACTAAAAATCTCCGGTGGACACGTAAAACTCAGAAAGGTAGGAAAGCAACAAATAAGTATAAGGCAATTGAGACTGACCTCAAGTCCATCAAGTCTATAGCAAGGATTGGCTCTATGGAGTATTGTATACAAAGCTGTCTCTGGCAGACATCTGGAGCAGTCTGTAGTGAGAGTGCAAAAAAGGGTGTTAGCAAATTGAATTCATGCTGGCTGTCGGTATCTCGCTTTTTTGAAGCGATCGTAAAGTTATAAACTAATGAATTTTGGACCTAAACCCGCCCGAAGCTTTGTTGGGCAATGCCCTGAATGTTTCACGTAGGAGGAAGGAGCTAAGTTGAAGACTCCTGATTGCACTCATCTCACGTTCTGAAATCCTAAGGGTGTCTGAGGTAAGGAGATACGAAAAGGAAATGCTATGCAAACAGCTATGGTAAAGGAAGAATATTCCTGGCTGTTCTGTCCTTTCATCCAACACATTTTATGCAGCATAATTGGATCATTGAAAGAGTCTATCATAGTCCATTCCAATTCAGTGCCTTGAGACCCTACGGGTGAGTAGCGTGCTATACAAATGCTTTGATTGAGTGGTACATTCTATTTTTCCGAAATAATATTGCAAGTGTAATATGACTGTTGGTATTTTCACCTATTGTAGAGACTGTATTTAAACCTAATTAAGATAAGTTGAAAATAAAACTGGAAGCTCATTGACAGTCTAGTTATTGTTGACCTCGACCAATGTAACTTTGATCTGTATGAAGGAACACTGACAAGTCCGCCACTTTCAAAGCGATTGCTTGCAAGACAGGTGAAATAGGCAAACATCTACCAGTCTTCTGAAAGAAATAATGGTCAAACTGTTTGTGCTAATCACCTACTGGCCTATGTCCAGCATCCCTAATATCAGTAGAACACTGAAAAACGTGATGGCAAAAGCTTAAAAGAATGCGTGGACTAAACCTGCAGCTCCTCAACTCTGTCAGAGTTCTGGCTCGTGAGAAAATGAATCTGGATCTCCCCATTACCCCTGAATCCTAACATGGTTCCCTGATTCTTCCTGTGGTGTAAGACGTTCTTGACCGGAAGATTCGTCTTGACAGCCAGCTAGTTCACTTTTGATTGATGAAATCATCTTCCTTTATGATGTCTTCAGGAGTTCCTCTCACTTTTTGCTCTTAATGTTGCTTAATGGCGTAGTGTGCCAGTTAGTAGACGTACTGGAGTAATAGCTATTATACTTCTAGGCATACGACTCACAAGTGCAAATCCAGATGCAGAGTGATCTGTTAGAATCTTACATTCATAACTGCCACAAGATGTTCTCCGCGTTAAATGAGCAAAAACAATCATCCTATAACAGTCTGCGGTAAAGTCCCACTCGCTTCAAGTCCCTTTTTATAAAGTCCCACTCGCCTCAAGCTTAAGAACCCCATCCAGGCCTCTCATAATGTTTGGATTCTGGTTCTCTTCTTCAATACATAGTTCTCATTTGTACCTCATTTCAAAGCCATTGTCTCAGCGTTGGTGTGCAACTTCATATGCTGACTGCACATAGAATATAGTTAACAACAGGGGTGAAGATGTCACTGCTGAATAGATTCAACATCATTTATGTGGGCCTATCTAAAACTTTAACAGACTTTGGAGCCTTTAGAACCAAGTTTCTGGGAACTGGCAGTGTCAACGGTAACGCTATTTCTGGCTGCAGGAGTTTGTTAGCACAGAACCCAGCTTCCGGTAGATCCGGAAGTGTCTGCACAGTTGTGCACTGGGGGCAGGTACAGTTGGGTGCACGGGATATAAACCCAGAAGCGGAGACACTTCAGCGTCCTTGTTCCAGCAGCCTCTTTGCCACCGTACACCACATCATTGTTGCCCAGACCACACTGTTTAGGTTTTGACTGGCGATGCGCACGTAGTGCGCATGCGCCAAAAAACCTTATGAGTTGTGTGTGCAGTCGGGTATCCGCCCCAGTCTCCCATTGGCTAGCTCCATAAATGGAGGCTAGCCATTGGGAGACGGCTCTGTCCGTCAATCCCGGACCAGATTCGGGGGCGTTCCCGAGAATTTTTAGCTTTTGGCGACGTCCCGCTACGTCAGCCAAAAGCCCTCGGGAACGCGCCCGAATCTGGTCCGGCATTGATCCGGCACCCGCCTTCCTGCTCTCGTGGGCGTGCTCGCCTTTCCAGGCCGCACAGAGGTATATATGGCACGCAGGGCATGGTCTGTCACCATGCTAGTGAGCACTACACACCAGGGCATCGCCTTTCACCGTGCCCTTCAAGCCTCTGGCCAATGATTGTACATTCTCTACACTTGTGCATGAAAGGAAGTAGGCGGCACACACAAGCTCTCGTTGTTGGCTCTGCCCTGTGCATGCCCGGCATGGGCTGTATGTTTGTTTAAATCACTGATAATCTAATGTCCGTTATGTTATCAAAGCCGCCATTTTCAATGTCATCTGCGATGTTCTTCTATTCACAAGCAATGCACTCATAGTTAAACTTGCACAGTTAAACACAACAGCCACATTGCTGGACTTTTTGGTTTTGAATCATTATGTTAACGTCCCATCAACCAAAGTTTTTTCAGGAGGTTTCTACTTATATAATATATGGTAATATTATTTTTTTAAAGAGAGACGTCACCATGCATCTTCACTAAAAGTGTCCTTTAATACTGTGTGCTTTTGCCGCTACCCTCGGACGGATTCCTGCCTGGCAGAGAATGGCCGCGAGCGCTGCTAGAGGGCACAGCCCGCCTTGACCGGAGGGTAGGACGCCACGCAACGGGCTAGCTATGGGCACAGCTGCCGCGGGGCATCTGATGTGTCCTGTGAGTGAGCAGAAGTGCACGGATCCTCTGCCCACGCCCGGGCCCAGGCACTACTCCCAGAAGCCTCTTTATCGAAATAATAAAAGAAATGCCGGCGGACCACATAATGGTTTCTGGATAGCACATGTAGGAACGCGCGTCTAAAAGTCTAAAAGTGAGCACTATAGTTCACAACGGCGGCCGACACGTGGATGTACAGAATGGCACATTTTAAAGGACAGTTGATGTACAGAGTGGCACATTTTACAGGACAGTTTCACACTCTTGCATGTACCTACGCCCTCGAGCTTGTGTGTTTTCCTAGAGTCCTCAGCACGACCTTGCATAAATTGTGGACGTAGCTTCTGGTCTAGATGGACAAACATATTTAGCTCTTTGCACCCAATCAGATGGACAGCTCAGATATTGCTTGTTGTCCTTATGGAAAAACGTCTATGCAAGTTAAACTAATGTACATAAAACCAAAATTGGGCAACGTCCTTATCTCAAGTTAAGTGTTGCAGTGTCCGTGAATAAAAATTCCCAAAACTGATTTTAATTAAAAATTAAAACTTGTTGCATTCTGTATAGATTAGCCCAATAGGGCTAGAGTTATTAGTGAAATTTGAAAAAGCATGTTTTAATGGAAAGTAAAACCATAAATTGCAAGCCCTATCAACAACTACGCCATATTTGTTTTTTTCGCTTCCTGACATTCATTGTTAAAGTTATCAGTGTAGGAGAGAAAGACGAGATTGTTGTCGCATCATTAGTTTGACAAATACCATGAGAAAGATGCCAGTTTTATGAAGTTTTAAATATAAATTGTGTACGGGGAATCGAAAAAATGAACGTGTTGAATAGTTGTGATGTACTTACAAATAGAAAGCGAGTTAGTAAAGCAATATTTGAAAATCAAATATGTACGGCAGTTTTACACTTACAAAGCTAATGTAGGACCCATGTAGTT